>NC_092127.1:1515673-2115673 GCF_043159975.1 Macaca nemestrina | reverse complement strand
CACATTTTATTCAAAAACAACATTTTTAAACAAAAATAGAATATTGCACAAAAATTTGAAATACTTGAAATATGCTTGTAGTTTCCTTTTTTTAAAATAAATTTTCACTGCAAAATATATATACAAACAAGCACACAAACATATATATGGTTAAGAAATAAAATGACTTTATAAAATACCTTAGATATAAAATGTAGAAAATATATCAAACAAAACTATAAAACTAAGAGTTCTAAACTACCTATGTAGCCGCTGGGCACAGTGGCTCACACCTGTAATCCCAGCACTTTGGAAGGGCAAGACCTTGTCTCTACAAAGAACAAAAAACTAGGCATGTGTGATGATCCACCTGTAGTCCCAGCTACTTGGGAGGCTGAGGCCAGAGGATCACTTGAGCCCAGGAGTTCCAGGCTGCAGTGAGCTGTGATCATGCCACTGCGCTCCAGCCTGGGCAACAGAGTGAAACCTCATCTTAAATAAACAAACAAATACATAAATAAAATTACTTACGTAGTGCTGCTATAACGAAGCCCAAAGCCAGAGTCCTTTAAGCAGAAAGCACATTGATAAGTAGAATCTGGAAAGGAGCAGATACCACTGAAGGAAAAACCAGCGGAATGGTTTTGGAGTCCTTGCTGCCTCGCACAGTGGCACTCTGTGTTATGGGAAATGTATTATCTATTGCTGCATAATCAACCGCACCAAACTTATCAGCTTAAAATAACAGTAATGGCTTATTATCTCCAGTTCCGTTTGGTCAGGAGTTCACACAGGGTACAATTGTGGCAGCTTGTGTTTGCTCCACGTCTGGGGCCTCAGCTGGCAGCTTCAGCCAGGGGCTGATGGAAGCCTTAGGGTGCCTGGCCGAGGAGAGAGGATCTGCTTCCGAGTGGGCCCGCTCCGACAGCTTGCAAGCCGGTGCTGGAGAGTGGGTTCTGCCACACCTGGGGACCTCTCTCCGGGGCTGATCCATGCCTCATGGCAAGGTGGCTGGCTTCCCCACAGCCACTCACAAATGAGGGCCAAGCACAAGCTCTCCTTTCCACGGCCTACCCCCAGAAGGCACACAGCATCGCTACCACTGTATTCTCTTCACTTTGTAGTGAATGGAACCATGGAGTCCCTAAGTCCAGCCCACATTCAAGCAGAGGGGAACTAGGCTCCACTTTTTGAAAGCAGGGAAGTCAAAGAATTGACTGGCTGGTTTTTTTTTTTTTTTTTTTTCTTTTTTGTTTTTTTGAGATAGGGTCTTGCTCTGTCTTCTAGGCTGGAGTGCAGTGGTGTGATCTAGGCTCACTGCAACCTCTGCCTCCCCAGCTCAAGCAGTCCTCCCACCTCAGCCTCCCAAGTAGCTGGGACCACAGACACGCACCACCATGCCTGGCTAATTTTTGTATTTTTCGTACAGACGGGGTCTTTCTGTGTTGTCCAGGCTGGTCTTGAACTCCTGGGCTCAATTGATCTATCTGCCTCAGCTTCCCAAAGTGCTGGGATTGCAGGTGTGAGCCATAGTGCCCAGCAGGTGTGTTTTAAAATCATTACAAAGAAATTGAGCATATGGTTAAGTCTGCCAACAAACTAAGCTCAGCTGGGAGGTGAGGAAAGGAAAACAAGCCAGCCTTCAGTTTTGTGAAAGCCAGGTCTTCCATTTATTTACCCAACCGCTGCTTGTTGATACATTGATGTTTTACCACCCAAGTATTTTAAAATAAATGTCATGAAAATTATTATAAATGTTTATTGAAAGATTTAGAGTCAATGACATAATGAAAGTAAAATTATAGAAAGATTAATTTGGTGAGAATGAACTGGATTGGAAGAAGCTGGAAGTAAAATAGACAATTGCAAAGCTGTATTAATCCGTTTTCACGCTGCTGATAAAGACATACCAGAGACTGGGCGATTTACACAAGAAAGAGGCGTAACGGACTCACAGTTCTGTGTGGCAGGAGGCCTCACAATCATGGTGGAAGGTAAAAGGCACGACTCACATGGTGGCAGACAAGAGAAGAGAACTTGTATAGGGAAACTTCCCTTTTTAAAATCATCACGTCTCATGAGACTTATTCACTATCACGAGAACAGCACAGGAAAGATCAGCCCCCATGATTCAATTACCTCCCACCAGGTCCCTCCCACAACGTGGTAATTGTGGGAGCTACAATTCAAGAGGAGATTTGGGTGGGGACACAGACAAAGCATATGAAAGGCTCTTAGTTCAAACGGAAGATGTTTAGGTAAAACTTAATATGACTTAGTGATTCATTAAAAGTTGTAAGATTTTTAAAATTTGATTTTTTTTTTTTTCTGAGATGGAATCTTACTCTGTTGCCCAGGTTGGAGTGCTGTGGCACAACCTCGGCTCACTGCAACCTCCGCCTCCAGGGTTCAAGTGATTCTCCTGCCTCAGCATCCCGAGTAGCTAGGATTATAGGCACACGCCACCATGCCCGGCTAATTTTTATATTTTTAGCAGAGACAGAGTTTCGCCATGTTGGCCAGGCTGGCCTCAAACTCCTGACCTCAAGTGATCCACCTACCTCAGCCTCCCAAAGTTCTGGGATTACAGGCGCGAGCCACCTTGCCCAGCTTGAGTTTTAATGCTGAAGACCAGACTGGGTAGTTCTCATCCTTTTGGTTTGCTGAACATTTTTTTGAAACTATATTACTCAAACTAGTTTAAAATTCTTCAGTACAAGTCATTCATTTTCACTGGGCTAAGTGTAGATTACTAAAGAAAAAATTGATTTACTTTATTTACTATGACTTGCTAGGAATTGTAATTATTTTTATTTAGGCAAATTAGAAGAAAATGTTATTATCTAAGAACAAAGCCTGAGTAATAATATTTAACAAATATAAGTGAGATACTATATGAATAATCAAATTCCTTTGTGAAGAAAAAAAAAAGACTTGGCAGCAAAATCTATAGCCACAAAAAAATGTTAAAACAGACTCAAAATCTGTGCTATAACAATTCTGCCCTTTCCTTGCATGGGTGGAGTGGATGAAAATGGTTGGGATGTATTTGTTAAGATAACCGATGAGTCTGTTCTCAGCTGTGTTTGATTCTAAATTGAATATGGTCATGCGTAGGAATCTGAGAAGCAAGGAGCACGCTCCAAAGAAAAGGACACGTCTTTCCAGGAAGATGCAAGGAAACGGCTGAAAGATTGTACAGGGTTTTCAACCTAGCCTCCTGTGTAATCTCCTCCAGCAAGAACTGGAAGAACTGGAAGAATTACTTTTACTTCAAAAATGTCCTGATAGGTGAGCCTGAAACTTTCCCTTTCAAACCCTACTGGGTAATAAGCAAATGGGAGGAGTGGCGAAAACAGAGAAACTGGAAAGAGTTTAATAAAGGGCTGGAAGCCAAATCCATCTTTGGTAAAGAACGAGACAAAAACCTATGCCCGGACGGTTGTTTCATTGATGATAATAGTGAAAGCGAGTGCTGTAAGAAATCAGCGGTTTCTGGAGCATTATTTTAAAAGAGGAGCCAGGCGTGCTGGCTCATGCCTATAATCCCAGCATTTTGGGAGGCTGAGGTGGGAAGATCGCTTGAGCCCAGGAGTTTGAGACCAGCTGGGCAACATAGTGAGTCCCTGTCTCTACAAAAAATAAACAGATAAAATCAGCTGAGCCCGGTGGTGCTAATGCACCTGCGGTCCCTGTAGACCCGGCTACTAGGGAGGCGGAAGGTGGGACTCACTTGATACCAGGAGTTCCAGGTTGCAGTGAGCTAAGATCATACCACTGCACTCCAACCTGGAAGACAGCATGAGACTCCATCTCTAAAACAAATAAATAGCAATAATAAATAAAAAGACATTACTAGGATATATGTTTGATTTCTTATTACCTCTCTCTAATTTCATTCCTTTAATTATACTTATTTTTATTTAAATGTGTATCCGTTGATAAACAAAATTGAGTGCCTCTCACTGAAATGGGGCTTGTTTTTTTGGAGATAGCGTCTTGCTCTGTCTCCCAGGCTGGAGTGCAGTGGCCCTATCTGGGCCTCACAGCAACCTCCGCCTCCTGGATTCAAGCAATTTTCCTGCCTCAGCCTCCAGAGTAGCTGAGATTACAGGGGCACATCACCTGGCTAATTTTTGTATTTTTTTTTAGTAGAGACAGGGTTTCACCATGTTGGCCAGGCTGGTCTCGAACTCCTGACCTCAGGTGATCCGCCTGCATCGGCCTCCCAAAGCACTGGGATTACAGGCGTGAGTCACTGCACCTGGCCCAATGTTTGTCTTATAAACAGGCCTCAGCCAATTTCTTTTTATTATTAAAATTACTTTATAAAACTGTATAATAATTTATTCATTATACTTCAAAAACCAGAAAATTAATTCTTCCCATTCTTTTGGTTTATGCAAATGCAACATATTGTACTCGGTCACGTGCCAGCTACATGACAGCACTTCAGTTGACGACAGACCACATATGCAATGATGAGTCCATAATACTATATTTTTATTGTACTTTACTGGAGTGCGGTGGCACCATCTTGGCTTACTGCAACCTCTGTCTCCTGGGTTCAAGCGATTCTCTTGCCTCAGCCTCCCGAGTAGCTAAGATTACAGGCGACCACCACCATACTCAGCTAATTTTGTATTTTAGTAGAGAGGGGGTTTCACCACGTTGGCCAGGCTAGTCTCGAACTCCTGACCGCAAGTGATCTGCCCACCTCAGCCTCTCAAAGTGCTGGGATTACAGGCATGAGGCCCCGGGCCCCGCCTTACTGTACATTTTCTATGTTGACCTATGTTTAGATACACAAATGCTTACCATTATGTTTCAGTTGCCTGCAGTATTCGGTGCAGTAACAGCTGTACAGGTGGGTAGCCTAGAAGCAACAAGCTCTACCATATAGCCTAGCAGTGTAGGAGGCTCTGCCATCTAGGTTAGGGTAAGTACGTTCTATGGTGTTCACACGTGAACACAAATGCCTAATGCTGCATTTCTCAGGACGTGTCCCTCTTGTAACGCGGTGTATGACCGCACTCTGTTCTACACTTATTTTTTTACTGATGATGTCCTGGAGTTCTTAGTTTTTAGTGCTTGGAATGCATTCTCATTGTTTGTACAGTTAGTTACCTCTTGTGTCTTTTTATGGACATGCCATACTCACTAAGAGACCCCTACCGTTAAGCTTTTGGGTCTGGACAACCTTTCTCCCTGTAACCACAAAATGTTTACTTCTGCCTTTTCTAATTATTTTATTGAGCGATCACAAGGAAAAGAGATTCAGGCATGTTTAATATGGTCTTAGAATTAAATTTTTCTTAGCTAAATATATTGAAGAGTTTCATTCAGTAAAACTTTTTTCTCTGTTCAAAATTTTAATCATCTGTTCAAGATAGATTTATCACTTAAAATCAGACTAAGGCAATTAACATTTTCATAGTAGGATCATGACAGAATCAAATGAAAAATACCTTACCACAAATGGAAATTCACAAGGATTTTCCAAAATAGTTGTAAGTCTCATTAGTTAAAATCCCCAGTTGAAATCCTGTTTTAATTGAATCGTTTTTCTTCTAAGTTATTTTTTTCTGTGAGTACTCACTGTAGCAGAAAACATGTCAAATAGTTGTCAGTTAAGTATCTGCTTAGAATATGCTTGTATATCTTTCTGTAAGTTTCACAAAGTTAAGACCTTTTTACTTAAAAAAGCTTATACCTTTCTTCAGAATTTTTAATTACAGTCATTCAAACATAAAGTATGTTTAACTCAATTCCTAAGCTCAGTTACAGTGTTGAAGATTAAATGCTTACTGCAGTTAATGAGTATCAAATTAATACCACCAAAGTATTATTACAAAAACCTTTTTAAATTGCTATACATTGAGATGTCTTTGTAACATGTGTAAATGGATACATACACATAATGTAAGTGATAGACTTTAAATAGTCACATTTAATTTCTTTATATGAGCACTCAAATATGTAGGTATATACTTAAAAATAATTTTAGCTCCCTTTATATGAAAGATTTCAGTGATTTTTTTTTTTTGGAAATGTGTTTATGTATACTATATTCATTTTTTTTTTGAGACGGCGTTTCACTCTTGTTGTTTTTACAAATTTCCTTTTTTTTTTTTTTTGAGACGGAGTCTCGCTCTTGTCGCCGAGGCTGGAGTTCAGTGGCGCCATCTCAGCTCACTGCAACCTCTGCCGCCCGAGTTCAAGCAATTCTCCTGCCTCAACCTCACGAGTAGCTGAGATTACAGGAGCCCGCCACCACGCCCAGTAATTTTTCTACTTTTTTTTTTTAATAGAGATGGGGTTTTGCCATGTCGGCCAGGCTAGTCTCAAACTCCTGACCTCAAGTGATCCGCCCGCCTCGACCTCCCAAAGTGCTGGGATTACAGGCATAAGCCATGGTGTCCGGCCTACAAATTTCTCTGTAGAGACAGGGGTCTTTCCATGTTGCCCAGATTGGTCTCAGACTCCTGAGCTCAAGCAGTCCTCCCACCTAAGCCTCCCAAAGTGCTAGGGTTACAGATATAAACCATCTCGCCAAACCTAATGCATATTGGTTGAACGAATGAACAGTTAACAACGGTTAGCATTTACTTTCTTCATTTAGAGGTATAATAGAAATATCTCAGATAAAAATGTTTATATGTAGGCAGTAGGCAGGTTTTTTTGTTTGTTTGTTTGTTTTTTGTAATTGCTATATAAAAATAACCCTGTAATACACAGAAAATCTGGCATATGAGTAGTGAAGAAGAGACAAATCTCCCATAGGGAATTCCAAATAGTGTATGTAAATATATCCCCCCTCGATGAGGTGGAGCTGACTTCCTCTCTCCCCTGAGTGTAGGTGATGCTCCACAACAAGCTAGGCGGCTTACATTCAAAGTGCGGAAAAGAAAATCAAGATGTATATTTTATTTAAGCTGGTGGGGGGTATTAAAAATATCACCGTTTTATTTATCTATCTCTCTATAAGAACATAGTAGGTAGGCCGGGCGCTGTGGCTCATGCTTGTAATCCCAGCACTTTGGGAGGCCGTGGTGGGTGGATCACCTGAGGTTGGGAGTTTGAGACTAGCCTGCCCAACATGGAGAAACCCCGTCTCTACTGAAAATACAGAAAAAAATTAGCCGGGCATGGTGGCACATGCCGGTAATCCCAGCTACTCAGGAGACTAAGGCAGAAGAATTGCTTGAACCCAGGAGGCGGAGGTTTCGGTGAGCCAAGATCGTGCCATTGCACTTCAGCCTGGGCAACAAGAGTGAAACCCTGTCTCTACCAAAAATACAAAAAAGTATACATATACACATCCCATGCAAGGCAACCTGGTAAGAAACCTGGATACTAGTTACATTTGCCAAGTATTTGCTGAGTGATTATGAACAGGTTACTTCATTTCTATGACCCTCCCATTTCTCATCTGTGAAATAAAGGGATTTGACTAAATTGACCTCTAAGATCCATTCCCATTCTAAAATCCTACAAGTCCTTAGAAACTCTTAACTTTGCCAAGTGCAGTGACTCATGCCTGTAATCTCAGCAATTTGGGAGGTCAAGGCCGGCCAATTACTTGAGCCCAGAAGTTTGAGACAAGCCTGGGCAACATAGTGAGACACTGTTTCTATGAAAGTAAAAAATATATATATAAAAAAAATAGTAGCTGGATGTGGTGGCACATGCCTGTAGTCTCAGCTACTCAGGAGGCTAAGGTGGGAAGATTGCTTGAGCCCAGAAGGTCGAGGATGCAATAAGCACTCCAGCCTGGCTGACAGAGCAAGACTCTGTCTCAAAAAAAAAAGTAAAAAGTAAAAAGAAAAGATAAGCTTAACAAAAAAGAAAAGAAACTTTTAACCTTTAGGTTGATTAAATTTCTACAAGATTTTCTTATTTTTCTCATGGGCTGATAGTCATGAGAGGTTAGAGGTTTATCATAAGAATGATTGTTTGTTTGTTTGTTTGGAGACTGAGTCTCGCTCTGTTGCCAGGTTGGAGTGCAGTGGTGTGATCTCAGCTCACTGCAAGCTCTGACTCTCGGGTTCACGCCATTCTCCTGTCTCAGCCTCCTGAGTAGCTGGGACTACAGGCGCCCGCACCACGCCCGGCTAATTTTTTTGTATTTTTAGTAGAGATGGGTTTCTGTCATATTGGCCAGTCTGGAACTACTGGCCTCAAGTGATCTGCCCGTGTCGGCTTCCCAAAGTGCTGGGGTTAATACCATCAAATTGCCTTTTTGTTTTGCTAATATTTAATGCTCACGATAAAAAGATTTTAGACAGTAGCAGGTTTTTCTTTTTAACCGTGGTTGTATTATTTGGCATGATTCAGATGTTGAAGTAGCCTCAATTTTAAAATTCTGCCAGGCATGAAAAGGCATCCCGCCCTCTAGCTTACTTTACCTGGCCACTGCTTGTATAGCTTACCAGGTCTAATCTTGTCATTTCTGGTTGAGAGAAGCAGATTTTCACCCAAATGCAGGGTTTTAGCTATGTTTGTTTTTTCTAAACAGAGCCAACTGTTAATTAATTTCTAAGACTAGGTAATACATGAATGCACCCAATACAAAAGTAGGAAAACAAAATGATTTACAATGCAAAACAAATCTCCCTCTCATACCAAGCCCCAAGCTACCCAGGCTCCGGCCTGCTCACTTAACTTTGGTAAATTGAGATCAGTTTACACTTCTTCATTGTTTCATAACCTCTTGGAAAGTTCTTGTAATAGGAAAATGTGGCTGCATTTTCAACTCTGACCTCTTTCTCTAAATAGATCACATTCTCTAATCTTTCTATGACCTTTCTTACGGAGTCTCGCTCTGTCACCAGGCTGGAGTGCAGTGACACCATCTCGGTTCACTGCAACCTCCGCCTCCCAGGTTCAAGCGATTCTCCTGCCTCAGCCTCACGAGTCACTAGGATTGCAGGCATGTGCCACCGCGCCCGGCTAATTTTTTGTATTTTTAGTAGAGACTGTGTTTCACCATGTTGGCCAGGATGGTCTCTCGATCTCAGGGCCTCATGATTCACCCACCTCGGTCTTCCAAAGTGCTGGGATTACAGGCGTGAGCCACCACGTCTGGCCAACTTTTCTTAATTTAAGATGGACTTCCATCTCACTGTATAAGTAAAGCTCAAGGCATCATTTATTCTTTTAATGTTCACTTCCTCTCACTTCTACAGGATGCAAACTGCCTCAGAACTCTTTTTCTTCATTTGTAAGTTGTGGTCATTTCTTAATTTGTTTTGTTTTTATTATTTTTATTGCCTTCTCTGTTTTCCTAAAATATAGTTTCTAAATTTTAAATAAACTTTTAATTTTAGAAAAGTTTTAGATTTACAGCAAAGATGAAAAGGTAACCCACCCCACTCCCAATTTCCTATATTGTTAACGTTGTACATTATGATGGTATATTTGTTACAACTCAAGACCAACACTGATGTATTATTATTGACTAAACCCCACACTTCATATCATTTTACTAGTCCTCCCTTCTGTCCTTTTTCTGTTCCAGGCGGCCATCGGGATCCCATATTACATTTAGGTATGTGTCTCCTTACATTCCTCTGGTTTGTGACAATTTCTCAGACTTCTCATTTTGATAACCCTGGCAGTTTCAGGAGTACCGACCAGGCTCCTATCTTGGTTTGATGTTTTTATGAATAGTCTGAGGTTATGGGTGTTTGTGGAGAACATCACAACGCTGAAGTAACATTCTTTTTTTTTTTTGAGATGGAGTCTCACTGTGTCGCCAGGCTGGAGTGCAATGGCGCCATCTCAGCTCCCTGTAACCTCTGCCTCCTGGGTTCAAGTGATTCTCCTGCCTCAGCCTCTCAAGTAGCTGGGATTACAGATGTGGACCACCACGCCCAGTTAATTTTTGTATTTTTAGTAGAGACGGGGTTTCACTATGTTGGCCAGGCTAGTCTTGAACTCCTGACCCCCTGATCTGCCCGCCTCAGCTTCCCAAAGTGCTAGGATTACAGGCGCGAGCCACCGTGCCCACCTGAAGTAGCATTCTTAGCATATCATATCCAGGTGCATGCCATCAACGTGACTCTTCCCTGATGTGGTTAACACTTTGACTGCCTGGCTGAGGACTGCTTGTCACGTTTCTCCCTGAAAAATTACCACTCCTCTACCTCCTTTCCATAGTCTTGAAACAAGCTACTAGCATCACCTACACTCAGGGGAAAAAGGAATTCAGCTCCACCTCATAGAGGGGGGAAATATTTACATACACTATTTAGAATTCCCTATGGGAGATTTGTCTCTTCTTCACTATTCATATGCTAGATTTTCTGTGTATTACAGGGTTATTTTTATACAGCAATTACAAAAAAAAAAAACCTGCCTACTGCCTACATATAAACATTTTTATCCGAGATATTTCTATTATACCTCTAAATGAAGAAAGTAAATGCTAACCGTTGTTAACTGTTCATTCGTTCAACCAATATGCATTAGGTTTGGCGAGATGGTTTATATCTGTAACCCCAGCACTTTGGGAGGCTTAGGTGGGAGGACTGCTTGAGCTCAGGAGTCTGAGGCCAGTCTGGGCAACATACAAAGACCCCTGTCTCTACAACAAATCTGTAGGCTGGGCGCCATGGCTTATGCCTGTAATCCCAGCACTTTGGGAGGTCGAGGCGGGCGGATCACTTGAGGTCAGGAGTTTGAGACCAGCCTGGCCAACATGGCAAAACCACGTCTCTATTAAAAAAAAAAAAAAAAAAGTAGAAAAATTACTGGGCGTGGTGGCGGGCTCCTGTAATCTCAGCTACTGGCGAGGCTGAGGCAGGAGAATCGCTTGAACTCAGAGGTTGCGGCAGAGGTTGCAGTGAGCTGAGATGGCGCCACTGAACTCCAGCCTCCGTGACAAGAGTGAGACTCCTTCTGAAAAACAAAAAACAAAAAACAAACAAAAAAAAATTTGTCAAAAAATTAGCCAGGCGTGGTGTCATGCACCTGTAGTCCTAGCTACCAAGGGGGCTGAGGCAGGAGGATCACTTAAGCCCAGGAATTCAAAGCTACAGTGAGTCACGAACCTGCTACTGCACTCCAGCCTGGGTGACAGAGCAAGTCCCCACCTCTATACACGCCACTCTGTCAGGCACTTGATAAACACAGTGCTGTTGATGAGGCCTATGGTCTAATAGACAATCACAATGTGGTATGATTAGTGGCCTCTGGAATACATGTATACATGCAAAGGAGCCTACAGGACTTCCACACAGAGGGCTGAGGGTCAGCCAACACCTCAGAGGATGGGCATTCGGCTGGGCTCCCGGCCAACACAGTGAAACCCCGTCTCTACCAAAAATACGAAAAAGTAGCTGCGCGTGGTGGCAGGTGCCCATAATCCCAGCTACTCCGGAGGCTGAGGCAGGAGAATCGCTTGAACCCGGGAGGCGGAGGTTGTGGTGAGTGGAGATCGCGCCACTGCACTCCAGCCTGGGCAACAGAGCGAGACTCCGTCTCAAAAAAAACAAAAAAGACGAGCATGGGGCATGCCAGGCAGGCAATTTAGATTGTACTTGTGTAGATCTCTACGTTGACACTGCAGAAATGGCAACTGTTCAAATATATATATTTTTAATGGTAGCGTACGTGGCACTGCGGTGCTGGGAAGAGAAGAGCGCGGTGCCTTTAAACGATGCGGAAGTGGGGAGGGGAAGTGCGGGGCGGAGGAGGGCGTGGTCCCCGGCTAGGGCGCAGCTCCCGCGGACCTAGGTGAGGACAGGCATTGCCTGCCCACACGTTGCATTTCCCAGAACCCCCCTGGCCTGCCGTGGCCCCATCCTAGGCCTATAAAAACCCAAGACGCGAGCAAGGCAGAGACAGAGGCTGCGAGACGTTGAGAGGACCCGTCAGCAGAGGACGCAACAGCCGGTGGGGGCGGAGAGGACGAGGAGAGGCCCCCGCGGGCGGAAGAAAATACTGGCGCACGGACAGGCCATCGACCGGCAGGATCAGGCGGAGTTTGCCGAGGCAGTCGGAGGAGAGCCAGGGGAAGATCATGTCCCTTCGGGCTCCCCCATCGTGGGACACCTGCTTCCACTCAATAAAACTTAAAATTCCTTTTCCAAGTCCACGTGTGATCCGATTCTTCGGGTTCGCCAAAGCAAGATCCTCCAGGATACAGAAAGTCCTCTGTCCTTGTAGTAAGGAAGGGGGTTTAACTGAGCTGGTTAACACAAGCCGCCTAACAGAGCACCTTGTAACACACACCCCGAGGGGCTTCAGGAACCGTAAACATTCTCCGCTAGACACCACCGTGGAGTCGAGCCCCACCATACTTCCCTGAAGGTCTGAGCAGCCAGAAGCGAGTCAGAGCCACACCCGCAATGCACACCCTGCGAGGGCGTTTCAGAGGGAAAGAGAGTAAGTCTTCTGGTACTACAACTTTGAGGGTTAGTGATGTGAATTTTTTTGTTTGTTTGTTTTTTGTTTTTTAAGAACACAGTGTTTGAAGACTGATATAAATGGTTTGGCCAATGCCATTACTTGGTGCTGATTTTAGATGAGTAAGTTTAATTCCCTGAGCTTTACTTTTATTATTTTCTTAGTGTTTTGTGAATATTCAAGCTAAGTCAGCAGTAGCAGCTGCACATTTTTGCCATCCCTAATGCGTGTCCCTTTGCAATGTGATTGTATCTTCTCCCATCAATAGGTGAAGTCCATTTTCTTCTCTGAGTCTGGGTTTGACTGACTGTAACTTGTTTTTTGCTGATGGGAAATTAGCAAACATGATAGGCTGAAGAAGAACTTACCTTGGGATTTTGCTTCCTGCTGCTCCTGGAACCCTACTGTCATGTGAACACATCGGATTATCTTGCTGAAAAATGAGAACGGGGAGGAGAACCAACCTACCCTGGCCGATAGAAAGCCACTCCCAGGGTCCGACACGGTGGCTCATGCCTATAATCCCAGCACTTTGAGAGACCAAGGTGGGTGGATCGCTTGAGGCCAGGAGTTCGAGACCAGCCTAGCCAATATGGTGAAACCCTGTGTCTGCTACAAACACAAAAATTAGCTGGGCGTGGTGGCGGGCGCCTGTGAGCTCAGCTACTCGGGAGGCTGAGGCAGGAGAATTACATGAACCCGGGAGGTGGAGGTTGCAGTCAGCCGAGATTATGCCATTGCACTGCACTCCAGCCTGGGTGACAGAGCGAGACTGCGTCTCAAAAAAAAAAAAAGAAAGCCACTCCCGGAGGCTGAGTGGGGCCATCTGGATATACTAGCCCTCACCAGTCCACTGACCACCAGAATTTGCAACTGAAGACAAATGCATGAGTGAGCCTTACCAAATACAGCAAGAAAAGTGTCCTGCCTGGCGCTGATGATGACGCATACAATCATGAGTTCAATAAACAGTTTTCGTGTTAGGACACTAAGGTTGAGAATGATTTATGACACAGCAGTAGATTACCAATACCAGTCAAATGGTAATGAGAGCAGAGTAACTGTTCCAAGTTTCAGAAATAATGGTATGTTTTTGTTTTTCTTTGAGAGGTTAGAGTGCTGTGCTCACCTAAGTTTAAAATGAGAATGGGGCTGGGCGTGGTGGCTCACGCCTTTAATCCCAGCACTTTGGGAGGCCAAGGCAGGCGGATCACTAGAGGCTAGGAGTTCAAGACCTGCCTGGCCAGCATGGTGAAACCCCATTCTCTACTAAAAATGCAAAAGTTGGCCGGGCATGGTGGATCATGCTTGTAATCCCAGCACTTTGGGAGGCCGAGGCAGGCAGATCATGAGGTTAGGAGTTGGAGACCAGCCTGGCCAACACAGTGAAACCCCGTCTCCACTAAAAATACAAAAATTAGTTGAGCATGGTGCTGTGCGCCTGTAATCCCAGCTACTCGGAAGGCTGAGGCAGGAGAATTTCTTGAACTTGGGAGGCGGAGGTTGCAGTGACGCCAGATCGTGCCACAGCACTTCAGCCTGGGCAACAGAGCTAGACTCCGTCCGTCTCAAAAAAAAAAAAAAAAAAAAAAACAACCATTAGCCAGGCATGGTGGTGCACACCCATAATCCCAGCTACTCCAGAGGCTGAGGCACAGGAATCACTTGAATCTGGGAGGCAGAGTTTGCAATGAGCCAAGAGCGTGCCACTGTACTACAGCCTGGGCAACAGAGCGAGATTCTGTCTGAAAAACTAAATAAATAAATAAGAATGGTATTTGCAAATAGCCACTAGCTGGTCCCCCAAAGCCTCTTCCCTGGCCATCTGGTCTCCTGCAGAACCCTGACCAGTGACAGTTACCCCATGGAACCTCTTTTTCTATTGTTAAACGATTATGTAAGTGCATATTCTGGATAGGAAGTGCTTTCATACTCTAAAAACCCTCTTCTGTGATGAAATCTGATTGTTTTCCTTTAAAGATGAAATATATTTCTGCTGACCCCAATGTGGAGATCAAGTGATTCTCTCCTTGAAAGTATCATGGTTGGTCACTGTGATTAGAAGAAGAAAATGCTGTGATATTTCTCTGCAGCAGTAGAGCTGACTTGCCCTGAAAGCCGAAAGTCATTGCAGTGAAAGGAAAGGGTGCAATGGATGATTCCTAGCCCTGAGAATAACGTGGATCTGGAAGGTCAGTATATCATTCAGTGAATCAGTAAACATCACTGGGTTCCCTTTGGGGATATAGCACCAACAACAAAGGGGCTTGTTCTGAATTCTCTGGAATTAAATTGAATGTTCAGGATGCAAACCCCATTAAAAATTGGCTGTTGCAGCATGGCATGGCATAATAATAAATCCAGGAGCAGAAGGGATGGGAACCCACATATCAGATGAAGTCCCGAGGACTCCCCAGTGTGTGACTCCTGCTAGTTCTAGTGTGGCTGCCACTGCATGGGACGTGTTGGAACTCTTCATGGGCACCCCATGAAAAGATGTGTTACTGTGCTACAGACAGTCCTCCTGGTGGGATGTGCTCGCAACACAATGAAAAAGTCAGTCCTAGAAAGATCAGGGGCAGAAGAAAGAAGTGCGTATTTTGCTTTGTTTTTTTCCAAAACAGAAAGACATAATTGCTCTTTCCACTCTGGTAAGCTTGCCATATAAATACCAGGGACTCTGGTCTTCCTGGCAACTCCTCTGTCCATTGGTACTCAGTCACTCCAAGGATGTTCCATGGCATGTTAATGAGCGCTGGTTGAACAGCCCTTAAAGAAAGTCGCTCCACTCTTCAGGCTAATTGCTTATGCACATGCTCTCCCATCTCTGACCTCACCATCACAAATTCAGAAACACCCAGTAACTCCTCACAAGTGAATGCTATTAAGCTGTGGGGTCATAAGTATGACCAAGTGAATCGACAGGTTCATAGGACTTTAAACATCACGTTGCTTCAGATGTCTAGATCATCAATTACTCCCACCCTGCTGTGCCTCCATCTTCAGGTTTCTTCACATGAGCTTACTAGCTTCATCGAGATTTATTTGAACTAAAAAGGAGAAGGATAACCGGGCACGGTGGCTCATGCCTATAATCGCAGCCCTTTGGGGGCCGAGGTGGGCGGATCACCTGAGGTCAGGAGTTCAGGACCAGCCTGACCAACATGGAGAAACCCCGTCTGTACCAGAAATACAAAAAATTAGCCAGGTGTGATGGCACATGCCTATAATGCCAGCTACTCGAGAGGCTGAGGCAGGAGAATCGCTGGAACCCAGGAGGCGGAGGTTGCGGTGAGCTGAGATCATGCCACTGCACTACAGCCCAGGCAACAAGAGTGAAACTCCGTCTCAGAAAAAATAAAAAATAAAAATAAAGCAGAAGGATCTCCCCACGCTCTCATGATGGTTAGTTAAAACCGATTAAAATTCATTATGTGCCTTTAGAAATTAAAGTGATAAGTTGGAGACCTAACTAGCTCTGACAGCTAATAAACTACAGCAGAGAGGATGGGAATCTGAGAGCCAGAGAGTACGAGTAAGTAAACACATAAGGGGTTTTCTCTACCCTGGCTGTGATGGTATCAATCAACTGCATGCAAAAGGCTAGTACTTTTTTTCTGAACTTGTCTAAATCTACTTTTATTTAAATAGAAATCCAGAATACTTCCTAGGTTATGATTTTCAAGGTCAGCCTAAAATTTAAAAATAAACCCCTAAAAAATAATGATTGAATTATTAGCTATAGGAAGTATTTCATGGCTGGGCATGGTGTCTCATGCCTGTGGTCCCAGCACTTTGGGAGGCCACAGCGGGCAGATCACCTGAGGTGAGGAGTTCAAGACCAGCCTGGCCAACATGGTGAAACACTTTCTCTACTAAAAATACAAAAGTTAACTGGGCGTGGTGGCACACACCTGTAGTCCCAGCTACCGGGAGGCTGAGGCAGGAGGATCCCTTGAACCTAGGAGGTGGAGGTTGCAGTGAGCCGAGATGGCGCTACTGCACTCCAGCCTGGGAGACAGAATGAGACTCCATCTCCAAAAAAAAAAAGAAAGAAAAAAGAAAATATTTCATGCCTATCAACCAGAGAAAATACAACAATTATTCAAGCATACATGAAATCTTAAAAGAATGTTCATGTGCTAGGATACAAGGAAAACCTTAATATATTCTGAAGATAATATTATAAAGATTGTGGTCTGCTAATAATACAGTAAGTTTGAAACCATTAGTAGATGATTGATTTAAAATGTTCTGCCTGGGACATTTACAACATGCTGTTAAAAACTTCTGAGCAAGCTTTTACCAGTGTCTGCTGTCTTTTGTGATTATGCATCCTAGCTGAGGCATGCAAAACCAAATAAATGCAAGGATTCATTCACTCTTTGAATATGTTAAATGCTAACAGTTACCCATTAGAAATGGTTCGAGGATATGAGCCACACTACTTCAAGTTTTTCTTTGTTGTAGTTTTAGAATGGTCAATTTTTGGCTAGTTGACAGATTAAAAGCAAAATAATCATGCCATATTTAGTCCTGGAGTTCAAGTCTACACATTTATGTGAAAAATCATTGTAATAAACTTTTAACATGAGAAAGCAACCTTCAGCTCTATTTTAGCCAAATGAAACAAAATCTGAAATTATATTAGAACATTTCCCTGTAAGCAACCTTCAGCTCTATTTTAGCCAAATGAAACCTAATCTGAAGTTTTATTAGAACATATCCCTGTCTTCAGACTGGTGTGACAGAATACTGATATGCAGCTTGGTGGATTTCACCAGTTAAGGCACATTCTTCTCCCTCCTTCCCTGCAATACGGTGTATACTGAAAAATGTGCATTTGTCTGAGGAGTTATTTTGTTTGCCAGCACTTAATGAATCTCAAAATTTTGAGTAAATGTACCTCAGTCTAATTGGACTTTTATGAGCTTTATAACTACATTGAAACCCTTAATTCCCATTTCTGGGTGTTTGTGAGCCTGATTGCTGTCATTTACGACTCTAGGTACTCACCAGCTAAATAAACATAGTTCTTGTGTGGCCAGCACTTACTGCTCCTCAGCTCCTTTCTCCAGCTTCCGTGGTGTCCTGGCATCCTTAAAATATCTACAAACTATGGCCTTCATTCATGAATGAAATCAGTTTCTACATGAGTGTGTTGATGTTTATTGATCACACATGTATAAGTGGAAATACAGCATATGTCTGGGCATTCTTTTTTCTTTTGAGACAGTCTTGCTCTGTTGCCCAGGCTAGAGTGCAGTGGTGCAATCTTGGCTCACTGCAGCCTCCACCTCCCAGGTTCTAGTGATTCTCCTGCCTCAGCCTCCTGAGTAGCTGGGATTACAGGCATGTGCCACCACGTACGACTAATTTTTGTATTTTCAGTAGAGACGGGGTTTCACCATGTTGGCCAGGCTGGGCTCGAACTCCTGACCTCAAGTGATCCACCCGCCTCAGCCTCCCAAAGTGCTGGGATTACAGGCATGAGCCACCGTGTCCGGCCTGTGTGGGTATTTGCATAGTCTTCTTTTTAGCATATTATTTTTTCATTAATTACATATCAACATTAATTTTGTATCTTGAAACAAGTTGATTTTGTATAATTAAAGGTGCCAAGCATCTATTAAATAAATAAATAAATATTAAAATCTTCTGAGCAAAATGAGATTCATTTTGAAGAGTGTAGAATTAATGACAGCAGCACCCCATGTTAATATTGGTAGAACACTGCCAAAGCAGTATCTAGAGGAAAGTAAATAACTTTAAATATATGAATGAAGAAATAAGAAAGATTGGCAACAAATTAGGTCAGGATTTGACCCAGAATTCACCCGTTAGCTATGCTGAGATATAGTTCATACAAGAAAAATAAGATAAATCCTTTACTCTTTTATTTACCAGACTTTAGAATAATTCATTGATAAAATACTAACAATTCTCTGATCTCTAGGTAGAATATTATGCATGAGTTTTCACTTTATTTATACTTTCATTTCTGAAAATTTTTTTAACCAAAAACATTCTAACTTTATAATTAGAAAAAATACTTTTGAAACAGGAATCAGGAAGTAAAAATATATTTGCAACTTAGTAAAATTCGTCTGATCTCTTGAAGTATTAAAACTTTTGAATACATGTGAAAAAAGTTTCTAAGACAACTCATGAAATCTGAAACTGGGATGGTTTCTGGAGGTTTTCAGTGAAAGCGTCTCATACTAAAGTTAAGACTTCTGTTTTATGTCATTTTGAAAAGAAGAGCACCTCTCGTGCTGGGGCATTGCTTCAACGCGCACTCGGAGGAATGAGCGTCACTTCCTGCATCACCATGCCTATTCTACAGAGCCTCGATTTTCTCCGGGGGCTTCCCATCCACACACGGGCAATGCTGACAATACTCAGAGCCTATAAAACCTGACAAATCACAGCTTGAGGTGAAAAAACTTTAGGACTGAAAACTATCAAGAGGAATTGGAAATGAAAGGTGAATGCCGTTATATTTATTCAGTTTATAGCTAAATTATAATGGAAAAAATCTCAAAATAGAAACATTTTTAAAATCTGAAGACTGTAATTATAACAATGAGCAGTGTCATCATGTTGACGTGTGTCACGTTAGAAATATTCTTTATCAACAAGACATTAAATTTAATAAGTTAATGAAGAGATTATGACTTTTGCAAAAATAATAGGGGAGTTTTTTTATTTTGAATTTCAAAACTTGTGCTTCAGTTTGCAGGATGTTTGTGTGTGTGTGTATGTGTGTGTGGTGTAGGGGGTTATTGGTATGAGATAGAAATTGACTAACACAGTCCAGCTTCTGTTGATTTTTTTTCTTTCAAAAAAAATTCTTACCATAATATCTTACATATAGCTCGTCTAAGAAATTTAGTCGATGCTTAACACATGCCAAAACATTTCTGACTCTCAAAATAATTTCATTTTAGAGAAGTAGATGGGACCAGCCAGGTTCTTAATTTTTTTCCCACAACTTTTTATTTTGAGAACGTTCAAATCCACTGAAAAGTTGCAGATAGTCCAATGAATACACTTTGTGATGGGCTAAATTGTGTCCCTACAAAATTCATATGTTGCAGTCCTAAACTGTGTATCTCAGAATGCGGCTCGATTTGGAGAGGGGATCTTAAAAGATGTGATTAAGTCAAAACAAGGCCATTAGGGTAGACCTTAATCTAATCTGTCTCTGTAAGAAGAGGAAATTTGGACATACACCAGGAGAGCCCTGCGAGGCAGCTGCAAGAGCCAAGGAGAGGGGCCTCAGAGGAAAGGAAGGGCCCCCCTGCCGACAGCTTCAGCTTGGACTTCCAGCCTTCAGGACTCTGAGAAAATGAATCTATGCTGGTTAAGCCAGCCAGTAAGTGGTATTTTATTATAGGAGCCTGAGCGGACTAATGTACCTGTATACCTTTCTCATACGTTCACTAATTGTTAACATTGTGTCACTTTTTTGTGATCCCTCTCTCTGTCTCCACAAACACACATGCGTAGGCATGCACACACACAAACGTGAAGTATACACATACAAACTATCACATACATCATACTTATGCATACATATGTGTGTACATATGTACATGCATGTCTACCACAGTTTTGGCAGGAGTGAAGGAATGGGTGAACAATTACATGCCTGTTAGTTGCAGGTGACATGACTTTTTTTCCTAAATACTTTAGCGGAAACCTCCCAAGAACCAGTACGTTTGCTTATAAAACCATACCATAAGTTTCACGTTCAGGAACTAAAAACAGTAATACATTATACAGTAATATGCAGTCATATTTAATGCTCCCATTTGTCCTAATATAGTTAGATTTGTTTGTTTTTCTCCAATTCAAAGTTTAATCAAGGCACACACATTGCATTTACCTGCCAAGTGTCTTTTTAGACGGAGTCTTGCTCTGTCACCCAGGCTGGAGGGCAGTGGCGCAATCACAGCTCACTGCAGCCTTGACCTCCTGAGATCAAGTGATCTTCCCACCTCAGTCTCCTGAGTAGTTGGGACTACAGGCATGTGTCACTGTGCCCAGCTTTTTTTTTTTTTTTTTTCTGTAGAAACAGGGTCTTACTATATTGCCTGGGCTGGTCTTGAATTCCTGGCCTCAAGCCATCCTTCCACCTTGGTCTCCCCAAAATGCTGAGATTACAGGCGTGAGCCACCTCACCCAGCTGCAAATATTTTTAATGACAAAAACTGCAATTCCTTTTGCATCAACCTAATAATACATTCTTGTCATTATTCAGATGATCAAATATTCCCAAATTTTGCAAGCAGGTATGCTTTTAAGTTGATTTCCATATCCTTGTGACATGTCCCTATAGGTTTTTAGCACCTCCTTGTTTAAGCCGATAAACAATGAATAGCAAGTTTTTAATTTTGTTATATCTCTGATTTTGAATCTAAAAGAGTAGCCCCTTTTTGTTTCAAAATCATATTGACCTATTGAAGAGATTGGTCCGGTTTCTATAATGTTCTACCTTCTGGATTTGTCCAATTGTTTCCTCATGATGTCATTTAGCTTTGTTTATCACATGTATTTTTTTTTTTTTTTTTTTTGAGACGGAGTCTCGCTCTGCCGCCCAGGCTGGAGTGCAGTGGCGCGATCTCAGCTCACTGCAAGCTCCGCCCCCCGGGTTTACGCCATTCTCCTGCCTCAGCCTCCCGAGTAGCTGGGACCACAGGTGCCCGCCACCTCGCCCGGCTAGTGTTTTGTATTTTTTAGTAGAGACGGGGTTTCACTGTGTTAGCCAGGATGGTCTCGATCTCCTGACCTCGTGATCCGCCCGTCTCGGCCTCCCAAAGTGCTGGGATCACAGGCTTGAGCCACCGCGCCCGGCCCACATGTATTTTTTATAATGTGAAAGTGAGAGCTAAAGGTTTCATTAGCTACCAGATAAGTATTTTTGGCCAGATATTTTATAAGTTGTACTATACTTTATGATTGCATCACATTAAGATACAATATTTAGTTATCCTACTCTTTAATACTTACCCTACCATTATTGAACAAAATGCACAAAGCAACATAAAAAAAGAAAAACAAAAATTTAATACTTACCCTACTATTAAATTGAGATGTAATTTCATCACCAGTGTATATAATAAAATGTTACCAAATTCACAAAACTCATGTTTTTAATTCAAATGAGATATTATTGCCTAATGATTGTGAGACTTTAGTAATTTCAGTGAATATATCTAATAGCTTTTTGAGAACACATCCTTAAATATCAGAAAATTGTAGTAAAAATGAAGTACCAACACACTCTTGGTATTAAACTCTAAAACTTTGGCATTTTTCTTTGCCCACCAATTCCACATCTGGAGATACTCTACGGACACTTGTCAAGTTCATGATTTTACTACAGGAGATATTCGAGCAATATTTGTAGGCACAAAAATGCAGAAACAGTTTCTTCCAAAAGGGGCTTAATAAACCTAATGTGGAACATTGGCTGTGGAAGTATCATGCAGTCACTAAAGACAAGAGGATCTCAGTGTAAGGAGACAGAATACTACGCAGAAATTATTTAGTGAAGAAGGCAGCTTGCAGAACCCTGTGTCTAGTGCAATTCCATGATGTTTGAAAAGAGCACAACTAAATGGATGAATGAATGAAGAACATGTGGAAACATACAAAACATTAGAAAATGTTAGAGAATAACTTCGGCAAAGTTAGATAAGATTTTCTTTTTAAAAAACACCCATTTTGAATAAAGATTCATTCAGGTTAAGGCCTCCTTTGGATCCCTTACATTCATGTGGATTACTTTTCAATATGTATTGCATGATGTCTGTATGTCTGATATTCTTCAATATTTCAAGAAAAAGGGACAGGCTTTTGCAAAAAGGCCAATCTATCTAACCACAAATATGACTTCTAAATTAAAGACTTACCAAAGGCTGGGCGAGGTGGCTCATGTCTGTAATGCCCGCACTTTGAGAGGCCGAGGCAGGTAGATCACTTTGAGGTCAGGAATTTGAGACTAGCCTGGCCAACATTGTGAAACCCTGTCTCTACGGAAAAATACAAAAACTAGCCGAATGTGGTTGTGGGTGCCTGTAATCCCAGCTACTTGGGAGGCTGAGGCAGGAGGATCGCTTGAACCCAGGAGACAAAGGTTGCAATGAGCCAAGACTGTGCTATTACACTCCAGCCTGAGCGACAGAGCAAAACTCTGCCAAAAAAAAAAAAAAAGAAAAGAAAGAAAATTACCAAAGATAGCTAATTTTGGCCAGGCATAGTGGCTCACGCCTGTAATCCCAGCACTTTGGGAGGCCAAGGCGGGTGGATCACCTGAAGTCAGGAGTTCCAGACCAGCCTGGCCAACATGGTATTTTTCAAAAAGCATCTGGAGCGAGCATCTCTCACATATAGTTTTTGCAGGTTAATCCTGTTTTGGAGACTTCTTAGCTTAAGATGAGACCTAAGTGGACAGCTGTTTAGTTTCAGAACACTCTCCCCCACGTGTATGTGCTGGTGAGTGACACACTCTGCCTGCCTGCAGGAACTGCTGCCTCCTATGTCTCCCAGTCATGGATCGCGCCCTTCCCTTTGGGAAGCGCTTAATGAGCCATGCACTCCTGACAATGGAAAGAGAACACGGAGGGGCCTCTGGTCCTGCTGACAAAGTCATTTCCACTGCACCTGGTGGTGTTTGGTTTTCACAGTGGATTCACTTCACTTTTAATTAAGGAAAGGGAGATTTGTGTGTTTCCTTTTGATTTTGGTCATCTTCCCCAAATGAACTTAAGGCTCTGTCTCTCAAACAGGAAGTTAACATTTATTCAAGTCAGGAACATAGGAGCTAGCTTTTCCTTTTCCACAGATGCTCTTGAGATATTTGGCCAAACTTGCCCCTACATTCAAAGATTTCTGGTGGGATTACATAGCCTAAACAAACTCAACAACTAAGTTATCTCTGGCCATCTTCAGATATGATCCACTGATATAGTTTGGCTCTGTGTCCCCACTCAAACTTCACCTTGAATTGTACTCCCCATAATCCCCACATGGCAGGGGTGGGATCTGATCGTGACTGAATCATGGGCTGTTACCCCCACGCTGTTCTCATGATAGTGAGTGAGTTCTCATGAGATCTAATGGTTCTATAAGCGACTGTCATTTCCTCTGCTTGCATTCATTCTCTCTCCTGCCGCCCTGTGAAGAGGTGCCTTCTGCCATGATTGTAAGTTTCCTGAGGCTTCCCCAGCCATGTGGAACTGTGATTCAATTAAACCTCTTTTATTTATAGTTACCCAGTCTTAGGTATTTCTTCATTGCAGCATGAGAATGGACTAATAAACCCACATAGCTATCTTTTTTATTCATGGATATAATTCTTACAGTTAACAATAGACAAAATTGGACCCTTTTTTAATGTTACGCTAGCTCAATTGCATAGACATCCAGTGACCTACAGCTTTCCTAAGATTCTAATGTTTAAAGCACTGTCATGCCCCAGGCCCTCTCTTGGCACTGCCCTAAGTTTGACTTTGCCTCTCTGCTGCTCAGATTTCTGTAGACAGTTGGAAAGTCACCCAACAAACACCCCATCCATCCATATTCATGCAACTTCTTTATGGTTTAATTTAATAGAGTTTGCCTCCCCATTTAATCCAATTTTAACACAAAAAACAAATAAATTTATACTTCAACGAAAAGGAGGAGAAGATGCCTATACTTTCTTATCTGTCTGGGCTATTCTATTATATCTTATCCTAAGGAAACTGCTCTTTTGGGGAATACATAGAAATTATAATGAAGCAATTAGGCAGCTCAATGAAACAAAAAGACATTTAATTCAATCAATTGAATAAGGAGAACAATCACATTAAATATGGTACTAGTGTATTGTGTGTGGAATATTATTTGTGCATTTCCAAATCTCTTGATACACCACAAAAACACATTCAAGTTTCATGGCCTTAGTTAACTAAGCTGCAAAAAATAAACATCCCTAAGTCATTCCTACATGACCTCATAATAACCCATATTTCTATTTTTCTTTCCTGCTGCCTTTTCTTATAGCTCACTACTTAAACTTCCAGGCCGGGTGCGGTGGCTCACGCCTGTAATCCTGACACTTTGGGAGGCTGAGGCAGGCAGATTGCCTGAGCTCAGAAGTTCAAGACCAACCTGGGCAACACAGTGAAACTCTATCTCTACTAAAATACAGAAAAAAATTAGCCAGGTGTGGCGGCGTGCACCTGTAGTCCCAGCTACTTGGGAGGCTGAGGCAGGAGAACTGCTGAACCCGGGAAGCGGAGGTTGCAGTGAGCCGAGATTGCACCACTATACTCCAGCCTGGGTGACAGTGAGACTCTATCTCAAACAAAAACAAAAACAAAAACAAAAAAAAAACTTCTAACAAAATGCTTTCCAGCCTCAGAACACTTCCAAAGTGCTGTCACAACTGGCTCCCGATGTTCCTTTTATCTAGCCCCTTCACCTGCACAATTTGAACCCTTTACCTATGTTATTCTTCCTATAAAACTCATCTCTGGCTGGGCGCAGTGGCTCATGCCTGTAATCCCAGCACTTTGGGAGGCCGAAGCAGGCAGATACCTGACGGCGGGAGTTCGAGACCAGCCTGACCAACGTCGAGAAACTCTGTCTCTAGTAAAAATACAAAATTATCCAGGCGTGGTGATGCATGCTTGTAATCTTAGCTACTCAGGAGGCTGAGACAGGAGAATTGCTTGAACCCAGGAGGCAGAGGTTGCAGTGAGCCAAGATCATGCCATTGCACTCCAGCCTGGGCAACAAGAGTGAAACTCTGTCTCAAAAAACAAAACAAAATAAAACGAAAACTCATCTCTTCAGAAAGGCCATAGGTTTCCTTGCTTCTGGATTCCTTGTTTCCCCCATAGTACATTCATCGCCCCTTCGATCTCCATGGCTCCTCCTCTAGGCTTTGCCCCAGATGGGAAGCCTTCTTTCTGAGGGTCTTTTCTTCATGATCACACTCACCTTGTGTGTGAGTAAAACATGAAGAATTAAATTTCAAACCCAGACCTGTCTGCTTCGCTCTAGTCCTTGAGTCACATTCTCATCTCTCTCTCTCTCTCTCTTTTTTTTTTGAGATGGAGTCCCTCTGTCGCCCAGGCTGGAGTGCAATGGTGCGATCACGGCTCACTGCAACTGCCAACTCCCTGGTTCAAGCGATTCTCCTGCCTCAGCCTCCTGAGTAGCTGGGATTACAGGCATGCACCACCAAACCCAGGTAATTTGTGTATTTTTATTAGAGATGGGGTTTCACTGTGTTGGCCAGGATGGCCTTGATCTCCTGACCTCGTGATTCACCCTCCTTGGCCTCCCAAAGTGCTGGGATTACAAGCGTAAGCCACCACGCCCAGCCTCGTTCTCATCTCTTTCTAATGGTGAGGCCTGACATCATCAGGAACTGAACAGATTCTGTGATGAGCTCCAGGTTTCATTCTCCCTTCCATGCGGGCACAGTCTACCTCGGTCGACAAGACTCAAATCTTCAGGGTCCTGTAAACTTTCAGGCCCTTACAACCTCCGAACCCAAGTTGGGATCACTACACGGGGCTGTCGTGATTCCTCCTGCTTCCCCTGCACCGCCGTCTTGTTCATTCAGCTTCATAAGACCTGCTGAAATAACCAGTGTAATCCTCTTTAAATTAGTCAACCAAAGTTGAGACTTTCATTCTTAACTTTTAAATCTATTATCCTAACTTTAGTATCCTTTATCTGATCCCTAACTTTCTAACTTTGAGATTTGACTTCCTAATTTTTAAAAGTTTACGATAAAAAATAATTTTGAATACATAGTTTTACTTGTATTTAAAACTGATGTGAAAAAAGTAATTAATTTTTAATGCTTGTATTTTATTTTAAAGACTGGCTGGGCGCGATGGCTCACGCCTGTAATCCCAGAACTTTGGGAGGCCGAGGCAGGTGAATCACTTGAGGTCAGGAGTTTGAGGCCAACCTGGCCAACATGGTGAAAACCCATCTGAACTAAAAATAAAAAACTTAGCTGGGTGCGGTGGTGCCTGCCTGTAATTCCAGTTACTTGGGAGGCTGAGGCACGAGAATCCCTTGAACCTGGGAGGCAGAGGTTGTGGTGTGCCAAGTTCACACCACTGCACTCCAGCCTGAGTGACACAGCAAAACTGTCTCAAAAAAAAAAAAGACGAATACAATTTGAGATTTAAAAAAGAAAAAAGGTTAAAATAATTACTTTGTAATTTATGTACAGAGAAGAAATTAATTTATGTAGTGAGAAGAAATTAAAAAGTAGTATTTATTTTAGCTATAGCTTATAGATCATTTGTCTTATGAACTTTAATTTTTTAAATAACATGCATTTGTACTGTATAAACTTCAGGAGAGTAGGAACTTTATCTCCAACATCTATAAAAGTACCTGATATTTAGTAGGTACTTGCAAATATTTGCTGACTTAATGACTATACAATTCATCACTACAAAATAGTATAAAGTGAAAAGTAACTTTTCCTTTTATCCCTATAGATACCTGGTTTCCACCCCCAGAGGCAATGGCAACTTTATTTTGTCTTTCTGCAGAGGTATTATAAGCCCATCTAACCATGTGTATATCTGTATAAGGACAGACAGACATATGTGTGTGTATGTACACACCATAGATATCCTTTTCTCTACCTTCAAATGGGAACATCTTGTACACATTTCCTATGTTCTACCTTTTGCCTCAACTGTATTTTGGGTGTAATTTTATATCAATTTTGGGAAAACGCTCTCTTCTTTATAAAAACGACATAGCGTTCCTTGTATAACTGTGTCCTCAATTTATTTGACCAATCTTTTATTGGTGGTATTTCAGTTTCTAGAATTTCGTGATTTTTAAACAATGCTGTAATACATGTTCTTGTATGGATAACATTGCTCATACATATGAGTGTTTGGAAAATAATTTTTCCTCGTGCTGCTATAACAAAACACTTGAGACCAGATAATTTATTAAGAACAGAAATTTATTTTCTCACAATTCTGGAGGCTGGGAAGTCCAAGCTCAAGGTGCCAGTTGTCTGGCGAGGGCTGCCTTCTGCTTCCAAGATGGCACCTTGATGCTGTACCCTCTGGAGGGGTAGACATGCTGTGTCCTCACATGGCAGAAGGCAGAAGGACAAGGAAGCCAAAACCTTGTAAAGCATTTAGATATATATTAGAAGGGCTTAAAGGCTTTAAAGATATACACCCCCCACACACACACACACAAAGGCCTTATATAGAATTATATATACGCCTTAATTCCATTCACAAGGGAAGGAGCCCTCCTGATCCTCCCTTAACACCTGAATTTTGGAGGGGACACATTAAAACCGTAGCAATATCCTAGAAGTAAAATTGCTATGTCAAAGACTAAATGCATTTAAAATTTTAATGAATATTGGCAAATTTTCTTCATAGATTATAGCAATTTGTACTTTCTTCCTTTCTTTTTTCCTTCCCTCTTTTCTTCCTTCCTTCCCTCTTTTCTTCCTTTTTTCCTTTCTTTTTTTTCTTTCCTTTCTTTCTTCTTTTTTTTTCTTAGACAGGATCTCACTTGTTTCCCAGGCTGCAGTGCAGTGGTGCAGTCTCAGCTCACTGCAGCCTCAACCTCCTGGGCTCAAGTGATCCTCCCACCTCAGCCTCCTAAATAGCTGGGACCACAGGCAGAAACCACCACATCCAGCTAATTTATTTTTTTAAATTTATGGGTCTGGGATCTCCCTAGGTTGCCTAGGCTGGTCTGAAACTCTTGGGCTCAAGCCGTCCTCCTGTCTTGGCCTCTCGAAGTTCTGGGATTACAGGCATGAGCCACAGTACCCTGCTTCACTATTTTCTACTCTTTTGGTCATAATTTCACTCATTGTTTCCCCACTTTTTCCCTCATGTTTCTCCACTTTTTCACCTCAGTGGCTTTGCATTTGTAATTCTCTGCTTTGGAATTGCCTTTCTCTAGCCTCTCCCTACATCTTAAATTGGAATCTTAATTCCATATGCACAGAACAGCTCCAGGTGGTAGTGGAGGGGAGAACCTAGTAACCAGGGATCCTGGGCGGAAGAACTGGGTACATGGAGTCGGAGATGTCAGGGAAACTTAATTTTCACTGCAACACCTTTTGTACTTTTGCATTTTGTAGGAAGCTCACGTGTAACCTCTATACAAGCCAACACATGCAGAAATACACATTGTCAGTTCACATCCTTGTTTGTCAAGGTATAGCTTGAATGTAATTTTTAGCTAAAACGTTTATTTTTACTCTTAACATTCATGGAAAGTAACTACATACGTATAACATACCAGTAAGTAGTATCACATATACATTTTTATAGAAAAATAAAAATATTTCTTTTATAACTTGCTATCTTCTTGATTAAGAATCTCTGTTTGATTATTCTTTGAGTCCTGCCAAGATGTCTAGCATATTTCTTAATCAATGTAGGAATTCAAAAACTGTTTAATTCATTTAGCAAATATTTATTGAGCTGCTGTTCTGGGAAAGTATCTTAGTAATCACCGGCAATAGAATTTACAGTCACAATCCTTGCCCTTAGACATCCCAGTTAATGATGAAGATAAACACAGAGATAAATAATTCTAATAGGTACAATTTAGAGACATGCGAAGAAGGGGAATGATAAACATCAAGTGATTATTTATCTCAGCATTTCCCAAGGACTGAGTCAAGTAGCATCTTCTCATGATAATTTCAGGTGATCACTAGGAACTCTTTTTATTAGATAACGATTTATTGCAGAAAATACATTAAAAAATCTAATACTTTTGCAGAGATTAATTTTATGTGAGGTTAAAGTAGACATTTAATTTGAAGAAGTTAGTCACTGAAAGTAAAATATTAAGTAAATAAGAGTCTAGACAGAACATAGCCACTGCAACAGTAGTGGAACAGAGGTAAGAGCAACTGAGGCTGAGGCAGGAGAAGGGCTTGAACCTGGGAGGCAGAGCTTGCAGTGAGCCAAGATGGCGCCACTGCACTCCGGTCTGGGCAACAGAGTGAGACTCTGGAGGTCTCAAAAAACAAACAAACAAACCAACAACTGAAGCTTGGCACATGTTAATCTGTCCCAACCAGGTACACATTGCCTTGGTAATGATAATTGCAATTAAATGTTAGCGTAGCTTCCCTGTCTTGGGGGTTTACTCTGTGTCAAGCATTATGTTATGGACTTTATGATATCTCATTTAACATTCACAATCTCCCAAGGACATTTGTATTTTCTTGAGGAAACAGAGGCTGAGAGAAATTAATGAAATGGCACAGATAACTAAAAGTTTATTCTGTAATTGCCATGCAGCTATACCTGGTAGGAGCCAAATATTGGAGGAAATGATCGCTAAAGATTTTGACCTCATAAATTTTGACTTTGAGTGAGAAAAACAAGTGCTAGATGAATAAATAACCCTTTTTGAGAGGTGCTATGAATAAGTGTTATGAGCACAGACAGCAGGAGAAGGATTAGGGATGGAAGTTGGGTCAGGGAAGGCTTCCTTGAGGAGATGATGCTGAACTGGGCTCTGACGAACGCATCAGCATTAACTAGGCGTTCCACAAAGGAAACTGTCAGTGGAAATGCCTGGAAGAACACACAGAGGCCCCTGTGGTGGAGTTAGAGAGCTTCACGGTCCCACAGACTGTGGTCCTAGCGGGCCTCTGTTTCCATAGCCTTGCCCAGAGTAGGTTGTCAACATTTTGCATTACTGACAAATTCACAGGTAAGAAATGTTATCTCCGGTAGATTAAGTTTGCATTTCCCTTATTAAGAACATCTTTTATAAGCTTAAGAACAATTTACGTTCTTTCTTCTGTAAACTACTTCTTACATTCCTTGCATATTTTCCTGTTTGTTTCCTCATTCATTTGAAAAAGCATCTCATGATTAAGTTAGCTTTTTGTCTATGATATGAGACATATATTTGCTTTCTAATTTAACATTTATTTCATTTTTATTATTTAAAATTGTTAGTTATGTGAAAATTTTAAATTATTATTACTATTATAATTATTTTTTTTTTGAGTCAGAGTTTCGCTCTTGTTGCCCAGGCTGGAGTGCAATGGAATGATCTCAGCTCACTGCAACCTCCGCCTCCTGGGTTCAAGCGATTCTCCTGCCTCAGCCTCCCCAGTAACTGGGATTACAGGCATGTGCAACCATGCTTGGCTAATTTTGTATTTTTAGTAGAGACAGGGTTTCTCCATGTTGGTCAGGCTGGTCTCGAACTCCTGACCTCAGGTGATCTGCCCATCTTGGCCTCCCAAAGTACTGGGATTACAGGCATGAGCCACTGTGCCCGGCCTTAATTATTTTAAAAGTCAAATCAATCTGTACTTTTTGTTGTTTTTGAGTTTAATATACTGAGGAAGCTAATACATTCCAATTTTATAAAAAAATTCAACTGTGTTTTCTATTAGCACTTTTATGGTATCAGTTTTGAAGTGTAAATATGTGAACATTGAGATTTATTTTGGTTTAAAGTGTGAGGTAGAGTTACAGTTAGTTTTTTCTTCAAATAGCTCCTCCTGTTGCAACACTATTTGTTGAATAATCCGTCTTTCTCAATTGATTTGAAGTATCACCTTTATCAGTACTAGATTTTTTCGTATGTATTTGAGTCTTTTACTGGCTTCATTCTGTTTCGTTGATGAGTCTGTATCTTCATATTCTAGTAACACTGTGTTTTCAATGTTGTTATTATTTATTTATTTATTTTGAGACAGAGTCTTGCTCTGTCTCCCAGGCTGGAGTGCAGTGGTGCGACCTCGGCTCACTGCAACCTCCGCCTCCCGGGTTTAAGCAATTCTCCTGTCTCATCCTCCCAAGTAACTGGGATTACAGGTGCCCGCCACCACGCCCAGCTAATTTTTGTATTTTTAGTAGAGACAGGTTTCACCATATTAGCCAAGCTGCAAACTCCTGACCCTGTGATTCGTCCACCTTGACGTTTCAAAGTGCTGGGTTTACAGGTGTGAGCCACTGCACTCAACCTAATTATTATTGTTTTATTATCTTGCAGGGCTAATTACTTGCATAAAGAATTTCTCAGATTTATACTTTCGCCTGTTATTCTTATTCACTTATTTTTCCATACCTTCTTCAGAATCAGCTTTCTAGTTTAAAAAATTCCTGTTAAAATTGTTATAGAGCATTAGATGGAAGCAGCATGGGTAGGAGCCATGGGGCTGTTCCCAGGAGGGTATTCCAGGCCTAAGGGCCAGGGCGTGTCAGGGCCTCCACTGGCAGTGCATGTCATGTGTTTGAAGAACAGGAGCGTCTGGAGTTACTTCAGCTGAGAGTTCAGTCTGAGGAGGGGAGATGGGAGGTAATGCCCTAGTGGGGGTGGAGGTGGGACATGAGGGTCCAGATCACCCGTGGGCCCTTGTAGGCCATTATAAGACTCTGACTTTTAGTCTGAATGAGATGAAAAGTCCCTGGCAGATTTAGAGCATAGAAATATCATATACAAAAATTTGGGGCCAGGTGCAGTGGCTCATGCCAATAATCCCAGCACTTTGGGAGGCTGAGGCAGGCAGATCCTTTGAGCCCAGGAGTCCCAGACCAGCTTGGGCAACATGGCAAAACCCTGTCTCTGCAAAAAAAAAAAAAAAAAAAAACACAAAAATTAGTTGAGTGTGGTGATGCTCACCTGTAATCCCAGCTACTCAGGAGGCTGAGGTGGGAGTCACTCTAACCCGGGAGGCGGAGGTTGCAGAGAGTTGAGATCGCGCCACTGCACTCCAGCTTGGGCAAGAGAGCAAGACCCTTATCAAAAAATAAAAATAAAAAGTAAATTTTATTTTATTTTATTTTTCTATCTGTTAAATATCCAACCAATTCATTTCTGGACATCTATCTGAAATATTCAACATTTACCACCGCACTCCCACCCCCACCCCCACCCCCACAAGAGAAAGAAAAAGCATTGTACAAAGACTATTACAGCACAGCTTGTTACAGTGAAAAACTGACAGTTAAAATGCATAATAGAGAAATTATTTTAAAAATCTGTGCTATGTCCATACTATACAATACTAAGAAGCAGTTAAATGCACAGAATAAGTTTGAAAGCACAGAAAAAGAAATAGAGCTGTTATGAGACCGGGCGTGGTGGCTCAAGCCTGTAATCCCAGCACTTTGGGAGGCCAAGGTGGGCGGATCACCTGAGGTCGGGAGTTCGAGACTAGCCTGGCCAAAATGGAGAAACCCCACCTCTACTAAAAATAAAAAATTAGCCAGGCATGGTGGCGCATGCCTGTAGTCCCACCTACTCGGGAGGCTGAGGTAGGAGAATCGCTTGAGCACAGGAGGCGGAGGTTGCGTGAGCCAAGATCACACCACTGTGCTCCAGTCTGGGCAACAGGAGCGAAACTCAACAAACAAAGAGAAATAGAGCTGTTATGTTGAGAACTAAGTGGTGCGTAAGGGAGGCTGTGGCTTGGCTTTGGCGCTGGCACCGGAACGTCCGTGGTGCAGTGATGGTGTCCGTGACTCGGGTCACAGCTCTCCAGGACAGGTGGGGCAGAGCTGGAACCAGACAGGCAGGTGCTGGCGCTCACTGAGGCTACGCTGTCAACACAGGAGGACTCGTTTTATTTTTCTCCCCACTTTTAATATGTTCGAAAATTCCATAAAAGTAAAGTAAAACAAAAATAATAAAAAGTCATTAAAAACTGAACCATAAAAGTCAGGAAATTTTTCCACAACAGCCTTGGCCATTGCTGTATTGTGCATTTAAGGCGGCTGTTAGTGAAGAGACATACTTGTAATAAATGTTTTGATATACTGGACAATCAGGGCTCTGAGGATTAAATGAGATGATCCGTGTAAACTACTTAGCCTGGAATTCTCAGGACATATAAATCTAAAAGTTTTTATGGAAGTTGATTTTATTACTCAAAATATATTACAGTAATTGTGTAAATCTATTTTATTTCTCTATCTCTATATAATTTGTCTTCTGTTTAACAGCTACAGAATGTTTCTTAATGTATTTAGCCATTCCCCTATTGACCTTTTCTCCTTTTATAACAATTTTATAATATCTCATAATAGGTATTTGTGCACCTGCCCAATTCTTTCCATGAGGTAAATCCCAGAACTGGATATGGTAAACACCGATGCATTTTCATATACTTTTTTTCCAATTTGCCCTGCAAAGAGGTTGTACTCACATACACACCCTCCAGGTAACTGTGGCAGTGTCTGATTCTTTATACCCTTGCCAACAAGAACTAGACACATGCATTATTAGTGAAGGCAAGTGCATATGTACTGTGTATTTTATGTCTACCAAGGTGAAATACATGTTTATGTTCTCAACTTGTTTTATATTGGACTCTCTGTCTTTTCTTTATTGATGTGTTAGAACTCTTTATAGGAAGACTAGTAATACTTTGTCACGTATGTTACAGAACATTTTCTCTATTTTGCCATTTGTCTTTAATTTCATGTAGCTTTAAATATTTCAGCCTTCATTTTAGGCTACCTGGGATTTATTGCACGCTTAGAAAAGCCTTTTTTATTTCAAAATTAAAAAGCTTTTTTTGGTAAACTCTTTCACACTGTTGGATTTTGTTTGAACTTCTGTTTTTAATCCATCTGGGATTTATTTTTATTTTATTTTATTTTATTTTACTTTATTTTATTTAGAGACAGGGGTCTTGCTCTGTTGCCAAGGCTGGAGTGCAGTAGCACAATCATAGCTGACTTCAGCCTTGACCTCCTGGTCTCAAGCGATCCTCCTGCCTCAGCCTCCCAAGTAGCTGAGACTACGGGCACATGCCACCATTCCTGGCTAATTTTTTAATTTTTTTGTAGAGACAGGGTCTTGTCCAGGCTGGTCTCAAACTCCTGGCCTCAAGCAATCCTCCTGCCTCAGCCTCCCAAAGTGCTGGAATTATAGGCATGAGCCACTGGGCCCAGCCTGGAATTTGTTATTGCAGTTAGGATATATGTTTTATTCCTAAATGTATAGCCTACTGTCCCAACCTGTTAATTGAAGAGTTTATTATCTATAACTGGTTGGGAGTCCCCATATCATTATTTTTCTTTAGGCACTTTTATTGGCTATTTTCACACTTACTATTTCATGTACACTTTAGAAACAGTTTTCGCATTCCAAGACAATTCTGAAAGACTATTTTTGGACTCACATTGGAAATTAGGTGAGAATTGGCATTTGTCTTTACACAAGTGTTCCACTTAGGAAAATCGTGTGTCTTCCCACTTTTAAAGTATTTTAAGTTAGTCTTCATATATATATATATATCAAGAGTCTCACTGTGTTGCCCAGGGCTGGAGTGCAGTGGCACAATCTCAGCTCACTGCAATCTCTGCCTCCCAGGTTTAAGCAATTCTCCTGCCTCGGTCTCCCAAGTAGCTGGGATTACAGGCATCCACCACCACGCCTGGCTAATTTTGGTATTTTTATTATATACAGGGTTTCACTATGTTGGCCAGGCTGATCTTGAACTCCTGACCTCATGATCCACCCGTTTTGGCCTCCCAAAGTGCTGGGATTATAGGCATGAGCCACCGTGCTCGGCTGAAGTAAGTCTTATGATTAACTTCCCCATAAATCTTTCACATTTCTTATTAATTCCTAGGCATTTTATAATTTTAAGGGTTTTAAAAAATTTCAGAGATCATTTTTGTCATTCTATTTTTTAACTTAGTTACCACTAAGACAACATCTACAAAATGCTATAATCTCTGCACACACACAAACACACATGCATCATGTAGCAAATAAGAAAATGCCAATACCTGAATTATATGTGAGCTGTTGGATATATTATTTTAGTGGCACATGTCTTAGAACTCATTACACTTCTAGGTACATATCCATGAGATATGCATGCAACCATCAAAAACATGAACAATAATATTTACCGCAGTTTCATGAACAATAACTAAAAATTAGAAGCAATCTAAATGTCCACCAACAGGAGAATAGATGAGCAAATGGGGTACGATATAGACAGAAGCAACAATAAAATCCCTACTGATGTGGACACACATGGAAAAATCTCATGACCCTCATCTTGAGCAAAAGAAGTTTCACATCAAGAAATGTATACTCTATTATTCCATTTATATAAAGTTCAAGAACAGGCAAAACTAATCTTGTAATAAAAATCAGGGCCAGGCATGGTAGCTCACACCTGTCATCCCAACAATTTGGGAGACCAAGGCAGGCGGATCTCAGGAGTTTGAGACTAGCCTGGGCAACATAGCAGAACCCTGTCTCTACCAAAAATACAAAGAAAAAAAAAAAAAAAAAGAAGTTAGCTGAGCATGGTGGCACACACGTGTAGTCGCAGCTACTTGGGAGGCTGGGGTGGGAGGATCGCTTCAGCCTGCGTGACAAAGTAAAAAAAGTCAGAATAATGGCTACCTCTTGAGAGGTTACGTACTATCTGGGAAGGGTATCAGAGGACCTCGGAGCCTGTTGGACATTTTCTGAATCTTGATCTAGGTGGTAACATCACTGGTAAATAAACACTGTATGTAAAAGTTCATTGAATTTACACTTAAGATTTGTTTACTTGACTCAGTATAAAATTTACATAATTTTATAAAAAGTAAGCTTCCTAATAGGCTTGTGTATATCTAGTCATGAAATAGAAGTTAAAATAAGGCTGAGCGCGGTGGCTCACACCTGTAATCCCAGCACTTTGGGAGGCAGAGGCAGGTAGATCACCTGAGGTCAGGAGTTCAAAACCAGCCTGGCCAACATGATGAAACCCCATCTCTACTAAAAGTACAAAAAATTGACTGAATGTGGTGGCGGGTGCCTATAATCCCAGCTATTCAGGAGGTTGAGGCAGGAGAATCGCTTGAACCCAGAAGGCGGAAGTTGCAGCGAGCTGAGATCGCGCCACTGCACTCCAACCTGGGCAACAAGAGTGAAACTCCATCTCAAAAAAAAAAAAAAAGGTAAAATAAAACAAAAGCAAAAGACTCCCAAAACAAATAAAAGAGCAACCAAATAAGCAACTAATAAAAAGAAAGTCCTTGTCTGGCTTGTCCCCAGAATCTACTCATCAGTCTACAACTCGGAGCATTCTAAGCACCAATACTTTGACCTGCTTGCTACGGAGACCCCGAGTGTTCAACTTAGCACATCCCCAGAGGACCTTTCCTCTACACTTGGCTCATCCTCTGTGCTCCGTATTTCTCTTCCTGACACTTCTATCTCCCCGTCTCCCAAGGCACAAGTTACAGCATCCCATTTTACACTCGATAATAACTGAATATCGTCTCGTATCAATCTCTTGGCCCTTTTTTACTAACACCATCTTCAAATGGACTACAAAAATAGCCTTCTAATAGGATCCTCTCCACCCGGTTTCTGGCTCCAGCGTATTTTGCAAAAGGCTGTCAGTTTGATTTGCTCGCACAGTGCTTTCGGAAAGGATGGCAGTGTTCTAGAGCTGCTCCATCTGACATGGCCACAACTAGCCACAGTGGGTACTGGGCACTTACATGTGCTCAGCAGGCTGAAGAACTGACGTTTGCATTTCCTTTTGTGTTACTCAGTTTGAATTTAGGTAAGTACCTGTGGCTAGTGGCTAGTGCATTGGTCGGTAGAGTTCTAGAAGGAAAGCTCTGAGCTGTGTGTGCCCCTCTCTCCAGGTGGAATTAGATTTTACACATTCACTGACTCAGGCCTGAGCAGTTCCTGGACTGGTATCAGCCTAACGGTCCCTCTTCATCAAATACAAACATAATTTTGCATACTGGACTGCAAGCTGCATTTGTTCTTTTAATTCTCCTCAAGTAATTGAATAAGAACCTTTTTTTTTTGAGAGACAGAATCTCGCTTTATCGCCCAGCTGGAGTGCAGCAGTGTGATCTCGGTTCACTGCAACCTCCGCCTCCCGGTTCAAGCAATTCTCCTGCCTCAGCCTCCCAAGTTACTGGGACTACAGGCACAGGCCACCACGCCCAGCTAGTTTTTTGTATTTTTTAGTAGAGACGGGGTTTCACCATAGTGGACAGGATGGTCTCAAACTCCTGACCTCATGATCTGCCCACCTTGGCCTCCCAAAGTGCTGAGATTACAGGCGAGAGCTACCATGCCCAGTCAGGAACCTCTTTTTAATCCAAGAGCTTTTCTCACTACTGACCATGGATTCTGGATTATTTTTTTAAGTGGCTGGGCCCCGTTCTACAGATATACCAAAAACCTCCCAATCTCTATGCATTATCTCCATTTGAAATGCTCTGTACTTGGCCAGGTGTGGTGGCTCACGCCTGTAATCCCAGCACTTTGGGAGGCTGAGGTGGGTGGATCAACTGAGGTCAGGAGTTCGAGACCAGCCTGGCCAACATGGTGAAACCCTGTCTCTATTAAAAATACAAAAATTAGCTGGGTGTGGTGGGGCATGCCTGTAATCCCAGCTACTTGGGAGGCTGAGGCAGAAGAATCGCTTGAACCCAGGAGGTAGAGGCTGCAGTGAGCTGAGATTGAGCCACTGTATTCCAGTCTGGGCGACAGAGCAAGGCTCTGCCTCAGGAAAAAAAAAAAAAAAAAAAAAAGAAATGCACTTTCCGGCCAGGCGCGGTGGTTCATGCCTGTAATCCCAGCACTTTGGGAGGCCGAAGCAGGCAGATCACGAGTTCAGACGTTCGAGATCAGCCTGGCTAACATAGTGAAACCCTGTCTCTATTAAAAATATAAAAATTAGCCAGGTGTGGTGGTGCATGCCTGTAATCCCAGCTACTTGGGAGGCTGAGGCAGGAGAATCACTTGAACCTGGGAGATGGAGGTTGCAGTGAGCCGAGATCGCACAGTTGCACTCCAGCCTGGGCAATAGAGTGAGACTCTTGTCTCACAAAAAAAAAAAAAGAAAGAAATGCACTTTCCTGGAAACTTTAGCCCAAATAGCAGAATTATGTGTGACTGAAACCAGGCTGTATTGTCTATCATATGTACAGATAAGCAAAAATTATAAACAACATAACTAGATTCAATACAAACTTGGGTAATTCATTTATGGGAAACCAATAGCCTGTAGCCATATAGCTATTAGAATGATTACATTTGTACTGACACAGAGAGATGTATCAAATTATAATATGAAATCAGTGGGATCTAAAATACCAAATATCCCAATTCTAATTTATCTTTAAAAATACATATACAATCATACAGAAATAAATAGAAAGAAAATACATTAAAATGTGAGCAGCACTGGTTTGTCTCCAGGTGGTAGAATTTGATGCAGTCAAAAAAATCCAAATTTTCTTTATAACTGGAATTAACACTCTTTAAAAATGAAAACAGATTTAATATTAAAATCTTCAGTATACTTCCAAAGCCAGATATTCTTTTTTAATTATTGTTATTTTTGAGACGGAGTTTCGCTCCTGTTGCCCTCAGCTCTCTGAAACCTCCGCCTCTTGGGTTCGAGTGGTTCTCTTGGTTCATCCTCCCAAGTAGCTGGGATTATGGGCGCCCGCCACCACGCCCAGCTAATGTTTGATATTTTTAGTAGAGATGGAGTTTCATCATGTTGGCCAGGCTGGTCTCGAATTCCTGAGCTCAGGTGATTCACCCACCTCGGCCTCTCAAAGTGGTGGGATTACAGGCGTGAGCCACCTTGCCTGACCAGATATTCTTTATATTTTGAATTAGTGGCCAGGCATAGTAGCACTTGCCTGTAGTCCCAGCTGCTTTGGAGCAAGGTAAAGGTGGGAGGATCACTTTAGCCCATGAGTTCTAGGCTGCAGGGAGCCATGATTTGTGCCACTGCACTCTAGCCTAGGTGACAGAGCAAAACTGTCTCTAAAATAAAATAAAATAAAATTTCTGAATTAGTGACTGTTTTCTGTAAAATTCATAGCTACAACACCAGGTGAACCAGAAGTCCCAAGTACAAGGTTTTAATTTTTTAACACTGGCCATTTTCTTTTCTTCTTTTTTTTTTTTTTTTTTGAAACGGAGTCACTCTGTTGCCCAGGCTGCAGTGGCAGGATCTCGGCTGCGTGAGCCACCGCGCCCGCCCAACACTGGCCATTTTCTAATAGAGATTCTGAAAAAGGAAAAATGTAAGACTCTGTATATAGACTCTGTATATAAGTATCATTCTATGTTGGGAGTGCCATTCTAAGGAATGATGACCAATTCTGAAATTCAGAAAAGGATCTATGTAAACATAGCAATTGAGGCTGGGCGTGGTGCCTCATGCCTGTAATCCCACACTTTGGGAGACTGAGCGGGGCAGATCACTTGAGGTGAGGAGTTTGAGACCAGCCTGGCCAACATGGTGAAACCCCATCTGTACTAAAAATACAAAAATTAGCCAGGTGTGGTGGTAGATGCCTGTACTTCCAGTTATTCAGGAGGCAGAGGCAGGAGAATTGCTTGAGCCCGGGAGGCAGAGATTGCAATGAGCTGAGATCATGCCACTGCACTCCAGCACTCCAGCACTCCAGCCTTGTGACAGGTAAGACTCTGCAAAAAAAAAAAAAAAAAGGAAGGAAGGAAGGAAGGAGAAAAACCAATTGAAAAGAGAAAAAGAAAACTATTCATTAAAGGGGAGATTTTTTTTTTCAATCTCACAGTGGGGAGGATTTGTCCAAACATAACACAAAATTCAAAAACTACAGATTTGACTACTTGGCAAAGACCATAAGAAGAACATCAAAACAGACAGCTGAGGGAAATCTGCAACTGACATCATAGACAAAGGACTAACTTCCTTAATCTATAAATACCATCTGTAAACCAAGAAAACTAGCCAATGCAAGTGTACACAAGATATCAATACAAGCTGGGTGCAGTGGCTCATGCCTATAGTCCCAGCACTTTGGGAGGCTGAGATGGATCACTTGAGCCAATGAGTTTGAGACCAGCTTGGGGAGCATAGTGAAATCCCATCTCTACAGGAAAAAAAAAAAAAAAAGGAAAAAAAGAAAAAGGGAGAAAAAGAAGATATATACGCCAGGCATGGTGGCTCACGCCTGTAATCCCAGCACTTTGGGAGGCCGAAGTGGGCAGATCACCTTGAGGTCCAAGGTTCAAGACCATCCTGGCCAACATGGCAAAACCTCATCTCTACTAAAAATACAAAAATTAGACGGGTGTGTTGGTGGGTGCCTGTAGTCCCAGCTATTTGGGAGGCTGAGGCAGAAGAATCACTTAAACTCAGGAGGTGGAAGTTGCAGTGAGCCGAGATGGTGCCACTGCACTCCAGCCTTGGGGACAGAGTGAGACTCTGCCTCAAAAAAAAAAAAAAAAAAAAAAAAGATATATAAATACAAAATAGTAGTTATTTCAGGGAGGAAGAGAGAGAAAAGCAATCAGGGAGAAGCCCACAGAAAATTTCTAAGAGACTAGTTAATATCCTATTTGTTGTATAAAGTAGGTGATGGGTACAGAGGTGTTTTATTATTCTTAAGTCTCTGTGTGAACATGCATATGTGTGTATATACACATACATTACACACACTAATATATATTCTGTATGTAGAGTAAAAAAAAAAAATTAAATGCATTAAAGTTTTGATGACCCTACGGGCCGGAGTAAAGGGGAAGAGAGACTTGCAAGTAAAACTGTATGTGAGCATTTCTGTGGAGAACTATGACATCCGTAAAAATCCCAGTGCACACATTTTTGATCCAGTATTTCTACCTCCAGGAAATTCACTCCACAGATATAACTGCACATGTATTATATGAAATTACATTATACAAAGTATTTATTGTAACATCATGTGTTACATACATTTGTTTTCAAATTTTCACTAAAAACAACGCGAAACCCCAACTCTACTAAAAATACAAAATTAGCTGGGCATGGTGGTGCATGCCTGTAATCCTAGCTACTCGGGAGGCTGAGGCAGGAGAATCGCTTGAACCCAGGAGACGGAGGTTGCAGTCATCGCGCTACGGCACTCCAACCTGGGTGAGAGGGAAACTTTTTCTCAAAAAAAAAAAAAAAAAGACTTTCATAATATATTATTTGGGGAAAAATATATAGAAAAGTATGACATAATTGGTTTATTCAAAAGAAATATATACATTCAGACTCTCTGTAGATGGATATCTGATGGAAAGATATGGAAAGTATATTACATATTCAAGAAATAAATTTTAAAAACAAGTTTCCACATAGACTTGTAATTTAATGATCAAACCAAATTAACTGCATCTTGTGATTATACATAGAATGATTTCAGTCACACAAATTAAAACCTTAACATAGAAAGGGAATTGCAAAAAATATTCTCTATCAAATTAATTATCCTTGTATTGGGGTAATGAAACTCAGAGGGGCAGTTTATATTTCTCCATTTTTATAATGAAAGTTCACAGATTAGTAACACAAACACTTGGTGTTTTTCATAAGCTATAGTAGAGAGTTGTCCTGACAATATTTGAAGGAAAAGAACATTAGTTCCTTTCTCCTGTATAGGAAAAATATTCAGTTGCTTTTCCAGGTCATTCAACAAAGACCTCTTCTTTCTTTTTTCTTTTCTGTGAGACTGCGTTTCGTTCTTGTCACCCAGGCTGGAGTGCAATGGCGCGATCTCGGCTCACTGTAACCTCTGCCTCCCTAGTGCAAGCGATTCTCCTGCCTCAGCCTCCCGAGCAGCTGGGATTACAGGCATGTGGCACCACGCCTGGCTAATTTTGTGTTTTTAGTAGAGTCAGGGTTTCGCTATGTTAGCCAGGCTGGTCTCGAACTCAGCCTCAGGTGATCCGCCCACCTCCACCTCCCAAAGTGCTGGGATTATAGGAGTGAGCCACCGTGCCCCGCCATGACCTTGTCTTTTTTTAACCTTAGCTTTTTATTTTGAAAAAAGCCATATCTCAGTAAAGTTGAAAAAGAATTCCAGCAATCATCTCTACACATGTCCAGGTTTTGCAAAATTTGGCTTATCACTTTCTCGCTGTTCTCAGACACACATACACATTCAGGCTCTGGTTTTGATTTGACAAAATGAGGTAACTGTGTAGTCCTCAGTCCTTACAGTATTCTCAGACGGCGGCGTTACAGACCAGCCAGGGTTCTGTTGTGAACTAAAACAACTGTTCTAACTCCTCCCCCACCCGCAGGAGGAAAGCAGTTCACTGGAGACCTGTATATCCATTCTGGTCTACCAGAGAGGGCCTGGGACAGAATTGTTCAGTTCCAGTAAACTGAGGAGGTATCTTTTTGTTGATTCACCAATATGCTCGGAATTGGGATTCTAGTATCTAGGAACACATATTCCAATGGCAGAAAATCATTCTTATATATAATGTGACCAGGTACAGGAAGATGTATCTTATGGCTAGGAATTTTCTGTGTAAACCTATGCCTCAGAGAAAAAGATGAAATCAGATATATACCTTTCACTAAGGGATTATCAATCAGTCTCTAGGCCTCGAATTCCTTACTAAGATTATGTAGAATATCGTCAACCTCCTGTTGAAAATGCAATAAGCATCTTCTACAAAGTTTTTTAATTAATTAATTAATTAATTTTTTTTTTTGAGACAGAGTCTCGTTCTGTCGCCAGGCTGGAGTGCAACGGCGCAATCTCGGCTCACCGCAACCTCTGCCTCCTGGGTTCAAGCGACTGTCCTGCCTCAGCCTCCGGAGTAGCTGGGATGACCTGCTCAACGCTGTTGTAGCAGAGGGGAAACGTCCCCAGGGAGCTGCAGACTGCTGGGAAGAGCGGGCATGCACACTCGACACAGACGCAGACAAACCCTTGGTATCATGAGTGGCACAAGGTCACATGCTGTCTTTCCACGTCAGACTTGTATCGACGCTATTTAAATCATAAAAGCCACCAGCTCTGTGGAGTTCCCAAGGAGGCAGTTCTCCTTAGTACTTCCTGGTCAAGCGGTAGTCAGAGCTGCGGGCACAGAGGCTCAAGTCACTCCACATGTCAGTCAATATTGCAAACCGTACATCATAATATACCTAATTAATATATAAATGTTGGCCGGGTGCGGTGGCTCAGGCCTGTAATCCCAGCACTTTGGGAGGCCGAGGTGGGCAGATCAGGAGGTCAGGAGATCGAGACCATCCTGGCTAACACGGTGAAACCCCGTCTCTACTAAAAATACAAAACTTAGCCGGGCGTGGTGGCGGCGCCTGTGGTTCCAGCTCCTCAGGAGGCTGAGGCAGGAGAATGGCAGGAACCCGGGAGGCGGAGCTTGCAGTGAGTGGAGATTGCGCCACTGCACTCCAGCCTGGGCTCCGTCTCGAAAAAAAAAATCACAACAAACAAAGTAGCATTTAACACCAAGAGAAAGGGGATAGCAAAGAGGGTTAATGAACCAGTCCCAGAGAATCTCTGGGCCAGACCCAGGTAGCCCATCAGTCTTGCAAGCAAGAGTCTTTGACGTGGGCAGAGCCTTTGGTGGTGGATTCCGGGTGCCAACTACCAGTGACAGCAAGATGGAGACTGTTAAGATGGTTGTTTCCAGCTGGTGAAGTCCTGCTCTCTGACTGCCACAGCCTCCTCTGGTGAGGCCGGATTGTGGACGAGTGTGCCTGCTGATGCCCCTGTCTGGCTGGATGCAGTCTTTGTTGATCAGGTGAAACATTTGGTCCCTGTTGGCAAAGTGCTTTGTGAAATGTAAGATGGAGTCTTTTGTTAAGATGGAATTACTTATGTCAAGGGTGTTGTGTACACTTGACAAGGCCAGATGACACTCCCAATTTGTTTTTATAAACAGTAGAGAAACTCTCCTGGAGGAGGAGTGTCACACAGAACAAGAGCAGAGGGCTTGGTGCCTCTTCCATTCCAGACGCTACTGAGAATGTGCCAATCAGTGTCACGATGGATCCCAAAGGTCTCATTTCAAACTGAGCCACAGACACTTTATAGTGCCTCACTTACTATTCAGAAATACTCATATACACAGTTCATCTGTAATATTTCCACTCGTAGGAATTCCACAGGTTTTGGGAACTACCTGGTATGGGAAGTGTCGGCATAACACATCTTTACCCTGGGGGAAAGCAGAGTCTTCCGTCACAGTCAATGCTCTCAATCTTCTGATCCTGGGGGTCTGGTAGGTCCCATGTCCCCAAGGGATAAATCAATGTATTTTAAAAGTATTAATAATCAGTTTACAGCCATGCATTGTTTTATAATGGGGATATATGCTGAGAAATGCGTCATTGGGCAATTTTGCATTGTGTGAACATCATAGAGTGTACTTACACAAACAGATGGTGTAACCTCCTAACACACCTACATTATATGGTACAGCCTATTGCTCCTAGGTACAAACCAGTCCAGCATATGACTGTACTGCAAATGTAGGCAATTGTAACACAATGTAAATATTTGTGTTCCTAAACCTGGAAAAAGCACAGTGAAAATACAGTATTATAATCTTATGGGACCACGTTCCTATATGTCTGCTGTTGACCAGAGCAATCATTAGGCAGCATATGACTGTAGTCCATTAATTTTAAGTATTCAAAACAATTTCCATCCATTCACAGTCCAAACAATTGCTCACAATTTGTTTACAGCTATGAATCCGGCAAACCATTAGCCTAGGAAGCCAAACATTTAGTTAGACACAAGTTTAGGGAAACATTTGAGTATTGCTGGAGGACGAAATCACTCACTAAATAACCAGTAGCTGATGACTGGCCTCAGGACCATGCCCTGCTGGAATAGCTCCAGGCCTGCCTTCCTTTCTTTTCTTTTCTCTCTCTCTCTCTCTCTCTCTCTCTCTCTCTCTCTCTCTCTCTCTTTCTTTCTTTCTTTCTTTCTTTCTTTTTCTTCCTTTCTTTCTTTTTCTTTCTTTCTTTCTTTTCTTTCTTTCTTTCTCTCTCTCTTTTTTTCTTTCTTTTCTTTCTTTCTTTCTTTCTCTCTTTTTTAAGTTTCGTTGTTACAAGAATAATTTTCTATATTAGACTGTTTTCACTTTATTAAGTTTATCGTAAGTATGCCAACTTCTGCAAACTTGGAGCAATTGGAATAATCTATTGATTTATTTTCACCAAATTTTCACTTTATTTGCCCAGAATTCAAGCTTGTCTGTTAATTTCCCAGGTCTTCAATGACTTGCCTCTTATTGGCTAGCGTCTCCTCGTTTTCCTTGTTCAATTAGTAAGGTTTCCCCTATTATATTACTTTTTCTTTTCTGGCCTTTCTGTGGAAGTATATAGATTTTCTCCTGAGAGCCAACAATCTTCATAACACCTTAGTCAATATACCTTTTAAAAAATCCCTTATATTGGCTGGTTGCAGTGGCTCACGCCTGTAATCTCAGCACTTTGGGAGGCCAAGGTGGGCGGTTTACCTGAGGTCAGGAGTTCGAGACCAGCCTGGTCAACAAGTTAAAACCTTGTCTTTACTAAAAATACAAAAATTAGCTGGGTGTGGTCATGGGCACCTGTAATCCCAGAGCTGAGGTCGCACCACTGCACTCCAGCCTGGGTGACAAGAGCGAGCAAAACTCTGTCTCAAAAAAAAAAAAAAAAAAAAAAATCCCTTATATTATAATTTTCATTGAAATACTCTCACATTCCTAGTAACCTCTGACACTAAAATTTTCTTCATTTTTAATAGAAACACAATTCATCATTTATCCATTATCCATTGTTTTGAATTTAATTTAATTTCATCAAAATAATACATATATTTTAGCACCAAAGCACCTTAGAAATAGAAATAGAAATTGGAAATAGAAATAGAAATTGGAAAGATGGGCCAGTTGCAGTGACTTACACCTGTAATCCCAGCACTTTGGGAAGCCAAGGTGGAGGACTGTTTGAGTCCAGAAGTTTGAGACCAGCCTGGGCAACATAGCAAGACCTCATCTCTACAAAAAGGTAAACAATTAGCTGGGCGTGGTGGCACATGCCTGTAATCTCAACTACTTGGGAAGCTGTGGTAGAAGAACCCCTTGAGTTGAGGAATTCAAGGATGCAGAATGAGCTATGACTGTGCCACTGCACTCCAGCCTGGGCAACAGGGTGAGACCCTGTCAAGAGAAAAGAAAAAAAAAAAAAAAAAAAGGAAGAAAGAAAAGAGAAAGAAAGGGCCGGGCGCGGTGGCTCAAGCCTGTAATCCCAGCACTTTGGGAGGCCGAGACGGGTGGATCACGAGGTCAGGAGATCGAGACCATCCTGGCAAACACCGTGAAACCCCGTCTCTACTAAAAAAAATACAAAAAACTAGCCGGGCGAGGTGGCGGGCGCCTGTAGTCCCAGCTACTCGGGAGGCTGAGGCAGGAGAATGGCGTAAACCCAGGAGGCGGAGCTTGCAGTGAGCTGAGATCCGGCCACTGCACTCCAGCCCGGGCTACAGAGCGAGACTCCGTCTCAAAAAAAAAAAAAAAAAAAAAAGAGAAAGAAAGAAGGATTATCTTTGATTACCTTTTACTTGCTGCAGATAACTTCACTGCCACATCATTCCAATATAGTCAAAGCAACATTTTTTAAACCATCAACAACTTTGTTTTTTATGGAGTTAGCAGTTAGCTCTCTCTATGTTTCGGTTTTCTTTTTCCTAGTGTACCAAACACAAGTTCATCCCTTATACTGTCCTATGGAGCTATAAAGCTTTTCTTGACATAGCCAAACGGCTAAGAAATAATCAGTTCTATTTATTTTTTCCTTCAAGTTACCTTTCTGTGAATCTTCCACCTTTGCTCTAATTGGGGCCAGCTGGTGCTGTCGTCCTGGGAATTTTCTCATACACCATCACTTTGTTAATTCCTTCACCTCTTTTCTTTCATGCACTCAGGAGGCATCCTCGGCAAGACTTAATGGTTGCTGGGTCATGATGAAATGTTGTAGGCATACTAGAGAAGCTCTTTCACTAAGTAGCTATCAGTTTGACAAAACAAATACAAAAACAAACAAAAGCTAATTTGTAGAGAGTTTTTTAGATAAAATTGTACTGTAAAACTTCAAAATCAGGCTGCCTCATCTGTTCATTAATGCCAGAGATCTTTGTTTTGTTCCTTCAGGTAAGGCAAATACCTGACATACAGGGATTGTTTAATAAACACTTTCTGGGTTTCTTGTTCATTCATTTAACGCCTTTGCCATTGTGGGGTTTCCATTCCAGACAGGAAGTGAAGTACGTAATGTTAAATCAGGTCATGATTAATGCTACAAAGAAAATAATGTAGGGTAAGAGGTAAGAGAATGAGTGGGGACTGGAACGTTCAGGGAGGGCGCTGTTTGTGGAGGACAGATCAAGAAAGGCCTGTGTGGTGGCAGCCAGCTGGAGTCTAGCACTGCGGTCCAGACTAAAGATCACAGTCTCAACTAGTGGGTCACAAGGAGGATGGTGAGCGTTTGCTGAGGAACATATATGGGTGGTAGAGCCGACAGTCGCTGCTGATGGATTGAACACAGAATGGCAGCAAAATAAAGGATGGCTCCAAAGTCAGTGCTGTCAGAATAAGCCTCCGAAGCTTTTCGAATGCATGGGGTCCCTGCGAGAGTGACACATTTGGGAATCTAGCTGGCTCTGACTGAAGCTACGGAGAAACATGGCGAAGGAGTGAGGAAGAAAGGATACTGAGGTGGGCTGAGGAGGCCCTTTATTAAAGCCTGGCTGGGTTTATAATCGCAGGCAAGAAGGGAAGCTAATGTAGTAATTCAGAAGGATGAAGAGAACTAAATTGAGGAAATAGGTTTTCATTTTTATCAAGCAATTCATCATTGACTATGACTCCACATTAATTCAGCTCTACCCATAAAGCAAATTAAATTACCCCAAGAAATCAATAAAAACACGGGCAGGGTAGGGAAGACGTTCTCAATGAATATTCACACGTCTTTTTTTATAAGTATTTGGGAATAGATTTTGGTCTAAAGGGGTGAAGCATGTTCCCTACATCACTGCAGACCTAGGAAACGAATTCTATATCTCCTCTTCCCTCCACACAAGCAATCTAGCTCCACAAGGAAGACATGGATAGCACATTCTCAGAGGAAATTTACATAGATAGTTCCCCGACTACAGTTTACTCCTATCTGAAGCTCTGAATGTTAACATCCAATGTTACAATAGCTTTTAGCTTCAGAAATTCCACAGGCCAAAGAGCAACGATAATTGTTAACACTACTGCAACAGGAGCTTTTACCTCCACCCTCTTTTTCAAATACAAAGTTCTCTTGTATCTCTGAGTATCTGAAACGACCACATAGTTCTCCTATCTGAAACAAGACACACAAAACAGGGTAATTTAGCTGACTAGAGAGTGCTCAGAGGATAAACGCAAAGCTCATTAAACCAGTTAGGGAGGGAAAAAGCTTATTCACATGGTTTTAATCTTTTTTTTTTTTTTGAGACAGAGTCTCGCTCTGTCACCCAGGCTGGAGTGCAGTGGCACAATCTCAGCTCACTGCAACCTCTGCCTCTTGGGTTCAAGGAATTCTCCTGCCTCAGCCTCTCAAGTAGCGCCCGCCACTGCACCCGGCTGTTTGTATTTTTAGTAGAGATGGGGTTTCACCATATTGGTCAGGCTGGTCTTGAACTCCTGACCTTGTGATCTGCCTGCCTCAGCCTCTCAAAATGCCAGGATTACAGGCATAAGCCACCATACCCGGTCTGGTTTTAATCTATTTTTTTAAATTTCATTAATTAATTAATTTATTTTTTGAGATGGAGTCTCGCTCTGTTGCCCAGGCTGGAGTGCAGTGGCACGATCTTGGCTCACTGCAAGCTCCGCCTCCCAGGCTCACGCCTTTCTCCTGCCTCAGCCTCCCGAGTAGCTGGGACTACAGGAGCCTGCCACCATGCGATAAATGGTGAGCCCATTTTTTTTTTTTTTTTTTTTTTTGTATTTTTAGTACAGACGGGGTTTCACCGTGTTAGCCAGGATGGTCTCAATCTTCTGACCTTGTGATCTGCCCACCTCAGTCTCCCAAAGTGCTGGGATTACAGGCGTGAGCCACAGCGCCTGGCCCTAATCTATTTTTTAATTAAAAATTTTATTTTACATAAATACACTTTTTGAAAATAATTTTAAGTTTCCATCAACGGCTTCCTTTGAGTAATGTGAACCTCACCTCCATATTTTTGCCAGGCCTTAACTTCCCCAACTCTCCCCTCCAGTGAGCCTGTTATCTGTCTGCAAATCCTTTTAAAGAGATTCAATTTGTGTGGTTGGAAAGAATAAACAGCCCGGGTTTCAAGAATCTGAGTATCACTCTCTGGAGATTCTGAACATATTGGTTGTATTTCTGACTCAGTTAAGAAAAAAAAAGTATCTACCATTTAGGGTAGATGAGGTAATAGAAAGCATTCTGAACCTTACCTGGCAGGTAGTAAATGTATGACAAACTTAAATTGCTATTTTGAACGGAGAAGTAATATTTAAATTCACATCTTTTTTATTTATCATTCTACCACATCCATCTATCGTTACAGAGAATTCTTTTTCTCATGTGAGGTTAAATTTCCAATCTCATACTTGATTCTTTCCAGGTCAAAATGCCCATTCTCTTATACACATTCCAATTTGTCGAGGCATAACTAAAATGCAAACTTATCCATCTTTTGCTGTTACCCACCTATGCGTTTTTTAACCTCCATGTACCATTGATAGCATTTATCACATTCCAATCAGAAAATCCGAAAAATCAAAGCTTCAAATTCCTTATTCCCTGTGAATTCTTTATCTCCTCTCTCTCCTGTAATTCCTTTCCTTGCTTTGTACAAGATCAAAAAATTAACGGCAGTGAGTTCACTCACCTCTCCTTCTTTCAGCCCTACACAGACTATTTCGAGCTGACTGCGCTGCCTTTCCATTGAAGACAGAAGGAGCTGGTCCAGATTCCTATGAGCTGTGAGACTTCCTGAGCCTCTCCTGCTAATCCTTAACCCAGAAATGTGTTAGTCGTTTGGCTATTAAAAAACTCACAGCTTGACATCCCTGCACATGTATAGAGCACTTTTTCCAAGTTATAACTACAGAGCAAAACTAGATATTTTACTTTATTGATACATGTGTTATCCAAAGTACATTTACCACATACAAATATAGACATCTTTTCAGTGTAGAGATGATCCCAGGCATTCCATAGCACTGGAGGCTCCTCTGGCCAAAGGTTTCCTAGGTCTACTTAGCTCAAATATCCAAGACTTACACCCCCCCTTTTTTTTTTTTTTTTTGAGACAGGGTTTTGCTCTGTCGCCCAGGCTGGAGTGCAGTGGCATGATCTTGCCTCTCTGCAGCCTCGACCTCCCAGTCTCAAGTGATCCTCCCACCTTAGCCTCCTGAGTACTTGGGACTACAGGTGTGTGCCACCATGCCAGGCTAATTTTTATATTTTTGTAGAGAAAAGATTTCGCCATGTTGCCAAGGCTGGTCTGGAACTCCTGGACTCAGGCAATCCTCCTGCCCTGGCCTCCCAAAATGCTGAGATTACAGGCATGAGTCACCATGCCTGGCCACTTATTGCTTCTTTTTTTTTCTTTTTTTTTTTTGAGATGAGTCTCGCACTATACCCCAGGCTGGAGTGCAGTAGCGTGATCTTAGCTCACTGCAACCTCCGCCTCCCAGGTTCAAGCGATTCTCCTGCCTCAGCCTCCCGAGTAGCTGGGACTAAAGGCTTGCACCACCATGCCCAGCTAATTTTTGTATTTTTTTAGTGGAGACGGGGTTTCACCATATTGGTCAGGCTGGTCTTGAACTCCTGACCTTGTGATCCACCTGCTTTGACTTCCCAAAGTGCTGGGATTACAGGCGTGAGCCACTGCGCCCAGCCCACTTATCACTTATTAAAGCTACTTCCAATTATACCTTGCCCAATTAACAATCTTCCTAAAACAGCCATTTCATTATGACTAATCCCTAGCACCTTCAACACATTTTTACATTTAAACAGTAAATCGTACACTACACGAAAGGCTAGAGCCACTGAACAAACCAGCTGTTGTTTTCGATTTCTTGCTTCTGCCAACTTTGTTGCTTGTCTTGGTTGGATACTGTAATCACCTAAGGAGCTTTGAAAAAAAAATGATGCCTAGTTTCCAACCCCAAAGATTCTGATGTAATCCTTGGGGAGATATGGTTTAGATATTAGGATTTATAAAATCTTCTCAGGTTGGCCGGGTGCAGTGGCTTACGCCTGTAATCCCAGCACTTTGGGAGACCAAGGCGGGTGGATCACGAGGTCAGGAGTTGGAGACCAACCTGGCCAAGATGGTGAAACCCCATCTCTACTAAAAATAAAGGAAATTAGCCGGGCGTGGTGGCAGGCGCCTGTAATCCCAGCTACTCAGGAGGCTGAGGCAGGAGAATTGCTTGAACCCAGGAGGTGGAGGTTGCAGTGAGCCGAGATTGCGCCACTGCCCTCCAGCCTGGGTGACAGAGCGAGACTCCGTCTCAAAAAACAAAAACAAAAACAAAAAGTTCTCAGGTGACAGGATTTGCAAGCTTGAAGGTATACATGCAATACCGTTTTTACACCAACTTTTTTTTTTTTTTGAGACAGGGTCTCGCGCTATCACTGAGGCTGGAGCGCAGTGGCACAATCATGGCTCACTGTAACCTTACATCCTTGGGCTCAAACAATCCTCCTACCTTAGTCTCCCAAAGCACTGGAATTAGGCATGAGCCACCATGCACAGCTCATTTTCGTAACAACTTTCTTATAGGCTCATTTGTGTTAATTCCTTCCACTTAGCCCCCAAAATTGATGTGTTAAAGTCCTGGTATCGGCCAGGAGTGGTGGCTCATGCCTGTAATCCCAGCAAGCTGGGATCACTTGAGCCCAGAAGTTTGAGACTAGCCAGGGAAACATGGTGAAAACTTGTCTCTACACAAACACACACACAGACACACACACACACAGATACACACACACACAGACACATACACACACAGACACACACACACACACACACACAAATACACACACACAAAAAGAAGCAAACAAAAAAGAAAAGAAACAGACACGGTGGCACACACCTATAGTCCCAGCTACCCAGAGGCTAAGGTGGGAAGGTCGCTTGAGGCTGGGAGGTCGAGGCCGCAGTGAGCCGAGATCCCACCACCGTGCTCCAGCCTGGGGGACAAAACAAGACCCTGTCTCAAAAAAAAAAAAAAAGTCCTAATTCCTCAGAATGTGACCTTATTTGAAAACAGCATTATCATTGGGTTAAAATGAAGCCATATTGGCCAGGCGCAGTGGCTCACGCCTGTAATCCCAGCACTTTGGGAGGCTGAGGTAGGGGGATCACCTGAAGTCAGGAGTTCGAGACCAGCCTGACCAACATGGAGAAATCCTGTCTCTACTAAAAATACAAAATTAGCCGGGCGTGGCGGTACATGTCTCTAATCCCAGCTACTCGGGAGGCTGAGGCAGGAGAATTGCTTGAACCTGGGAGGCGGAGGTTGTGGTGAGCCGAGATCACACCATTGCACTCCAGCCTGGGAAATAAGAGCGAAACTCCGTCTCTTAAAAAAAAAAAAAAAAAAAAATTGAAGCCATATTGTGAGGCAAGCTCTATCACAATATGACTGGTGCCCTTATTTTTAAAAATGCCCTATGGAGAGACAGAGCCATACAGGGAGAACACCAGGTGAAGAAGAAGGTGAAGCAGGGAGTGCTGTATCAGCAGCAGGTCAAGGAAAAACCAGGGACTGCCAGCAAGCCACCAGAGGCCAGGAGAGGCCTGGAAAGTCCTCAGAAGAAACCAATTTGACACTTTTAGCCTCCAGAACTAGGAGACCATAAGTGTCTGTAGTTTAAGCCACCAAGCTTGTGGGGGGTCTGTTATGGCAACCCTAGTAAACGAATGCACCATTTTGCCTGAATATCCTTTACTCACTTTTTAGTTCTTATGCAGGCATATTTCCCCTGGAACCCCAACATCACTCACCCAGCTCCACTATTTCATTAATATTACTTTATTGCATTTTCCTTTTTCTTTTCTTTTTCTTTTTTTTTTTTTTTTTTGACATGGGAGTCTTGCTGTCGCCCAGGCTGGAGTGCAATGGTGCAATCTCGGCTCACGGCAACCTCCACCTCCCAGTTTCAAGCAATTCTCCTACCTCAGCCTCCTGAGTGGCTGGGACTACAGGCACCCGCCACCATGCCCGGCTAATTTTTGTATTTTTAGTGGAGACAGGGTTTCACCATGTTGGCCAAGCTGGTCTCAAACTCCTGGCCTCAGGTGATCCACCTGCCTTGGCCTCCCAAAGTGCTGGGATTACAGGTGTGAGCCACTGCGCCCGGCCATAATTCAAAAAGTTCACACTTGTGGCAGTGTGAAACTCACATGTGTCAGGAATGAGAAATGGAGAAACCAGGCAAGTGAGGACGGAGACTTGGCCTGGATGGTGGCCGTGAGGATAGCGGAAAGCAGACAACTTTGTGAGTATGCTGGAAAGGAACATTTCTGGGAGCACAGGATGACCACTGGGTCTAGCAGAAAAGATACAATTTTGAGGTATGTCAAAAAGTTTGCCACACAACTATAAAGCTTAAAGAAACACTTGGGCAGGGCGCGGCGGCTCACACCTATAATCCCAGCACTATGGGAGGCTGAAGTGGGCGGATCATGAGGTCAGGAGTTTGAGACCAGCCTGGCCACTATGGTTAAACCCCGTCTCTACTAAAAAATACAAAAAACTAGCCAGGCATGGTGGCATGCGCCAGTAGTCCCAGCAACTCGGGAGGCTGAGGCAGGAGAATCACTTAAACCCAGGAGGCGGAGGTTGTAGTGAGCCAAGATTGTGCCACTGCACTCCAGCCTGGCGACAGAACGAGACTCTGTTTCAAAAAAAAGCCCAAAAAAACAAAAACACTTGGGGTAGAGCAATGTCTCTCAACATTTTTGTTCTGTTAGATACAAAACTGGTTAAAACCCCACAGCGCTGTAAAATGAAAACCTTTGGCCGGGCGCAGTGGCTCAAGCCTGTAATCCCAGCACTTTGGGAGGCCGAGACGGGCGGATCACGAGGTCAGGAGATCGAGACCATCCTGGCAAACACGGTGAAACCCCGTCTCTACTAAAAAAAAATACAAAAAACTAGCCAGGCGAGGTGGTGGGCGCCTGTAGTTCCAGCTACTCGAGAGGCTGAGGCAGGAGAATGGCGTAAACCTGGGAGGCAGAGCTTGTAGTGAGCTGAGATCCGGCCACTGCACTCCAGCCTGGGCGATAGAGCGAGACTCCATCTCCAAAAAAAAAAAAACGAAAACCTTTGAGATGATCCTAGATCCTTCTACAGATTTTTTGCACTTTTTTCCTTAATCACTTCCTCCCTCATGAAATTTTACTACCGTATATATACTGCATATGTTTATGGACTGGGATCTTTTGGAGGGCCCTGGCCACTGTAATATATGACTTTTCTCACCTCTCATGAACCGATTTTTACCAATGGAACTCATGGGTTAGAAGTACCGTCGTGTGTGTCCCCCTAGCTCCTGAGAAATGCATCCTTAGGCGATGCTGTCCTTGTGCATATGTCAGTGTACTTACATACCCCTGAGTGGCACTTCCTGCTGTACCCCCAGGCTATATGGTGTAGCCGGTTGCTCCCCCAGGCTGTGTGGTGTAGCCTGTTTCTCCTAGGCTACAAACCTGTACAGCAGGTTACTGGACTGCACACTGTAACACAACGTGTTTGTGTATCTAAACATACAAAAGGTACAGTAAATATACAGTATTGTAATCTTGTGGGACCACCGTCATATATATAATCTATCATTGACCAAAACACTATTATGCAACACTTAACTCTATACATTTAGGGGTCACTTCTGAGGAGTTGATAGTTTCTGCTGTGGACATGAGGTTCACTTAGAGAAGTGAATGAGAAATGAGATCCTAGGAAGGAACAGGAAGTATTTACTACAAGTTTAAAGGGAAAAAGATGCATTTGGCAAAAGGGTAGGAAAATGAGGACAGCACGCGTCCTGTAAGTCAACGGAGAATTTATTGAGGATAAAGAGATTAATAGCATTGACTACTTCTGAGAGCTTGAGTAATATGAAATGGAAGTGGCCGGGCATGGTGGCTCACGCCTATAAACCCACCACTTCGGGAGGTCAAGGCAGGCGGATCACCTGAGGTCAGCAGTTCGAGACCAGTCTGACCAACATGGAGAAACCCTGTCTCTACTGAAAATACAAAATTAGCTGGGCGTGGTGGTGCATGCCTGTAATCCTAGCTACCTGGGAGGCTGAGGCAGGGGAATCACTTGAACCTGGGAGGCAGAGGTTGTGGTGAGCTGAGATCACACCATTGCACTCCAACCTAGGCAACAAGAACGAAACTCCATCTTAAAAAAAAAAAAAAGGAATAAAATCAGTTGGATTTAGCAATATGGAAGCGATTAAGGCCTGTAGGCAGAAAGAGACAGAAAGCAGATTGGACTAAACACAGAAGTGGATAGCATAAACCAACACACACACCAGAGTGCATTTGGGAGGCCAAGGTGGGCGGATCACAAGTTCAGGAGTTCGAGACCAGCCTGGCCAATATGATGAAACCCGGTCTTTACTAAAAATACAAAAACTAGCCAGGCCTTGTGGCACATGGCTGTAATCCCAACTGCTCGGGAGGCCGAGGCAGGAGAATTGCTTGAACCCAGGAGGTTGCAGTGAGCCGAGATCACGCCACTGTACTCCAGCCTGGGCGACAGAGCGAGACTCTGTCTCAAAACAAAAAAACAAAACAAACAAAAAAAAACCCAGGAGATACAGTCACACATACGTTTTTTTGGAGACATCTCTCTGTTGTCCAAGCTGGAGTGCAATGGTGCAATCATAGCTCACTGTAGCCTCAAACTCTGGGCTCAAGTGTTCCTCCCACCTCACTCTTCCCTGTAGCTGGGACCACAGGTGCAAGCCACCATGCCCAGCTAATTTATCCTTTGTAGAGACAGGGTCTCCCTGTGTTGCCCAGGCTGGTCGCAAAGTCCCGGCTTCAAGGTATCATCCTGCCTGGGCCTCCTGAAGTGCGCATCTTACAGGAGGAACCACCACATCCGGCCTACGTTAGCTTTTTAAAAGTTAATTTTAGAAGGTCCTGACTGAGGAATAGTTTCAATATTGAAAAGAGAAAAGGAATCATCTATAGCGGGGGCAGGCAAACTGTGGCCCCTGTTTTTATAAATAAAGTTTTATTGGAAGAGTAGAGCCACATGCATTTATTTAAGCACTGTCCTGGCTGTATATGCACTACAGCAGCAGAGTTAGTTTCAAGAGGGACAGTACGACCAATAAAGTCCAAGATATTAATTACCTAGTTTTACAGAAAAAGTTTGCCAAGCCCTGATCTCCGGGTGAGGATTTCCTAAAAGCCCACAGGAATTTGGAGGCAATACGAGGTAGGAAAAAAATTGGTTGATTGCAAGAGAGAAGGAGAAAGAATAGGTGAAGGTGAATTTGTAATTATTTCTTGCTCAAAAGATGAGAAATGTTGACTGCTGGACTCCTTGGAAGATCATCCGAAAACCCGGTTGGTCGAACAAAGCTCTAAGTCAGGCTCTCTGTCATAAGAACACAACTCCGACAGTCTTATCCGTGTGTCAGAACAGAGAAACAGGGGGAAGACATAGGGTCTGGGTTGGAAGGTTCAAAGGGGGTCTTGCAGGAGGTGGAACTAGTTGGAACTAGAGTTTTTGGACATTATGAATGTATTTTTAAAAATATAAATGAAAGGCCAGGCGTGGTGGCTCACGCCTGTAATCCCAGCACTTTGGGAGACTGAGGCAGGTGGATCATGAGGTCAGGAGATCGAGACCATCCTGGCTAACCCGGTGAAATCCCATCTCTACTAAAAATACAGAAAATTAGCTGGGCATGGTGGCGTGCCTGTAATCCCAGCTACTCGGGAGGCTGAGGCAAGAGAACTGCTTGAACCCAGGAGGCAGAGGTTGCAGTGAGCCGAGATCGTGCCACTGCACTCCAGCCTGGGCAACAGAGAGTCAATCTCAAAAACAAACAAACAAACAAAACGGATGAAAATGTATAGAATTATGACCAAAGTATTTAACTAATAACCTACTTATTAATTATGATATTCACAAGGTCAGGTCAATATATTAATTTATTCTTTCTCTTAAATTCAATATTCTAAGATAATTAGCTGTTAATAAATAATTTGCAGCCTGACCAATATGGTGAAATCCTGTCTCTACTAAAAATACAAAAATTAGCTGGGTGTGGTGGTGCACGCCTGTAATCCCAGCTACTGGGGAGGCTGAGGCAGGAGAATCCCTTGAACCCGGGAGGTGGAGTTTGCAGTGAGCCAAGATCGTGCCAAGTTATAAATATAACTTGCAAAGCCCTCACTAAATGGGTACATTAGGAATTCCTGTACTCTGGAGAAAGAATGCAGATAATGGTTTAACAACATTCTGATTTGAGTTTTCAAAGTTTGCTACTCTTGTTTTTTACTATTATTGTTGGTTTAGATCACGGTTCCTCAGCCTCAGCACTACTGTGTTTTGGGCCGAATAAATCTTTGTGCATCGGGTGCACTGTCCACCGTAGGATACACTGCAGCATCACTGGTCTCTACTCACTAGATTCCGGTGGCACTGATCTTCTGGTGACAACTAAAAAACTGCTGCAGACATTGTCAAATGTTCCCTCTGGAGTTGGGGCAATTTTGAGAACCACTAGTTTGGCTTATCATATGTTCTAGCTTATTATAAACAATTTTATTTTTATGTTGGGGGTTGTATAGCAATGTTTGATCCAAAGTATTTATTTCAGCTTTTAATTTGCAGTAGCTAGACATGGAGATGTGTATTACTGGGTTTTGAACATTAATCATACATTTATTGCTAAATCATCTCACATTTTCCTTCATGAGTCATCATTATCTTTTCTTTAAAAATTACGTAAGGGTTTGAGAGCCGTTGCTCTGAATTCTTTTGAGACAGAGTCTTGCTCTGTTGCCAGGCTGGAGTACAGAGCAGTGGTGCAATCTCGGCTCACTGCAACCTCCACCTCCCGGGTTCAAGTGATTCCCCTGCTTCAGCTTCCTGAGTAGCTGGGACTACAGGTGCACACCACTACGCCTGGCTAATTTTTTGTATTTTAGTAGAGATGGGGTTTCACTATGTTGGCCGGGATGGTCTCGATCTCCTGACCTTGTGATCCACCTGCCTCAGCCTCCCGGAGTGCTGGGATTACAGGTGTGAGCCACCGTGCCTGGCCTGCTCTGAATTCTTCGTCTCAATGTTTCAAATAATTATCTCACTTTTGGATCACTTATCTAACCTGACCCTGACTTTTCCAATCAGAGCCACTTCCCCCAATTCTTCCTGTGATTCAGCATAAAGACACACTGTGACTTTTCCAAGGGTGTACCTTTACCAGAATATACTTATTCACATCTTTTAAAAGCACATTTTGAGAATTCGAAATCGTCAAAAATGTTGCCCCAAAAGACAGATAAGTAAGATCCTACATCTTCCTTGACTTCCATGAGTCAACAGAGGCAATTTTCTGACATTTGCCTTTCGTTCCTTCCTCCTCTGCTGGTCCTAAAGAAAGAACTTGGCCTCCACAAGCCAGAGCCCACCTACAGAGGGCAGTGTAACTGATAGGCTGCTTCTATCTTCTGTGGGAACTGACCTGCATTTTCAGAACATCTGAGTAAAACCGGACCCTGTTCCACCTGGTCATGCTCATTACAACAGATCCCTGTGTGAGAGGAGTCAAGGCAGAGCTTGCTTTTTGATCTGATGACGGTCTGGATTTAATTCCTTCTCCTTGTTACTAGATACGTAACAGCTAAATAACATTAGAAAAAACAAATCAGCTCTCTGAGCATCAGTTTCCACATATGAATAGTAACATTAATGCACACTCATAGGTTGTTAAAAATATTAAAGGAGATAAAGTATAATAAAACTTAAACATGAAAGTCCCTGTGTAGATACTTATTTTCTCAGCATTATACAACCATCCCTGAGCAAGGATGTAAGGGAAAGCATTTGCCAGTAGATCACCAAATAGAGAAACAGGGTGAACACCAGGCATCATTGATATTACTTACCTGATTCAAAGCAGCATTACCTATCGGGCTTCTTCTAATAAATCAAATTGTTCTTTTTTTTTTTTTTTTGGAGACGGAGTCTCTCTCTGTCGCCCAGACTGGAATGCAGTGGCCGGATCTCAGCTCACTGCAAGCTCCGCCTCCCGGGTTCACGCCATTCTCCTGCCTCAGCCTCCCGAGTAGCTGGGACTACAGGCGTCCGCCACCTCGCCCGGCTAGTTTTTTGTATTTTTTAGTAGAGACGGGGTTTCACCGTGTTAGCCAGGATGGTCTCGATCTCCTGACCTCGTGATCCGCCCGTCTCGGCCTCCCAAAGTGCTGGGATTACAGGCTTGAGCCACCGTGCCCGGCCAAATCAAATTGTTCTTATCAGAAAGAGGTAGGCCAGGCGCCGTGGCTCACACCTGTAATTCAAGCACTTTGGGAGGCCGAGGCGGGTGGATCACTTGAGGTCAGGAGTTCGAGACCATCTTGGTCAACACGGTGAATCCCCGCTTCTACTAAAAATACAAAAATTAGCTGGGCGTGGTGGTGGGCACCTGTAACCCCAGCTACTTGGGAGGCTAAGGCAGGAGAACTGCTTGAACCCGGGGAGGTTGTGGTGAGCTGAGATCAAGCCACTGCACTCCAGCCTGGGCGACAAGAGCGAAATTCCGTCTCAAAAAAAAAGAAAAATAAAATTTTAAAATATTCACATTTTCCACAACTCCTCCTTCTTATCCACATAAAATATCTACATATATTATTATCTCTATTTGGAATAAAAATTTTGGGAGGTCCCGATACTCACTGTCAGTAATGGGATGTCTCTGCTCCTCATGGTGGCGTGCTTACATCTGAAGTCCTGCTTTCATTCCGGATTATACCTGATTCTGCAAATGTGTTCAGAAATGGATCGAGTTCCTAACCTAGTTCTAACGACCCCAGACTATATTTCTTCTCTAATTCCCCAACCCCATGATGCATATGCGTTTGTTCTCATTAGTGTAGGATTTCCCTGTTATTATCATTCATGATTCAAGTTAAGTGCAACCTCTTCCACTACATACATTTGTGTTGACAGTTACATAAATGCAACGGCTCCGGATATTAAATCAGGCTCCGACTCCCGGAATGCTTTTTATTGGGTTAGTTTACAAAAATTATTTCAATGTCCTGTTCTCCAACTTTCTGGTCTCTTGTGGTGCTGGAGTTTGCACACAGAAGATTAAGGGCTAACAGCAGCATCACAAGAAGGACCGTGTTGCGTGGAGATGGTGAGGGAGTCTGGACTTGTGTCTCCGTTTGGGATACAGAGGGAAAACACAGGCCTGAGAGCTCCTTGGAAGGCGCAATGGGAGAAACTGTAAATGAGGGACGTCTCGGTCACATTGTAGAATGATATCTGCCCGTGTTCGTAGTCAAGGAAAACCCCAACTGTGTCCAACTTCTTTTTCAGGAAGAGCCTTTTCAGAGGGGGGAAGACCCAGAGGGTCCACTCCGTCCCCATCACCGACCCTGTGAGCAAGACCTTCTCTCCGGAAGCTCTGGCCGTGCTGCCCTTCGTGTCTGCAGAGCCGTGGAATATGCCCACTTGCCACCTGGTTGCCTTTTCCACGTCCACCTCCCAGTAGTGCCGCCCTGAGGTGAAGCTCTCTGCAGCCAGCACCATGGCACTGAAGTCCAATCTTCCTGGGTCGCCAGCCCCATCCTGCTGCCCATGCCTCAATTTCACAGTTCTCAGGTCCTCAGATAAGGCCAGGCAGGGATGAGCTGTTTCAGGATCCAACGTTAAATGTCCTGCCAGGAGAGAAAACCCTCGTTAACATAGGAGTTCACCAATGCCAATGCCAGAGACGTGATTCTAACACACCTGGGCTTCCCACTGAGTGGGCACAAGCCCCAGGTGCAGACACGGGAGAGGCAATTTGGGAGGGTCCAGAAAAAGGAACCTCTAAACTTTACTTCAATATGGACCTCGTGGAGGAAAAAGTCCATAAGATATGGAAAGGGACACAGTCTGCCTGAGCAGGAAGAATAAAACAAAGACGAATGGGCTAAGGAAGGTTTAGAAACACCTTCACCCGGCCAGGCACGGTGGCTTACAAGGTCAGGGGTTCAAGACCAGCCTGGCCAAGACGGTAAAACCCCGTCTCTATTTAAAAAAATACAAAAATTAGCCAGGTGTGGTGGCGGACGCCTATAATCCCAGCTTCTCGGGAGGCTGAGGTAGAAAATTGCTTGAACCCGGGAAGCAGAGGTTGCAGTGAGCCGAGATCATGCCACTGCAGTCCAGCCTGGGCGACAGAGCAAAACAAACAACATCTCAAAACAAACAACAAAACAAACAACATCTCAAAACAAACCATCTCAAAACAAACAACAAAAAACACCTTCACCCCAGAGGCTGTCAAACTGTCCTGGTGCCAAGTTCCACCCAGATATCACTTGGGACCCAACCCTGGTCTTCTACAGGTCTCCAAGCCTGGAGCAGACGGAGGAGTAAGCTAGCAGCAACTCATTCATGGCCCTCCCAATGATGTACTCTACACATCTTAAATATCTCCACAGGGTAACATCGAGGCCTGGAAACTGCGGACAACAGGCCCTGGACATCAGGCAGTAAGTACATCAGAGAATTCTCCAGTGGAGGACAGAACACCTGTGAGGACCCTCCAGCAACTGACGCTGAGAACAAGCAGGCTCAATGAATTCCTCATACCTGCACAAATATACCTTCTTCCTATCTCTGTTCCTCTCACCTCTTTCTGCCCAACCTCTAACTATCATGATCTTTCACAGGGCTTGGTCCTGGGACCCCTTTCAAGTAGTATATTCTCCTTCGCCGCGTCCAGGTAACTGTGCTTCAGTTTTAAAGACCTTCCCTGTGTTTATGACTCACTCTATAAACAGCCAAATACCAGCTGGAAAAAACACGGGAATTTCAAACATAAGACACCCAAAATGGAACTTCAAGGCCAGCCCTCTGCAGTCTCCACTAAGGGAGTTCACAGCTCCCTTACTGCTTCAGCTGTCTAAGCCATAAACCTGGAAAGCCTTTATTTCCTACTTTCTTTTTTTTTTTTTTTGAGACGGAGTCTCACTCTGTCTCCCCGGCTGGAGTGCAGTGGCCGGATGTCAGCTCACTGCAAGCTCCGCCTCCCGGGTTCCCGCCATTCTCCTGCCTCAGCCTCCCGAGTAGCTGGGACTACAGGCGCCGCCACCTCGCCCGGCTAGTTTTTTGTATTTTTTAGTAGAGGCGGGGTTTCACCGGGTTAGCCAGGATGGTCTCGATCTCCTGACCTCATGATTCACCCGTCTCGGCCTCCCAAAGTGCTGGGATTACAGGCTTGAGCCACCACGCCCGGCCTATTTCCTACTTTCTATAATGTGGAATCCAACTTAATTTCTAGTATTTGACTGCAGTAAATTTAATTAACTTAAATCTCTGAATTTGAAGGCCAATTCACATTATTAGGGTGGTCTCAAAAGCTACATGTCTTGAATTTTAAATAAATTGTCTGAGACTCTCAATATTTCCAGGAGACTGGCAGAAACAAATGCAAATTATCTTTGGAAAAATGCACAGCTGTGGCCGGGCACAGTGGTTCACGCTTGTAATCCCAGCACTTCAGGAGGCCGAGGCGGACGGATCACTTGAGGCCAGGACTTCGAGACCAGTCTGGTGAAACCCCATCTCCATTAAAATTACAAAAATTAGCCGGACCTGGTGGCAGGTGCCTGTAATCCCAGCTACTCAGGACGGTGAGGCAGGAGCATCGTTTGAATCTGGGAGGCAGAAGTTGCAGTGAGCCGAGATCGTGCCACTGCACTCCAGCCTGGGCAACAGAGCGAGACTCATCTCAAAAACAACAACAATAAGAAAAGGTTGAAGAAGAAAAACCAGGAACATCTCAAGAGAAAAAGAACTTGATAAATTCAACATTGATTCATGATAAAAATTCTTAGTAAACCAGAAATAAAGGGGGACATCCTCAATTTGATGAAAGGCAGTCATAAAAAAATCCTATAGCTAGGGCCAGGCGCGGTGGCTCATGCCTGTAATCCCAGTACTTTGGGAGCCCGAGGCAGGCGGATCACGAGGTTGGGAGTTTGAGACCAGCCTGACCAATGGAGTGAAACCCCGTCTCTACTAAAAATACAAAAATTAGCTGAGTGTCGTAGCACGCGCCTGTAGTCCCAGCTACTCGGGAGGCTGAGGCAGGAGAATCGTTTGAATCTGGGAGGAGGTTGCAGTGAACGAGACTTCATCATTGCACTCCAACCTGGGTGACAGAGCCAGACATCATCTCAAAAAACAAAAAAACAAAAAACAAAATACAAAACAACAAAAAGTCCTATAGCTGTATCAGAATTTACAGTAAAGACTTAATGTCTTCTTTCTTCCTAAGATCAAGAATAAGCAAGTGCCCACTCTCATCACTTCTATTCAACACACTGCAGGTCTGAGCCAGTATGATACGGCAAGAAAAATACAGAAAAGGCTTACAGACTGGAAAGGCAGAAATAAAGCTACCTATACTCATATACTGCATGACTTTGTAGAAAACCCCGAAGGATCTATTTACAGAAATCCACTGTCTAATGAGTGAGTTTTGCATAGTAATAGGGTACAAATGTCAATATATATAAAACAATTCCATTTCTATATACTTGTAATGAACTAGAAATGAATGAAATGTCCATTAGAAATTGGTATTTTAAAATACCGTTTACAGCGGTACTAAAAAACATAAAATACTTAGGGATACATCTCCAAATACATATAACATTTGTATGCTGAAAGTGACAAAACACTAATGAGAGAAATCTAAGACCTAAATAAATGGAGATATTTTGTATTCCTGGACTGAAAGCACTAAATATTGTCAAGATGTCAATTCTTCCCAAATTGATCTACGGATTCAATGTAATATCAATAAAAATCCCAGCGGTCCATTCTGAAGAAGCCAACAAGCTGATTTCAAAATTTATGTGGAAAAGCAAACAACCTACAGTAGCCAAAACTATTCCGAAAAAGAATACATTTGGAGAATGCACAGTACCTGCTTCCAAGACTTCCTACAGAGTTATCATTCAAGCCAATGTGCTATTGGCAAAGGAATAGTCAACCATCAATAGACCTCTTAGAGTCACAAATAGACCTGGGTCACATGGATAGAGTCAACCACCAATAGACCTCTTAGAGTCACAAATAGACCTGGTCACATGGATAGAGTCAAAACCAACAGACCTCTTAGAGTCACAAATAGACCTGGTCATATGGATAGAGTCAACCATCAATAGACCTCTTAGAGTCACAAATAGACCTGGTCACATGGATGGAGTCAACCATCAATAGACCTCTTAGAGTCACAAATAGACCTGGTCACATGGATACAGTCAACCATCAATAGATCTCTTCGAGTCACAAATAGACCTGGTCACATGGATAGAGTCAACCATCAATAGACCTCTTAGAGTCACAAATAGGCCTGATCACATGGATAGAGTCAACCACCAATAGACCTCTTACAGTCACAAATAGACCTGGTCACATGGATAGAGTCAAAACCAATAGACCTCTTACAGTCACAAATAGACCAGGGTCACATGGATACAGTCAACCACCAACAGACCTCTTAGAATCACAAATAGACCTGGTCACATGGATAGAGTCAACCACCAATAGACCTCTTAGAGTCACAAATACATCTGGTCACACATACCAGTTGATTTTCAACAAAGGGGCCAAGTAAATTGAATGGACAACGGTAGTGTTTTTAACAAATGAAACTGGAACAAATGGATACACATGTGACAAAAAATAAAAATAAAAGGTAGGGGGAGGAGAGGGTTTGCACCATTCTGTGAACTGTATACAGATATTAACTCTCAATGGTTCATAGGCCACAATGTAAAACATAAAACCGTAAAACCTAAAGCCATAAAACTTTTAGAAGGAAATCTTTGTTGGCTTTGGCAAAATTTCTCAAATAAGACACAAAAAGCACAAATCATAAAAGAAAAACATTGATAAATTGAACTTCATCAAAATGCAAAACCTCTACACTTCAAAAGACAGTATTAGGAAAATGAGAATATAAACCATACTGGGAGGAAATATTTGCAAAACATATCTGATAAATGACTGCTAAACAGAATATATAAAGAAATTATAAAACTCAAGAAACATACAACCCAATTTTAAAAAGGGGTTTGTACATGTATTTCACCAAAGTAGAGATAGAGGGAAAATAAACACATGAAAATATGCTCAACATCATTAGTCATTCTGGAAATGCAAATTAAAATGAGATACCACTACACATCTATTGGGTTGGATGTAGTAAAACAAACTGACAATACCAAATGCTGGTGAGAATATAGAGTAACTGAATCTTGCACATTATTGGTGGGAGGGCAAAATGGCACAGGTAGTTTGGAAAACAAGTTTGACAATCTCACCCTTAGATAGTCAATCAAGAACTGTGAAGCTATGCCCACAGAAAAACCTGCATGCTAATATTTACAGCACAGAGCTGGAAACAACCCATGTCCATAGAATTGCAAAAGATAAATAAATTATAGTATATTTCTACAACGGGATATTATCAACAATAAAAAGGAGCAAACTACTGATACATGAAGCAGTCTGGACATTCTGTATCTCAACTGCAGTATGCTGTCAGCCTCGAAAGGCCACACACTGTAGGATTCCATCAATAGGACGCTCTGGAAAAGGTAAAGCTATAAGGACAGGAGATACAAACCCTTTGTTATACATGCTGAATTTCTCCCCCTAGAAGTTTACATTTTTAAGCAGTGGAATCTGCCTGCAATCATGTTTCATGGCTGGGAAACTGGTAAAGAATCTGCAGCCAGGCATGGTGGCTCATGCCTGTAATCCCAGCACTTTGGGAGCCCAAGGCACGAAGACCACCTGAGATCAGGAGTTCGAGACCAGCCTGACCAGCATGGTAAAATCTCATCTCTACTATAAATACAAAAAATTAGCCGGGTGTGGTAGTGCATGCCTGTAATTCCAGCTACTCGGGAGGCCAAGGCAGGAGAATCACTTGAACCCAGGAAGGGGTGGTTACAGTGAGCCAAGATCGTACCACCGCACTCTAGCCTGGGCAAAGTGAAACTCCGTGTCCAAAAAAATAAATAAATAAAAAAGAATTTGCATGGGAAAAGCTTTCATATAAGATCATACAGTTATTTTCTTGATCGTTATCTAATATGTATAACATATTCAGCTCTCCAGTCTCCTAAAATTTTTATTTATTTATTTAAGATAGAGTCTCGTTCTGTTGCCCAGGCTGGAGTGCAGTGGTGTGATCTCAGCTCACTGCAACCTCCGCCTCCCGGGTTCAAGCAATTCTCCTGCCTCAGCCACTCACGGAGCTGGAAATGCAGGCGTGCACCACCACAACTGGCTAATTTTCGTGTTTTTTGTAGAGATGGGACTTCACCATGTTGGTTAGGCTGGTCTCAAACTCCTGGCCTCAAGCAAACTGCCCGCCTTGGCCTCCCAAAGTACTGGGATTACAGGAGTGACCCCCTATGCTGGCCTAAAATTTTTAAACTACTGGAATTTGTTTCCATTTATGGCAGGAAGGTGACCTGATTCTCAGATACAGAACAGAGCCGTGTGAGCGTCACACGTGTCAACTTACTCTGGAGTACTCTGAACATGCTGCTGAATCCTCTTATGTGGCATAAACTCAAGTCTATGATATGAGCAGGCTCTAGACGCTCAAGCAGCAGTGACTTGCTCCTGAAGGGAAAGGACAGCCTCAGTCATCCGCACAGACCACAGACCCCTTGGTCTAGTAGATGGATCCCATTACCTCCTGCCAGCAAATGCACTCTCCTTATCCCAATCAACATCTTATTGGACTCTGGTTCTGACCCAATTGTATCCAAAATGAAAACTCACCTTTCTAAAGAGTATTTTGCATTCTAAGGGAAAGAAAAGAGACCGGGTTACTACTGGGTTTTTGAGCCGTCTTTTGCAATCTGTGCCCAGGAAAATATCCTCTACAATAAACTCAATTTCCATGTCATGTCTTCAGCCTCATAATGCTAGTTATCAGATGAACAAATTCTAACATGGAAACAGAAAAAGTCAGAAAAATGCATGAAATCATGTTGTTGTATCCCCAAGGAAAATGTTTTCTATCCTTCACCCCAGCAATCTTATTCAGAGCCACCATTTCTCAGTCTTCAGAACACGAGCATCTATCTGCTTTCCATGCAGGGGGTGGCCAGAGTTGAGCAGGCTGGGAGGGCAGTGGGAGGCAGGCAGAGCCACACCTGCCTGCATGATCAAGAACTGAGCTGCTTCCTAAGGATTTACCTGCAGACGCTTTCCAGATGAGCGCATTCACTTGCAATTATAAGCCTAGCAGAGGGATATGGACAGTCTTAAAAAGACAGTAAGGCCGGGCGCAGTGGCTCATGCCTGTAATCCCAGCACTTTGGGAGGCCCAGGCGGGTGGATCACCTGAAGTCAGGAGTTTGAGACAAGCCTGACCAGAATGGTGAAACTCCATCTCTACTAAAAATACAAAAATTAGCCGGGTGTGGTGGTGGGCGCCTGTAATCCCAACCACTCGGGAGGCTGCGGCAGGAGAATCGCTTGAACCCAGGAGGCAGAGATTGCAGTGAGCCAAGATCACTCCACTGCACTCCAGCCTGGGCAATAGAGTGAGACTCCATCTAAAAAAAAAAGATAACCCACTTTTTGAAAAGGAAACGTATGTTACTGTACAAAATTCAAAATATGCAAATACTTACCACAGACTGAGTAGCTTCTTCACAACAGAAATTCATTTCTCGTGGTTCTGGAGGCCGGGAATCTCCAGATCAAGGCACCGGCAGATTCCGTGTCCGCTGAGGGCTCCAGCCCTCCTAGGTAGCCTCCATCTCCAGCCTCACAAGCCGAAGGCGCAAGGTCTTCCTCCGCCTCTTTTATAAGGGCCCTAATCCTACTCACAGGGGCTCTGCCCCCAGGACCCACTCACTACCCAAAGGCCCCACCTCCCAATACGATCGCCTTGGGGAAGAGGATGTCAACATAAATATTTTGGAGGGACACAAACATTCAGACCATAGCAGATAATCTCACCCTTGTTTCAAGATCATCGCAGATGACTATATATTTATTTATTTTTGCCAGAAAGTCTGTGACTGTTAGCAGGCACACATGTATATGTGTGTATATATACTTCTTATCGAAAGATCAAATGAAAAGCAATCTGCATCTTTCTTTTTCACTTGAGTGCTTGAAGATACTCTTGTAGTGCCTATAGAGCTGTTTTATTCTTTATGATTACAGAATATTTCATTGTATGGATGTATCATAATTTGACTAATCAATTAACCACACTGTCACATCTCAATCCGAACTTACTGCTTTAAGGTGAGAATTAATCTCATAAGCAGCTCCACACTATCCCACAAAGCTACGACCATTCCTAATGCTTTTGGCAGCTAAAAAATAGTCGTGCAGTCTTCTTTTGTAGTTGAAGATCATTGGATATTGTGTTCTGGCGGCAACCCCTAATGAGTACTGTCCACTTCTCATTTCTCAAATACTGGAATGAATTTTATTTTCTTTTCCCCAGCATCTTACCTTGAGCAATGCTAAGGCGTCTTCCCCACACTTCTTCTCAAGCTCCGTGGTGAGTTTTTGGAGGCTGCAGATCTGTTCAGAAACCCTGGCTTCACTCTCCTTCAGTTTCTTCATGTTCTCTCTCCCCACATGGCTCAGTCTCTGCAGAAGCATCTCTTTGTTACTATTTAACAACCTCAAGTTCAGGAACAAGAGTTCGGTAACTTCTCCTATTGATTCATTCAACCATGTCTTTAAAAACCTGCTTTTTGGCTGGGCACGGTGGCTCACGCCTGTAATCCCAGCACTTTGGGTGGCCAAGGCCAGCAGATCATGAGGTCAGGTGTTCGAGACCAGCCTGGCCAACATGGTGAAACTTGGTCTCCACTAAAAGTACAAAAATCAGCCAGGGGTGGTGGCGGGCGCCTATAATCCCAACTACTCAGGAGGCTGAAGCAGGAGAATTGCTTGAACCCGGGAGGCAGAGGTTGCAGTGAGCCAAGATCGTGCCACTGCACTCCAGCCTGAGCAACAGAGCAAGACTCTGTCTCAAAGAAAAAAAAAAAAAAAAACCAAACCAAACCAAACAAACCTGCTTTTCTGCCTGCTACCCCAGGAATAGACATAATTAGGCAAGACCATGATATTGTTGAAGCAGGATTCCTCTCAAGAGACAGTGGATTCTTTGACCCCATTATGTATGTTTAAGCTGACACAGATGTGGGTACATGCAGCCCTTACTCAAATTAACATGTACCTAAAACATTTCATGTTTTTTCTGTGGCTGCTCAGAAGGTTCCCTATTTTTTCATTAACTTGAAATCAATTAAAATTAAGTTATATAGATTAACTAATAAGAAATACATAATTATGTACTGATATTGGTTTTCTTTTTATCCTTCCAAGTATACTTTACATAGGTAGTCACATAAGCAACGTGAGTATGTTATTTAGGGGGAAAGAACATAAACATAAGTGATAGTTTATTATATTTGATTACTAATCCGACAACTTACTTTTTTCTTGGAGAACATTCCTTATTCATATACACAGAGCCGTGACACCATCGTAACATGCTGAAGAGTATTCTTCCATGTATGTGCAGACCACATTTTGTGAGTCTTCTATTGATAAATACAGGGTGTTTCTAACCTCTTGCTATGAATAAATGTTATAATTGTAGTATTTCCTACTCATCAACTGCTTAACATGAAGCAAGACACTGTTTAATAAGCCTAGCAGATTACCTCACTCAAATCTCACAATAATTTTATAAATTAGGGGCCATTGTTATGTGCAGTTTACAGCTAAAGGAACCAAGTCAAAGGTTAAGCAGCAGGTCGTAGGCCACCCAGGAGCCAGTAAACAGCTGACTCAGATAGGAACTCCATTCATCTGGCTTCAAAGGAGAATTCTAAACCATGGCTCTAAACTGAAACTCAGTTTCAGTGTTGCCTTATCCAGGTATCTTTTTCTATGTGTGTAAGTATATTTGAAGTATAATAGAGTAATATGTGTACAAATATATTTATAGGTATATTGTGCTTTATTTATGTCTTTTTATATGCATGTGAAGATAAATTCATAGAAATAGAGTTGCCAGGTAGGTATATAATTCATTTAATACATGTGTGGTTGTCACTGGATATGTTATTCCGGAATTGACATAATGTTCAGCTCTTCTTTTTCTCATTTTTCAAATATTAAGAGGATGTTGTTTTCAACATCTCACCTGCAGCATTTCCTGGAACATCTCCTCTAGCTCTGTGGCAAGTTGGATCACTTGATTCAGAAGGCCTTCTCTCAAGTTCAAGTCAGACGTGCATTCTTGCTGTCTCTGGAGATTCAGCTCACACTCTTCATCCAACAACCGGAGTCTCATACTATACTCAGACTCAATCATCTTTTTAAAATTTTGTTCCTCTTCCTTCCTCATATAGACATGATAGACTTCAGGTTAAACATGATAGATTAACACCACACACACACATTATAATAGTTATATATATATATATATATCTCTCTTACATTGACCACAATGTGTTCTTTCCATCTCTAACCCCAATATAAAGACAAGGAAGGCCGGGCGCGGTGGCTCACGCCTGTAATCCCAGCATTTTGGGAGGCCAAGGTGGGCAGATCACAAGGTCAGGAGATCGAGACCATCCTGGCCAACGTGGTGAAAACCAGTCTCTACTAAAAATACAAAAATTAGCTAGGCATGGTGGCACATGCCTGTAATCCCAGCTACTTGGGAGGCTGAGGCAGGAGAATCGGTTGAACCTGGGAGGCGGAGGTTGCAGTAAGCCGAGTTCACACCACTGCACTCCAGCCTGGCAACAGAGCTAGACTCCGTCTCAAAAAAAAAAAAAGACAAGGAAATATAAAGTACAGAAGCAATAAACCCAAAGGACAAATGGAATTTGAGTCAACATCAGCCAAGACATCAACACAATTTTACAACATAAAATGCAGACGAAGAAATGTTCATCAATAAGGAAAAACTAAGGAAGCTACAGCCTCTGTCAACACAGAGGAGGAGACCAGGACATTGGAAAAGGGCCAATGGGATTTGCTGATGCTTGGGTAAGAGGTGTGGGGAAAAAAAGAAGTCATGGACGAAAGACACCAAAAATTTCAGGCTAAGCAACTGGAAGAATGGAATTATCAAAATATATAGAGAGAATCTATGGCAGGGCTGGATTCCAGAAGTGAGGCGTGCGCATTAGTTAGGGATGTGATGAATTTGGTTAGTTAGGGATGTGATGAATTTGGTTAGTCAATTAGACATCCAAGTAAAGATAGTAAGTAGGAAACTGGACGTGAAGTCTACTACCTTTTGGAAGTCTGGGCTAGGGATATATATTTGGGAGTAGTCATCTTAGAGATGCTTAAGTAACATCTCTATTAAGCTATTTAAGATTCAATGAAATCGTCCGGGCGCTGTGGCTCACATCTGTAATTCCAGCACTTTGGGAGGCTGAGGCAGATGGATCATGAGTCAGCAGTTCGAGACCAGCCTGACCAATATGGTGAAACCCTTGTCTACTAAAAATACAAAAATTAGCCGGGCATGATGATGGGCACCTGTAATGTCAGCTACTTGGGAGACTAAGGCAGGAGAATCGCTTGAACCCGGGAGGCGGAGGTTGCAGTGAGCCGAGATCGAGCCACTGCTCTTTAGCCTAGGCAACAAGAGCGAAACTCCGTCTCAAAAAAAAAAAAAAAAAAAAAAGATTCAATGAAATCAAGATTTATCAAGAACCTGACCACTTCTCACCACCTCTTTACCTGTCCCCCAGCTCACCATCATCTCTCCCTAATTATTGCAAGTCCCTTTACACGTCTCTCCACCTCTGCTTTTACTATCTTAATGTCTATTTTCATTTGGCAGCTAGCATGTTTCTATGAAATGGAAGTTAAGCCATGTCAGTCTTCTGTGCAAAACCTTCCAGTGGTTTTGAACCTTGTATTTCATTGAAGGCTAGCCACCCTGAATGACTGACCATCTTCTGATCTCATCACCTACAGCTCCCATTTCCTTACACAGCTCTAGCCAGATACATGGCAGCCTCCAGGCCTTCCCTCTGCCTAGAATATTCCTCCCCAAGATAACCGCATGGCTCAATCCCTCACCTCCTTCGGTGCCACCTTCTGAATAACAAGGTTCTGATCACTTTATTTAAAAGCTCACTCCATTGCTTTCTTTCTCACTTAAAAAAATTTTTTTAAACATTTCCCATGTAACATACTATACATTAGGCCGCGCACGGTGGCTCAAGCCTGTAATCCCAGCACTTTGGGAGGCCGAGGCGGGCGGATCACGAGGTCAGGAGATCAAGACCATCCTGGGTAACTCGGTGAAACTCCGTCTCTACTAAAAAATACAAAAAACTAGCCGGGCGAGGTGGCGGGCGCCTGTAGTCCCAGCTACTTGGGAGGCTAAGGCAGGAGAATTGCTTGAACCCGGGAGGTGGAGCTTGCAGTGAGCTGAGATCGCGCCACTGCACTCTAGCCTGGGCGACACAGCGAGACTCCGTCTCAAAAAAAAAAAAAACAAAAAACGCTACACATTAAACTTATTTTGTTTACTTCCACTAGAATTTAAGTTCCACAAAATCAGAACTGGTTTTTTTTTTGTTTTCCATTGACGCGCCCCTAGCAGCTTGCATAGTTCCTGGCAAACAGTGAGATCTCAGTATTTGCTGAACATGTGGTGCTTGAAACTTAAAAAAAAGGGGGGATTAGCTGAAAAATTCTTGCTTAGCCAGGCAATTCTCCTCCACTATCTTCCCCAACTAGGCATTTACTTCCTTTAAAAACTGAGGGAAAGAAAAGACCCAGAATCGGGGATACCTTGCACAGAATAAGATTAAGTATGAAGACACGGTCTGAAATTAGAAGTGAAATGTGCCTAACAGGTGGTGAACCCTCAAATCTGGATAGCAATTCTCAAATCGCTCTTTAAAGGGTTTCAGAATTTATGTGGCAACCAGAAGTACAAGAGATGCTCCTTCTCCTATGCCATTGTTCCGAATGGTGTCACTAATCTTTTTGATCACTGCAAATAGCATTGCAAATGCCATTTTACTCACAATATAATTTGTATTTCTCTTACCATGAACAAAAGTTCAGATTCTTTCAATGTATTTAAAATATATTTACACTTTCTTTTCTGCAAACTCTTATTTGATCATTATTTAAAATTAAGTTTCTAGTCTTTTTCTTACTGATTTATTTTTATTTATTATTTTTTTTTTTGAGACGGATTCTTGCTCTGGGGCCCAGGCTGGAGTCCAGTAGTGTGATCTCAGCTCACTGCAGTCTCTGCCTCCTCTCCTGGTTCAAGCGATTCTCCTGCCTCAGCCTCCCGAGTAGCTGGGGTTACAGGCTCGTGGAACCACGCCCAGCTACTTTTTGTATTTTTAATAGAGACGGAGTTCCACCATGTTGGCCAGGCTGGTCTCAAACTCCTGACCTCAAGTGATTCGCCCTCCTCAGCTTCCCAAAGTGCTGGGATTACAGGCGTGAGCCACCGCGCCTAGCCTCTTACTGACTTTAAAAAGCTTTTTATACATTAAGATATTAGCACTTTTCCTTCCTATAGATTTCACATGTTTTTCCTGCTTTGTGATTTGTCTTTTGACTTTGTTTATGATACACTATTTTCTGACAACATTACTGGTAATTTTCCCCCAAGAATCACGATAAGCACTGACCTGAATCATCGCCATTCTTTCTTGCTCATCAGTCAATATGCTTTTAGCTGCTTCAAGTTTCTCCCTCGATGTATTCAATATTTCCTGGAATAACTTCTAGAGAGAAAGCACAGAATTCCAGGTGAGATCATTGATTTACAACAGTTGGATTCCTAACCTTAGAGTTCAACAGCCAACAACTCTGAGTATATATTTTCTTAGCCTTTAGGTTGAAGGTTCAATGAACTTATCTAATATTCTTTAATAAACATCGACTAAGATCATGGTTTTGGAGGACTGGAATATCTGTCCATTTCATCCGTATAGGAGTTGGCCAGAGGGTTTTGGGATTTGCGAGACTCTTACCCTGTAATTCTCAGCAGCCTCTTGTATCCCACACACCGCGTGATGTTTGTGCTCCTGGGACTGGAAGCATTTGCTGCAGAGTGTGATTTGGTCAACATCACAGAACAGCTGTATCGGTTCCAGGTGTGTTTCACAACAGGCATCTTCCGTGATGTGCTGTAACTGAGGGCTGAGCCTTTTGGACATCCTGGTAGGTGTTGAAGACTGGACTGTTTGCTTCTGCTGAGATATTTCCCTGCACTCGGAATGAGAAACAATGGTGGCTTCCTTTGTTTTCTGGAGCAGGCACACACACTTGGCAACTTCAGGGTCCACAAAGATCCAAGGAAATAGTCCACACAGGCAGAGCGGGTCGGCGCTCTGGACTCCTCAAATCCAACAAACTTCTGGCGGCTGCCTGCTTGGGGAAAAGACAGAGTTAGGCCAGTGTTCTAAGATCAGCGGGGCTCCCTCAGGTCTTCTGACGATCTTGAGCAATAGGCTGAAAATTAATTACAAAGAACAGCACGCACCTATGAGTCATCTGGGGGAAAACAGTGCTCAAAAGGCATCGTACGAAAGAAGTTCATTGATAGAATTACAGAAAATACCCACAACTAGTTGAAAAAGTTATTAAAATACTTTCCCTTTGAGAGACAGGGTCTTGCTCTGTCGCCCAGTCTGGAGTACAGTGGGGTGACCACAGCTCACTGCAGCCTCTGGTGAACTCCTGGGCTCCGGCGATCCTCCCGCCTCAGCTTCTGGAGTAGCTGGGACTACAAGGCGGCTCAAAACACACTGCAACAGAAGGAATGGGGAAGCGAAGAAGTGAAAACAGCTCCTCTTTTTTTTTGAGACCGAGTCTCGCTCTGTCCCCCAGGCTGGAGGGCAGTGGCGTGATCTCAGCTCACTGCAAGCTCCGCCTCCCGGGTTCCCGCCGTTCTCCTGCCTCAGTCTCCCGAGTGGAGTAGCTGGGACTACGGGCGCCCGCAGCCACGCCCGGCTAATATTTTTGTATTTTCAGTAGAGACAGGGTTTCACCCCTGTTAGCCAGGATGGTCTCGACCTCCTGACCTCATGATCCGCCCGCCTCGGCCTCCCAAAGTGTTGGGATTCCAGGCGTGAGCCACCGCGCCGGGCCAAAAACAGCTCTTCTAAGAAGCCATCCATTAAACAGATTTGCAAAACAGTGAAACCAAGCCACTCTTCTCAAAAATTTTGTTTCCGAAATAAAATCTCAGGAGTGACGTGAGGCGCAGCCCGCGGTCCGGACAGGAGTGCCCTGGCTCCTTCTCAGTAATTTTGTTTCCGAAATAAAACTTTAGGAGTGACGTGAGGCGCAGCCCGCGGTCCGGACAGGAGCGCCCTGGCTCCTTCTCAATAATTTTGTTTCCGAAATAAAACTTTAGGAGTGACGTGAGGCGCAGCCCGCGGTCCGGACGCGAGCGCCCCGGCTCCTTCCTCTTCGACTCCATCTTGGCGGTGGCGGCAGCCGGAAGCGCGGTTCAGTTGCCAACCTGCAGTTCTGGGTCCGCGCCCCGGAGCTTCCTGCCCTGCAGCGGACCGGCCCGGAGACGGTCTCCGGGTGGCGGCGGCTGCGCCACTGGGGGGCCTCGCCCCGGAAGATCGATCGTGCTCCTGGCAGGCGCGCCCCTGGACCAGGGCCGGGTGGAGGCCCCGACTGCCCGGGAAGCCGCAGGCCCCATGCCGGGAGGCCACGTCCGTGGTTCCCGGGCCGCGCTGGGAAAGCGACAGGTCAGACTCTCACTCAGGTGGCCGCACGGGAAGAAGACAGGCCGGGCTGAGCCGCGGATGCGGTACAAGCGGCGTTTGTCAACGTTGTGCCCGTCTTTGGCAAGAAGAAGGCCCCCAATGCCCTTCTTCCTAAGTCCTTTGTAATTCTGACTTTCTCTATTAATAAAAAAGCCACTTAGCTCGAAATTTTCTTTCAGAAAAAGGTTTTTGTTTTTATTATTTATTTATTTATGAGACAGAATCTCACTCTCACCCAGGCTGGAGTGCGGTGGTGGGATCTCAGCTCACTGCAACCTCCGTCTCCCGGGTTCAAGCGATTCACCTGCCTCAGCCTCCCGAGTAGCTGGGACTACAGGCGCGGCCACCACACCCGGCTGATTTTTTGTATTTTTAGTAAGAGACGGGGTTTCACTGTGTTAGCCACACTGGTCTCGAACTCCCGACCTCAGGTGATCGACCCGCCTCGGCCTCCCAAAATGCTGGAATTACAAGCGTGAGCCACCGTGGTTGGCTTGTTTTATATTATTTTAAATGAATAATTATAAAATGCAGTTTTAAATTTCTAATACAGTAAACATAGATACTGACAATCATAAACAAAAGCTTATTAGGACCTTCATCAATAATGAGTGCAAAGGAGTACTGATTCCAAAAAGTTGAGAATCTTGGCCTGAAAAGGCATATTCCCCGCAAATGGGACTGTGAATGAATGCATCCATAATTTTGACATGTTTTGTCAGTTTCCCAAGCACAAAAGTTGTACAATTTTGCACTCCAAGCAACAAATTAAAAAGATGTTAAACTTTTGGATCACTGCCCACTGGCTGGGTGAGAAATAGTATATTCATATATTTTCAATTTCCATCCGTTCTATTATTAATATGTCTAAGCCTTTTATTTTCTTATGCTAAAAAATCATCTTCATTTCTTTTGCTGCCAACTCTTACGTTCAAGCCTATTTCTCAGTTTATTCCATCAGGTTTGGCCTTTTTTGGGGGAGGGATCAATTTTAAGAGATAGTTATAGATCCAAGTTCCTGTAGATTATATGCGTTGCAAATACTTTCTCTCTCCTTGTCTTTGAATATGCTTTCATCCTTTGTTCTGCTTAGGTCTTTGAAATCCTGCTGATTTCCCGCATCTTAGGTCCCTGAACATGTCCCAGATGACTCCACTGAGTCACCAAACAAAGAAATTCACCAATTCAAATTTTTCCTTGAGCTCCCAGCAGCAGTTAACATAGCTGACCACGCCCTTCTTCCTACAATGTTTTCTTCTCTCATCAGTCTGCAGCTGACATTCCTCTAACTTGACTGGTCTTGTTCTCTGTGGCGTTTTCTGGTCCCACATTCTCTGAACCTCTCAATCTTGGGGTGCTTCAAGGTTGAGTTCTGGTCTCCCAGTCCTGGTCTCTCCCTAGGTAATCTTACTCGTTTTTGAAGATTTAAGTTCCACTCTCTGATTTCAATCTCCTGCCCAATTCTTAACATATTTGCAATAGAATGTATAAGGAGCACCCAAAATTAACATATCTAAAGCTGCTCTGGATCTCAACCCAATGGCTCTCTTCCCCCAAACCCATTCCTTTGGAGCCACAGGTTAAGCCTTCCTTTCACCAACTCAACTATTGTTTTCCAAATTTATATTCTGTCCTGCCCTCCTCGCCCATCTCCAACTCCTCTCTGCTCAACCACCAGAATACTGTTTTGAAACCAAAACCAAGGGAGCAGGTTTTTGGTCACTTTCTATGGCATTTAGAGTAAGATCCAAGTGGCTATCCCAGTCCTATAAAATCTGGCCTCCGGCCTTCAGCTGATTTCACTATAGCTTTCCCCCATCACTGTCAATTCCAGTTGCCTCAGATTCATCACAGCCCTTCCCACTTCCATGGCCAAGGAAGCTGTTCTTTGATATTTTTGCAATTCTGGCTGCCTCTTCTTACTTCTCTTCAGTTCTCGGCTCAAATGTCTTCCCAAGAGAGACCTTTCCATCACTATTCAATCTGAAATACCTTCCTACTACTCATCTCCTTATTTTACTTTCTTTGTAGCTAAGTGATTTTCTTTCTAGGAACACATTCACTTGTGGGTCACTCTCCATCCATAAGAAACTAAGTCCTTTAGATGTCCTGTGTCTACATCTGACATACTCCATGCACTCCATAAAAGATATTTTATGTCAAACTAGTAAAAATTGAAGGTGTAATGAGAGGGCCAGAGACTAAATATTTTTACAGGAACAACAAAGGAAAATTGACGAATTAAGTCCCCAGCATGTTGTCTACCCTTATTTTGTTTTTCCTAATTGTTTTTCTTCAGGCTTTTTCCTGATAACACACAGATACACACACAGATTCTAAGATCAAGTTTAGAAATCTAATGAAACAATTATTAAGAAAATGATCTACAGAGGAAATCTCACTTACTTTCTTTGTAGCAATCCTGGGTATTTCCTTTTTTTTTGTTTTTTTGTTTTGAGACAGGGTCTTGCTCTGTCGCCCAGGCTGGAATGCAGTGGCGCGATCTCAGCTCACTATAGCCTCGAGCTCCCAGGCTCAAGTGATTTTCCCACCTTGGCCTCCAGAGTAGCTGGGATTACAGGCGCTGCACGACCACACCCGGCAAATTTTTGTACTTTTTGTAGAGACGGGGTTTCAGTATGTTTCCCAGGCTGGTCTTGAACTCCTGGGCTCAAGCAATCTGCCTGCCTCAGCCTCCCAAACTGCTGGTATTACAGGAATGAGTCACCACGCCCGATCAAGGTATTTCCTTTAGGGAAAAAGCTGGAACAGTGGAGACTGACCAGATTTTATCAGTTCAGTTCCTCCCTCAGCCCCGCCCTCACACCATCAGGAAGGCATCTGTGAAGTTTCTTATCATATTCACACAATTAATCTAGTACAACGCTTAACAAATGCTCATTACGCATTAGAACCACCTGAGTTTATTAAAACTCAAGGCTCTCCACAGGGTCTCTGATTCCAGAAATCTAGAGTGGGGCCTGTAATTTCCATTTTTAATGAAGTACCAGAAAATGCTTAATCACCCTGCCCTTGGTTGGATAAATATCTTGTTTTATCTCCAGTCCCCTGTGCAGTGCCTAACACCTCTAGCTCCTTCAGGTTTGGGATTTTTTTTCTTAATGAGTCTGGTGTATATTGACAATGTCACAAGAAAGAAGCCTTCAAGCTAATACTCAAGAATGTGTTTGTTCCTTAGCAGAAAATAATGCCTGACTTGTTAGTTTCTAGAACGTTTGCTGGAGGAAGTGTTCATTCCATTATCTGTGGAAAGAAAAACCAAGAGTAGGGATAACTGCCTAAGGAATCTGTCACAGATGGGAGGTCAGGGAACAATTCCAGATAATTCATATTTGATATTTGGCCTCAGTGAGGAGGAACTCTTCACAGCTTTCTCAGTTTTATAGTTTTGTCCCTGAGGGTTTTTATTGCATCAGTCAATCAATCCCCTGCTAATCAAACCAGTGAGTTTTTTTGTTTTGTTTTGTTTTTTTAATACTGCTGACAGGATAATGAGAATTCTTCTCCTTGGCTTATCTGATCTTTCAGAACCTGGTTCTGCCTTATGGAATCTCAAGTACACCGTTTCTCTTTTTCTTTTTTCTTTCTTTCTTTTTTAGATGGGGGTCTCACTCTGTTGCCTAGGCTGGAGTGCAGTGGCACAATCTCGGCTCACTGCAGCCTCCGCCTCCAAGGTTCAAGCAATTTTCTCAGCCTCCCGAATAGCTGGATTATAGGCGCACCACCACACCTGGCTAATTTGTGTATTTTTAGTGGAGATGGGGTTTCACCATGTTGGCCAGGCTGGTCCCAAACTCCTGACCTCAGTTGATCCACCCTCCTTGGTCTCCCAGAGTTCTGGCCACCGCGCCGGGCCATACACCCTTTCTCTTATCTCAAATGATTACCTACACCCAATCTCTTTTCCAAAACCTAATTCCCCAGTTTGCTTCAAGTAGACCATATTTATTCTTGTGCACCCCTCCCCTCCTCAGCCAGTCCATCCTCCTCTTATTTTTCTAAGCCAATCTTCCTTTCTCTTCTAAACCTGGGTATAGCCAACATCTGTGAAGATACTCACACATACTTGTCAGATACTCTGTCATTTATTCTCACCATCCCCTGAGCTTTCATAACTCTTGAGCTTACTCATTTTGTCAAGAAGACTTTGTAATCTTTGAATCCAATGGAAAATAAACATCAAGCATATTGTCAGGTTTTGAAGTCTCTTAAAGCCTGTTTTAGACTATTAAATACTTAAATACTTATTATTAAAGCCTGTTTTACTATTAAACAAATATTTATTAAATTGTTAATTCTAAAAGAGTCAATATTTTAAGATAATTCTAAAAGCGTTTCAAAAAAGTGTGCTAAACTCTTTTTTTTTTTTTTTTTTTTTTTGAGACGGAGTCTCACTCTGTCGCCCAGGCTGGAGTGCAGTGGCCGGATCTCAGCTCACTGCAAGTTCCACCCCCCGGGTTCCCGCCATTCTCCTGCCTCAGCCTGCTGAGTAGCGGGGACTACAGGTGCCTGCCACCTCGCCCGGCTAGTTTTTTGTATTTTTTAGTAGAGACGGGGTTTCACCGTGTTAGCCAGGATGGTCTCGATCTCCTGACCTCGTGATCCGCCCATCTCGGCCTCCCAAAGTGCTGAGATTACAGGCTTGAGCCATCGCGCCCGGCTGTAAACTCTTATATACTGTTACATGCCCCACAACCCTATGAGGTATATCTACAGCTGATAAAGTAGATGACGTAGTGATTAAGTCACTGAATTAAGGGATTGACCAAGAGCACTGGGTGCAGATGTGGAATTTGAATCTGGTGCCAAATTTCATGATATTTCCTTATTATACTTATTTGTCCTTATTAAATGTTAACTAAATGTCTTGACAATTTATTAAAAAGATGCCTCAAATTTGTATGACAGTTTATCACGAGATGCTTTCATAGGGCTAGAGTAATCACATTACAAGGAACACAGATCATTTTAAGGTAGTTAGATTTTTCATAGGAAAGCTTTTCATTAAAATAAAAATCCTGAAGAAATGTAATTTTTTTTTCACTGTCAAAGAACAAACACAATTATGAATGAGTAAATCATGGTTCTCATGAGTCATTTCATGAACTTTTAACAGTCGTATCCCAGCCGGGCACGCTCTCTCACACCTGTATCCCTAGCACTTAGGGAGACCGAGGCGGGTGGATCACTTGAAGTCAGGAGTTCGAGACCAGCCTGGACAACATGGTGAAACCTCGTCTCTACTAAAAAGACAAAAATTAGCCGGAAATTGCTTGAACCCAGGAGGCGGAAGTTGTAATGAGCCAAGATTGTGCCACTGCACTGCAGCCTGGGCAACAGAGTGAGACTTGGTCTCAAAAAACCAAGACAAGACAAAAACAGAACTATCCCATTTGTTAGCCACATTCCCTTCACCACTGGCCCCAGGCTGGCATACTCTTGGCTTCCAGGTGGGATGAGTATGGCTGGTGCCAAACAAGGCTGTATTCGTTACTTTGGACCGATTCTGTGGCAGGAGAGTACCACGTCCTCCCATTCCAGAAAGGAACAGCGGGGGGCAGGGGTGCACTGGTTGTGGTCCCAGTGTTATCACTCATCTGGAAGGTGTGGCTTCTCTTTGGCTGCTTTTCTCCAAGGCTGCTCCATTAGAAGCAGGGGCTTCGCTCTCACTGGCTTACTTCCTGCAGCTCTAAGAGGTCCAGGAGTCATGTTCAACTGCTTCTTCCTTGCTTAAGAAAGTATTAAAACTTAAGAATCAGGCCAGGCGCAGTGGCTCACGCCTGTAATCCCAGCACTTTGGGAGGATGAAGTGGGTGGATCACCTGAGGTCCGGAGTTCGAGACCAGCCTGACCAACATGGAGAAACCCCATCTCTACTAAAAATACAAAATTAGCTGGGCGTGGTGGCGGGTGCCTGTAATCCCAGCTACTCAGGAGGCTGAGGCAGAAGAATCACTTGAACCTAGGAGGTGGAGGTTGCAGTGAGCTGAGATCGCACCATTGCACTCCAGCCCGGGCAACAAGAGCACAGTTCTGTCAAAAAAAAAAAACAAACAAACAAACAAAAAAAAAAACGCTTAAGATTCAAACATTATGGGGGCCAGGCGCGGTGGCTCACTCCTGTAATCCCAGCACTTTGGGAGGCCAAGGCAGGTGGATCGCAAGGTCAAGAGACTGAGACCATCCTGGCCAACATGGTGAAACACCATCTCTACTAAAAATACAAAAATTAGCTGGGAGTGGTGGCGGGCGCCTGTAGTCCCAGCTACTCAGGAGGCTGAGGCAGGAGAATGGCGTGAACCCGGGAGGCAGAGGTTGCACTGAGCTGAGATCCGGCCACTGCACTCCAGCCTGGACAGAGCAAGACTCCGTCTCAAAAAAAAAAAAAGAATCAAACATTATGGTCGACCTCATGATAGCACAGCTGCCCATTTGTTGTTGTAAGTCAGTGCATGCTTGTCTAACCCAACATGTTCAGTTTACTTGTACTCATTTGTAAGGAAGATAATCCTCCTAACAATTCCAACAGAATTAAGAGGTCACCTTCACCTCACCTATTACAACACCGGGGCAAGCCCTTTCTGTTTTCACTAGAGAGAATAGCCTGAGCAAAAGGAACGGGCTGACTTTAGCTGAAATCAGTGAATCCTGAGCAAATAAAGTTCGGATTTTCGCTAAAGCTCAGAAGCTGAGGAAAGCATCATGCCTCATTGATGGAGTTAGACTGATGTGGACTCTGATTCCAGCTCGGCCACACACTTGCCACGACCTGCAGCAATCCACTGAGCCCTGAGCATCACTTGCACCGTGGGTCACCATCACCGTCTTTCACAAGTCTCTGAGCATCAGGAGAGGCTGGACGAAACACACGTAGGAGCGAGGAGGGTGGTGATGAGAATGGAAATTGCTCTCTGAATGAGCGCGCTTCCTCTCCTCCCCAGAGTCGTTCTTTTCAGCCAAGTCAAGCGCACGGCCCTCTCCGTAAGGCAGAGTGCAGCCGGTGGTGACGGAGGTGGCACAGGTGAATTATTGGCATGTGGGAAATAAAGAGCTCTTTGATGCCCTTTTCAGTTTCTTTTGTTTAGTTTTATATATATATATATATATATAATGTGGTAAACTGTATAATTGATATCAAGGCATATATTCAGCTTTTGTTAACGTACTGTTTATCTGAAAACTTTTAGACCACTGGTATAGATTTTTTTTTTCTTTTTTGAGACGGAGTCTCACTCTGTCCCCCCAGCCTGGAGTGCAGTGGCGCGATCTCGGCTCACTGCAGCCTCCGCCTCCTGGGTTCAAGTGGTTCTCCTGCCTCAGCCTCCCAAGTAGCTGAGACTACAGGTGCACGTCACGATGCCCAGCTAATTTTTGTATTTTTAATAGACACGGAGTTTCACCATATTGGCCAGGATGGTCTCGATCTCCTGACCTCATGATCTGCCTGCCTCAGCCTCCCAAAGTTCTGGGATTACAGGCATGAGCCACTGCGCCCGGCCACTGGTATAAATTTTTAAGAAGATTTTTTTTTTCTATTCCATTGTAGTCAATTTCAATAATAAATCTGCATCATCAAGATATTAAAATTGCTGGGCATGGTGGTGCCCACTTGTAGTTCCAGCTACTTGGGAGGCTGAGGCAGGAGGATCTCAAGCCAGAGAGGTCGAGGCTGCAGTGAGCTATGCTTGTGCCACTGCACTCCAGCCTGGGTGACAGAGCGATACCCTGTCTCTAAAATAAATAAGTAATAAAAATTTAAAAAGATACTAAAATCTACATGCTGCTCACTATCATTAGAGGATATGCATCTTTACCCTCTCATGAAACAAGGAGTCAAAAAGCTTGCTCCACACTTTAAAGTTATATGGTAATTTGGATACCCTTCAGGACCTGGACCTGTTTAAAACAACTGGCATCAAATGTTGTAAGGATTGGATCTCAGAGAAAAAAGCTGCTTTATAAATAAATTTGACCAGAGGTTATTGTGCCAGCAATATTAGTTCAAACAGAAAATCTGGCCAAGCATGGTGGCTCATACCTGTAATTCCAGCACTTTGGGAGGCCAAGGTGGGCAGATCTCCTGAGGTCAGGAGTTCAAGACTAACCTGGTCAACATGGTGGAACTCCGTCTCTACTAAAAACACAAAAACTTAGTCGGATGCGGTGGCGGCGCCTGTAGTCCCAGCTACTCAGGAGGCTGAGGCAGGAGAATGGCGGGAACCCGGGAGGCGGAGCTTGCAGTGAGCCAAGATTGAGCCACTGCACTCCAGCCTAGGGGACAGAGCAAGATTCTGCCTCCAAAGAAAAGAAAAGATAATTTTTGGCCGGGCGCGGTGGCTCAAGCCTGTAATCCCAGCACTTTGGGAGGCCGAGACGGGCGGATCATGAGGTCAGGAGATCGAGACCATCCTGGCTAACACGGTGAAACCCCGTCTCTACTAAAAAATACAAAAAACTAGCAGGGCGAGGTGGCGGGCGCCTGTAGTCCCAGCTACTCAGGAGGCTGAGGCAGGAGAATGGCGTGAACCCGGGAGGTGGAGCTTGCAGTGAGCTGAGATCCGGCCACAGCACTCCAGCCTGGGCGACAGAGCAAGACTCCGTCTCCAAAAAAAAAAAAAAAGAAAAGATAATTTTATGTCATCAAAATATCTTTACAAAACCTGGTGTTGTCTTGCAGAACTTAATGCAGTTGATTTAATTTATTCAACCTACTCAATTTGGTACACAGCAGTGTTGTACAACTGTGAACAGAGTTTCATAGTCTGATTGGAATGAATGAGGAAAGATGGCTGAGAGACAAAATAAATCAATAAATCAGTACTATCCATCTTCTTTCAAAGTATGATGCAGGAAATCCTTCCCCAAATCCACCTTCAAAAGTGCCGAGACCAGCTCGGTCTGGAGACCCTAACCCAGCGGGCTAGAGGAATTAAAGACACACACACAGAAATACAGAGGTGTGAAGTGGGGAATCAGGGGTCTCACAGCCTTCAGAGCTGAGAGCCCCGAACAGAGATTTACCCACGTATTTATTAACAGCAAGCCAGTCTTGGCATTGTTTCTATACATATTAGATTAACTAAAAGTATCCCTTATGGGAAACAAAGGGAGGGGCCGAAATAAAGGGATGGGTTGGGCTAGTTAACTGCAGCAGGAGCATGTCCTTAAGGCACAGATTGTTCATGCTATTGTTTGTGGTTTAAGAATGCCTTTGAGCGTTTTTTCCGCCCTGGGCGGGCCAGGTGTTCCTTGCCCTCATTCCAGTAAACCCACAACCTTCCAGCGTGGGCGTTATGGCCATTATGAACATGTCACAGTGGTGTGGAGATTTTGTTTATGGCCAGTTTTGGGGCCAGTTTATGGCCAGATTTTGGGGGGGCCTGTTCCCAACAAATAGTAGCCTTAGTAGTGATGTAAACAAGAGTATTTCCTTAGCATGCTCAGTCCTTTTACTAAACTTTGTACTCCATTTCCTGGCTGCAACAGCTTAGCATGGATCCGTTGATCAGTATTGTCGGTGCAATCCTGGAGAGACACTGCTTTTTTGCCTCTCCTGTTAAAGTGGTTAAAGAGAATGTTAAGTAGAAAAAGGGAGTGGTTTGCTAGGGTGGAAGCAGAACAGAGACAGAAAACATCAGGGCCACCCTGAGTAATGAACATTTATATTTAACCAGGTAGGATATAAACTATGGAATGCTTCTTAGTCATAAAGTATCTTTTATAAAGAAAATGGAAGCTGGGCACGGTGGCTCACGCCTGTAATCCCAGCACTTTGGGAGGCCGAGGCAGGCGGATTGCCTGAGCTCAGGAGTTTGAGACCAGCCTGGCCAACATAGTGAAACCCTGTCTCTACTAAAAATACAAAAAATCAGCTGGACATGGTGGTAGGCGCCTGTAATCCCAGCTACTCAGGAGGCTGAGGAAGGAGAATCGCTTGAACCCGAGAGGCAGAAGTTGCAGTGAGCTGAGATCGCTCCACTCACTCCAGCCTGGACGACAGAGCAAGACTCTGTCTCAAAAATAAATAAATAAATAAAATTTAAAAAAAAAGAAATAAAAAAAAAAATGGAAACAGCCAGGCACGGTGGCTCATGCCTGAAATCCCAGCATTTTGGGAGGCTGAGGCGGGCGGATCACCTGAGATGATATGGAGAAACCTATATGGAGAAACCCCAGCTCTCCTAAAAGTACAAAATATGCTGGGCATGGTGGTGCGCTTCTCCTGCCTCAGCCTTCCAAGTAGCTGGGATTACAGGCATCCACCACCACGTCGGGCTAATTTTTACATTTTTAGTAGAGACAGGGTTTCACCATGTTGGCCAGGCTGGTCTCGAACTCGTAACCTCAGGAATCCGCCTGCCTCAGCCTCCCAGAGTGCTGGAATTACAGGCGTGAGCCACCATGCCTGGTCACTTTGTAGAGTCTTAAAGAGAGAGAGTGTACCCTTCTCCCCTTGAACTTCAATGTAAACATAATGATAGAAACTGGGTCATCAGATATCCTGTAGGATGGAGGCTGTATGTGTCAAAGAAACAAGAGTGAGGGTCCCTGAATTCATTCTGCCTACCGGATATTACACGAGGAAAATAAATTTCCATCCTCTTTAAGCCACCATTACTTTGCTTTTTAATGTCACTCATAGCTCAAGCTAGTACACGGGATACATTGACTGTCTAAAGCTAATGTCACTCATAGCTCAAGCTAGTACACGGGACACTGACTGTCTAAAGCTAAGGTCTGGAAGACCTGACACGGACGGCTGAGCATGGGATTTATCTGAGTTTGGGATAACTGATGGGATCATTCTGAGCTTTTCTGGCAGTGGTGGCGAGGGGAGGTAGCTGAGGGACAGGAGATAAAGCTATGGAAAGAGCAGTGTTAATCCTGGAGAAGGACTCAGACTGTCTCTGCCTTCTAGACTCTGTGGCTTTAATAATGAAGACCGGCAATTTATAACATGCGGACCAAAAGCGTTTTCTCGAAACTGATAGTTCCTGCAAAGAGAGAGGATAGAAGGAAACCGATATTTCTACCTAAGTCCCGTGTGCCAGGGACAGGTTCATTGGATTTTAACCCTGTATGAGTATGCCTTGGTCTTTTCTCTTGACTGCTCTAAGCTTGGAGGAGCAGTACAGTGATAGAACAGCCGTGAATCAGGCCAGCTCACCTGCGCCATGGCCGGCTTCGCCTGAAATCTCCCTCTTCCGTTCTTACCATCTTGCTGCACGCTCAGGCCTTCTCAAGACCACCTTGGGGATGTTCATCATCTCGGAATATGGTGCCTGTCAACAACGATGGAGTTACTCTGTTTAGGTAATGCCAAGAAAAGAACTTGTTTTCCTTACTGCTTTCTCTCATCTGATGCCTTCAGTAAGTAAGCCATCCCTTAGATACAGACAGATAGAGAAGAGGCACTGTGGTGGGCAGAATTATGAGAATGTCCCCCAAGATTCTCACCCCCCAGTACACATACACCTTCTCCCAGTTTTTCAAACACACGTTCATCTGGGTGCTGGCCAGGAGCGGTGGCTCATGTCTGTAATCCCAGCACTCTGGGAGGCTGAGGCGGGTGATCACAAGGTCAAGAGATCAAGACCATCCTGGCCAACATGGTGAAACCCCGTCTCTACTAAACATCCAAAAATTAGCTGGGCGTGGTAGGTGCCTATAATCCCAGCTACTCAGGAGGCTGAGGCAGGAGAATCGCTTGAACCTGGAAGGAGGCGGAGGTTGCAGTGAGCTGAGATTGCACCACTGCACTCCAGCCTGGGTGACAGAGTGACAGAGTGAGACTACATCTGAAAAAAAAAATTTTTTTCTGCTTGCTGCTGTGAGGGATTTTGCAGATGTAATTAAGGTCAAATCAATTCACCGTAAGGTAGGGAGGTTGCCCTGGGTAGGCCTGACCTACTCATGTGAGCCCCGAACAAAGCCTGGGCTTTTGTGGTGTGGGAGACGCCATGTGAGGGATTGGTGGCTTGGGAGAAGGATTCTGGAGAGACGCACGGCATGGATCTGACAGTGGCAGACGGTGGCCTCTGACAGCAACTCTCATTGACAGTCAGCAAGAAAACGGGGTCTTCATCCACTCCCATAACTTTAAGGAACTGAGTTCTGTCAACAATGTAAATGAACTTGGAAGCAGACCCCAAACTTAAGAGAATATATGCTGTCCAACCTACGAGACCCTGAGCAGAGAGCCCAGTCATGGGATGCTGGATTTCTGGCTTGCACAACTGCAAGCTCATCCACGGGTGTTGTTTTCAGATGCTAAGTTTGTGGTCACCTGTTACAATGCAATAGACAACTGACACAGACCCTCCACTGAACTGCTGCTCGGTGACTAAGGAGAGAAAGAAAGAGGATTAGAAGTGGATTCTTCAAGAACGCCTACCTCTTATGTTGGATTCAGAAAACAAATCAAGCCAGGCGCGGTGGCTCACGCCTGTAATCCAGCATTTTGGGAGGCCGAGGCGGGTAGATTACCTGAGGTGAGGAGTTCAAGACCAACCTGTTCCATATGGCGAAACCCCGTCTCTACTAAAAATACAAAAATTAGCTGGGCATGGTGGTGGGTGCCTGTAATCCCAGCTATTCGGAAGACTGAGGCAGGAGAATTGCTTGAACCTGGGAGGTGGAGGTTGCAGTGAGCCGAGACAGTGCCACTGCACTCCAGCCTGGGCAACAGAGTGAGATTGCATCTAAAAAAAAAAAAAAAAAGAAAACAAATCAAGAATTCTGTTCTAACACAAAATTATTTTATTAGACCAAAATGATAGCTTCAACACAAACCTAGAATAGCTTTGACACAGAATTTAACCTAGAAAGAAAATATACTCGGTGAGGATTTTTTCATGAGAAAGTAATAAATGTTACCTCTCCCCTACAAGGGTGCAACCCTCTCCCTGAACCAAAGTTCTTTAGAAGATACAAAGTATTCATTTTCCAAAAATTCACCTTGCTTATGTCTATACCTGTTCACATAAGACAATGAACTAAATGTCTTCACATCTTCGATGAAATGAGCACAAATTGCTACTAGTTTCAGTATTTTTACATTTTTATTTTAAGAATTTTCGTATTTTAAGAAAATGTGGAATGCTTCACGACTTTGGGTGTTATCCTCATGCAGGGGCCGTGCTAATCTCTGTCTTGTTCCAATTTTACTATATGTGCTGCTGAAGCGAGCGTGGTTTCTGGTTTTTTGGCCAGATTCTGCATGAGCATCTTCTATAGAGAAGCCTCCTGCAGGTATTGGCAGATTCTTGCATTTTGTTTTTCTCCACTTCTTACTCATTCTTGAGAGTTTTCATGTTTGACTACTGGTAGTTAATTGTGTCATTGTGTGGTTGAAGGTCTTTCCATGAAGTTAGTGGTGTACCCCCTCTCAGTATTACCGAGGCTAATACCAGGTACTTACAGATCGTTACCTGTGGCTTTCCACTGTAAGGAGATAAATCCTTCTTCAAAGGAAATCCAACACATAGCACACACATGGATAGTTGAAATTCTCATCCAGCCTTTTGTTTATCCAGCATCCATTTGATGCCAGTCTCCATATGTATGCACAGAAATGTTAGAATGCAATGTGTGGAGAAAAAAAAAATACCCCAAAACACACACACACACGGTCCCCTCCCCTTGGGTCACTTTTTCTAGACTACAGGTTGCTATGTCAGTTGAATTAATCATGACCAGTACTAAAAAAAATATAAGAGATTTGGGCCAGGCGTGATGGTTCACACCTGTAATCTCAGCTCTTTGGGATGCTGAGGCGGGCAGGTCATTTGAGGTCAGGAGTTTGAGACCAGCCTGGCCAACATAGTGAAATCCTGCCTCTACTAAAAATATTAAAAAATTAGCCGGGCATGGTGGCTCGTGCCTGTAATCCCCCGCTACTCATGAGGAGGAAGCAGGAGAATCCTTTGAGCAGCAGGTGGAGGTTGCGGTGAGCTGAGTTTGCCCCACTGCACTCAGCTTTGGCAACAGAGTGAGACTCCACCTCAAAACAAACAAAAAAAGATTCAGGGCACTTTTTCTGCAGCAAAGCTAAGAGTGTTTCATCAGCTGCATGTCCCATGTCATGTCAAACTGTTTCTTCCAGTGGGTCGTGGTCAGTGGTATGAAAAGTACTGACATAAGGGAGTTACGGTTTAATCCAAGAGGCAAATTCCAACACTAAGGCATTGAAGGAGAGATACGAAGAACTGTGAGCTCATTTATCAGAGGAGGAATTTAATTATCCAAGGAGATCTGGACATACTTCCTGGAGGAAGTGGAAGCTGAAAAGGCAGTAAGTGGAGTGGACGCCCTTCACCCTGAGGTATCTTCCATTAATCCCTGCAGTTCCCTTCTAGAGGTAATCATTGTTGGGCAAATAGACAAACGCAAGCTTGCTTTCTTCTTCAGAATGATGGGTGGTTTAAAAGGAAAACTATTACCAAGTACGAAACAAATAAATTATTTGTTTCTTCTTTTTTTTTCTTTTTCCTTTCTTTTAATTTTTTTCTTTGTTTCTTCTTATCATCTAGATGTGCCTTTGGTCTTGTCCTTTCAAAACCTTGAGGGTTTTGCAGAGGTTAGCGTTTGACATGATGGTTCCCATGGCTCTGCAGTAGACCTTCCTATATCGTATGTGAATTTATACACAGGGTAGGGGGACCACAAGGGTAGTAGTTTTATACGTAGACTATCTGGAAGGTTCGTATTTATAAAGCCAAACCCCAAAATAGGTTTTCTTAAACTTTTAAGTTTGTTTAGAGTTGTTATATAATTCTAGCAAATTTTACCACTCAAAGACCCTTATGCTGGGTCTCGTTTACAAAGCTAGGCCATTTTATATAGTCCGGTTATAGTTATCAATTAATGTAGTCAATATTTTTAAATACTTTAATTGTCTGACTTGAAAAATATCCTTCCTCAGCACAAAATTCTTTTTTTTTTTTTTTTTTTTAATTTGAGATGGAGTTTTGCTCTTGTCGCCCAGGCTGGCATGCAGTGACGCGATCTCCGCTCACCACAACCTCCGCCTCCCGGGTTCAAGCAATTCTCCTGCCTCAGCCTCCCGAGGAGCTGGGATTATAGGCGCCCACCACTACGCCCAGCTAATTTATGTATTTTTAGTAGACACGGGGTTTCACCATGTTGGTCAGGCTGGTCTCAAACTCATTACCTCAGGAGACCCACTCGCCTTGGCCTCCCAAAGTGCTGGGATTACAGACATGAGCCACTGCACCCGGCCCAAAATTCTCATATGATAAATCAAACTTATAAAAATAGTGAACCTGATATTCTGAAACACCACAATGCTTTGTATATATTTAAACCTCAACTTAGAATCACAACTCTAAATCAATGGCTCAATTGTATGTTTTACAATGGAGTTACTTGGCTATTTCCATAGCCGAGTTCTCCTAAATCTCACAAACAAAACGAAATAGATTTTTACATATCTAAAAGTATGGAGAGTCTGGTTATGGTCCTTCTTTCAGTTAAAAGGCACTAGCCTTCTAGGGAATCACTGTCATTGGGCTGGACATTTCACTGGGCATGAACTCTAAGGCTGCAGATACCCAGGGGCGCTTCTGTTCAGCACCCACCAAGGAAACTAACCTCCCACCAGATGATGTTGATGAGTCCCTTCCTGTGTGGTTTTCTGCTGTTCCTTTTGCAGCTTGAAGTGACATAATGACCAGACATGTTTGTAGGATGCTGACTGGGATTTGGTCAGAAGCCCTGGTAGGTGCACTGAATTCTTACCACAAGCTTCCTGTTCATGAAGCTCAAAACACTGCTCTCGGTAACATACACATGTCACTTGATAGATTTTGATTTTCTTGGCTCTTTTTTTTTGAGATGGAGTCTCGCTCTGTTGCCCAGGCTTGAGTGCGGTGGCGCGATCTCGGCTCACTGCAAGCTCCACCTCCCAGGTTCAGGCCATTCTCCTGCCTCAGCCTCCCGAGTAGCTGGGACTACAGGCACCCGCCACCAAGCCCGGCTAATTTTTTGTATTTTTAGTAGTGACGGGGTTTCACCGTGTTAGCTAGGATGGTCTCAATCTCCTGACCTTGTGATCTGCCTGCCTCGGCCTCCCAAGGTGCTGGGATTACAGGTGTGAGCCAGCATGCTCAGCCTTCTTGACTCTTAATATACTCAAATGCCTTTTTCATTTAAATCTAGAGTTTGATCTTGATGAAATACTGCATTTTTCCATATATAGGCATTTCTGCTACGTGCAGTTTGTTTCCTAAAAAGCAAACAAACAGACACCCCACTCTGCCAAATAATGTATTAAAATAATAGTGCTTCCATAAGAGTTAGAGTGGAACACTCAATCCCTAGACAACTCAAACCAGATGCTTACAAAATGTTAACAGCCCTTAAAAAGAAAGCCACATGTAGAGTCGAAGACACATAAACTTCTAACAACAACAAAAACAAAAATACTGGGTAACTATTGAAACTGCTTTTTTAGGAAGTGAGAGTTATTTGATAAGAAATTTGGGAAAGGGTTGAGGCTGCCGAGTTAGGGTGCCAAGGACAAGATGCACATAGGAACAGCAAAATCTGCATCTCTATGACAGAGTATCTGGTCAAACTGAGCCAAGAAGAGTGCGGTGTGGATGGCCATCATGATCTCATCATAGCAGAGAGATCACCCCACTGAGGGCTTGCTGCACTTGGCTGCATTAGTGTTCTCTGCCTTCGACTGCTCTCACTTACAACCAAACTTCAGTGTGCCAGGGAAAGGTCATGTTGAATCAACATGACTTTCTTGTCATACTAAAACAAGTCCTTTATTTTGCATTATAGAAACATGCTATTTTTAGCCCTACAGTTGATTTCCAATCCTCGTAGGACAATTTCCAAGGATGTTTAAGATCTATTTGAACTTTGAGTTTCACCTGCCTTCTATAATCATGACAATGGAGACCCTCCATTCGACATTTTCTTCCTGGACAGCTACCTGTGATCTAGTCTTCAGCTACCTTCTGTATGCCAGGACTTTATCTCTAGTTTAGGTCCCTCTGTTCATCTTCAGGCTCATACGTATGTATATACCGATCACTGGAACTCTCTATTCAGATATTGTGCAGGGCATCTCAAAGTCAAGGTGTCCAAAATGAAACATATACATATATATACACATCACTCTCTCCCCATGTCAAAGGCAACCACGTCCACTCGGTTGTTCAGGAATACCAGTATTGTCTAGGAAAGACTATCTGCTTCGTATTTCTATAGTTAATTACCAAGTGTTATTATCTAAGACTTTTTTTTCTTTTTTTTTGAGATGGAGTCTCGCTCTGTCACCCAGGCTGGAGCACAGCGGTGCAATTTTGGCTCACTGCAACCTCTGCCTCCTGGGTTCAAGCACTGTCACCCAGGCTGGAGCACAGCGGTGCAATTTTGGCTCACTGCAACCTCTGCCTCCTGGGTTCAAGCAATTCTCCTGTCTCAGCCTCCTGAGTAGCTGGGACTACAGGTGCCTGCCACCATGCCCGGCTAACTTTTGTATTTTTAGTAGAGACAGGGTTTCACCATATTGGCCAGGATGGTCTTGATCTCCTGACATTTTGATTTGCCTGCCTCAGCCTCCCAAAGTGCTGGGATTACAGATGTCAGCCACCGCGCCTGGCATATCTAAGACTTTACACAACATTAAATTCCACTTCTGTCTATCCCACTGCCACTACCCCAGCCCAGCTTTTAGCTGAGAACTGCAACCAACTATCAAGTTCTCTGACAGTGTAAACTATTTTGATCCCAACCTGAAGCCAGTCAAAAAAATAAAAAATAAAAAATAATCTCTCTCCCTGTCGGTCTTCTGTTTAACACTTCGGTGGATATATATTTACTGTGGAATTAAGTAAACGTTTTTTAGATGTGTAAGGCCCTGCCTATTTTCTCCCAAATAACTTTTGTTGATGAGGAGCTTGACTTACTCCTCCTTCCAGTCCTTCCTACATAATAATGGTGCCCTCTGAACCTTCTTGTTCCTTCAAACCCTATTAGGGTGGAAGAAGTGACACTTGAGTAGAATCCTTAACTATTTCTTTGAAACTGTTTCTGGCTTTGGTGCTTTGTATCCACTACAGCCATTTTACCACAGTTTCTAGATCGTGACTGTCCAGTGACTTTTCTGACTCTTCCATGAGGATAGTTTCCTTGAGGCAAGAACTCATTATATTTTCTGGCCTTTATATAGTTCGGGTGCCCGCATTTGGGCAAATTGGTGTTTACACCATGGTGAGGAGAAGCTGCAGCCTGTGGCCCTGAGCTCACTGAAGACCGCTCCGTAATCACGCGGCCGTCCTTACTCGGAAGAGCCCCAGGCATACTCACCTGTTCATTTTTCTCTGCCGAGGCAGTTGTCCGCTTGTGAGACCGTTGCCTTGTGTAGAGAACTCAGGATTTCTTGGGCCTCATTCTGAAAAGGATAACTATTATCCTCTCCTGGAGGTTGCTATGCTAGAGCTATGAAGTCAAAAGTAAGCATAAATTTAGGCATGAATTAGAATGTGAAAATTAGCATTACTGTCAGTCAAAAGGGGGCTTTTGGGGCTCCTGAGTCTCCATTGTTGACAGGTCAGGGATAGAAAATGAATGAGCTAATGGGAATTATTTTGAAGACACCATGTCTTAAAGAAGGAAAGAATGATTAAGAATGAACCCCTGAAATTTTCTTTTATTCTTTTTCTTTCTTTCTTTTTTTTTTTTTTTTTTTTTTTTGAGGTGGAGTCTCGCTCTGTCCCCCAGGCTGGAGTGCAGTGGCACTATCTTGGCTCACTGCAATCTCTGCCTACCAGGTTCAAGCAATTCTCCTGCCTCAGCCTCCCGAGTAGCTGGGATTACAGGAATGTGCCACCACGCCCAGCTAATTTTGTATTTTTAGTAAAGACAGGGTTTCTCTATGTTGGTCAGGCTGGTCTTGAACTCCCGACCTCAGGTGATCTGCCTGTCTTGGCCTCCCAAAGTGCTGGGATTACAGGTGTAAGCCACCATGCCCGGCCTGAACTCTTCAGAGAAGACAGTCTTACCTTGAAGATGACTTTTGCCTTCCCAGTGATGAATTTTGAGAGAGACTTGTGTTGCTGAGACAGAACACCAGTCTCACACAGGAGCATCTGATCTGTCAACACAAGCCTTCAGGCTTTTTGGGTGCATCTCACATGTGCTGTTCTTGAAATCCATTACATGACATCTCAGATGCTTTGCCATCTCAGCCATCTTCCCCTACGGCACAGTACACCTCAGAGCACAGGTGCCATCGCCAGGCGTTCCTTTCCATCTCCTCAGAGGCACTCGCAGCAAGGTCTGCGTGCACCTGCAATTACAAGTGGTTTGATCCAATGATGTGAACAGATGGAAGAAGTCAGCTCTTTCTTGAAATCTGGTAGATCCAAGCTATAGCCTTCATACTTTTCAGGGAGGAAGAGAAGGATTAAGGAGAGAAAAATCAATAAAAACCACTCATCTTGACCTGATTTTTTGCAGCAACAGGAATTTGTCTTTAATGTCAGCTCACGATCACATTCCTTCCTCTTCTGAGTCACACTTGCCATTCTTAGCCTGTGTAGAAGTTGTCTGGGACTTTCCTCCCTCCACCAGAGACCTCCCTCAGAATGTCACTGTCTACCGGCATTCACGCTGGGAACTCTCATCTGGAATGAGGGGACGGAGACATAGTTTTGCTAAGAGGCAGAGTAAAAGCCTGTCCCGGGAGCCAGCCTGCAGCTGCCTGGGAACCCAGTCTTTGTGAGGTGGTTTTATTTGTGACAGCTGTGATTCTTAACTTCGTAACTTCATTGCATGTTAGAATCACCTGAAAAGTGATAACAATTCTGATTCTTTCTTTTTTTTTTTTTTGATGGAGTCTCACTCCACTGCCCAGGCTGGAGTGCAGTGGTGCCATCTCGGCTCACTGAAACCTCCGCCTCCCGGGTTCAAGCAATTCTCCTGCCTCAGCCTCCTGAGTAGCTGGGATCACAGGCGCCCGCCACCATGACTGGCTAATTTTTTGTATTTTTAGTAGAAACAAGGTTTCACCCATGTTAGCCAGGCTGGTCTCAAACTCCGGACCTCAGGTAATCTGCCCACCTCAGCCTCCCTAAGTGCTGGGATCACAGGCATGAGCCACCACGCCCAGCCAATTCTGATTCTTAAACCTGTGGCTCCCAGACTTCTGTGTGCTGGACTCAAAATCACCTGGAGGGCTCGATAGAGCAGAGTGCGGGGCCCACCCCAGAGCCTCTGACTCCACAGGTCTGGCGGGGCGGCGGTCTCAAGAGTTTAAGTTCCAGGTGAGGCTGACAGCCACCCCCGTAGGGCTGCAGGCTCATTAGGATGCTCCACTTGTTTACTCAGAACCCCTGGAGGTGGGACTCGGGCTCCAGGTGGCTGTAGCTCCTCAGGTGATTCAGAGGCCCAGGTAAGTTAGGGAGCCACTATTATAAGGGACTGGGGAGTTGAAAGGGGACATGGCGGGGCGTCTATCGTAGAAGACAGAGCCATGAAGTCGTACTGAGGATGTGGCGTCAGCGTCCTGGCCCAGAAGTGGCCCCAAAGTATTCCTTGTCCCCCCAGATGCAGATGCTCTGTCAGTGAGACTTTCAGTCTTCTGGGGTGCTTTTCCTCAAATGTTCTCGAAGTCTTCCTTTAGATTCCCTCAGTTTCAACCTTGCCCGCCCCGCGCCTCACAACCCCTTGAAGGCATTCAGCGCTCGGGCTCCCAGCCATTCTCCCCAGAGAACCTGACGTGGTGCTTGGTGATTGCCATGAATTCCCACAGGCCTGACTTCCCGGCTCGATGTAAAACCCTCCTTCTTTTCTAGGGTTCTCTACGACCCTACGGCACCCTAGCTTAACACATTTCCTTACATCTTTGCACCTCCACAGCCAAGGAAGAGAGACGGTGGAAAAGGCTCCAGTTAGCTTTTTCTCGAGAGGCTTCACTCACTCCGTTTTTTTTTTTTTTTTTTTTTTTTTTTTGTTTTTCCGAGACGAGTTTCACTCTTGTTGCCCAGGCTGGAGTGCAATGGCATGATCTTGGCTCACCGCAGCCTCCGCCTCCCAGGTTCAAGCGATCCTCCTGCCTCAGCCTCCCGAGTAGCTGGGATTACAGGCACGTGCCACCATACCCGGCTAATTTTTGTATTTTTTTAGTAGAGACTGGGTTTCTCCATGTTGATCAGGCTGGTCTCGAACACCGGACCTCAGGTGGTCTGCCTGCCTCGGCCTCCCAAAATGCCCGGATTACGGGCATGAGCCACCGTGCCCGGCCTTGCTGGCTCCTTTTGAAAGCCCTGTCATAAACTCACCTAGAAGTAAGCGCTCTCTTCTCTGGCCTCACCAACTGTGGCTGCAAGTAATCAACCAGCATGGGAGGAGTGTCCCCAGGCAGCATCCAGCACCAATTATTATTGGATAGTTCAGGGATCCGGGGACCTCAGCGCATCCACTGTCAGGGACCGACTTGACAGGATCCTTGCCCAGCAAGCCTCCTTCTGGTCACAAAACTCAAGGAGTCTGGCTGCCAACCAAACTCTGTGAGCTTTGCATTTGCGGCTCATTCAGTTCTGTGGAAACGGCAGCCTGGCTCTGCGGTTGATAGCTGGGACTCTGAAATCAGGCCGCCTCTGGGCCGGGCGCAGGGGCTCACGCCTGTAATCCCAGCACTTTGGGAGGCCAAGGCAGGCAGATCACAAGGTCAGCAGTTCGAGACTAGCCTGACCAACATGGAGAAACCCCGTCTCTACTAAAAACAAAAAAAATTAGCCGAGCATGTCGTGGGCGCCTGTAATCCCAGCTGCTCTGGAGGCTGAGGCAGGAGAATCACTGGAACGTGGGAGGCAGAGGTTGCGGTGAGCAGAGGTTGAGCCACTACACTCCAACCTGGGCAACAAAGGGAGACCCCATCTCAAAAAAAAAAAAAAAAGCCCCCTCTGTGAATCTAAGACAAGTCACATAACTAGATATTGTTTTCCCATCTGTCAGTGGGGCAGGAACTGACGTCCACCTCACGGGTCATGTGTTGAAAGTGTTGAGAATGGTGTCTGGCATGAAGCAGGTGCCATTAGAACAACTAGTCTCATGTTTCTTTCCATTAAAGATCCTATTTTTTGCAGTGGGGGTGACTGGTAGAGTCTTATGAATAAACGTTAAGATTTCCAGGCCAGGTGTGGTGGCTCATGCTTGTAATCCCAGCGCTTTGGGAAGCCGAGGCAGGTGAATCACAGGGTCAGGAGTTCAAGGCAAGCCTGGCCAAGATGGTGAAACCCCATTTCTATTAAAAATACAAAAATTAGCCGGGCGTGGTGGCAGCCACCTGTAATCCCAGCTGCTTGGGAGGCTGAGGCAGAAAATTGCTTGAATCTGCGGGGAGGAAGTTGCAGTGAGCCAAGATCGTGCCACTGCACTCCAGCCTGGACGACAGAGAGACTGTCTCAAAAAAAAAAGATTTTCCTAAGAAAAGCAAAAAGTGGACTTTCTCATTAAGGAAGTTGTGTGCACTTATAGTCCCAGCTACTTGGGAAGCTGAGACAGGAGGACCCCTTGAGCCCAGGAGTTCAAGGCCAGCCTGGACAACATAGCAAGACTCTGTCTCTACAAAAACAACAACAACAACAAAACAACAAAACAAAAAACAAACAGATGAGGAAACAATGTGTATATACTTAAACACCTGTTTCCCTATAAAATACAAGTTTAATGTGGGATGATGATTTATTTCCTAATATACTGGGTGTATTACACCACCTAGAACTTAAAAGGTTTTTAATAATTCCTGCAGACTTAAGTGACAGGCGTCTCAAAGGGGATCATATGATAGAAGCAAGACACAGAACAAGTGACCTTGGCTTTCAAGGGTTTTTCTAAATTAATCTGCCATTATTCTTCACCAATATTAAATTCTATACATATGGCAATAATTCAAATTATTTATCTCTAATAATCTCAAGCCCCAGAATCTGCATTAGAATGAGGGAAGAAGTTAGACTCTAACTCCTTTTTTTTTTTTTTTTGAGACGGAGTCTCACTCTTGTCACCCAGGCTGGAGTGCAGTGGCGTGATCTTGGCTCATTGCAACCTCTGCCTCCCAAGCTCGAGTGATTCTCCTGCCTCAGTCTCCCAAGTAGCTGAGAATACAGGCGCCCACCACCATGCCCGGCTAAATTTTGTATTTTTAGTAGAGATGGGGGTTTCACCATGTTCGCCAGCTGGTCTCGAACTCCTGACTTCAGGTGATCCACCCACCTCAGCCTCCCAAAGTGCTGAGATTACAGGCATGAGCCACCATGCCTGGCCTTAGACTATAACTCCTAAATGTCAACCAAGTGTTTAAATTCTTATTTGTCTTGTTTGTTTGAACTGCTTTTCAAAGTTTCCTGCCCAGGCTCCCCAACTTACACAATTTCTTTTTGACTTCCCCCTCCTCCACCTTTTTTTTTTTTAATCTCTTCAAGAGACAAGTATATAAAGCACCCAGCAGAAAGCCTGAAACAAGGAAATGTTCATCGTTTAACGTTTGTTAAAGCAAGGGGATGAACAATATAGCCTTTATTCTCCAGAAACAAACAAAACACCTCCCCGGAAATCCTCAGGGAAGCTACCGAGATTGAAGCTCTTGGAGAGCGCCTCCCAGTGGCCAACCTGGGCAACTGGCTGAGAGTGGCTGGGTTCAGCACACCAGGAAACCTGTGCGCTTCCAGTTCCCGACCCTTCCCCACACATCTGGCCCCATGTCTTGCTGTGTAATGTTAAAGGCGAATATTGTCAAGCTGAATTGGGTCTTTTTTTTTTTTTTTTTTTTTTTTGAGACGGAGTCTGGCTCTGCAGCCCAGGCTGGAGTGAGCGGCGCCATCTTGGCTCCCTGCAAGCTCCGCCCCCCGGGTTCCCGCCATTCTCCTGCCTCAGCCTCCCGAGTAGCTGGGACCACAGGCGCCGCCACCTCGCCCGGATAGTTTTTTGTATTTTTTAGCAGAGGCGGGGTTTCACCATGTTAGCCAGGATGGTCTCGATCTCCTGACCTCGTGATCCGCCCGTCTCGGCCTCCCAAAGTGCTGGGATTACAGGCTTGAGCCACCACGCCCCGCCCGGGTCTTAATTAAATATTTAATTTCCGAGATAACAAGAGTGTTGCGACTTTTTGTTTGTAATATTTTGACTCACCATCAATCAGATTTCGTATTTTATTTCTGAAATATTCAGTTAGTTTTCTCACTTCTAAATAGTAGCTTATCTTTTCAGTTGAAATACGTGTTAGCCCTTAAAGGTCCAGGTCGAATGCCATTTCTCCAAGAAGTTTTTTATAATTGTTCCAGCAAGAATGTCATGTTCCCGCCACTAAAATGCCAAAGCAGTTAATTAATTTAAATTCTACCACTCTCAAGGCACACGTCCTTTCATTTTGTAGATTTTTCTTCTTCTTTTGCACACATATCTTCTGCTCCCAAAGAAGAGAAATAATTTTTAGTCACTTTCAGCACTGAGCTCATTGCTGTCTGTATAATAGAGGCTCAATATCTATTCGATAAATAAATAAAAGCTGCCATTGAAATTGCAGACTACTAAAAAATTTTTTTATATCACAGCTGAAACCCATCTTCAGAGACAATTTTATCCTTAAAGCTGAGGAAAATTGCTTCATTAATTGGCTTACTCCAAGTCACACCTCACATTTCTCAGCTCCTACTCCATTCTCCAGTATTTCTTTACTGAAAAAACTGCTGACAAATTATTTAGAGTGTGTGTGTGTGTGTGTGTGTGTGTGTGTGTGTGTATTTGGAGACAGGGTCTTGCTCTGTCACCCAGGGTGGAATGAAGTAACAATCAGCTCACTGCAGCCTTGAATTCCTGAGCTCAAGAGATCCTCGTGCCTCAGCCTCCCAACTAGCTGGGACTATAGGCACACATCTCCACACCTAGCTAATTAAAAACAACAACAACAACAAAATATATATATACACACACACACACACACATATATATAGTAGAGACAGGATTTCTTTATGTTGCCCAGGCTGGTCTCAAACCCCCGGTCTCAAGCTGTTCACCCACTCTTTGTTTTATTTTTTTATTTTTTTTTTTGAGATGGAGTCTTGCTCTGTCACCCAGGCTGGAGTGTAATGGCACAATTTCACCTCCTGGGTTCAAGAGATTCTCCTGCCTCAGCCTCCCAAGGAGCTGGGATTACAGGTGCCCACCACCATGCCTGGAGAATTTAAAACATATTTTTAGTAGAGGCGGGGTTTCTCCATGTTGGCCAGGCTGGTTTCTAACTCCTGACCTCAAGTGATCCGCCAAGTGATCCACCCGCCTCAGCCTCCCAAAGTGCTAGGATTATAGGTGTGAGCCACTGAGCCTGGTCTCCCCGACTCTGTTTAGTACCTTCTCATTTTTCCCTCCCCCTTGTCCCTGGCAACCACCCTTCTACTTTCTGCTTCTGAATTTGACTATGTCAGGTAACTTGTAGATGGGGAAGCATGCGGTATTTGTTCTCCGTGCTTGGCTTATAGTATAATGTCCTTAAGGTCCATCCATGCTGTAGCGTATGACAGGCCTTCCTTTTCAAGGCTGACTACTATTCCATGGTACGTATAGATCTCATTTTCTTTATCCATTCATTCCTCAATGGACATTTAATTGTTTCCTGATCTCCACTATTTGTTTTTTAATTGTTTTGAGATAGAGTCTTACTCTGTTGCCCAGGCTGGATTGCAGTGGCACCATCACAGCTCACTGCAGCCTTGACATCTTGGGCTCCAATGATCCTAACACCTCGGCTGGACTCAGGACCACAAGCATGGACCACTACACCTGGATAATTTAAAAAGAAATTTTTTTGTAGAGACAGGGTCTGGCTGTGCTGCCCAGGCTGGTCTTGAATTCCTGTCCTCAAGCAATCCTCCTACCTTGACCTTCCAAAGTGCTGAGATTACGGCATGAGTCACCATGCCTGGTCCCTCAGGACGGATCACCTGAGGTCAGGAGTTCATGACCAGCCTGGCCAAGACGGTGAAACCCCGTCTCTACTAAAAATAAAGAATTAGCCGGGTGCGGTGGCACGCGCCTGTAGTCCCAGCTACTTGGGAGGCTGAGGCAGGAGAATCCCTTGAACCTGGAAGGTGAAGGTTGCAGTGAGCCGAGATCACGCCACTGCACTCTAGCCCGGGTGACAGAGCGAGACTCCATCTCAAAAAAAAAAAAAAAAAAACACGTTCTGTCTCAAAAAAAAAAAAAAGCTATTATTTTAAGTATACATTCATGGCAGTCCTCTCCCTAATTTCAGAGTATGTGTTTGACACCTGTTGCGAATTCTCTTTCCTAGAAATATATAAATAAATAAGGTGAAAAAAGCAATAAGAAAGGAAATAATAATATGAGTAGAAATTCATATTTAGAGGGGAAAAAATAGACACGCCCCCTCCCCCCCAACATACACACACACGTATCCTGTATGTATCTACCTGGAATATACTTTGGTGCAAGTTGCGAGATAGAGATCAACTGAAAGTATTTCTCCAGATGACTCCCCGACTTTCCTTGAGCTGTGCTGAGTAACCTGTCTTTTCCAGACTGGTATGAAATGACAGATGTACAGATGACCTTTGAACAACGTGGGTCTGAACTCCTCAACATGGACACTTATACATGGATTTTTCTCAATAAAAGTTATACCAGGAACGCCTGCTTCTCCTGCCCAGCCTTCCACCTCCTCTACCTGCCTGGCCTCTGCCACCCCTGAGACAGCAAGGCCAGCCCTCCCGCCCTCACCCCCTCACCCCCTCCTCCGCAGCCTCCTCAACATGGTCACGGCAAGGGTGAAGACTTTTATGATGATCCACTTCCACTTAGTGAATAGATTTTCTCGTAATAACATTTTCTTTTCTCTAGCTTATTTGATAAGAATAAAATAATACATGTAACACAAAAATATATTAATTGACTGTTTCTGTTATTGATAAGGCTTTTGGTCAACAGTAGACTATTAGTAGTTATGTTCTGGGAAAGGTAAAGATAATTTTTGATGTGCGAGGGGTCAGCACCTGTAACCCCTGCATTGCTCAAGGGTCAACTATAGTTTTTTTTTGTTTGAAATCTCGCTCAGTGCCCAGGCTGGAGTGCCCCGGTGATCATGTCTCGCTGCTGGCTTTGTCTCCTGGGTTCAAGTGATTCTCGTGCCTCAGCCCCGAGTAGCTGAGATTACAGGCACCCGCCATCACACCCGGCTATTTTTGTAGAGACGAGGTTTCACTGTGTTGGCCAGGCTGGTCTTGAATTCCTGACCTCAGGTGATCCACCTGCCTCGGCCTTCCAAAGCGCTGGGATTACTGGCGTAAGCCACTGGGCCCGGTTAACTTTATTTTTAAAACCAGGCTTTCAAGCAATGTATTTTTCAAATAAGCTCCCATCTAGTCCACTGCCGCATCAACAAATAAGCCCTTACTAACTATATCTATAAATTTCCTTGTTTTCTGCATGTACCAATCCTGATGGCATCTGGGTGATAGTTGATAGTTGTGACTGTGACCCTCTTGGGGTCCCCCTAGCGTCACCCTCTCAGGAGAGAAAAGCCAGAGAAGAAACTACTTGAGTTGTTGATCTCCGAAGCTGTGTCTGGTAGTGCGACTGGGTCATATATTTTGGGAAGGCTGGTCTGTTCTGTGAATGCATTTCATCCATGAATTAAGCCCAGGTAATATATTTAGAAAGACGGTAAGGAAGTCTGCCTTCCCAAGAGTGAATGTGGCCAGTGATTTCAGATACCTGTCGCACCATCACTCCATCGTGACAGCTGTCTGACTCCCTTCTGACAGCAATTGGGCAATGTTCATTTTATCGAGAAAACTGGAAATTTTCACCCACTCACCAGTCAATCAGTGAGACGCAGTATAGTGTGTTGACAAAATAGAAAGACTGGGAGGGAGGCGCTCCAGTTTCCTGTCCTAATCTGGCCTATGTAGTAAGTAAGTATCAGGGGACGAATTCAATTTATTCGAGCCTCGGTTTTCTTCAGCATCTGTGGAAGGTAGTTGGACTATAAGATCTCTTGACTTCCAGCTAAATATAAGACTATGATTCCATAATAACGTAGTTCCTCTATTCATTTGTAACTCATTTAAAGAAAAATCGAGCCGTGTGCAAAGAGTTCTTGTAGTCACCAATGAATAGCACACGGTCATTGTGTTACGATGCTTATAAAATAAAACAATTTATCCAGAAGAGGGAAGCGGGAGGGATCAGATCGGTATGACTTGAAGACAGACTATGCCAGCCTCCCTATTCCAAATTGGAATACTGGCTCTGTGATGTGCTGTAACTGCATTGTGAGGCTTATTCTAACGATTTCGGTAAATAGTAAAGACTCCTCCTGGGGTTGTGTTGGAATAACACACGGAATGGAGGTGCTGGCTAGTTCATAAACTCTTTTTCTAGTGGTGGTAGTTAGTGTTATTGTAGACTTTTTTTTTTTTTTCTTCTTTGAGATGGAGTCTTTCTCTCTCTCTCCCAAGCTGGAGTGCAGTGGCGGGATCTTGGCTCACTGCAACCTCCACCTCTTGGGTTCAAGTGATTCTCTTGCCTCAGCCTCCCAAGTAGCTGGGATTACAGGTGTGCGACACCACGCCCGGTAATTTTAATTTTTAATTGTTTTTTTTGAGACAGAGTTTCGCTTTTGTCGCCCAGGCTGGAGTGCAATGGTGCAATCTTGCCTCACCCCAACCTCCACCTCCTGGGTTCAAGCAATTCTTCTGTCTCAGCCTCCTGACTAGCTGGGATTACAGGCATGCGCCACCACGCCTGGCCAGTTTTGTATTTTTAGTAGAGACAGGGTTTCTCCATGTTGGCCAGGCTGGTCTTGAACTACTGACCTCAAGTGATCTGCCTGCCTCGGCCTCCCAAAGTGCTGGGATTACAGGCATGAGCCATAGCACCCGGCCTAATTTTCATATTTCTAGTAGATACGGAGTTTCACCATGTTGGCCAGGCTGGTCTTGAACTCCTGACCTCGAGTGATCCACCCACCTCGGCCTCCCAAAGTGCTGGGATTACAGACGTGAGCCACCACGCCCGGCCAACTTTTTTTTTTTTTTTTTGCAAGCCTTACTTAAGACTAACTCATAGCAATATTCTGAAGCTGTGACAAGTCAGTATCCTGGAAGCTATCTCGGTAGAGGTTTCGCGACACCACCCTGATGCCACCTCTCTTCCTCTTTACAGTAGTGTAACTTTCGCTCTGTTTTTGTTTTTAATAGTTTAAATTCTCATCCTAATAATTCACGTATGCTTTACGAAGGATGTATATAGGATTTAAACATTTTGAATTAATGATTTCAGAAAGGTGAGTTTTGACGCGGAGAAAGGAAGGTGAGGAAAAAACATTCTCAGCCAAAAACTCCTTTTTCCCAAAGTTCAAGGTAAGAAAACATCTAACATCCTCTTGGAGGTAAGTGGAAGAGAAGCGGCCGTCGGAGCCTTGACAGTCAGAAACCAATGAATGGAACAACCTGAGTAATGGACCCGACCCACGGAAGGTTGCCAAGCTGGAGAGTGAGGGATGGAAACAGAAACACGGCGTGATGGGTGAGTGGGGGGGTCAAACGCTCTAGCGTTTGAGGAACAGCTTTTGAGGCGCCACTTCCCGGCGTGCAGTGAGCGGAAGGCGGGTCAGGACGGGAGCTGACTCCCGAGCAGGGGACACAGTGAATCTGTGGCATTTGGCCCCAATCTCGGTGTTCACTGTGCACATTCTCTACACTAGGTATTTATTTTTTCATATGTTTAAAAAAAAGTCTGCACACTTCATTTCTGTCCAGTAAGAACTGATAGAGAATCAGGGATTTGAAAGGGCCTAGTCTGGAAATTTTCAATGGGTGAAAATAAGTGAGCAAAATTACATTCATACTAAAGTGTAATTCTTTCCATCTGCTCCATAGTGGGATAGCCTCTTGAGGCAACTTCCAATTACAATGTCATTTTAGATGCTTTCCATGGTGGCAGGTGGGTGAGGACTAGGGTCTGCAGCGAAGAATAATAAACACAGCTCTGGCCATCCGTGGTGCTTCTAACAGCAAGGACTACTCCAGTGGAAGAGTTCTCATTTTGTTGGGATGAATAAAATTAAATAAAAGTACACAGTACCCAATAAAGGACCAGAAAGCTTAAGCTTTGGTCAAGCAGAACAAAGCGCTAATGAGAAAAGGACGATGTATTACAGTTTTCTTCTTTCAGTTCAAAACTAGGTTTTATTAGCGGAGTTTCCCAAAAGATTTGGACCAAATTTCCAATTCAGATATTATTAGAGATCATCAAAACTCAAGTCTCTTTACTGGTTTACACCAAATCACCCAGACTTCCAGCCCCAAACCCACATGTTCACATGGTTCCACAGTGCTGTTTATGGACGATAACCAATTCTCGAAATGGTAATCCTGTTAGAAGCCAGAGCCCTCAGCCTCTAGCATGTGTGCTTTGCACAGAGATGAGTCTCAAAGTTTGGGGCTGGTGAGGAGCCCAGTGCACAGGAGTTCCACATTAAGTCATAATTGGCTTTGTGTTGGACAGTGGATGTCAGTTGGTGAAATCAGGCACAGAAGAGGTAAGGGTTTCTTGTAATAACAACATAGCAACAGGTCACCCACGTGTTACTCAAAACTGTGGGACTGTAGGGAGGGCTTTGCTAATCCCAGAACAGAGGTGTGACCTTGCCCCATGTCCAGCCTCGAGAAAATGTCTACAGCAGATTTGATGGAGAATCTCAGGGAAGAACTCACCTGTTTCATCTGCTTGGACTATTTTAGCAGCCCAGTGACCACCGAGTGTGGGCACAGCTTTTGTCTGGTGTGTCTCCTCCGGAGCTGGGAGGAACATAACACACCTTTATCTTGTCCTGAGTGCTGGAGGACCTTGGAGGGCCCGCATTTCCAGCCGAACGAGCGTCTGGGGAGGCTGGCCAGCATCGCCAGGCAGCTCCGGTCCCAGGTGCTGCAGAGCGAGGATGAGCAGAGCAGCTACGGGAGGATGCCCGCTGCTGCCAAGGCGCTCTCCGATGACGAGCAGGGTGGAAGCGTCTTCGCAGTCCAGAGCCATGGTGTAAACAGAGTGCACCTCTCCAGCGAGGCTGAGGAGCATCACAGGGTAAGACAGCTGCTCAGCGTGAACCCCAGGACTCATCACAGGCTCCCCCCGTTAGCTTTCCTAACGTCCTCTATGGGGGACAGTCAGGAGTGCCCATCTGAGCACCACATCACAAACCAGTGTGAGTCCCGCTTACACCCCCCTTTTCTTTTATTTTCTTTCTGTCTTTTTTTTTTTTGAGATGGAGTCTTGCTCTGTCGCCCAGGCTGGCGAGAAGTGGCGTGATCTCGGCTCACTGCAACCTCCGCCTCCTGGGTTCAAGCGATTCTCCTGTCTCGGCCTCCCAAGTAGCTGGGACTACAGGCGCCCGCCGCCATGCCTGGCTAATTTTTTGTATTTTTAATAGAGATGGGGTTTCACCATGTTGGCCAGGCTGGCCTTGAACTACTGACCTCAAGTGATCTGCCTGCCTCGGCCTCCCAAAGTGCTGTGGTTACGGGCGTGAGCCACCGCGCCCGGCCTGCCCTTTGTTTCAGAGGCCTAGTACTGTGCTGTTACCGGTCTTCAAAGCCGCTTCAGGACCCGGTACTCTGCTCATTTGCCACAAAGGGTTTGTTTCTATTGCAGGAGAAACTTCAGGAAATCCTGAATCTTTTGTGTATAAGGAGAAAGGAAGCTCAGGCTGTACTAACCCACGAGAAGGAGAGAGTGAAACTGTGCCAGGTCAGTGTCTGTCTGACTTTTGTGTGCTTGTATGTGACCCCATGAGGGGGACTAAAGGGAAATTTAGTGAAATTTCAGGAAAAAAAAAGACACATGTTTCCAGTCTCACCCCTAAGATATGCGGTTTCCTTACACTGGACTGCCGCCTTCTGACTGTCTTCGTTGGAATCTCAAGGCTCAGCTCCAGCTCCCCCGCTCTGGGCAGACTCCTTTGTGTAGCTAGACAGTGCCGTGGGCTCCTCTATGATGGCTCTCATAGAATTATTTAAAACATAAGTGATACTTACAGACACATAACAGAAGACGGAAAGTAATTTAAAAAACAAATATCTCAAAAGCATTGAGGGAAAAATGCAAATTAAAAAGAAATAAAGAGAAAGAGATATAAAAGCAAAATAGTGGTTTAGATGAGACCTGATAAGTCCTCAAGGTTGGTCACAGACGTGGATTTGAGCTCTGCGGCAGTCAAAGCATTTGAATTCATTTTTTTTTTTTTTTTTTTTTTGGAGATGGAGTTTCACTGTCGCCCAGGCTGGAGTGCAGTGGTGCGATCCGGGCTCACTGCAACCGCCACCTCCCAGGTTCAAGCGATTCTCCTGCCTTAGCCTTCCAAGTAGCTGGGATGACAGGCGTGCGCCACCACGCCCAGCTAGCTTTGCATGTTCGTAGAGATAGGTTTTTACCATGTTAGTCAGGCTGATCTCGAACTCCTGACCTCAGGTGATCCACGTGTCTCGGTCTCCCAAAGTGCTGGGATTCCAGGCGCCAGCCACCGTGCTTGGCCATAGACTTCGAATTCTTCAGTGAGAATGTTTGCCGTATATATTTCTATTCCTTTATGGTTATCTGACACCTATTTTCACTGAATAAATATTTACTGAATAAATGAAAACGCATTTTTCATAATTTTTCTTAATTTTGTTTTATTTGTATCCTAGTCCTGATCACTACCTGTCATACTTCTTACTCGTTTTCGATTTTCTCCACTAGAACGACAACCTCCTGGGAATGGAGATTTGGGTTTTGTTCACTATTGTGTCTACAGTGCACATACCTCTGAAAGCATCAGCCTCTAGACGGAGTGCATCAGTAGAATATATGTGTTATATGTTGGGTTTCAGGAACTGCTGCCATGAAACTCTGGGACTTGGCCGGGCGCGGTGGCTCACATCTGTAATCCCAGCACTTTGGGAGGCCAAGGACAGTGGGTCACCAGGTCAAGACACTGAGAAAATCCTGGCCAACATGGTGAAACCTTGTCTTTACTAAAAATACAAAAAATAGCCGGGCCTGGTGGTGGGCACCTGTAGTCCCAGGTGCTTGGGAGCCTGAGGCAGGAGAATGGCGGGAACCCAGGAGGCGGAGCTTGCAGTGAACCGAGATTGTGCCGCTGCACTGCAGCCTGGGGGACAGAGCGAGACTCTGTCTCAAAAAAAAGAAAGAAAAAGAATCTCTAGGACTTGTAAGGATTAAACATCTACAGATAGGTGCATTTCTCTTACTAACTTTATCTCGTGTGTGTGTGTGTGTGTGTGTTTTGGCAGGAAGAAACAAAGACTTGCAAACAGGTTGTTGTGTCAGAATACATGAAAATGCACCAGTTCCTGAAGGAAGAGGAGCAGCTGCAACTCCAGCTACTAGAACAGGAAGAGAGAGAGAACATGAGGAAACTGAGGAACAACGAGATCAAATTGACCCAGCAAATCAGAGGCCTGAGCAAAATGATCGGACAGATGGAGTCCTCCAGTCAAAGCTCGGCTTTAGAATCTCTTGAGGTGAGGGTAACATTCACAAGAGTCATGGGAAAAGTTATAGTAACTCATAGCACTTCAAGCCATAGGAAATAATGTTTTCTTTATTCATCTTAAAAACTAAGTTCTGGTCCAAAAGTAGTTTTCCTGAAGAATTGACATTCTGTTATGTCAATAAAGCCTTATAGAAGAGAGAGAGAAAAAAAAAAAAAAATCCAGAGGAATGCTTATCCCAAACAAGCCTGACGGTGGCTTCAATTTCTTCTGTACTTGCCTCTGTGCAACCTCAGCTTTGTTAATTTTTTTTCTAGTTTATTAATGTGTATTTACTATGTGCTGGGCAGATTAAATTTAATCTTCACAAAGACCTGATGAAGATAAGTACCATTATGATATGAACTCTAGGTCTAGATGACTGTCATCTACAGGATGGGTTAACAGCAGCACTGATTTAATTATTCACACCTGTGGTACTCGGGCGATCTGCCCGCCTGATAGTTAATAGATGGGAGAGCCCCACTCTTCCGCGCAGGGGGCTCCTATTTCTCACCTCCTTTGGTCTACTGTCTTTCTAGGCTACTGCATTCTTCAGGACCTTCTTTTTTGTTTGTTTGTTTCTGAGACAGAGTCTCACACTGTCACCTAGGCTGGAGTGCAGTGGTGCAGTCTTGGCTCACTGAACCCTATGCCTCCTGGGTTCAAGCGAGTCTCCTGCCTCAGCCTCCTGAGTGACTGGGATTACAGGCGTGCGCCACCACGCCCGGCTAATTTTTGTATTTTTGGTAGAGACGGGGTTTCACAATGTTGGCCAGGATGGTCTCGATCTCTTGACCTTGTGATCCACCCACCTGGGCCTCCCAAAGTGCTGGGATGACAGGCATGAGCCACCGCGCCCGGCCATGGACTTTCTTAAACATAAGCCACGTGATCCAACCCCAGCTTCAGGTCTGTTTGTAGACTGGTTCCACAGAATGCTACTAGTTAATTGAGGGCCTTCCAAACACACCAGCCCGACCCGACACAGGCTTGGTTAGCCTCAGTTGTCACCAGCCCATTTTCCTTTGTTATCTCTGTCTCTCACTGGATGGTCAATGAGACCAGCAAGTTGGCTTGTTTGTGGAACGGGTTCCCTGGACAAAGTGATGACATGAGAAAAAGAAAAGGACCGAGTATTCTCTAGTCATTGTGAGGAACATCCTGCGTTCACCACGGCACTCCCCTTTTCTCTGCTCTGTGTGCTCCCACTCGTGGCGTGCCTCATGGGAAGCAGATTCTGTGAGCTGTGCAAGGACTGCATGCAACATGAATTTCGTCTGTGTTATGATCGGAGCGCACAGTGCTAACTTCTTTCTTTTTACCCTTAGGAAGTGAGAGGAGCCCTGGAAAGGTAGGCTTTCATTCTGTGTTCAGTTATGCAAGCTGTGGGGAAGGGGTGCTGATGGCCGGTTTGGAGTGGGGAGCGGAGGTCTGCGCTGTTGCTGGGGGAGAAATGAGGTGGCCTCTCCAGCTGGAGCAGGTCACGCGGTCTGTGCTGAGGAGTGAACTTGTCTGCTGTCTTGCAGGAGCGAGCCACTCTTGCTTCAGTGTCCAGAGGCCACCACCACAGAGCTGAGTCTGTGCCGCATCACGGGAATGAAGGAAATGCTAAGAAAATTCAGCAGTAAGTCAGCCTGATGTGTTACCCCTCCGGGACTCGTAGAATTAACTTCAGCAGACGTTCTGCCAGTGTCATTCACTGTCTGACACTAGGCTCCTGGTTAAGGAATCTGGGCCAGCAAGGAACATCAGGGAGGGCTGGGGCCACAGACCGTCTCTGAGCGTGGGCAGAGAGAAGCAGTGAGACTTGACTCAGGCTTTATCTGGCTTCTTTTTCTGTGTAAGAAGTCCGGTCCTTCCCTTTTTGTTTTTTTTTTTTCTGAGATGGAGTCTCACTTTGTCGCCCAGGCTGGAGTGCGGTGGCCCCATCTCCACTCACTGCAAGCTCCGCCCCCGGGTTCCCGCCATTCTCCTGCCTCGGCCTCCCGAGTAGCTGGGACTACAGGCGCCGCCACCTCGCTCGGCTAGTTTTTTGTATTTTTAGTAGAGACGGGGTTTCACCATGGTAGCCAGGCTGGTCTCCATCTCCTGACCTCATGATCCGCCTGCCTCGGCCTCCCAAAGTGCTGGGATTACAGGCTTGAGCCACCACGCCCGGCCAATCCTGGTCCTTTCTTTGTTGGTTTTGTCATTGTTGTTTCCATCCCCACCTTGCACATGCAGACACACCCTCTCATGCAGGGGTGTCTGCGTTTCTAGCTCTGTTCCCGTTAGGATAAAAGCTGACTTAAATTCTACAATTCCAGCGAGGGCGCATTCGACGAACTGTCCTTGTAGAATGCTCCAGATGTTTAGTCTGGCTAACACCCAGAGAGGTCAGGATTAGTTCTCAGCTTTTATCTTGGGGACAATCTGACCCTCAGAGGAAGGTCTAATGAGCTTTGAACTCCAGAGTGTTGAAAAAACCCCTGCCATGGGCTCAGCACTGTGCTGTTGGGCTGTGCGCTTACTTACAATGATAAATAAGGCAGATTTTGCCTTTGCTTTTGTAGAATTTTCAATGAAATTGAGGAGACAGGCATTAATCACACAGATAATTAGTTATGTTGGGATCTGGTATATACATAAAAGCATGAAATGGTATGAGTGGGGCCGGGCGCGGTGGCTCACGCTTGTAATCCCAGCACTTTGGGAGGCCAAGGAGGGCGGATCGCTTGAGGCCAGGAGTTCGAGACCAGCCTGGCCAACATGGCGAAACCCCGTCTCTACTAAAAATACAAAAAAAATTAGGTTTGTGTGATGGTGGGCGTCTGTAATCCCAGCTACTCGGGAGTCCGAGGCAGGAGAATCACTTGAATCCAGGAGGCAGAGGTTGCAGTGAGCCAAGATTGCACCACTGCACTCCAGCCTGGGCAACAAGAGAGAATCTCCATCTCAAAAAAAAAAGGAAAAAAAGGAATGATTGGGTACCTGATCGTGTCTGGACAGTGAGTGAAAGTTGGAGTCCTCGACCAGGCACAGTGGCCCACGCCTGTAACCCCAGCACTTTGGGAGGCTGAGGCGGGTGGGTCACCCGAGGTCGGGAGTTTGAGACCAGCCTGGCCAGGATGATGAAACCCCATCTCTACTAAAAATACAAAAAACTAGCCGGGCGTGGTGGCGGACACTTGTAATCCCAGCTACTTGGGAGGCTGAGGCAGGAGAATCGCTTAAATCTGGGAGGTGGAGGTTGCAGTGAGTCAAAATCGCACCACTGCACTCCGACCTGAGCAACAAGAGTGAAACTGTGTCTCAGAAAAAAAAAAAAAAAAGGAGGCCCCATATGTGACTGTCGGTTCACAGTGTATGTGTGCTTCATCAGGTGGTCCCCGGGTGCTGCACTGAACTCACAGGAAGCTGCACTTGTCATGACGTAATGAAAAAAGCTGGTTAGGGATTGTGATTCGAACACTCAGTGACTGTGTAATCTTGGTGAAGTTTCCTAACCTTCGTGAACCTGTTTTCCGTTTTGTAAAAACGATAGAAAAGAATGCTTGCAGTGATTAAATGAGATAATATATAGAAAATGTTGGGCACATTAGAAGTTCAGCCAAAGGTAAGTGCTATTTTCTCTCCCACCCAAATTGAAGAACCAGAACCTACCATGGCTAATATGAATGCAAACAACCAAGGGTATCCCTGTGTGGATACACAGTTCAGAGCTCTAAAGATGTCCTGTAAACAGAGCAACGTCCATGCCACTCACTGGGATTCTCCTCCCCCGCCAGGCAGATCAAAGCTCCTTCTCCACGAGGCTCTTCTCTCTCTCCATTTGGAGCTTCATGATATGTGTTGTGGAACAGTGAAAGAGGAACTCAGAAATTTTGTTCTAAACCAAATACTTTTTTTTTTTTTTTTTTTTGAGGCTGAGTTTTGCTCTGTCACCCAGGTTGGAGTGCAGTGATGTAATCTTGGCTCACTGCAGCCTCCACCTCCTGGGTTCAAGCAATTCTCATGCCTCAGCCTCCTGAGTAGCTGGGATTACAGGCACACGCTACCATGCCTGGGTATGTTTTGTATTTTTAGTAGAGATAGGGTTTCACCATGTTGGCCAGGCTGGTCTCGAACTCCCGATCTTGTGATCTGCCCCGCTCATCCTTCCAAAGTGCAGCATTACAGGCGTGAGCCACTGCACTCGGCCCTAAATTAGATTTAAAAAACCAGGACTAAATACTAAGAATTCAATGTAAATCTCACATATGTAAGAGGTTTTTCAAGCATGCCCAAGGGAAATTTCTTCCTTCCTCCTCTTGCAGCAGAGATAACGCTGGACCCAGCCACAGCCAATGCCTATCTCGTGCTGTCCGAGGATCTGAAGAGTGTGAAATACGGGGGAAGCAGACAGCAGCTACCCGACAACCCGGAAAGATTTGACCAGTCTGCGACCGTGCTGGGCGCTCAGATCTTCACCAGTGGGAGACACTACTGGGAGGTGGAGGTGGGAAACAAGACGGAGTGGGAAGTGGGCATCTGCAAGGACTCGGTGAGCCGAAAGGGGAACCTCCCCAAGCCGCCCGGGGACCTGTTCTCACTGATCGGTTTAAAAATCGGAGACGATTACAGCCTCTGGGTCTCGTCCCCTCTGAAGGGTCAGCACGTCAGAGAGCCTGTGTGTAAGGTTGGTGTCTTCCTGGACTATGAGTCTGGACATATAGCATTCTACAACGGGACGGATGAGTCCCTCATCTACAGCTTCCCGCCGGCTTCTTTCCAAGAGGCTCTCAGGCCAATCTTTTCCCCCTGCCTCCCAAATGAGGGGACAAACACAGACCCTCTCACCATCTGCTCACTCAACAGCCACGTCTGAGGGGCGTGCCCTGAGCCTTCACAGCGGGCGATGTCTGAGACCAAGACGTAACTATTAAGATGATGAAGGCATCGACAGTATTAATGTCAGGTGATCTGAAATAAACTCCCCTACCCCCACCCCACCCCCAAGAGTTTCCATTAACTTGATCCCACTATGAGCAGCCAAATTACACGATCGACTTCAACCCCAACAGAAGAGAGCTGATCATATTCTGTGTCGTTAACTAAATGAATTCTCTAGGCTACCCCATGTATGTGCTGGTCACTCAAATACTGAGACCCTGTTACCATGAATCCTACTGCCATAGGCCGGACTTTATAAATAGATGTCACTTTTTCAAGTGTATTTAATTATTTGACTCTGAAAAACTGTGCTGTTCGAATGTGTCTTTGTCCTCCGTGCAGAGCTCTGCAGGCTGGGGCAACTCAAATCCATCTGGGAAACTGAGGCACGGGCACATCCTTCCAGGGCGGGTGAAAGGGCTCAGGCCTCATCCTTCTCCCAAAAGCCATTTTCTTTCCCATCCCACGAGCCTGCAGTGTTTGTGCTCAGGAAGGCTTATATATACTTATATACATAAGTATAATTCAGAACACTGCAAAGATTTGTGTGAATATCGTCATACCATTCACGTTTCCATAATCACAAGAGGCTGGAACCTTCCGTTAATATGTTAAAAGGTCAGAGTAAAGTCTCTATTCAGTAAATGTATCACGGCAGGGGACGCCAAGCGACTATACCGCACTGTATATAAGGTTCTTTTCTGGGCTTTTGCGATGTTCTGCGATTGAAGGCTTTCAATCTCTGGAAGGCCAAAGAGCCTACCCTCCTCTTACCTCAAAACGTCAGGGCAGGCCGGGCGCGGGGGCTCATGCCTGTCATCCCAGCACTTTGGGAGGCTGAGGCGGGTGGATCACCTGAGGTCGGGAGTTTGAGACCAGCCTGACCAATGTGGAGAAACCCCATCTCTACTAAAAATACAAAAATTAGCCGGGCGTGGTGGCGCATGCCTGTAATACCAGCTACTCGGGAGGCTGAGGCAGCAGAATCGCCTGAACCTGGGAGACAGATGTTGCAGTGAGCAGAGATCATTCCATTGCACTCCAGCCTGGGCAACAAGAGCGAAACTCCATCTCAAAAAGAAAAAAAGAGGAAAGTCAGGGTTTGTTAGGAAGGGGTGGCGGCTGAGGGGAGCTCTTTCGGCTGGTGGTCTGCACTAGGCTCACTGTCTTCAGTGATCTATCCCTGCAGGTGTGTGTTGTTTGTTTGTTTGTTTTAAGATGGAGTCTCGCTCTGTCACCCAGGCTGGAGTGCAATGGAGCGATCTCGGCTCACTGCAACCTCGGCCTCCGGGGTTCAAGCAATTCTCCTGCCTCAGCCTCCCAAGTAGCTGGGATTACCGGCACTCGCCACCATGCCCAGCTAATTTTTCTATTTTTAGTAGAGACGGGGTTTCACCATGTTGGCCAGGGTGATCTTGATCTCCTGACCGCCTGCCTCGGCCTCCCAAAGTGTTGGGATTACAGGCATGAGCACCACGCCCGGCCTTATTTATTTTTTAAAATTATTATTTTTTGAGATGGAATTTTGCTCTGTTGCCCAGGCTGGAGTGAAGTGGTGCAATCTCGGCTCACTGCAGCCTCCTCCACCCAGGGTTCAAGTGATTCTCCTGCCTCGGCCTCCTGAGTAGGTTAATCCCTATAGACGCCTGCCACCATGCCCAGCAAATTTTTATATTTTTAGTAGAGATGGGGTTTTGCCATGTTGGCCAGGCTGGTCTTGAATTCCTGACCTCAAGTGATCCGCCCGCCTCGGTCTCCCAAGTGCTGGGATTATAGATGTGAGCCACCACACCTGGGCTCCACTTATTTTATTATAGAGATTTCATATCTTGATTTCTCACCTCAAAAGCTAAGAAACAAAATTATAAACAGCAAACTGCAAACATTTGGAATATATCTTTCCTTGATTACCGAAAATCCCAATTTTGTGGAAGGACTAAGTAAATTAAAAAGTACAAAAGTAATTTACATTTACTTTGGGGAGTGAGAATGGGGGTGAAGGGGAGTGAGAGTGGGGGTGAGAAGGGGAGTGAGAGTGGGGGTGAGATGGGCAGTGAGAGTAGGGATGAAGGGGAGTGAGAGTAGGGATGAAGGGGAGTGAGAGTGGGGGTGAAGGGGAGTGAGAGTGGGGGTGAAGGGGAGTGAGAGTGGGGGTGGGAAGGGGAGTGAGAGTGGGGGTGAAGGGGAGTGAGAGTGGGGGTGGGAAGGGGAGTGAGAGTGGGGGTGAGAAGGGGAGTGAGAGTGGAGGTGAGAAGGGGAGTGAGAGTGGGGGTGAAGGGGAGTGAGAGTGGGGGTGGGAAGGGGAGTGAGAGTGGGGGTGAAGGGGAGTGAGAGTGGGGGTGGGAAGGGGAGTGAGAGTGGGGGTGGGAAGGGGAGTGAGAGTGGGGGTGAGAAGAAGAGTGAGAGTGGGGGTGAGAAGGGGAGTGAGAGTGGGGGTGAAGGGGAGTGAGAGTGGGGGTGAAGGGGAGTGAGAGTGGGGGTGAGATGGGCAGTGAGAGTGGGGGTGGGAAGGAGAGTGAGAGTGGGGGTGAAGGGGAGTGAGAGTGGGGGTGAAGGGGAGTGAGAGTGGGGGTGAAGGGGAGTGAGAGTGGGGGTGAGAAGGGGAGTGAGAGTGGGGGTGAGAAGGGGAGTGAGAGGGGGGGTGGGAAGGGGAGTGAGAGTGGGGGTGGGAAGGGGAGTGAGAGTGGAGGTGAGAAGGGGAGTGAGAGTGGGGGTGAAGGGGAGTGAGAGTGGGGGTGGGAAGGGGAGTGAGAATGGGGGTGGGAAGGGGAGTGAGAGTGGGGGTGAAGGGGAGTGAGAGTGGGGGTGAGAAGAAGAGTGAGAGTGGGGGTGGGAAGGGGAGTGAGAGTGGGGGTGAGAAGGGGAGTGAGAGTGGGGGTGAGAAGGGGAGTGAGAGTGGGGGTGGGAAGGGGAGTGAGAGTGGGGGTGGGAAGGGGAGTGAGAGTGGAGGTGAGAAGGGGAGTGAGAGTGGGGGTGAAGGGGAGTGAGAGTGGGGGTGGGAAGGGGAGTGAGAGTGGGGGTGGGAAGGGGAGTGAGAGTGGGGGTGAAGGGGAGTGAGAGTGGGGGTGAGAAGAAGAGTGAGAGTGGGGGTGGGAAGGGGAGTGAGAGTGGGGGTGAGAAGGGGAGTGAGAGTGGGGGTGAAGGGGAGTGAGAGTGGGGGTGAAGGGGAGTGAGAGTGGGGGTGAGATGGGCAGTGAGAGTAGGGATGAAGGGGAGTGAGAGTGGGGGTGAGAAGAAGAGTGAGAGTGGGGGTGAAGGGGAGTGAGAGTGGGGGTGAGAAGGGGAGTGAGAGTGGGAGTGGGAAGGGGAGTGAGAGTGGACCCTGGGAGGCGTGTTCCCTCGTGTAGACACTCATCCCTTGCACTGCTCAGGGCGGGGTCTCGCTGCTTCGGCCTTTCAACTTGTGATAACGACATTCCCTGAATATGAGGGTGTCCCCACAGAACCTGCCACCATTCCTTAAGCTGTTCCCTCATCCTCCCTTGTTAATTCCTCTCCAAATCCCTGTCTTCCCCCCTTTCCTGAGTGGTCCATTTCCCCAGGACATAGCTATTCCAAGTGGAATTTGCTTCTCTACCTCTTCAAAATCAGCTAGAAGAGGGAGGAAGGACATCAGGAGGAATCTTCCGCATCTGACTGCAATTTGCTTCATTTTTAAATTTTCTTCCCCCTGGAGCACTTTAAAAATAAAATATTGCCAATCTCTTATGCTGAAATCTGATATCCAAAACAACTTCAGATAAGATCTTTATCTACTTTTTTGCTCTGATTATTCCCAGCTTCCTGGTGTACCTCCCCCTGCCCCACCACAATCTCCCTATCACGCTTAGAGAGTATCGGTACCTTATCTGACCTTAGATCACTTTACAAGGCCCTCTTACACTGAGTTAACTGAAGAATGTGGCCAGTCCAGCCTTCCGTATTCTTGGATTTATCCCTGGCGTGTACCTTGGAAGGATGAGACCTAATACATCACCACAGGAAAATGAGAACATGCTGCAATGTGCAAAGGTTAAAATAAAAATTGCATGTAATTTTACAACATGCAGATAACCAGTGCTAATATTTTTGTGTATATCTTTCTAATCCTTTGTTTTTTAACGTATGTATGCTTTTAGCAAAATGAAAAAAAAGTTACCATAATATTACATAGTGAACTTCCTTCAATCATTAGATAGTTCTTGAAAATATGAATTTTTGGCCGGGCGCGGTGGCTCAAGCCTGTAATCCCAGCACTTTGGGAGGCCGAGACAGGCGGATCACAAGGTCAGGAGATCGAGACCATCCTGGCTAACATGGTGAAACCCCGTCTCTACTAAAAATACAAAAAACTAGCCGGGCGAGGTGGCGGGCGCCTGTAGTCCCAGCTACTCAGGAGGCTGAGGCAGGAGAATGGCGTAAACCCGGGAGGCAGAGCTTGCAGTGAGCTGAGATCCGGCCACTGCACTCCAGCCCGGGCGACAGAGCGAGACTCCGTCTCAAAAAAAAAAAAAAAAAAGAAAATATGAATTTTTATATTCCTAAATGTATAAGCATGTGTCTTCTATGAATTAGCACATTTTATTACATTACATTTATCTTATCCAAAAATCTACATCCAATAAAGGACACAATGATATCACCTAATAAACACTTCATATAAAAATTTGTCACTTGTCCTTGTAATGTTCTTTATAGTTGTTTTTCAGTCTTCCAGTGACCAGGAATAATATAGGAGCATGCATTGAATTTAACTGTCTTAGAAACTATGATTTTTTTTTTTTTTTTTGAGGTGGAGTCTCGCTCTGTCCCCCAGGCTGGAGTGCAGTGGCGCGATCTCGGCTCACTGCAACCTCTACCTCCCAGGTTCAAACAATTCTCCTCTCTCAGCCTCCCCAGTAGCTGGGACTACAGGCGCCCACCGCCATGCCTGGCTAATTTTTTTTTTTTTCAATAGAGATGGGGTTTCACCATACTGGTCAGGCTTGTCTCGAACTCCTGACCTCAGGTGATCCACCCACTTCGGCCTCCCAAAGTGCTGGGATTACAGGTATGAGCCACCACACATGGGCTGATTTTTTTTTTTTTTTTTTGAGATGGAGTCCTACTCTGTCACCCAGGCTGAAGTACAATGGCATGGTCTTGGCTCACTGCAACCTCCACCTCCTGGGTTCAAGTGATTCTCCTGCCTCAGCCTCCCTTGTAGCTGGGTTTACAGGCAAGTGCCACCACACTCGGCTAATTTGTGTATTTTTAGTAGAGATGGGGTTTCACTATGTTGGCGAGGCTGGTCTTGAACTCCTGACCTCATGATCCACCCGCCTTGGCCTCCCAAAGTGCTGGGATTACAGGCGTGAGCCACTGTGCCAGGCAGAAAATATGATTTTTAATGGGAGTAGCACTTCATTATATGACTGTCCCTAATTTATGTAATCATTTCACCATGGTGTAGCATTCAGATTTTCTGTTGGTCACTATTATACCTCCCACTGTGGTGAACACAGTGCACAGAAGCCCCTGGATGTCTCTCTGATTCTTCCCCAAGTGCGTCTCCAGCAGGCAGGAAGGCTCCCTGTGCGTCCTGTCCTGTGTGTGTGTTGGTTGTCCCCTCCCTTCATTCTACCTGCACTGCAAGGAGTCCCAGAGGCTTCCCTCACACCCCCACACCGAAGGGACAGACACACTAGTTCCAGACCAGCGAAAGGCCACGTGTGCCCTGCCTTCCGGTCTCGCCAGAGCATTGTGTTTATTCCCCAAGAAACTACGCTGGGAAGGATTGGAGTAGTGCTTAGACTTTGAAACTAGACACTGAGGCTGGGCGGTGACTCGCACCTCTAATCCCAGCACTTTGGGAGGCTGAGGTGGGAGGATCGCTTGAACCCAGGAGTTTGAGACCAGCCTTGGCAACATAGTGAGAACTTATTTCTACAAAAAACTGAGGGCTGGGCACTGTGGTTCACGCCTGTAATCCCAATACTTTGGGAGGCTGAGGTGGGCAGATCACCAGAGGTCAGGAGTTTGAGACCAGTCTGACCAAAATGGCGAAATCCCGTCTCTACTAAAAATACAAAAAATTAGCTGGGCGTGGTGGTGTGCATCTGTGATCCCAGCTACTCAGCAGCCTGAGGCAGGAGAATAGCTGGAACCTGGGAGGCAGAGGTTTCAGTGAGCCGAGATTGCCCCACTGCACTCCAGCTTGGGTGACAGAGTGAGACTCTGTCTCAAAACACAAACACAAAAACAAAAAAACTAAAAACTGAAAAATTAGCCGGGCGTGGTGGCACACACCGGGGCATCCAGTTACTCTGGAGGCTGAGGTGGGAAGAGTACTTGAGCCCAGGAGGTCAAGGCTGCAGTGAGCTGTGACTGCAACACGCCAACCTGGGCTGAGGGAGCCAGACTCTGTCTCACAGGAAAAAAAAAAAAAAGATAAAGAAATGAAACTAGACAGCCTGGGCTTGAATGCTTGACTTTGCCACAAAGTGACGGTTTTAACGTTCACAAGTTATTTCAACTCTCAGAGACTTAGTTGCCTCTTCTCAACAGTGTGGGGAAGACCTGGTCCCTGTGACAATTACATGAGCACAAATCACAACAATGTGTGGGGCAGGATGACTTCTGTTAGCTCTCCCGTCTCCCCCAGAGGCTCTATTTTGTGTTCTTCAGAAAGGAGACAGAAAGACACTGGACTCGTGGGGAAGAGAGAACACACAGGCACCAACATCTTTGAAACGTTTCCAAGCTTGGTGTTACTATTTTAGAGGGAAAATATTAATAAAAGTTCAGTTGTAGTAAAAGAAAACCTCCACACATTGTTTTCTTACGGCTGTGCAGTCCTTCTGAGCCTGCATGCTGAGCATTCTGTTCCCCAACGTTTAAAAACTCAACTGATATAATACATAGGAAATACATACAACTAGGTTGGGCCTGGTGACACATGCTGTGATCCCAGCACTTTGGGAGGCTGAAGTGGGAGGATCCCTTGAGGCCAAAAATTTGAGACCAGCCTGAGCAACACAGCAAGACTCTGCTTCCACCAAAAATAAAAATGAAAACAAATTAGCCAGGCGTGGCGGCAGGTGCCTGCAGGCCCAGCTACTCGGGAAGCTGAGACGGGAGGATCACTTGAGCCCAGAGCTGGAGGCTGCGGTGAGCCATGATGGTGCCATTGTCCTCCAGCGTGGGCAACAGAGCGACACCCTGTCTTAAAAATACATTTAAAATGAACGCGTAACTATTTTAAAGAGGAAGTCTTGTTTTCATCCTTCCGTCCTGGGACTCTCACACCTTTGCCCTGAGCTCCTAGGACATGGTGTGAACTTTGCTAAATGTTATGAGTGCGTGCGCTTCACGTCCTGTGTGTGGAAGAATGGGCTGATGTCGCCCGGCCTGTCTACGTTTTTATATTGCATACACGCATGGAGTCCTGTGAGACCCCCCCGGGCCTGCTGCGGGTCTCCCACGTGATGGCTTGTGGGGCCAACACCCGCTATCCTGGCTTCATAAAGCGTCTGTACAAGGAGCTGAGCGCGGATCATGTCTCCTTCACCAAGGCCACGATCTGGGCGGGTTCCAACAGAAGCTTTACCGTCACTGTGCCTCGGTTAGTGTTCCACGTAGATTAAAGTGTCCTGAGATGTGGACCTCAGCCATTCGGTGGGGCTCAGGAAGGTGACCACCAGCTGTGTGAGCACTCCTGTCTGCCTTGCAAAAAACATGTCAGATGTGTGCCATGACGTGAACAAGGCTGGAAAGCACGGCATCCTCTCCTTGTAACCTTTTTTTTTTTTTTTGAGACGGAGTCTCGCTCTGTCCCCCAGGCTGGAGTGCAGTGGCGTGATCTCGGCTCACTGCAAGCTCCGCCTCCCAGGGTCAAGCGATTCTCCTACCTCAGCCTCAAGTAGCTGGGACTACAGGCGCCGCCACCACGCCTGGCTAATTTTTTGTATTTTCAGTAGAGATGGGGTTTCACCGTGTTAGCCAGGATGGTCTCGATCTTCTGACCTCGTGATCCGCCCACCTCGGCCTCCCAGAGTGCTGGGATTACAGGCATGAGGCACCACACTCGGCCTGTCTACGTTTTTATATTGCATACATACATGGAGTCCTGTGAGACCTCCCCGGGCCTGCTGCGGGTCTCCCATGTGATGGCTTGTGCGGCCAACACCCACTATCCTGGCTTCACAAAGCGTCTATACAAGGAGCTGAGCTCATGTCTCCTTCACCAAGGCCACGATCTGGGTGGGTTCCAATAGAAACTTTACTGTCTGGCTAGGAGTGTCGGTTGTGGCTCACCTTTCTACCTGCAAGTCCGAGTGAACGACCCAGGAGGAGGACGGTGAGTGTCTGAGGACGTGACCTACTCACTCCTGAGGAGGGGCTCCTGCTAGATGGGCAGGGGTGGATTCATTTCAGCAAAATGCTCTGGGCAGGGGTAGGATGGGGTGAGGTGGGGTTAGCTGACTTTGGAATTCTGGGGACTTGAGTGTGTTTTTTAGGTTCTGAGGTTTTAGGGTTTTATCTTCTTTCAAGAGTGGGACCTCCCCAGGGAGAGGACGGGAAGTCACACTCGGAAACCCTCCAGGGGCAGGTTTTCCAGGGTGACCTGTCACCGGGGTGGGAGTGGCTAGCTGCGAGCTCCATGCCTGATAGCCACTGATTTCTCATTGGCATCTCTATTGGTTTGTCACATTCTTCTTGGTTGAGTAGGTTTTAACTGGGGTAACCCTTCTGCTAGAGTCGCAGTTGTTTTTGACTGGGGACAAATGAGTGTTGGGGATCGGGAGGGTTGACATTTCTGGTCCTACAGGCCCTTTCTGGCCAGGGAGGCATTGCTGCAGGTGAGCCTGGAATGCCCTTGCCACCCATTGGGGTCTTTGTTTTTTGTTTGTTTGTTTTTGAGGCAGAGTCTCGCTCTGCTGCCCAGGCTGGAGTGCAATGGCGTGATCTCGGCTCACTGCAACTTCTGCCTCCCGGGCTCAAGTGATCCTCCTGCCTCAGCCTCCCGAGTAACTGGGATTAGAGGTGCATGCCACCATGCCCGGCTACCTTATTTTTTTTTTTTGTATTTTTAGTAGAGATGGGGTTTCACCATGTTGGCCAGGCTGGTCCTGAACCCCTGACCTCAAGTGATCCGCCCGCCTCGGCCTCCCCAAGTGCTGGGATTACAGGTGTGAGCCATCACACCCGGCTGGGGTCTTGTTTTATATCTGCAAATAAACAGTTTGTTTGCAAAAAAAAGAAAGAAAAAGAAAGAAAAACACACACAGAGAGAGAGACAGAGAGAGAAAGTTACCCATAGTTGCACTGTTGCACAGTTGCCTGAGATATGCTGTTGCAACTTTCTTATTGACAGCTCACAGAATGGTGCAAGGTTTTTTGAGGCCTCTTTAAGAAAAATAATTTAAGCTGGGCACAGCGGCTCACACCCGTAATCCTAGCACTTTGGGAGCCTGAGGCGGGTGGATCACCTGAGGTCAGGAGTTCAAGACCAGCCTGACCAACATGGAGAAACCCCATCTCTACTAAAAATACAAAAATGAGCCAGGTGTGGTGATGCATGCCTGTAATCCCAGCTACTCAGGAGGCTGAGGCAGGAGAATCACTTGAACCCAGGAGGCGGAGGTTGTAGTGAGCTGAGATTGCACTATTGCACTCCAGCCTGGGCAACAAAAGCAAAACTGTCTTAAAAAAAAAAAAAAAAAAAAAAAAAAAGAAGGCCAGGCACAGTGGCTCATGCCTGTAATCCCAGCACTTTGGGAGGCTGAGGTGGGTGGATCACGAGGTCAAGAGATTGAGACCATCCTGGCCAACATACTGAAACCCTGTCTCTACTAAAAATACAAAAATTAGCCGGCTGTGGTGGCAGGTGCCTGTAATTTCTGCTATTTGGGAGGTTGAGGCAGGAGAATCACTTGAACCTGAGAGGCGGAGGTTGCAGTGAGCCAAGATTGCGCCACTGCACTCCAGCCTGGTGACAGAGCGAGACTCTGTCTCAAAAAAAAAATAAAAGAAAAATAATTTAAAAATTACAAGTGATAAAATTAGGCCCAAGGTCTTAGAGAGTCTCAAATAAATAAGAGCCTGAAACTGAAGTTTCTCTAGCTCCACGGTGCGTCTGCCTCTGGGTCAGCCAGATGCAAAGACGAAGCACTAAAGGTAGTAAAGCCGGGTCTCCTGCGTTCAAATCTAGGCTCCACCACTCTGCCACTTACTAACTGTACCGCCTTGTCTCCCTGTGCCTCAGTTCCCTCATCAGGAAAACGTGTTTGAAAATAATATCTGGGCTGGCGCATTGTAATCTCAGCACTTTGGGAGGCCCAGGCAGGAGGATCGCTTGCGCCCTGTTTAAGACCAGCCTGGGCAACATAGTGAGATCCCAAATAATATTATTACCAAAGAGAAAAAGAAAAAGAATGAGACAGGCGTGGAGGCACACCTGTGGTCCCAGTTACTCAGGAGGCTGAGGTGGGAGGATCACTTAAGCCTGGGAGGTCGAGGCTACAGTGAGCTGTGATTGTGCCATCACATTCTGGCCTGCGTGACAGAGTGATATCCTCTCTCAAAAAAAAAAGAAAAAGAAAATGGAAATAATACCTGTTTCACAGGGCTGTATAGGGCTGTACAGGGCTGTGCGAGGCTGTATTAGGGCTGTATAGGGCCATACAAGGCTGTATAGGGCTGTACAGGGCTGTACGAGGCTGTATAGGGCTGTACGGGGCTGTGCGGGGCTGTGCGAGGCTATACCGGGCTGTGCGGGGCTGTGCGGGGCTGTGCGAGGCTGTACAGGGCCGTGCAGGCCTGTGCGGGGCTTTATAGGGCTGTATAGGGCTGTTGTATGCATGAAATGACATAACACTTGTACTTGGAGCATCACTTAATTTAAGGTGTAAGCACCCAACAGTGCTAACTATGAATCGCTCCTCACCGGGCTTGGACGTCTACACTAGCATGATTCTGTTTGCATTTTTAGACACTGCCCGGATTCCTCACCGTTCTGACCGAGAACCTGAATCTGAGGTCGGAATTTTGCCTTCTATTCCTCCCACTTCTGCCTGGGGGTCCTGGTTCTGTCCTTATGGAAACTCTACCTCCCCAGTTTTGCAATGGCCTCTGTGGGGTCCCCCAGTAACCTTTCTCCCCTACTTCACTTTCTTTCTGTGTCCCGACCAAAAATCGCAGAGTGCCTTGACCACTCTGTGACCCAGCCAGGTGCAGGCTTCTCCCAGCACACCCAAACCCAAACCGGGCCCAAACCGGAGTCTTGAACCTTCCCCAGACACTCACAAAGGTCTCCAGGTTGTCGCCCAAAACACGAAAAGAAACTGGCCCTGGCCCCCAACCAAATTTCTGAAACCCTCACACTCCATAATCCCTGAACCCCCCACTGCAGACACACCCAGGTAGAACACCTTTTTCTTTTTTTGAGACAGAGTCTTACTCTGTCACCCAGGCTGAAGTGCAGTGGCACGGTCCCGGCTCACTGCAGCCTCTGCCTCCCGGGTTCAAGCAATTATCGTGCCTCAGCCTTCTGAGTAGCTGGGATTACAGGCACGCGCTAACGTGCCCAGCTAATTTTTGTGTTTTTAGTAGAGATGGGGTTTCACCACATTGGCCAGGCTGGTCTTGAACTCCTGACCTCAGGAGATCCGCCCACCTCAGCCTCCCAAAGTGCTGGGACTGAGCCATGGTACCCAGTCTCTATCTCTCTCTTTTTTTTTTCTTTTCTGGTTATTATATAAACACTTTTTAAAAATGTAATTTAATTTTATTTTAAGTTCTGGAATGCATGTGAGGACACGCTGGTTTGTTACATAGGTAAACATGTGCCACGGTGGTTTGCTGAACCCATCAACCCGTCACTTAGGTATTGAACCCCTGCATGGATTTGCTATTTATCCTGATGCTCTCCCTCCCCTGCCCCACATACAGGCCCCAGTGTGTGTTGTTCCCCTCCCTGTGTCCATGCAGAGCACCCCTTTCTCTCCGAGGATCGCTGTGCCTCGGTAAGCTCCCCTCACAACCGCTCTGAACTGAGCACCCCGCTGCTGACGGCTTCTTTCTTTGGAACCCCCATCGACCCCGTCCTGGAACGGTTCAGAGCACTCCCTTGTGGGAACTCCCCCCGCGGCTTTCGGGATGATTTAGCCTTGGGCTGGCTGGACAAGGCAGCCTCAAACCATACTGCCCCAAATCCGGTCCTTCTGAGTCTCATTCCCTCACTCTGCCTCCGGCAGGAAGCCTTCCTGAACCTTCCTGAGAGTCTCAGACATTGTCTTTTATTTGACTCACGGATTCATCCCCTTCCTGTTCAAACAGTAAACTCCTCTGCATGGACGCACGGATTCACCTCCTTCCGGTCTAAATAGTAAACTCCTCTGCCTTGTAAGTCAGTGTCTAGAGTGGGGATTTGCTTTCCTGGGTGTGTTTTTCACAGTGATGGTGGATCCACGGCTTTCAAACAAATTCCTTCTCCACCAGTTCTGTTCGGTTCTAGCTTGGTGGGGCCCACCCCTCCTTACAGAGTATCTGGGAGGCCTGCCTTCCAGCAGATGGGACAGAAGGCCCAGGTGCTCAGGAGAGGCGACTGTCCTTTAGGTGAGGGGTGTGAGTGTGAGTGTGAGTGTGGGTGTGAGTGTGAGTGTGGGTGTGAGTGTGAGTGTGAGTGTGAGAGGAGTGAGGTGCGGTGTGGCAGGGTCCTCTAGGTGAGGGGTGTGAGTGTGGGTGTGGGTGTGAGGGTGAGTGTGGGTGTGAGTGTGAGTGTGAGAGGAGTGAGGTGCGGTGTAGGAGGGTCCTTGCAGGGTCCTCTAGGTGAGGGGTGTGAGTGTGAGTGTGAGTGTGGGTGTGAGTGTGAGTGTGGGTGTGAGTGTGAGTGTGAGTGTGGGTGTGAGTGTGGGTGTGAGTGTGGGTGTGGGTGTGAGTGTGAGTGTGGGTGTGAGTGTGAGTGTGGGTGTGAGTGAGGGGTGTGGGTGTGAGTGTGAGTGTGGTTGTGGGTGTGAGTGTGGGTGTGGGTGTGAGTGTGAGTGTGGGTGTGAGTGAGTGTGAGAGGAGTGAGGTGCGGTGTAGGAGGGTCCTTGCAGGGTCTGGCTGCTTTCAGAGGCTGTTTTTCTCAGCTCCCCATCTTGTCCCTTCAAATTACGCCCCTCTCCTTCCAATTGTCACTCTCCTTTCCCCTAACCCTCTCTGTCTCCCAGTTACCTCGCTTCTCAGAAATGAAACACTGGTTCTGTAAACCTGTTTGAGAAGAAAAGCTTAGGGCAATTTCTGGCCTCTCTGCTTCTGGAGCAAGGGATAAAAATAGCCCCAGGCTAAAGACAGGAGGGACCAGATTACTGCTTGGTGACGCTATCTCACTGCCCAGGCAGCCAGGAGACCCTCCTGAGAGGAATCATGGAGTCCACGCTGCTTTTACACGCATCCTAGTTGTTTTATAACTAGCCTTTCCTATTAACGGACATCATTCAAAAGCCAATTTTAAGCAACATAAATATTGAAAACGATACTATACTATTTAGAATTAATTATAAGTTTTGTTTTTAAAGCCTAAATCTTCTATTGTTGTTTGAACCCTGGGCACTGAAGCTAATAATGTAACTTTTCTCCCTTCTTTCTTCTTTGGCATAGATCTAAAGCACTGTTAGACTCATTTAAAATGCTATTAGGCATTTTAAAGAGTAACTGTTAAATGTATTGTCCTTTTGTGGGGCTGGAAATGTTCTGTTCTTATCTGGCGCTGGTTACATCCTGTTTTTCATTGGGAAAGTGCATTGAGCTGGAAATTTATAGGTTCAATTTCTGTATGTAAATTCTACTTCAGTAAAAATTTTCAAAACAGTGGCTGCCTTTTATAGCAGGTGTCCCATGCTGCCATATATATATATATTTGTTGCTGTTGTCGTTGTTGTTAAGGGGATGACCTCTAGACCAAGACCTGTTTAAAGGTCGGGAAGGAAGCAGGATTGCGCAGAGGGGTAAGTCTAGCTGCCATGCAGGGCCCACTACAGGCTGCCTCAGCCGCACACAGGGCGCCCTGGAGCTACATTGGCTCTGCAAACTAGCCTGGCTGGAGTTGGACTGAGCTATCCTAGCCCTTAGGCACCCTTGGGCAAGGCGGCTCCCCCAGCAGAGGCAGTTCCTAAAGAGGCTGACAGCTGCAGCCTATCTGCCCAGGGCACTCCCGGTAAGGGGCAACCAAGTCCTTCTTTGCTGGGAGGAATCTGGGACATGCATCAAAGTGTCCACCTTGGCCGGGCGCAGTGGCTCACACCTGTAATCCCAGCACTTTGGGAGGCCGTGGTGGGCAGACCTGGGGTCAGGAGATTGAGACCATCCTGGCCAACATGGAGAAACTCCGCCTCTACTAAAAATACAAAAATTAGCTGGATATGGTGGTGCATGCCTGTAGTCCCAGCTACTTGGGAGGCTGAGGCAGGAGAATCACTTGGACCAGGGAGGTGGAGGTTGCAGTGAGCCGAGATCAGGCCACCATACTCCAGCCTGGGCGACAGGGCGAGACTCCGTCTCAAAAAAAACAAAAAGAAAAAAAAGGGTCTACCTTAATTCTGGAGACCGGGACTTCAGGAGGGAAGAGGTGGAGCAGAGTTCTTGTTGGCCTTTCATTTTAAAGCTCCATTTTATTTATTTACTTATTTGTTTGTTTATTTATTGAGACAGAGTCTCACTCTGTCACCAGGCTGGAGTGCAGTGGCACAATCTCGGCTCACTGCAGCCTCTGCCTCCCAGGTTGAGGGGATTCTCGTGCCTCAGCCTCCCGAATAGCTGGAATTTTAGGCACGTGCCACCGTGCCTGGCTAATTTTTGTTTGTTTGTTTTTGTTTTTTTTTAGTAGAGAATGGGGTTTTGTCATGTTGGCCAGACTGGTCTCGAACTCCTGTCCTCAAGTGGTCTGCCCAGCTTGGCCTCCCAAAGGGCTGAGATTACAGGTGTGAGCCACTGTGCCTGGCCCAGCACTCTGTATTATTTAATTTTTAAAAATCCTTGTAGGTGTGTTCCTTTAATTCAGTGGATTAGTGGTTGACACGACCACAAACCAGCATCATTATTTTAAAATCACATACACTGCATCATTCTTCTGCGAGTAAAAGTTCAAACTGGGGCTTATCATCTCAAATCCTCACAGAGATTTGGATATATTTTGCTTGATTTCCATGTGATGTCTTCCACAAGACTCCCTTTCCTTGGATTCAACCTTTCTCTTATTTTAGTCCGAATTTGACTTACTACCTACTCTTTACTTTGATTGACTTGTATTTATAAATGTTCATTTCATTTTGAACATTAATTTTTAATTTTTAATTTTTTAAAGAGACAAGGTCTTGCTACATTGCCCAGGTTGGCCTCAAACTCCTGGGCTCAAGCGATCTTCCCTCCCAAAGTGCTGAGATTATGGGAGTACCACCAGTTCAAGACGTTAATTTTTGTTTAATTGATGGATGAACTGTTTTTTATCGCATATTTTGATTTTGATCAATTTGATTATCAAATTCATTCTTCCCATGGTTACTCTCTACTAGGTAAGGAAATTCAGAATGAAACGAGGCTTGAATGGGAAGAAAACCTTTGCGAGGTACAGCATCCATGGCCTGAAGATGCATCTCCACGATCCCCAGTTTTGGGAGGTGTAGTTGACCAAGGCCCCAGCTGCTGGCCTTTGAAATCCGTCACAGTGTCTGTGCATGGGCCATGCCTCCTACAGGCTTCTACTGGGTTTGGCCAAGAGTGGCAGGGATGACAGTGCAGACCCAATCCTGGGACACACAGGACTCCTCTGATGTTTGGCTCTGGCTGTGGGATCCTTGACAGCTTTGCCAGTCTCCCTTTCTCCTTCCCTTGGGGTGCAGCTGTGGACAGTGCCCTCCTTGTATCCCTGGCAGAGGTGGTGTGCTACAGGCGGCCGGACTGGTGCTGGCTCAGGGGGATTGTGCCAATCTCTTCTCAACTTGAGGTTTACTGAAACTACACTGAGAGCCTGAAATGGGCTGAGGTGGGAGAGGTTGCATCTAACAGTTGGCAGACATTACAGATCAGGGCTTTTTCCTCCTACAGACCTATTATCAGAAGGCCAGGCTCTGTGGCTCATCCCACCACTTTGGGAGGCTGAGGCGGCTGGGTCACTTGAGGTCAGGAGTTCAAGACCAGCCTGGCCAACATGGTGAAACCCCATCTCTACTAAAAATACAAAAATTAGCTGAGAATGGGGGCAGGTGCCTGTAATCCCAGCTACTTGTGAGGTTGAGGCAGGAGAATTGCTTGAACCCAGGAGGCGGAGCTTGCAGTGAGCCAAGATCACACCACTGCACTCCAGCCTGAGTGACAGAGTGAGACTGTATCTCAAAACAACAAAGACAAAATCAGTTATCAGCATACCACTGACTTCATCAGCATCTTACCTCAAAACGTCCTTGCACATTTAATCCTGTCTGTTGTCTCTTTCTTGGAGAAGATAGATGAACACAAATGGGGAGGAAAGATGAAACCTGTTTGGACATGTTGATACAGAGGGTGGAAATCTTGAGGCTCATCAAGGTCATCAAAATATCAGCGAGTAGGTCGGGCACGGCGGCTCACACCTGTAATCCCAGCACTTTGGGAGGTTGAGGCAGGTGGATCATGAGGTCAGGAGATCAAGACCATCCTGGCCAACATGGTTGAAACCCCATCTCTACTAAAATGCGAAAACTTAGCCAGGCATGGTGGCGGGCGCCTGTAGTACCGGCTACTCAGGAGGCTGAGGCAGGAGAATTGCTTGAACTGGAGAAGTGGAGGTTGTAGTGAGTCCAGATTGTGCCACTGCACTGCAGCCTGGGTGACAGAGCAAGACTCTCTCTCAAAAAAAAAAAAAAAAAAAAAAAAAATCAGCAAGTAAACAGAATTTCTTTTCTTTTCTTTTTTTTTTTTTTTTGAGACGGAGTCTTGCTCTGTTGCCCAGGCTGGAGTGCAGTGGCGTGATCTCGGCTCACTGCAACCTCCATCTCTCCAGTTCAAGCAATTCTCCTGCCTCAGCCTCCTGAGTAGCTGGGACTACAGGTGCCTGCCACCACCCCTGGCTCATTTTTTTTTTTGTATTTTTAGTAGAGACAGGGTTTCACCTTGTTAGCCAGGTTGGTCTCGAACTCCTGATCTCGTGATCTGCTGCCTCGGCCTCCCAAAGTGCTGGGATTATAGGCGTGAGCCACCGCATCTGGCCAATTTTTTTCCTTTTTAAAAAAGAGCATGAAAATAAAATGGCTTTCTCCAGTTAGAAACTTGTTATCAACTAAGGCTGTTATTGCCCTAAGGAACTGAAGTTTAAGATGTAGACTTTTAACAGAAATAGCACCTCAGTTGAAGGTAGCACACATTTGCTGGCTTTGGGGCCCCTAAAACCTTCCAAATCAGACCTTGCTCCCAAGCTCCCGGTCTGTGAATTCTGCATGGGGACTGGAATTAGTTTTTCCTTGAAGGGTATTTCTGACTTTCCTCACGTTGTTTATCATCATAGGCTAACCTCAATTTTCCCTTCTATTTCTGTATTTTTATCACCTCTTGGCTGCTCTTGAAAACCTGCAGTGTATTTTTTTTAGAAAATCAAACCTATTACAAGGCAATTCATAAAATTTGTCCTCCTCTTTTTCTCAAATTCCTTATCATTTAAAAAGTATATCCCCCACATCTTTCTCTAACGGCCCTGGCCTAGGGCACACCTTCCTTACCTCCTGCAGCCTAGAAACACCTGGTAAGTCATCCAGCTGCAGGGCTTGTCCCTCCAGCAAGAAAGATTTTATTCCTCTCCAGGGGCTTTGTCCTTTTAAACCTGGAGGCCCTGGGAATTGCTCTCCTTGGTCTCCTTTGCCTGCTATGTGGCTCCTTCCTGGGGTCTTTTCTCCAAACCCTGTGACTCACAGACTAATTCTAACGTGTGTGTGTGTGTGTGTGTGTGTGTGTGTGTGAGTTTCTGGCTACACAGGTTCTTAATAATTGTACTGGTTGCTAAAATTTGTAAATTAGGCAATTAATCTAAACATAGAGATTTCTACCTTCTTTTGGCAAACTGACATATATGGAAATACTGGGCCTTCATTCACACATGAAAAAAATCAGCTAGGGGCCTTTAGCAAGTTAGAAGGTTTCCCATGTTCTGTGTCCTCCTCCAGCCTAATCAACTTATTTATTTATTTTGAGACTGAGTCTCGCTCTGTCACCCAGGCTGGAGTGCAGTGGCACAATCTTGGCTTAAGGCAACCTCCGCCTCCTGGTTTCAAGCGATTCTCCTGCCTCAGCCTCCCCAGTAGCTGGATTACAGGCGCCTATCACCGCGCCTGGCTAATTTTTTGTATTTTTAGTAGAGACAGGGTTTCACCATATTGGCCAGGCTGGTCTCGAACTCCTGACCTCGGGTGATCCACCCATGTCAGCCACCCAAGGTGCTGGGATTACAGACATGAGCCATTGCGTCCAGCCTCAACTCATTTTTAAATAGCCCCTGGAGTCTTGAGAGTATTTGGATGCACACCCTCTCCTCCAGCCTATCAGGTAACAGGAAAATCTGTGGAAGTGGCTGCCTCTTCTCTACGTTTCTCCTTAGACTTGCATTTGTTTTTGTTTTTCTTTGAGACAGAGTCTCTCTCCTGTTGCCCAGGCTGGAGTGCAGGGCTACGATCTTGGCCCACTGCAACCTCCACCTCCTGAGTTCGAGCGATTCTCCTGCCTCAGCCTCACAAGTAGCTGGCGTTACACGTATGCACCATCATGCCCGGCTAATTTGTGTATTTTTAGTGGAGACGAGTTTTCGCCATGTTAGCCAGGCTGGTCTCAAGCTCGACCTCAGGTGATCCGCCCACCTTGGCCTCCCGAAGTGCTAGGATTACAGGCGTGAGCCACTGTGCCCGGCCTTAAATTTATTTTCCATCAGAGAGTATACATGGATACAGGTGAACCTGTTCCCTTTCTATGCCGTATTTCAGACTCAGAACACCATTTTAGGTAGGTTCTGTTTAAGGCCTAACAACAGTCTCCTTTGATATTGTTTGACTTTGCCTGTAGAATAGTACATGCATCATACATACAAAGAGAAGGATAATAAAAATACAATTTGCCCAAGCCAATGAAGGTTTTGTACTTTTGTGGTAGTGGAACAATGGTGTTTTATTATTATTACTATTATTATTTTATTTTGGAGTCTCGCTCTGCTGCCAGGCTGGAGTGCAGTGGCATGATCTTGGCTCGCTGCAACCTCCGACTCCCTGGTTCAAGCGATTCTCCTGCCTCAGCCTCCTGAGTAGCTGGGATTACAGGCACGCACCACCAGCCCCAGCTAATTTTTATATTTTTAGTAGAGACGGATTTTCACCATGTTGGCCAGGATGGTCTCGATCTCCTAACCTCATGATCCACCCACCTTGGCCTCCCAAAGTGCTGGGATTACAGGTGAACAGTGTTTAACTAGCATGCTATTCCACGAAAAAAAAAAAAAAAATCTCTATATGTCTATATATAGAAATATATATCTCACATACTGAATGTACAAAGCTGTTCTTAATTCTTTAGGAGTTACATACGTTGCTGTTTTTTTTTCTTATGAGCTACTATAAGGAAGAGGCTGAGAATATGTCTTTAAAAAGAGCAGGCTGTGGAAGATCTAGCTGGTAATGCTGTTAGTATTCTGCTGCTAGAAATCAGATTGCATTTTATGTGCCTCTTCTCATCTCCAGGGCTTTTATCTTCCACTTCATGGATAATATCTTGGCTCTGTGTTTGGATTCAGATGCTTATCTTTTCCCAGAAACTTGGCCCTCTGGGGACTATCGTTCTGCCTTCCTCCCCTGATGGCTGATGGCTGCAGCTTGGTGCTTAGACGAGCAGCCACTGAACTGGGCTGAGCCGCTGCTGGGCAGCTTTGGTGTATGCATGCAATCAAGGCAAAGAGAATAGCTACGACTCGAAGTCTTTCCTATGCATATGTGCTTTCTCGCTAATAACAATCATAATCTTTTAATCTCTTGGATAATATATCCCAGACCTTTCATAAATTCTCACATTTATGAAACAGCTGTAACAGGTCAAGTATGTGCATAATAGTTACACCACTTTTAGAAGGGTTAAAGAAGTTGCCCGGGCTGGGTGCAGTGGCTCATGCCTGCAATCCCGTTGCTTTGGGAGGCCAAGGCAGGAGGATCACTCTAGGCTGGAAGTTGAAGATTAGCCTGGGCAACATAGTGAGACCCCCATTTCTACAAAAATAAAATAAAATAAATTAGCCAGCTGTTGTGGCACATGCCTGTTGACCTAGAACTCGGGAGGTGAGGCGGAAGGATCGCTTGAGGCTAGGAGTTCACGGCCAGCCTGGGCAATATAAAATGTTCAATGCCAACCTGGGCAATGTAAAATCTCACATTCTTGGTTATTAATTAACCAGAGGGTACCATGAGTATTGCAAGCCAAGTATCAGTGCTCTGCACTTGAAATAACCAATAGTTTTCTCAATAAGGCTGAGGGTTTGCTGATTGCTGCTGGATATTCATCAGCAAATCCCTGACATCCTGGTGTCAACATCTTGGGTAGCAGATGTTAACCTCTGGAACATTAATAAAAAGTGGTAGATCGAGGCCATACTGATTAGAAATTGGGGTATTATGAGAAGTCAATAATTAAGAAGAATAATCCCTATAGTTTATAAGGATATATTTTATACATGTTTATTATTTTACCACCTTGTAAAAGGTCCTTTTTTAAAAAGACCAAGAAGGTCGGGTATGGTGGCTCACACCTGTAATCACAGCATTTTGGGAGGCTGAGGTGGGCGGATTGCCTGAGTTCAGGAGTTTGAGACCAGCCTGGGCAACCTGGTGAAACCCCATCTCTACTACAAATACAAAAATTAGCCGGGCATGGTGGTGCACACCTGTAGTCCTAGCTACTTGGGAGGCCAAGGCAGAAGAATTGCTTGAACTCAAGAGGCGAAAGTCATAGTGAACTGAGATCACACCACTGCACTCCAGCCTGGGCGAGAGAGCGAGACTCCATCTCAAAAAAAAAAAAAAAAAAATGTCTGGGTGCGGTGGCTCACACCTGTAATCCCAGAACTTTGGGAGGCTGAGGTGGGCAAATAACGAGGTCAGGAGTTCGAGACCAGCCTGACCAACATAGTGAAACCCCATCTCTACTAAAAATACAAAAAAAATTAGCCAGGCATGGTGGCCCACGCCTGTAATCCCAGCTACTCAGGAGGCTGAGGCAGGAGAATCGCTTGAACCCAGGAGGCGGAGGTTGTGGTGAACTGAGATCAGGCTCCAGCCTCGGCAACCGAGAGAGACTCCGTCTTGGAAAAAAAAAAAAAAAAGACCAAGATGACTTTTGCCTTTTTCTTCTTTTGAGATCTTCACAGGAGCTTCGAGGGCTGCTATGCCTGCGCCTCAGCAGAGAGAAAAGACCACTGTTGGAGAAAGTTGTTAATTAAGGAATTTATTAAATGATGGAAACAAAGGAAAGGAAAACAGTTTTGTCAATTTGGGCCAATGCTGATGAGCTAATTGTTTGGCTAACCGAGATTCAATGAGAGGAAGAAAAATCAAAGAGCTGAAAAGGCATCTTATTTAATCTAAGAAACCTATTCAAAAAAGTCTGAGAACAAATTGTCTTTTTTTTTTTTTTTTTTTTTTTTTTGACGGAGTCTTGCTCTGTTGCCCAGGCTGGAGTGCAGTGGTGTGATCTCGGTTCACTGCAGCCTCCACCTCCTGGGCTCAAGCAATTCTCCTGCCTCAGCCTCCAAAGTAGCTGGGATTACAGGTACCTGCCACCTCACCCAGCTAATTTTTGTATTTTTAGTAGAGACTAGAAATACATGGGGTTTCGGCATGTTGGCCAGGCTGGTCACATCTTAAACTCCTGACCTCAAGTGATCCGCCCCCCTCAACTTCACAAAGTGCTGGGACTACAGGTGTGAGCCACTGCGCCCGGCCTAAATGTTCTTTTTTTTGATAGAAATAATGAAACCTCATTAAGTCACTATGTGCTAACTGCATGTTGATGATCTCATAATAGGTAAAGGCCAGGTGCTATACCAAAGATAACCCCAAATAGGTGGATTAAACAGCAGACAACTTTCTCTCATGTAACCATTCTAGGTGAATTTGTGGCGTCTGCTCCACGGTCGTTCAGGAACTGGGGCTGGCAGAGTGTCTCTGCGACGCCCAGCACAGGGTTTTAAAGTCAGCTTCAGGCATGACCATTTCAAGCTACTAGAAGCTGGGGTGGGGGAGTAAGGGAGCCTGGAAGTTCAGAATGAGAAGCCCTCTTCCCTTCCCTTCCCTTCCCTTCCCTTCCCTTCCCTTCCCTTCCCTTCCCTTCCCTTCCCTTCCCTCCCCTCCCCTCCCCTCCCCTCCCCTCCCCTCCCCTCCCCTCCCTTCCTTTCCCCTTTTCTTTTCCTTTCTTTTATTTTCCTTCTTCTCTTCTCTTCTCTTCTCCTGTTCTTTTCTTTTCTTTTTTCTTTTCTTTTCTTTCAGAGTTTTGCTCTTGCTGCCCAGGCTGGAGTGCAGTGGCGTGATCTCGGCTCACTGAAACTCTGCTTCCCAGGTTCAAGCGATTCTCCTGCCTCAGTCTCCTGAGTAGCTGGGATTACAGGCATGCGTCACCACCCCTGGGTAGTTTTGTATTTTTAGCAGAGACAGGGTTTCGCCATGTCGGTCAGGCTGGTCTCAAACTCCCAACCTCAGGTGATCCGCTCGCCTCGGCCTCCCAAAGTGCTGGATTACAGGCGTGAGCTGCCGCGCCTGGCGAGAGGCTGTTCTTTACCCGGGTGATGCAGAAGCTTCAGCATCTCTTCGCCTCAGGTTCCACTGCTCATCCAGTCGCAGGTGTCTGCGGAAACGGTTAGGTACTGAGTGCAGCAGAGCGCTAAGAGGAGAAAACATTTAGGGACCCCAGCAGCCTCTGCAGCAGCTGCACTGAAACCTCACACACGTTACCGGCTTGACAGGAAAAATGCTTTGAAAAGCGTGCGGGCTTTCAATTCCTTAACCCCCTTGGGCTCCATGTGCTTTGAAAGTCAGGAATTTTTGGTTTATAGAAAAGTAACAAATTACACATGCTCTACACTGCGTAGCACCCCAGTGGGGTCTGAGGCAGCACCCTTTACACAAATCACTCGATATTTCTGGAGTGAAACATAAAATTATTCAGACGAAATGGGATCAATAAAGACTAAAAGCATCCTCCTGTCAGTGCAGGGCAGGTTGTCTCCGAATACACTCCCCACCCCCCCCGGACTGAGGAAAACACTTTTAGGCCTGGATTTATAAATTGTTGATAAGAAATTATGGAACTGAATTAATGGTAAAAACCATGTAAGTTAAGCATGATTAAGTAATTTTAAAGCAAAACTTTTAAAGCAATTATAATGACACAAGGTCAGAGAATTTTTATTTAAGTTCTATTCTTTAAAATTATGGTTCTTTTTTTTTTTTTTTTTTTGAGACAGAGTCTCACTCTGTTGCCCAGGCTGGAGTGCAGTGGCACAATCTCGGCTCACTGCAAGCTCCGCCTCCTGGGTTCACACCATTCTCCTACCTCAGCCTCCTGAGTAGCTGGGACTACAGGCGCCCGCCACACCACGCCCAGCTAATTTTTTTGTGTTTTTAGTAGAGATGGGGTTTCACCGTGTTAGCCAGGATGGTCTTGATCTCCTGACCTTGTGATCCGCCCACCTTGGCCTCCCAAAGTGCTGGGATTACAGGAGTGAGTCATCACGCCCGGACAAAATTATGGTTCTTTATATATAAATATAGTATTTGTGTGTATGACAACTACAGTAATGACAGGGTGGCTTAGAATTCTAGGAATAGGCCATGTGCGGTGGCTCACGCCTGTAATCCCAGCACTTTGGGAGGCTGAGGTAGGTGGATCACCTGACATCAGGAGATCAAAACCAGCCTGGCCAACATGGTGAAATCCTGTCTCTACTAAAAACACAAAAATTAGCCGGGCGTGGTGGCGGCACCTGTAGTCTCAGCTACTCGGGAGGCTGAGGCAGGAGAATGACGTGAACCTGGGAGGCAGAGCTTGCAGTGAGCCGAGATCGCGCCACTCTCTCCAGCCTGGGTGACAGAGAGAGACTCTGCCCCCCCTCCAAAAAAAAAGTCTAGGAATAAAGGACTAAAAGGAGTCTCACACTCAACAGCAACACAACTAAGGAAGGTGGAAACGATGGCCCAGGAGAAGAGAGGATGGGCACAGGAGTGGGAGAGTCCATGTGTCCCCTGGGCAAAATTTCTAAAAGTAGATACTGTTTAAAAGGAAGGAAATGCCGGGCGCGGTGGCTCAAGCCTGTAATCCCAGCACTTTGGGAGGCTGAGACGGGCGGATCACGAGGTCAGGAGATCGAGACCATCCTGGCTAACATGGTGAAACCCCGTCTCTACTAAAAAAATACAAAAAACTAGCCAGGCGAGGTGGCGGGCGCCTGTAGTCCCAGCTACTCGGGAGGCTGAGGCAGGAGAATGGCGTGAACCCGGGAGGCGGAGCTTGCAGTGAGCTGAGATCCGGCCACTGCACTCCAGCCTGGGCAACAGAGTGAGACTCCGTCTAAAAAAAATAAATAAATAAAAATAAATAAATAAATAAAAGGAAGGAAATACATTGACATTGTGGCTGTCATAAGTGCAAGAGAAGGTGGTCAGTGGATGGTGCTAGGAAGCCGCACTGCTCTCATCCATAACTGACTCTCGCCCAGCTTAACCCCAGGACCTCTTCCTATGAGGCTGGAACCCCACTAGGCCTTTGCCTCCAAAGGCCACCCTAAACTCTACTTTTCCTCCTTTTGGGAAGAGAAACTCAAAAGTGCATGCGTTTTTATTCGGAGCTTGCTAACCATCCCTTAGTGCTCTCACGTTTGGGTGCTCATTTGTGTCTCTGCACTTAGCATCACGCACAATGTAGAAACGACCACTTTTTCCTGATGCCCAAGAAAAACTGGTTGAGATGCAGGAGTATCCCCAAACAGGAACTTGTGCCTGATCAATGTGAGCAATGTGAATTTGGTCCTCCCCGTCCAAATGAGCTCAGCTTCACTCCAGGGTACTATGAGAAGTGAGGGCTAGAAAATCTCTGTGTGAGAAACAGTTATCACTTGAGGAAGTCTCAAGGCTTCTTAGAGCAGTTTTAGGTTCGAAGCGAAATTGGGAGAAACATACAGAGCTTTTCCATAAACTCCTGCCTCTGCACACGTGCAGCCTCCCTCACGATCACCTTCGCCCACTAGAGTGGTACATTTGTCCGAACTGATGAGCCTACACGGGTACATCTTTATTATACAGAGTCCAGGGTTCACATTAGGGTTCACCCTTGGGCTCAATGTATTTCAAAAGTGCTGCACATTCCTTGGGTTTGACAAGTGTATAATGACATGCAGCCACCACTATCGTATCGTACCGAGTCGTTTCTCTGCCCTAAAAATCCTCTGTGCGCTGCCTATTCATCCTTCTCTCCCTAGTAACCCTTGGCAACCATTGATCTTTGTAATGTCTCCATAGCTTTGCCTTTTCCAAAACACCATATAGTTGGAATCACACAGGATGTCACTGAAATTTTTGGAGCAAGGATTTAGTGACTGTTCCTTTCTACCAGGACATGCTGCTTCCTTGCCTACATCTTCTGCTGTGAGACAGCTTCACAGTCGTCTCCATTTCGCTCTTGATATGGGAGAGCGATTCCCATTTCTCACCATCTGTCCAAGAATACCCAGAGATGCCTGACAACTGAAAACAGCTTATGTTTAATAGCTCGATAGGCTACGATCTGATGCATATCTCCCTGAGGAGGATCTGATCAGGTCGCTCATATAAAAATACATTCAGTTCTGCTATTCATTTGTTTCGAAAATGCAAATTTGTTCCAATGCAGTTGGTGTATTGGAGAACAATTGAAGCAGAACGAGAATTTCATGTTTGTGTATGCATGATTTCATCCATGAAAAACACTAGGTGAGCAGAGACAACTGCACTTAGCTGAATCCAGCTGCCCAGGAAGGCATAAAACACTGACACACTCACAGGCACGCACACGCGCAGACACCCCTCGACACCTGCCAGCCACCTCAGTTCACTGCCAGTGTTATGAGCCGCACCCACACACATTTGGTGTAACAGCTTTCTGTTTGATTTCCTTTCTTTTCCGTCCCTCCTGATAACCCTCCTTCTACTGCTTCAGAATAACTCATAAGCTGTAATCCTTCTGATGCCCACTTCCATAAGCAAGTTTCAGATATTTTTCAAGGTACAGTGCCACATTTATTGTAGTACTTATGTATTTCTTAACCACTTAACAATGTAAAACTGTACTACAGTGTTTACTAGGGTCCTTCTTTTTTTAATGTGTCAGTTGACAATGTTTCTAGTGTTGTGCCCAGGAACCCAGAAACCCAGTAGTTTGTTGCTATGTTTCTTTATTTTTTTAATAAATTAATTAATTTATTTTTGAGACAGAGTCTTGTTCTGTCACCAGGCTGAACTGCAGTGGTGCCATCCTGGCTCACAGCAACCTCCACCTCCTGGGTTCAAGCAATTCTCCTGCCTCAGCCTCCCGAGTAGCTGGGATTACAGGTGCACGCCACCATGCCCGGCTAATTTTTTTGAATATATGTATTTTGAGACAGAGTCTTGCTCTATCACCCAGGCTGGAGTGCAGTGACGCGATCTCAGCTCTCTGCAAGCTCTGCCTCCTGGGTTCACACCATTCTCCTGGCTCAGCCTCCCAAAGTAGCTGGGACTACAGGCACCTGCCACCATGCCTGGCTAATTTTTGTATTTGTTTTTTTTTAGAAATGGGGTTTCACCGTGTTAGCCAGGATGGTCTCACTCTCCTGACCTCGTGACTGGCCCACTTTGGCCTCCCAAAGTGCTGGGATTACAGGCGTGAGCCACCATGCCTGGCCTTAATTTTTTTTTTTTGTATTTTTAGTAGAGATGGAGTTTCACCATATTGGCCAGGTTGGTCTCAATCTCTTGACCTCGTGATCCACCCACCTTGGCATCCCAAAGTGCTGGGATTACAGGCATGAGCCACCATACCCGGCCAAACTCAGTAATTTTTATGACACAATTCTGTATATTGCAACGATTTTTAGAAACGCATGTGGCACTCCAGCAGAAATGACTGTGTATGACAGGATGCGAAAATGGAATTCCTTTTCTCTAGGATTCCACTGAGAGTCCAAGATCATTTATGCGTCAACTTCCTCATTTTTTCTCGTGTTAAACTTGCAAAGGAGTTAGAAAAGAATCACTTTTTTATTTACTCTCACATGGGCCGGTACTAAAGTTGAAGAAGATGGAAATTTATTTGGAAATTGGAGTTGCTAAAGCAAAATATGCAGGAGGTCATCAGCCTGGGGTTGGTTCTGTACCTAGAACACTTACACAAGCAAACCAAAGTTCAACTTGGAAGCATTTCTTGAAACTGATTATTATTTTTTTTGTGGGTTTGGGGAGACAACAAGCAATAAGCAGCCAATCAGAAACAGCCAACCAGCAACCAGTCACAACTAGCTAGCAACCAATCAGTGAACTAGCAACCTGTCACGGACAACCAACCAGCAGCCAATCAGAAACAGCCAACTGGCAACCAGACACAAACAGCCAATTAGCAATTAATTATAAAAAGCCAATCAACAACCAGTTGCAAATAGCAAACCAGTAAGCAGTCACTAACAATCGGCTAGCAGTCAATCACAAACGGCCAACTAGGAACCGATGTCAAACACCCAACCACAAACAGCTAATTAGCAACCACTCACAAGCAGCCAACTAGTACTCAATCACAAACAGCCAACTTGCAACTGGCCACAAACAGCCAACTAGCTGTTAGTTATGTAAGTAAGGACTTTTCACAAGATCATACTCAAATGAGGCCTGGCTGGACCAGTCAGTCGAGTAATTCCTTTGTTTTCATGGTCAGCCGATAAAGGCTTGTTGCTCACTCTGCTAGAGCGGAGCTCTCTGCACCTCTTCTGTGTCTGAGTGCTGCCCGATTCATGAATGCCTTAATGCTCAAATAAACTCTGTTAAATTTATTTTGTCTAAACTTTTTCTTTTCATGGCAGCTTTCTTTGGAAAGAGTAACTTGAGCACGTAGGTCCCTAAATCTCCCCTCTCTGGGAGAAGGATGGGTGTACTGTCCCCTCACATCATGCCTGGTAAGAGAGCTTCAGGCCCCTGCTACAGCTGACTGTGCATCCACAGAGCTTGCAGTTACACAATGGAGCAGTGTCTGCCTCACGGCTGAGAAAAGCCGACAACCTGGCTCCAGTGGTCTGAAATACGTGATCAACACTATGTTTTGTGTATCTGCCACAACTGCTTGAAATAACCGTTTAGAATGGTGTCACAGGTCCTGAGAATAGAAATGATGACCGAGGAGAGTTGTGGACAAGAGGTAAGGACGTAAGGAGAGGGCAGAGAGGACACAAGATGCCACTCTCCTGGCTGTGAAGATAGAGTAAGGGACCACAAGCCAAGGAATGCAGGCAACCTCTAGCAGCTGGAAAAGGCATGGAAACAGCTCCTGCCCTTATCTTCCAGAAGGAATGCAGGCCTGCCTACACCTAATTTTAATCTAGTCAAAATAACGTCAGACTTCTGAGACCTCCAGAACTGCAAGATAATAAATTTGTGTTGTTTTAAAACCACAGAAGGCATGGTGATTTGTTAGCCCAGCTGTAGAACAGTAACACAGATCAAGGGTGTAAGCGGAGGAGAAGGGGAAGAAGGGGGAAAGACCTTCAATTCTTCTTGGAGAGTAAGGCTCACAGTCACACTGCACACTGAGTACAAAGTTACCTCCAGGGACTGAGGCCAACCTAGCTCAGGACCAGGGCAAAAGCACCCTGAAGTGCTGAGACCAGTCTGATCATATCACCACCGACAGCACAGGGAGGCTCAGTTCCGGCAGACACACCCTGCCGACTCCGTTGATGACACAGTCTGTCTGCTATTGGCAAACTCTTCTTTGTCTGTGAGTAAAATGATGCTGTTTACAAGCAAAGTTGAAGGCATAAAAGATTTTCGATAAACTCCTAAGGGCTCATTACAATTGGGATCAATTTTATGCACTCTGGTTTGGGTAGCATCCTTCTATGATCAGAGGGTGGATCCCAAGCAGCCTATCGTGTTAAAAATAGGAAGAGGTGCTGTGTAAAAAGACTATAGGATTGTCTAAGCAGAGTGGAAAAACAGGCTGAAAGAGTTCAGTGGGTTTGTGTCACTTTGTCTTGTAATAAAGTCAGCAAGTGAAAAGCGAGGGAAGGTTTTTTCCTCCTCTTCTGCCTCAGTTTTCTTTCTTTTTTTTTTTCTGCCTGAATTTGAATATAGATTTCACTAATTTAAACAGAAATACGGTCTATCCTCTTTGTATACTAATCTCTTGTATTCCCCGCTTCTTCACTTTCATTTCTTCCTCGTTACTTACAAGCAGGATGGAAGTCAGGTAGAGCCGGCTGCATTCCACATCCTTCACTTCCTCTTCGGGTAGCTGGGCCCTGGGCCTGGCATCTTGTGAGTATAAAATGAAGGTTGCCTTTTGTCTGGTCCTTCTTTCATCATAGTGACTGGCACTCATCACACACACATTTTTATTCCAGGATATAGTCTCAGAAAATCCTGCTGAAGGTTCAAGCCAAGAAGACACTTCTATGCCAATGAATCCTAAAACCACCCTTGCATAATTATAAATATTGAGAGAACTCTGACATGACCCACTCTATCTTGCTTTTAACCTCACCTGCTAACTTGTTTTTGTTTTGCTTATTATAGTAGAGAGGTCAATATAACTATGAGAGGAATGTGGTCATAGTTAAACTCGGAGGCCAGGGAAACTGATCCCCCTTCTTGTCTGGAGATTAAAGGTACATTCATAAAACAAAGTTAGAATTATGGTTGGGGATTAAACTTCGCTAAGGGCCAGGAAGCATTAATGACCTGCCATTGCTTAGCGATTATTAAACTCCTTCTTTGCTGCAATAACTGTTGTTCTTGGGCCAGGCAAGAATGGCTTATGCCTAGAATCTCAGTACTTTAGGAGGCCAAGGAAGGAGGATCACTTGAGTCCAGGAATTGGAGATTAGCCTGGGCAACATAGTGAGACCTCGTTTCTCCAAAAAAAATTTAAAAATTAGCTGAAGGCTGAGTGCAATGGCTCACACCTGTAATCCTAGCACTCTGGGAGGCCGATGCGGGTGGATCACATGAGGTCAGGACTTTGAGGCCAGCCTGGCTAACACGGTGAAACCCTGTTTCTACTAAAAATACAAATAAATAAATAAATAAATAAATAAATAAATAAATAAATAAAAATGGCCAGGAGCAGTGGCTCACGCCTGTAATCCCAGCACTTTGGGAAGCTTGGGCAGGCAGATCACCAGGTCAAGAGATCGAGACCATCCTGGCCAACGTGGTGAAGCCCTTTCTCTACTAAAACTACAAAAATTAGCTGGGCATGGTGGCACCTGCCTGTAGTCCCAGCTACTAGGGAGGCTGAGGCAGGAGAATCACTTGAACCCAGGAGCAGAGGTTGCAGTGAACCAAGATTGTGCCACTGCACTCCAGCCTGATAACAGAATGAGACTCTGTCTCAAAACAGAACAAAACAACAAGAAGAAGAAAAATTAGGTGGGTGTGGTGGGGTGTGCCTGTAATCTCAGCTACTTGGGAGGTTGAGGCAGGCAGGAGAATTGCTTGAGCCGGGAGGTGAAGGTTACAGTGAGCCAAGATCGTGCCACTGCACTCCAGCCTCGGCGACAGAGCTGTCTCTGTCTCAAAAAAAAAAAAGGAAAAATAGTAATAATAGTAATAATAATAATAATAATTAGTTGGCTATGGTGGTGAATGCCTGTAGTCCCAGATATTTGGGAGGCTGAGGTGGAGGTTGAGGCTGCAGTGAGCCATGATTGCACCACTGTACTCCAGCCTGGGTGACAGAGTGAGAACCTGTCTCAAAAATAAATACATAAATTAAATACCTTCCATCTCATTGGCTTTTTTTTGGGGGGGCGGGCAGTGGAAGAACCTGTCAGTCTGTGATGGTCCCTCAATATTGGCTATCAGTGACTTTTATGGTCTAGATGGTCAAAGAGAAAAATGGCGTCAGAAAAACCCAACATGTCCCTATTTAATTAGGAAAAGGGGAATTAGTATCACTGTATGCCTACTATTTACTAGGTACTGATTAAAGTGTTGGTTACTTAGAAATATTTCATTTCTTTACCATGCTCATAGTTATACCAAAGTGTAGGTTTAATTGTCAAATAGCACAATCTCTTGCAACTGGTATAACTTAGGCTATTAATAAATGCTAGGTATTTGGAATAAGAGTGGAGTGTGAAACTTTATTTTGCTTTTTAGAAAGTGGTGGATTTTAGACAATTTTCTTAACCTTTTCAAGCCTCATTTATTCGACTGACCTTTTACTCAGTGTCTGCAATGGGTCTACCATTGGCCTGTCCTGAAGGGGTAACAGATACACGACAAAGTCCCTTCTTTGCAGAGAAAACCATCAGCTTTTAGTTTCTTCCATGTCAAAATTTGAATAGTACCCATCTTGCAGTGTGTTGTGAGGATTAAATGAGATAAATTTTTATGAGAGTGCTTCACATTTAGAAGAAACTCAATAAATGTTAATTTCTTGCTTTCCCTAGTGGCAGCCTAGGGGGAAGGAAATTTTTCAGCTGGGAAGCCTTTATTTGTGCTTCTCAAATAATATTAACACTGCCTTGGGGGTGACTGGTTCTGAATAACAAGCACGGGAACAGTATTAATGAAGGTACCTCCATGGATTGGTGAAAATTATAGTGAGATTCTGATCAATATTCAACATCTGACAGTAATCTTATTATAAGAATAATTCTAGTATTTCAATTTTATCATTTGGTGAGATGTGCTGGAGCATAACCTCATTGATGGAGACAAAGTGAGAAACAGTAGTGATTTTGAGTAGAATTAGCAGAAGTATGTGTTACTGGTCCTGGGCTTATTAAAGGGTCTGTTATAGCCAGTGCAGTAACTCCTGTAACATGTGCTGATAAGAGTAGTGTAATACTGTGACCATTCATTCACAAATGGTAGGACCAATGTTCCCTCTCTCTTTTTTTTTTGAAATGGAGTTTCACTCATGTTGCTGAGGCTGGAGTACAATGGCGCGATCTTGGCTCACTGCAACCTCTGTCTCCTGGGTTCAAGCAGTTCTCCTACTTCAGCCTCCCTAGTAGCTGGGACTACAGGTGTGTGCCACCACGCCTGGTTAGTTTTTGTATTTTTAGTAGAGACGGGGTTTCACCATGTTGGTCAGGCTGGTCTCGAACTCCTGACCTCAAGTGATCCACCTGCCTTGGCCTCCCAAAGTTCTGGGATTACAGGTGTGAGCCACTGCGCCTGCCCTGGACCAACGTTCTTCTAACAGGAGGAGTATGCTTAACTAGATTGCCGTCTGCTCTAAAGGTGTGCCTCCTTCTTTGGCGAATTTATAAGGAAGTCCCCACAGCCCTCAAGACAGAGACTGAACAAGGGATGTGACTGCTGTGAATACTTCCAGCCAAAGGCCATCAGGACACCCGGAGTTGAACAAGGTGGGCTTATTGCTAACAAGGAGACCACCCTCTGGAGACCCATGGGACGTCTCAGGAAGAGGGTGATAGAACAGGCTCGTGATGGGGTTTGAGCTTATGCTAGGTGATTCTGAGTGAGTAATCAATGAAGCATGGTTTTTCTCTGGTGCTGTCAGTGAGCAGTGGAGATTCTGTGATAAAGCATGGTAATAATTTTTATCTAGGAGGCAGGAGGAACACAGGAGCGCTTAAGCTTAATCCACACAAAGGCAGTTTTCACATTAGCGGAAGAAGGGGATGTTCAGCCAGTATTATGGTTTGCACAGTCTTCTTGTGTTTTGTTTTTGAGACGGAGTTTTCATTCTTGTCGCCCAGGCTGGAGTACAATGGCGCGATCTCGTCTCACTGCAACCTCCACCTCCCGGGTTCAAGTGATTCTCCTGCCTCAGCCCCCCAAGTGGCTGGGATTACGGGCATGTGTCACCACGCCCAGTTAATTTTGTATTTTTAGTAGGGACAGGGTTTCTCCATGTTGGTCAGGCTGTTCTCGAACTCCCGACCTCAGGTGATCCACCCACCCCGGCCTCCCAAAGTGCTGGGATTACAGGCGTGAGCCACCACGCCCGGCCAGTGTTCTAGTATTAATCTGTGCTCAGACTGTTTATGGAGTGGTCTTGTTTTTGTCTCCCTCCGTCACAGTCACAGAGTGACCCTGTTGCTGCTGGTGCTCTGTGAAATTGTTTACGTTCACCAGAACATGGGGCTCAGCTGTGAGCGCCAGGCCAGCTCCTGGCAGGCGACCGGCAGACGACCGGCAGGAGCTGCTCTTTTCTTGTGTTTTTTCTGCCCTCACCACATGGCCTATTTCCTTCCAGTCCAGTAGAAATGGGCAGTGACTGGCCCAATAGTAGGAGCCCTTAGCCACTGACATTGGGAACAGGCCTAAGGCTGGTGAGTCTGCAACACACAACAGAGACAGTCTGCCAAATAGGAGGAAAAAAGGGGAGAAATGGAGGGACTGAACAGGGAGATTAGAGAGGAAGAGAAGGGTGGAAAGGGAGACAGTGGGAGAGAGAGGACAGAGGGAGAGAGAGGGCCCATGGAGACACGCTCCTTTCCAAGTCTATAAGACTCCTTTCTTTATTTGCAAGAAAATGTAAATTATAGAGGACTTACACGTAGGAATGATCTTTTGAAATCCTTTGTGCATAATTTTGTACACTTCCCTTGGAGTTTGGTATATGTTTGTCCACCCAGCAATGCAGGAAGTGCCTCAGGGACGGAAAGCACCTCTTTTTTTTTTTTTTTTTTGAGACAGAGTCTTGCTGTGTCTCCCAGGTTGGAGTACAGTGGCACAGTCTTGGCTCACTGCAACCTCCGCCTCCCAGGTTCAAGCGATTCTCCTGCCTCAGCCTCCTAAGTAGCTGGACTTACAGGCATGCACCACCACCCCCGACTAATTTTTTTTTTTTTTTGAGACGGAGTTTTGCTCTTGTTGCCCAGGCTGGAGTGCAATGGCGTGATCTTGGCTCATCACAACCTCCGCCTCCTGAGTTCAAGAGATTCTCCTGCCTCAGCCTCCCGAGTAGCTGGGATTACAGGCATGTGCCACCATGCCCGACTAATTTTGTATTTTTAGTAGAGGCGGGGCTTCTCCATGTTGGTTAGGCTGGTCTCGAACTCCTGACCTCAGGTGATCCGTCTGCCTCGGTCTCCCAAAGTGCTGGGATTACAGGCGTGAGCCACTGTGCCTAGCCCTAATTTTTGTATTTTTAGTAGAGACAGGGTTTTGCCATGTTGGCCAGGTTGGTCCTGAACTCCTGACCTCAGATGATCTGCCTGCCTCAGCTTCCCAAAGTGTTGGGATTACAGGCATGAGCCACCACCCCCAGCTGGAAAGCACTTCTTAAACCTGAATTGGGCTGGGCACAGTGGCTCATGCCTGTAATCCCTTTGGGAGGCTGAGGCGGGCAGATTGCCTGAGGTCAGGAGATCGAGACCATCCTGGCCAACATGGCGAAATCCTGTCTAAACTAAAAATACAAGCAATTAGCTGGGCGTGGTGGCGGCGCCTGTAGTCCCAGCTACTAGGGAGGCTGAGGCAGGAGAATGACAGCAACCCGGGAGGTGGAGCTTGCAGTGAGCAGAGATCATGCCGCTCACTCCAGCCTGGGCGACAGAGACTCTGTCCCAAAAAAAAAAAAAAAAGAGAGATGGGGCGGGGACAGGCATTATGCCAGGAGCCGGAGGGGATGCTTCCTGTAGTTTAGAAAACAAAACCAAACAAAACACACTCCAACACAAACAGTTGACCCGAGGGCATTCAAGATGGAAAAGTTAAGAATGTTCACAATGTTTCGTATCCTACTGAACCGTTTCCTGAGAGAATGATAATGAAGTTTTCAACAGAGGGCTTGGAAATACAAAAATTGTTTCTTGAATACAAGTATGTTTACTAATAATAAATTGCCTTAAATATATACTCATATATTTAAACTTTATTTTCTGTACCTTAATTTAGTCACCCCAAAATTAGGTTTAGAGGAATTTTTTGAGATACACTCTAGCGGAGAGAGGAGAAAATTTGTTTGGTGCAGCTGAAGAGCTATCCCAAGGCAGAGCTCTGCAATGAGACTGGAATTCCATATGCCTCCTCCTGGCCCCCATCATTGCTACAAATCTATGGGAATACTGCTCACAGACAGAAAAGAACTAACTGGTAGTGTCGCCGCAGACCACAGAGTTGGGATGAGAAAAGCTGGGTGCTGTAGGGTGCACAGCACCGCGGAAGGAAACACTCAGTGATACAATAACGACAGGAAGAATAGGCTTGAAGCAAGTGCAAACGCAAATACTGAAATTTGCAGGGGTTCGAAACTGCCCTGAAGGAAGAGGTGGGCAACTCTGCCAGACACTGTCTGGGAAGATCAGGGCGGAACACACGGCCAGGATCTGGCCAGGCCGAACTGAGACTCCCCCGTCAATCACATCTTTGAAGGAAAATCTACACCAGAGCTTACTAGATTCCTAGGTTAGTAAAAAAAGTTTTCTTTTTCTTTTTCTTTCTTTTTTTTTTTTGGTAACTAACATTGTAAAGTAAACATTATATCATGTTCATTATACATAAGTAATGATTTCAGCTATTGTTTGAAATCCGTGGTCAACATCAAAAAGCCTGTAGGTTCTTTTCTAAAAATGATAGGACAAGCTAAGAAACCTTGTCCCCATCCCCTTATGCAATCTTGAGGAGCCATGCTCAGAATAAATTAGATGACACACTTAGATATATTAGATAAGAGTCATTTCTGCTTCTCAGGTTGAGAAAGTTCTTTGCATTTAAACTGTGAGACCAAGCTGAAGACAAAAACAGTCCACCTAAATATATCTTAATGTTACTATTATGAAAACTAGGATCAATATGACAGGACCAACCTAGGATCAATATGCTCAGAACATTTATTTTAAATTTTGTGTAAATTTCTTATTTGTAATATATCGGGCAGGTGAATGGTTCAAAATTCAGGTACAGTAAGACATATAATGACAAGCAAATATTTGACTCTTTTTTTTTTTTTTTGGTACCATGATGACCTAATAACCCCCAAACTTCCCAGCCATAAAACAGAGAAATTAAATGAGGCCAGTAACAAAGACAGTTTGAGTCCAGGGCAGTGCCTGAAGGCACTAGATATGCTGGGACCCTTCCTTGCCTTAGAGCAGGGATGGGATCTGAGTTCAAAGCCCCTGCTCCTCTTGTGGTGGAGAGTTGGGTTGGACATCATGTTCATATAGCCAGAGGAAACAGAGGGTGTCATCTATGTCAGCACTGGCTGCAGTGGAGCTTAAAAAACACCCTCTCTCCGGCTCTCACTTGGGTTGAGTCTGAATTTCCACTGTTTACATGGGCTGAAAACTGCAAGCAGGAATTTAAATTTAAAGCACATGGAGTCTATAGTATCCCCAAGTACCTCAGAGAAGCAAACATCAATACTCCCTTGAGAAATAAGTCTTCAAACAAGGCCTCTGAGTCACCTCACAGGGCGAGTGGCACCAACTTTTAACTAATATAACTAATAAAGAGAAGCCGTGGGTACATATGAAGTTGTTGACGAGCATTTGTCAACAAAAACAGACCTGCAAAGACATCAGATACTGGAAGGACAGAATATAGAATATAAAATGGGTATTCTTAATATGTTTCAATGAGTAAAGGCAGAAATAGGATGAAGAGTCGGGATGGAGAGATCACCAAATATTAGCAGACACATTTGGGCAAAACTACTAGAAATATAAACTATAATAATTGAAGTAAAACGAAAACTCAAAGGAAGGGTTAAAAAAGCAAATTGCTAGAGATGAGAGAGCAATTAGTAAACTGAGTTATTCAAAAATTATATTGACTATTACACAAAGACATCAATACACTGAAAATAGAAAAGTTTAAGAGACAAGTAGAAAATCTACCATACATATAATCAGAATTTGAGAGGAAGATTATTGAAAAAATACAAGGAATAAAATATATATACACACATATATATATATTTTTGAGATGGAGTCTTGCTCTGTCACCCAGGCTGGAGTGCAGTGTCACGATCTCGGCTCACTGCAACCTCCACCTCGCAGGTTCAAGCAATGCTCCCGCCTCAGCCTCCTGAGTAGCTGGAATTACAGGTGCCCGCCACCACGCCCGGCTAATTTTTGTGTTTTTAATAGAGATGGGGTTTCATCATGTTGTCCAGGCTGGTCTCGAACTCCTGACCTCAGGTGACCCACCTGCCTAAGCCTCCCAAAGTGCTGGGATTTCAGGCGTGAGCCACCGCGCCTGGCCAAAATATTTCAAGAAATAATGACTAACAATGTTTCTGGAATGAATAAAAGACACAAACCCATCCTGTGTCTTTCATTCATACCATTTGATTTCTCATTTGATTATTTCTCTTTGTGTAGCTGGGAAGTTTCCGGGTTGTTGGCTCATCATGGTACCAAATCATGACTAGAGCCAAAGGAAGATAAACGGGCCGGGCGCGGTGGCTCACGGGAGGCTGAGGCAGGAGAATGGCGCGAACCCGGGAGGCGGAGCTTGCCGTGAGCCAAGATGGCGCCACTCACTCCAGCCTGGTGACAGAGAGACTCCACCTCAAAACACACAAAAATAAAACCAGAGAAAGATAAATAAGAGCGAGTCAATATTAGGACAGACTGCAGTGCAACAGCGGAACAACATGCCCAGTACGGGATCACGAAGGAAGGGACGCTTGCACCGGGCATGGTACAGAAGCATATGTAAAGATGATGTGGACATCTTGTATCATCAAGCGCTGCAAATTTTTAAAAAACGAGACAGCACGACCCACCTATTAAAAACGTGAGCAGACCGGGAGTGGCGGCTCCTGCCTGTAATCCCAGCACTTTGGGAGTCCGAGGCAGGCGGATCACCTGAGATTGGGAGTTCAAGACCATCCTGGCCAACCTGGAGAAACCCCGTCTCTACTAAAAATACAAACTTAGTCGGGTGTGGTGGCCGGTGCCTGTAATCCCAGCTACTCGAGAGGCTGAGTCAGGAGAATTGCTTGAACCTGAGAGGCGGAGGCTGCGGTGAGCCGAGATCGTGCCATTGCAGTGCAGTCTGGGTAACAAGAGCGAAAGTCCGGCTCACAAAAAAAAAAAAAAAAAAAACCAAAGGTGAGCATCCCAAACACCAATGCTGGCCAGGATGTGGAGCCACAGGACTCGGATCCACTGTGCTGGGAGCAGATGTACTCGTAAAACAGTACTGATACCATGGAGGGCAGTTTGGTGGTTTCCTCTAAAACTAAACATTCTTTTACTATATAGTCCAGCCACTACGCTCCTTGATATTTACCCAAATGAAGACATTCGTGTTTATAGCAGCTTTATTTATAATTGCCAAAGCTTAGACACAAGTAAGATGTTGTCCATTAGGTTAAAAAAGAAAAGAAACTGTGGCACATGCAGAAAATAGGATATTATTTAGTGCTAAAAAGAAAGAAGCTATCAAGTCACAGCAACACATGGAGGAATCTTAAATGTGTATAAAGGACTGAAAGAAAAACCAATCTGAAAAGGTTATGAACTGCATGATTCCAGTCATGTGATGCTTTGGAAAAGGCAAAACTGGAAACGGTAAAAAGATCAGTGGTTGCCAGAGGTTAAGGGTAAAGAGAGATGGTTAGGTGGAGAACAGAAGATTTTTAGGATAGTGAAACCATTTTGTATGATAATATAATGGTGGATATGTGTGATTATACGTTTGTTAAAAACCATGGGATGTACAACCCTGAGAGTAAACCCTAATGTAAACTGTGAAATTTGAGTAAAATCATAATGTATCATTGCAGGTCTTTAGATTTGTCAAAAATGCACCACTCTGGTGGGGGATGGTGGTAGTGGGGTAGGTTATGTGTGCATAAGGACCGAGGGTACATGAGAACTCTCCGAACTTTCTGATCAATTTTGCTGTGAAACTAAAGCTGGTCTAAAAAATACAGTTTATTAAATTACAAAAATCTAACAGGGTTAAAAGGAAATGGGAAAATTATTTTAAAAATATATATGGACGGCCACGGTGGCTCACGCCTGTAATCCTAGCACTTTGGGAGGCTGAGGCTGGTGGATCACAAGGTCAAGAGATCGAGATCATCCTGTCCAACATGGTGAAACCCTGTCTCTACTAAGAATACAAAAATCAGCCAGGCAAAGTGCAATGCGCTTGAAGTCCCAGCTACTCAGGAGGCTGAGGCAAGAGAATCACTTGAACCTGGGAGGCAGAGGTTGCAGTGAACTGAGATCGTGCCATTGCACTCCAGCCTGGGGACAGAATGAAACTCCATCTCAGAAAAAAAAAGAAAGAAAGAAAGAAAGAAAGAAAGGAAGAAAGGAAAGGAAAGGAAAGGAAGAAAGAAAGAACAAACATGTATGTGGCAGCATGAAGATCAAGAATAGATGGGAGAAACTCTTCAAGTGGAATGAGGTGGGAACATATGCTACTTCAGATATCAAGATGCATTATAATCCACAGACTATAAGACAGTGGCATTAGCACAAGAATAGACCAAAAGAGAAAATAAATTTGGTAGATTGTCTGGAAATAACACAATGAGAGTGTGGACGCTTGATAAGTGGTGAAATTATCCTGTATATGAATGGGGATAATATGCGCTAGTCCATTAAATTAATCTTCTCTCTATGACTTTTTCTCCCTCTCGCTTTCTTTCTCTGTGTGTGTATGTGCATATATGAGTGTGTGTGCATGCGTGTTTGATATGGACAGGAGGCAGAGAAACACCAGGTAGAAGAAGGCAGTTCTCCATCAAAGGCCCCACCTTCAAGCCTGGAAACTGTGGCCCTAAATGAGAACAGTTATCTCTGTTTTCCTGCCCAAATGCTGCTTTATCCAAAACCACCCTGGCCTGCCACCCCCACGCCCCCTCGACTCTGCATCTTGTACTCATAAACCTCCCAAACCCCTGGTTCAATGAGCAGAAGGGCGGCACAGCAGCAGAGCAGCAGAGTGGCACAGTGGAGAAGGAGAGAAGTGTCTGAACGTGGGGAGTTTTGTTGGGGGCAGTCAGAAAAGAGATTCTCCACAAGATGGCTGAACTCCAGGGGAAGATCATCTTCCCACTCCATCCCCTCTCCACCTCCCCATCCCACTAAGAGCCACCTCCACCTCAATAAAATCCCTGCATTCACCATTCTTCAAGTCCATGGGACCTGATTCTTCCTGGAAGCTAGACAGGAATTCAGGACCCATTAGATACAGGAACCCAAACAGGCTGTCACACTGACTCTTCACTGAGCTGTTTAACACTTTAGCTTTCCCTGGGTGGCAGGGCTAAAGGAGCATTGTAATACCCCTAGCCACTGCTGGGGGGCCAGAGCCCAGATGTGCTCTCCCCAGCTCACCTGTGTGCTTTCCCTTCTGAAGGGTTTGAACATGCAGCAGCCGAATAAATGAGCCACATCCCATCACATGTCCCGTGAGGTCAGGGAACTCTCCCGTTTCATGTTGACAGATGTTGTAAGCATTAATGGTTTTAAATGCAAAAGGAAAACTCAGAAATTTTAAAGGCAGTGTAGAATAAATTCACTATGGCCTTTGTATTTCTGAAACCGCATATAAGATGTACAAGCCACAAAAGCATCTCCATAAATTTAACTACATTAAAATTAAAAACTTGTTTTTATCAAAAAATACAAGAAAGAAAGCAAAAATACGATACGCATGCAGGGAGAATAATTTTTTTTTTTTTTTTTTTGAGACAGAGTTTTGCTCTTGTTGCCCAGGCTGGAGTGCAGTGGTACGATCTCAGCTCCCCGCAACCTTCACCTCCCAGGTTCAAGCGATTCTCCTGCCTCAGCCTCCCAAGTAGCTGGGATTACAGGCGCCTACCACCACGCCTGGCTAATTTTGTATTTTTAGTAGAGACGGGGTTTCTCCATGTTGGTCGGGCTGGTCTTGAACTCCTGACCTCAGGTGATCCACCCACCTCGGCCTCCCAAAGTGCTGGGATTACAGGCATAAGCCACCATACCTGGCCTAATTTTTTTAAATACATAAAATTAATGAAGCATTATGATCCAGAATATATAAAAATATAATATATCAGTAAATCAATAAAAATGGAGAAAAAATGTGAAAAAATTTCACAGTAGAGGAAATAACCTGTTAGAAAAATCTGTAAAAGGTACTAACAAGTACTTTACAGAAGAGGAAATATGAGTGGCCAGTAGATATATACAAAAAGATTCTCAATTCATAATAATCAGTGAAAGGCAATTTAATATTTAATGAAATCTCATGATACACCCAATACATAGGTAAGTATGACCAGGATATAGAACAAGGATGTCCCTGGGGCAGTTGCTAAGAGTGTGAATGGGTGCAATGACTTTGGAAATCAATTTGGCAAATTGAATGTGAGTATGCTCAATTCTAGTATGTGCTGTAGAAAAAATGTCCCTTTGCACAAGGAGTCATATAAAAGAATATTTGTAAGAGCATTGTTAATAATAACAAAAAACAAAAACAAAATCTTGCAAGTAACCAAATGTCTATTGGGTGTATTGGTGGGAAAATGGATAAAGAAATTGAGGTTTATTCATGAATTGGACACTATACAATGGTGAAAATGAATAAACTTGAACTACCCACGTCAGGGTGATTGAAACTCGGAAAGTTAATACATTCAGGAAGCAAGTTGTGGAAAGATATGCAGCGTGATACTGTATTATAAATTCAAAACCAAGCTGACTAGGCAGTGTATTAACAGCTATGCAACATGTCTGTGAGTGGAACTATAGGAGAAAACCCAGGGGCAGGGACAAAGTGACAGAAGCAAACAGGAGCTTCAGAGGGAACAGTGACGTTCCATGGCTTAGTGTGGGTGAAGGGCTCAATGTGTTTGTTTCATGAAAATCTATCTCTGTCTATCTGTCTCTCTCTATCATCTATCTAGCTAGCTAGCTAGCTACCTACCTACTTACCTATCATCTATCTAATCTTATCTATCCATCCTATCTACAGATGAATATATTTGTGTGTATATAAATATACACCTATCACAAACATTCTCTTATATGTATCAAATATTTTCATAATAAAAACATTTACAAAATCCCCTACTCTTTCTAGTCCTCTTATTCCATAGTTTCCCCTTCTGTGTCTTGTTTTGTAAACTTAATGTGTGGGCCAGGCACGGTGGCTCACACTTATAATCCCAGCACTTTGGGAGGCTGAGGCGGGTGGATCACCTGACATCAGGAGTTCGAGAGTAGCCTGGTTCAACATGGTGAAACCCTTTCTCTATTAAAAATACAAAAATTAGCTGGGTGTAGGGTGGTGGGTGCCTGTAATCCCAGCTACTCAGGAGGCTGAGGCAGGAGAATCGCTTGAACTTGGGAGGTTGAGGTTGCAGTGAGCTGAGATGGCACCACTGCACTCCAGCCTGGTGACAGAGTGAGACTCCATCTCAAACAAAAATAAAAAAATAAATAAAATAAACTTAATGTGTGAATATTGTTCCTTCCCAGTATACGTTATTTTCCCCCAGCTTTATTTAGGTATAATTGATAAATTGAAATTATATATATTCAAGGAATACAATATGGTAATTTGAGATATGTATACATTGTGAAATGACTACCACAGTCAAGTTATTTAATTCATCATCACACGTGTGTGTGTGTGCGTGTGTGTATTGTGTGTATGTGGTTAGGACACCTAAGATCTACTCTCTCAGACAATTTCAAGTATTCACTGCCTCCTTGTATATATGGATGCAGTGCATACTTGAAATTGTCTGAGAGAGTAGAAGCTTCCTTCCTTCCTTCCTTCCTTCCTTCCTTCCTTCCTTCCTTCCTTCCTTCCTTCCTTCCTTCCTTCCTTCCTTCCTTCCTTCCTTCCTTCCTTCCTTCTCTCCCTCCCTCCTTCCTCCCTCCTTTTCTTTCTTTCTTCTTCCTTTTTTTTTTTAGACGGAGTCTCGGTCTGTGGCCCAGGCTGGAGTGAGTGGCGCGGTCTCGGCTCACTGCAAGCTCCACCTCCCAGGTTCACGCCATTCTCCTGCCTCAGCCTTCCGAGTAGCTGGGAGTACAGGCGCCGCCACCGCGCCCAGCTAATTTTTCGTATCTTTTAGTAGAGACGGGGTTTCACCGTGTTAGCCAGGATGGTCTCGATCTCCTGACCTCGTGATCTGGACCCTTCTGCTGTTAAAGCTTGAAACTTGTTTCATTTTATCTGAGTTAGGTCCTCAGGAAAGAACCTTCAGGCCTCTCAAAAAAAAAGTATTGAAGAACTGAAACTCACCAGATCATATGGCTTCTTGTTTTCTTACACGTTGTTATATTTCTTTCCTGCTGTATAAATCCCTGGTTGTAGTCAGTCAGGGAGAGGATTTGAGACTGAGCTCCCATCTCCTTGGCTGCAGCATCCCATTAAAAACTTCTTCCTTGGCAATACTTGTTGATTGGTTTTCTGTGCAGTGAGCAGCAGGACCTAGACCAAACCACTGGTGTTTTGGTAACAAAATAATGTGTAAAATCTCTACGCAGATAGCTATAAAACACTGCTCAGAGAAAGAAATACTGCACAATTTATGTAGGTTTTTGTTTTGTTTTTTTTTTGATGGAATCTTGCTCTGTCACCCAGGCTGGAGTGCATTGGTGCGATCTCAGCTCATTGCAACCCCTTTCTCTCAGGTTCAAGCAATTCTCCTGCCTCAGCCACCCAAGAAGCTGGGATTACAGGCTCCCACTATCATGCCTGGCTAATTTTTGTATTTTTAGTAGAGATGGGATTTTACCATGTTGGCCAGGCTGATCTTGAACTCCTGACCTGAAGTGACCCACCCACCTTGGCCTCCCAAAGTGCTGAGATTACAGGTGTGAGCCACCTCGCCCAGCCAGGTCTTTCTTAACTAATTCAAGGTAGACTATATATCCAAATGTAATTGCTAAAACTATAAAGCTTTTCAAAGAAAATGTAGGAGAATATCTTTGTTCTCCTATGGACTGACCTTGTGACTAGCTTTTTCTCAGTAGAATGTGGCAGCTCTGAGCCCCTTGTCCCTTTTAGTAGGTAAAGATTGCTTACACAGAGCTTGGGAAGCACACACACACACACACACACACAAACCCAGATAAATTACACTTATTTGGTATGTAATTATTTACTTTGAACAATAGTACATTTATGTACTGTAAAATTAAAATGATGGAAAAGGATCTATTGTTTATTCCTGAGGTACTAAGTTCCCTTTCTTATGGACATTTAAGTCTATAAGTGAATTTTGTTTTTTTCAAAAGATATTTTAACCCGTTGTACTTTCCCACACTAACCCTACCTTTAACCCACTTTTCTCTGTTAATTTTTTTCACTTAATATATCCTAGTGATTGTTCATTTACTACACAAAATTTCTTTCTTTTCTTTTTTTCTTTTTTTTTTTTTTGGAGACAAGGTCTGTCTGTCACCCAGGCTGAAGTGCAGGATCTTGGCTCACCACAACCTCCACCTTCCAGTTCAAGCCATCCTCTTACCTCAGCCTCCTGAGTAGCTGGAACTACAGGTGTGCGCAACTACGCCAAACTAAATTTTTGTATTTTTGGTAGAGACAGGGTTTTGCTATGTTGCCCAGGCTGGTCTTGAACTCCTGACTTCAAGCAAGCTTCCTGCCTCAGCCTCCCAAAGTGAGCTACTGCACCTGGTCTAGCACATAAAATTTCTTTAATTATTTGTTACTTTTAATTTTTTCAAAGTTGTAAATGTACATATTTCAAAGCCTCAAATAGTTCTACAAGGATTAATATGTAAAATTGTGCTATATTTGACTGGGTGTGGTGGCTCACACCTGTAAATCCCAGCACTTTGGGAAGCTGAGGTGGGCAGATGACGAGGTCAAGAGATTGAGACCATCCTGGCCAACATGGTGAAACCACGTCTCTCAGTCCGGGCGCGGTGGCTCACGCCTGTAATCCCAGCACTTTGGGAGGCCGAGGCAGGCAGATCACAAGGTCAGGAGATCGAGACCACGGTGAAACCCCGTCTCTACTAAAAATACAAAAAAATTAGCCGGGCGCGGTGGTGGGCGTCTGTAGTCCCAGCTACTCGGGAGGCTGAGGCAGGAGAACGGCGGGAACCCGGGAGGTGGAGCTTGCAGTGAGCCGAGATCGCGCCACCACACTCCAGCCTGGGCGACAGAGCCAGACTCCGTCTCAAAAAACAAACAAACAAACAAACAAACAAACAAAAAAAAGAAACCACGTCTCTACTAAAAATACAAAACATTAGCTGGGTGTGGTGGCGGGCACCTGTAATCCCAGCTACTTGGGAGGCTGAGGCAGGAGAATCGCTTGAACCCGGGAGGCAGAGGTTGCTGTGAGCGGAGATCGCGCCATTGCACTGCAGCTTGGGCAAAAAGAGGGAAACTCTGTTTAAAAAAGAAAAAAAAAAATTAAATTGTACTATATTCATCTTTCTAGTTCTCATTCTTCAGAGATAATAATTAAGCTCACACAGCTTTTCTTTTGGTATTTAATGTAATCTCATATTTTAATGACTATACTGCTAGTTCTGTATTTTGTTGTTGCTACTGAGTCTTAAGCTTAACTACTGACTTCTCACTAGATCAAATTTATTTTCTTTCATCACATTTCACATACGTTTACACATTTTCAAGTACCATTCTACCAATTTACTTATATTTGTTAGGTAGGTATTCAATATTTGTATTATGATGATATAAGCATGATTTACACTACAGATATGTAGAATACTGACTTTAACTCTCCCGAAAGAGGACTGCTAACAATTTATCCCACCTTTGTATGTGTGAAGTCTATTCTTTCCCACTTGAATCTGGGCTGACCTTGTGACTAGCTTTTTCTCAGTAGAATGTGGCAGCTCTGAGCCTTGCCCCTCAGAGTTATGGCAACTTCCGTGTTCTCTCTTTGGGAGACTTATGACAGCTTGTAAGAGTCTGATTATTCTCCTGGATAGAGAAGCCCAGTCAGTCCCCAGCCATGCTAGCTACCACTTCAGCAAGGGCACCAGACAATATGAGTGGAGTGCAGTTTTGATGGATAGCTTTTTCACATTCCTCCTTTTTTTTTTTTTTTTTCCTTGGACTAAGGAATTCTTTTTTGGATTGAAAATCTGAAGTCTTTTTAACTTTCTTATTTTATTTTGCATTCTTAGAATCATGCTCTACTTTTTGGGAGGTCTAAATTTTAATTTTTAATTAATTTCTCTGTTTTTAATTATGGACATCATATTTTTCTCTTATTCTCCAAAATAATTCTCCTCCTCCTCCTTATCCTTCCAGTCCTATTTTCCTTTCAGGGATGCCATATATCCTCTTATTTCTCTGTGGACAGTAATGACTATTTTACAGAGTTTTGGCTTCCTGCACAGTCTCAATTTTCTCCAAGTTACTTATTATTGTTTTTTTGTTCTGGTCTATTTTTAAGGTGAGAGGCTCTCTTCAGTTGCCTAGAGACACAGGGTTGTCTGATCATATTTAAGATTGGATTTGGGGTATTAGCAGCTGGGTGCGGTGGCTCACATCTATAATCCCAACACTTTGGGAGGCTGAGGCAGGTGGATCACCTGAGGTCAAGAGATCGAGACCTTCCTGGCCAACATAGTGAAACCCTGTCTCTACTAAAAATGCAAAAATTAGCTGGGCATGGTGACACATGCCTGTAGTCCAAGCTACTTGGAGAGGCTGAGGCAGGAGAATTGCTTGAACCCGGGAGACTGAGGTTGCAGTGAGCCGAGATTGCACCATGGCACTCCAGCCTGGCAACAGAGCAAGATGCCATTTAAAAAAAAAAAAAAAAAAAAAAAGAGACTGTGGTATTAGCAAGCTGATTGGGCAAGGCTTGAGCCTGGCCCCGTTGCAGAGAGATTTAGTCGGGCTGACTTGTCGGAGCATCACTGTGCCAATCTCTAAGTTTTCTTCCTTGGATAAGTCAGATTTCTCAGAAAAGTAGCTTCTGGTCAGCTTGCAGGACAAAATCCTGGATATCAGGCAGGCATTCTGCACATCAGGTGGGGGAAGAAGGCTGGCTATGTGAAATTCGGTGTGTGAGCAAACCCCAGTGTGATCCCTTTTGTTAATGTGACATCCCAGGTCTTGTCTGGTGACCCTCCGATCTGTAGAGAAGAAACCTCCATCCAGCCTTCTGTTGGATGAGGTGAGCCAATTGCTTAAACAGACCTTCAGCTTCTTGGACACAATCCTATGCTAATGGCACTTCCTAAGATTACTGGAGCCAAAAATTACTGAGCCTTTTGGGATTTCTGCAAACTGGTTACTTCCGGCCTTTTCCTACCTCTGGCTTAGTATTTATTACATTTGGGTTTGCTTATTTAAATATTACTCCCTTTTTTTCTTTCAGAATTTTGGTGCTTTCTATTTCTTTTCCAGGTTTTTATTCTTGTGGGGTTTTATCTTCAAAATAATCCCTCTGTATCATTTCATGGTATTTTTGGAAAGATTTGGTATTTAGACAACTATCAAAATGAAGTCTCCTCTGTTTAGTGGCCTTATAAAAACATTATGCTGTGAATATATGAGAATTTACTTATCCAGTCAAATATTTTGTTTTTCTAAGTATGTTGTTAAACAATTAGAATTTTTCTCAGTTGAAGACTAAGAAATGCTATTTCAAATTTGTATTTGTTTTACTATGAGAACATTGAGTATATTTTCATTAGTTTAAAAACCATTTGTTTTTCTTCACTTGATCTTAGTCAAAAGGCTGAGAAGCAATGACGTTTGTTTTTCTTTCATGTGAACTACCTATCATGGTTTTTTCCTCATTTTTCTGTTGAAATTTTGGTGTTTCTCTTCTGAAATTTTGTGTCATGTGCTATTAGTAACAAATAATTCCTTTAGGCTGACTCTGGGCACACTGCCTGTGAGTTACCCTGCTCTGCAAGGAGCAGCACTGCTCAGTCAAAGCTGTCTAGGCCGGGCGCGGTGGCTCACTCCTGTAATCCCAGCACTTTGGGAGGCCGAGGCAGGCAGATCACCTGAGGTCAGGAGTTCAAGACCAGCCTGGCCCACATGGTGAAACCCTGTCTCTACTAAAAATACAAAAAAAATTAGCTGGGCATGGAGGCGGGCACTGTAGTCCCAGCTACTCGGGAGCCTGAGGCAGGAGAATCACTGGAACCTGGGAGGTGGAGGTTGCGGTGAGCCAATATCACACCACTGCACTCCAGCCTGGGCGACAGAGGGAGACTCCATCTCAAAAAAATAAATAAATAAATAAAAGAAAAAACAAAACCAGACTGCTGTCTAACACCAAAACGACAGATTTATTTCAGTGTGGTTTTGGTCTTTTGGCTTTACTTATGTTGTGTGCTTCTGTGTGTCTGTAAAGTAGAACTCTAATAAAATTTACTTTTAAGTTCTTAAAACTGAATATTTATTGGATGAAAAAGTTATAATATCACTTGAAAACTTTGTAATATTTCAATAGTTTTCAATTTTGTCTCCATATTAATAATTTTTTTCTAATAAGTAACACTCCTAACATTCTGAAATAAGACATCAATAAGGAGCACACGACTCTTGTGAACACTCGTGGCCATCCTGTTCCCTTGTCTGCCCCAGCTTCACACCACTCCTCAGTCTCCCCACAACCTCTCAGGGGCTCCCCTCTTTCCACCTTTCAGGTCCTCTCAGCTCTTTCAGAGGTGCAGAGTGGTGTAGAATGAAGATTCTCTGGGGCAGTGGTAACTTGGAGTCTTCCACTTGAAACCCAGACCAAGAAGTGTGGGGAGAGAAGGCTGGGGACAGATTCCTGGACATCGCCAGTACCCTAGAGTCAGGTGGAGAAAGAGGAGCCCCTGGGAGACACTGAAAAGTAATGATTAGAGCAGTCAGAAAAAAACAATGTTCAGACAGCGCCACAGAAATTAAAAAGAAGAGAGTTGACTGGGTGCCGTGACTCACGTCTGTAATCCCAGCACTTGGAGGCCGAGGTGGGCGGATCATGAGGTCGGGAGATCGAGATCATCCTGGGCAACATGGTGAAGCCGTGTCTCTACTAAACCTACCAAAATTAGCTGGGCTTGGTGGCGCGTGCCTGTAATCCCAGCAACTTGGGAAGCTGAGGCAGGAGAATCGCTTGAACCCGGGAGGCGGAGGTTTTAGTGAGCCAAGATCACACCGCTGCACTCCAGCCTGGCAACAGAGTGAGACTCCGTCTCCAAAATAAATATATAAAATAAAATGAAATAAAAAGAAGAGAGTTTTTAGAAGGATAGTTGGAAGAACTAACAGTTTTAGAGATATGAAATAATAACACCACCAGCAGTAGTTGCTGGAGAATTCTGTCCTAATCAGAGGAGGGTCATTCTTTTGTTCTAACCAGACCTTCACCTGATTGGATGGGGTCCACCCACAGGCTAAAGGATAATCTGCTTCCTCAAACTTTATTGATTTAAATGGTAATCTCAGGCAAAACCACCTTTCAAGTAGACACGAAAAATTAACTGTCATGGAGTGGTAGAGAAACAATGTACCTTTTTAATGGGATGAATAGAGAAAGACAGGGGAATGGGTGTAATAAATGATATGGTCAGTTATGGAATTAAGTGGACTAGAGAGAAAAACAATACTCTGTGAGAATTTTTTCTTTGTTATTATTTTGTCTTTTAAAGATGAGTGAGACATAAGCATGTTCTTTTGCCGGGGAGATGCAGTAGCTGAGATGAAGAGCAGGAAGGTACATGCTGAAGGAGGTTTTCAATGTCATAGTGTCAGCTGTCACTTCTGAGCCTCACTTTTCACAGATTCTCACAAGAAGTTCTGGCCCTGATTCATAGATTTTTGCTAGCTATATCCACTGGCATCCCCCACCATTCCATATACAATACAATTAAGTTTATTTTTTCCGTTTCCCTTTATCAAAACCTTCCCCTGATTTCACCTTTCACATGTCTCTCAGCAACATCAGTAAATGCCCAAGGCCTACGACCTGGCAGAAGAAATCAGAAACACACACACCTGAACATGAATTGTTTCACCTTAAAGAACTCTGCCTTGTTGATTTCACATGCTTACTGGAATCTTTTATTTTTTGTTGCCAGGATTTGCGGTCGCAAGTCTTTTTTCCTGATCACGGTATTGATACGTCACGAGAACCCTCAGGATAGCTCCCTAGAGAAAGCTTTCTCAGGAGGTTTTGCAGAGGGGGAGTGATTTTCACGATGCTCGGTAGTTCTTGAAGAGAGAATGCAGAATCTCAGCTCCGGTATTCCATGAAGCTCTGTTGTTTTATTCGCAGAGTCTCTGCCTGTTTTTCCTCCTTGCATTTATTAGAGAGAAAAGCATCTGGTTATCACCACTGGGCTAAAAAGATTTAGTAATTAAGGATCTTCTTAAAATTCACATTCTATAGCATCAAGATGTACAGATGAGAAGGTGTTTCATGTAAAATAAACTTTGTAAGCAAAATATGAAAACCCATTTATAATAGGAAGACTTGTGAGTCAGCTAGCCGTCTCAACCCTTCAAGGCAGACAGAGCACCATAGAGGTGAATTACACTGAATTACCCAATGTTTGAATCTTGCCACATTGAAAAACAGTAATTTTTACAACAAAATTGACTAAATAAAGTGTTGTTCCATTTGTACACTGGAGAATATGCAACTGTTATAAAAAAGGAGGAACATCTATAGAGATGCTCGTCAGCCAACAGTGGGATTACTTCTCAGTAAATCCATTATAACTTGGAAACACTGTAAGTCAAAAATGCATTAGGTACCCCCAAGTAACCTGACTTGATCACTACACATTCTCTGCACGTAATGAAGTACCACACAAGCCCCATAAATGTGTACAAATATTATGTATCAATAAAAAATGCCTTTAATACACCTAGCCTCCTGAACATCAGCACCTAGCCTACCTTAAGAGTTCTCTGAACACTTACAGTAGCTACATCTGGGCAGACGCATCTGGCAACACACTTCACTGCCGAGCACCGGCTGCTCACCCAGGTCATCACATGGCTGACTGCGAGCTGCGGCTCGTTGCCACCACACAGCATCGAGAGAGTATTCTACCTGTTTCTACTGAACACATATTGCATTTGTATCATCTTAAAGTTGCAAAATTGTAAGTCAAACCATCATGTCAGGGAATGTCTGTACATGCTGATAAAGAAATTTTTACAGGGCCATGTGCGGTGGCTCATGCCTGTAATCCTAGCACTGAACATCCATCATTCAATCAGACCTTGCACTCATTCTCCAAGCCCACGTGTGATCTGATTTTTCTGGTACACCAAGGCAAGAACCCAGGGTACAGAAAGCCGTCTGTCCTTGCATAAGGCAGAGGGTTTTGTTTTTTGTTTTTTGTTTTTTTTTGAGACGGAGTCTTGCTCTGTCGCCCAGGCTGGGGTGCAGTGGCCGGATCTCAGCTCACTGCAAGCTCCACCTCCCAGGTTTACGCCATTCTCCTGCCTCAGCCTCCTGAGTAGCTGGGACTACAGGCGCCCGCCACCTCGCCCGGCTAGTTTTTTGTATTTTTTAGTAGAGATGGGGTTTCACCGTGTTAGCCAGGATGGTCTCGATCTCCTGACCTCGTGATCCACCCGTCTCGGCCTCCCAAAGTGCTGGGATTACAGGCTTGAGCCACCGCGCCCGGCCTAGGCAGAGGGTTTAACTGGGAGGTCTAGGCAGGCAGATCACCAGGTCAGGAAATCGAGACCATCCTGGCCAACATGGTGAAACCTCGTTTCCACTAAAAAAAAAAAAAAAAAAAAAAAAATTGGCTGGGCATGGTGGCTCATGCCTGTAGCCTGTATTCCCCGCTACTCAGGAGGCTGAGGCAGGAGAATCACTTGAACCTGGAGGCAGCCCTTGCAGTGAGCTGAGATCGCCCCACTGCACTCTAGCCTGGTGACAGAGTGAGACTCCATCTAGAAAAAAAAAAAAAAAAGAAAGAAAAATTTCCAATATCCACTGAAATATAAAATGTGCAAAGGTGTAATATACTCCATGTACTGGAAGAATATGTTCATACATGGAAAAGATATTTCTGAAAAAATATCCTAGACACTGGCAGCCGGGCTTGTCTCCAACTAGGGGGAACTAGGTGACTGGGATGCAGAGAAAGGCAGGACACCTACTTTTCCCTATATGTGCTTTGGATGTTTTGAATTACGTGACCATGTACATCTAGTGCATATTTTAAAAGGAATACAAATTATCGTTTTCAATTTTGGGGAAGGAAAGCAAAGCAGCAGCAGAGACACCGGGGTGAGAACATAAGGTGGTTTGGGAAAGGGTGGGATTGTGAAGTGTGCCGGACCTCCAGCATCTGACGTGATGGCCGCCCACATGAATAAGGCAGGCCTGGTCTGGGCTCCACGCCAGGAGTAAAGGCTGTCACTGAGCCAAATCGTTTAGAGGCCATTCAAAACTTCCCTTTATTTAGTGGTACATTACCTGAGATACAGCCTGTCCTCTATGAGTGCCCTTTTCACCTAATGACTGCAGTGAAGAAGAGTCTAGTGACCTTCTAGAAGAGTCTAGTGACCTTCTAGAAGAGTCCACAGCTTACAGTGGCCTGCAATGCTGGCTATGCACCAGGCTCTCCTGCGATGTCTTAACAATACAGCACTGTGTGGCCCCTCCCTGGAGTTAATAATGAAAGTTTCCAGAGCTGAGGTCCAAAAACCACTGGATTGCAGTTTTTAACAGGCAGGTAGCAGGCAACGAGAAGGGGTTGGCTTAGTACCAGGAAAATTAAGTGAAGAAAGTGAGACGCCTATTCTAAAATTGGATCCTTCTTTCCTCACCTGCCTTCAGCGGGGGACTATGAGCACAGTCTCCGAAGAGCCCTGTGTGCTTCTTGCCAGAACATTTTTCTGAAAAAAATAATAATAGCTGCCATTCATTGAGCACGTTTTATTCCACCACTGAGTAAGGAGTTTAGATTGCTGGCTTTCCTTCTCACAGTGCCTCCGTGAGGAAGGCATATCTGTTTTACAGATAAGCATCACAAGCTGAGAAAAGTAAGATAACTGCCCGAAGTCAGGAGAGCAGTGGATCCCTGTATTAATTACTCCGGGGGACTGCCTGTAAGTTTCAGAGACTTGCGGGCTCAGAGGAAATCCCGGACTCTAGGAAACGGGCAGGGATTGGATTTGGGGGGCGCAGGAAGCTTTTAGGGGCTGCATGCCGCGTGCTCGGGGATGCTCTCAGAGCCTGAAGCCTTGGGCTCCAGTTCCGCACGGCAGCATCTTAGACTCCAGGGCCGCGCTCACTTTGGCACAACACCTCTGCTTCCACATTCGTGCTTTTCCTTTACAGCGGCCGGCTAGGCTGGCAGAGATGGGGATGTTTGCTGGGGAGAGAAGCATATGATCACCTTTAAGAGGCTTAAGTTCCGATTCCCTCCAGTTCCTACCCACTCACATTGAGACGTAAGAGGGTCCGGGAAGTGCTGGGTGGAGAAAGGTGGGTCCCTGGTGGGGGTCCATCCTCGGGCATGTGCCCACAGACCTAGGTGAGGCCAGGCACTCCTGCCTTCGTGCCCAAATGCTGCATTTTCCAAGACCACCCTGGCCACTAAGGTCCCATCCTGTGCCTATAAAAACCCTGAGACCCTAGCGGGCGCAGACGCACCCGGCTGGACTTGGAGAGGAACATGCTGGTGTTAGAGCACACAGGCAGCTGGACGTCCAGAGGAGCAGAGCGGGAAGAACACACTGGCAGGCCATCAGCCCGCGGAGATGAGGGGCTGAGGGGAATCTGGCCGGGACGGTTGGAGGGGAGTCCGGCCATTGAGCGGCCTGAATCCAAGGGAAATTCACCTTCTCACTCCATCCCCTTCTCACTCCCCACCTGCCTGCTGAGAGCTGCTTCCTCCATTCAATCCTACTCAATTCCCTCCCCGCTCCCCACCCACCTGCTGAGAGCTACTTCCTCTATTCAATCCCACCCCATCCCCTTCTCACTCCCCACCCACCTGCTGAGAGCTTCCTCCATCGAATCCCATTCCATCCCCTTCCCACTCCCCACCCACCTGCTGAGAGCTTCCTCCATCGAATCCCATTCCATCCCCTTCCCACTCCCCACCCACCTGCTGAGAGCTACTTCCTCTATTCAATCCCATTCCATCCCCTTCCCACTCCCCACTCACCTGCTGAGAGCTTCCTCCATCGAATCCCATTCCATCCCCTTCCCACTCCCCACCCACCTGCTGAGAGCTACTTCCTCCGTTCAATCCTACTCCATCCCCTTCCCACTCCCCACACACCTGCTGGAGCTTCCTCCATCATTCAATCCCACCCCATCCCCTTCCCGCTCCCCACCCACCTGCTGAGACCTTCCTCCATCATTCAATCCCACTCCATCCCCTTCCCACTCCCCACCCACCTGCTGAGAGCTACTTCCTCTATTCAATCCCACCCCATCCCCTTCTCACTCCCCACCCACCTGCTGAGAGCTTCCTCCATCGAATCCCATTCCATCCCCTTCCCACTCCCCACCCACCTGCTGAGAGCTGCTTCCTCTATTCAATCCCACCCCATCCCCTTCCCACTCCCCACCCACCTGCTGAGACCTTCCTCCATCGAATCCCATTCCATCCCCTTCCCACTCCCCACCCACCTGCTGAGAGCTGCTTCCTCTATTCAGTCCCACCCCATCCCCTTCCCACTCCCCACCCACCTGCTGAGAGCTGCTTCCTCCATCATTCAATCCCATTCCATCCCCTTCCCACTCCCCACCCACCTGCTGAGAGCTACTTCCTCTATTCAATCCCACCCCATCCCCTTCCCACTCCCCACCCACCTGCTGAGACCTTCCTCCATCATTCAATCCCACCCCATCCCCTTCCCACTCCCCACCCACCTGCTGAGACCTTCCTCCATCATTCAATCCCACTCCATCCCCTTCCCACTCCCCACCCACCTGCTGAGAGCTACTTCCTCTATTCAATCCCATCCCATCCCCTTCTCACTCCCCACCCACCTGCTGAGAGCTACTTCCTCTATTCAGTCCCACCCCATCCCCTTCCCACTCCCCACCCACCTGCTGAGAGCTGCTTCCTCCATCATTCAATCCCATTCCATCCCCTTCCCACTCCCCACCCACCTGCTGAGAGCTACTTCCTCTATTCAATCCCACCCCATCCCCTTCCCACTCCCCACCCACCTGCTGAGACCTTCCTCCATCATTCAATCCAACTCCATCCCCTTCCCACTCATCACCCACCTGCTGAGAGCTACTTCCTCTATTCAATCCCATCCCATCCCCTTCCCACTCCCCACCCACCTGCTGAGAGCTACTTCCTCTATTCAATCCCACCCCATCCCCTTCCCACTCCCCACCCACCTGCTGAGACCTTCCTCCATCATTCAATCCCACTCCATCCCCTTCCCACTCCCCACCCACCTTCTGACAGCTTCCTCCATCATTCAATCCCACCCCATCCTCTTTTCGTTCCCCACCCACCTGCTGAGAGCTACCTCCATCATTCAATCAGACCTTGCACGCATTCTCCAGGCCCACGTGTGATTTGATTTTTCTGGTACACCAAGGCAAGAACCCAGGGTACAGAAAACCGTCTGTCCTTGCGATAAGGCAGAGGGCCTAACTGAGCTGAGGAACACATCCACCCACAGATGATGAAAGCTAAGAGCAGCCTGTAACACAGGCCCACTGCGGCTTCAGGAGCTGTCAGCGTTCACCCCTAGACACTGCCATGGGGTCGGAGCCCCACGACCTGCCCGTCTGCATGCTCCCCGTAGAGGTCTGAGCAGCAGGGAGCTGAAGAAGTCAGCCACATCCCCTGTTGCACGCCCTGCGAGGGGGACAAGGGAACTTGTCCCGTTTCAACATGAGAAAAACTCTAGAATTAGTCCATTTAAAAAATTGAGGCCGTGGCCGGGCGCAGTGGCTCACGCCTGTAATCCCCGCACTTTGGGAGGCCGAGGCGGGTGGATCACGAGGTCAGGAGATCGAGACCATGCAGACCAACACCGTGAAACTCCGTCTCTACTAAAATACAAAAAATGATGGCATGCGCCTGTAGTCCCAGCTACTCGGGAGGCTGAGGCAGGAGAATGGAGTGAACCCGGGAGATAGAGCTTGCAGTGAGCTGAGATCATGCCACTGCCCTCCAGCCTGGGCGACACTGTGACTCTGTCTAAAAAATAAAAAAAAGAAAGAAAAAGACCAAAAGTTGAGGCTGTATCTCCCCACCCTCTCTGACAGCCCTGCTCTCCTTGGTCCCCTCTCAGGAAGCCCATGCATCGGGACCCCCACCCTTCAGAGGTGCTCTGGTCATCCCTCCTCACACAGCTCCCCACTTTCCCAGCTCGCCACTATGACCCCAGACAGTCCGTTCTTTGGTCCACAACTGATCTTAAACTTTTGAAATCTTCACTGAATTTTTTTTTTCTATTTTCTTGCTTGAATCAAAACTTGGATATCCACTGAGCACAGAGGTTGCCTATAATTCTTTTTTTTTTTTTTTTGAGATGGAGTTTTGCTCTTGTTGCCCAGGCCTGGAGTGCGGTGGCGCGATCTTGGCTCACTGCAACTTCCACCTCCTGGGTTCGAGTGATCATCCTGCCTCAGCCTCCTGAGTAGCAGCTGGGAATACAGGTGTCCACCACCACACCTGGATAAGTTTTGTATTTTTAGTAGAGACAGGGTTTTGTCATGTTAGCCAGGCTGGTCTTGAACTCCTGACCTCAGGTGATCCACCTGCCTTGGCCCCCCAAAGTGCTGGGATTACAAGCATGAGCCTCCTGCTCAGCCAGTTGCCTACAGTTCTTTAGATCGAAGCAGCGTTTTCTTTCACAAACTAAAAACTTCAGCTTGGCTACTTTCATAAAATTGTTCCACTGCCTGAGCGTGAGGCCGTGTTCCTTTTGAGGCTCACAGCCTCCAGGAAGCCCGCCTGTAACTTCCCTCGTTGCTCTTCCAGGACTCCTTGCCATTCTACACTACTCGTTGGAGATTTAAAAGGCAGGGCCGCTTTTTCTCCTCCCTGAACCCTGTTGCGTCATCCAAAATGACTTCGGGGTTCATGGGGTTGCCCCATTATGCACCGTAATTTCTAAGTTCCTTGGCCTCCTTGTCTTGAGAGACAATGGTTTTCGTTTCATTTCAGCCACGGCTTCCCACTGGATTTTGCCATAAGAAGTTGTACTATGAAATCTGAAGTTTAAGTTACTGAGTTCACGATTTATCACTCCAAAAACTCTCTTGTTATATCTCAAAACTCTGTCATGCCCAAATCCCTACCTGTTATAAATTAAATGTCTACCTTTTCTGCCTTTTCAAATGGGAGGATCAGAGGTACTGGTAAAGAATTTCACAGCTTTAGAGATCAGTGCCACTCTGTAACTGCGTGGTATCTAAGCTCCATAATCAGGAGTCTCTGTCTCCTTAGCCACCTTGATCTCATTCTCATCAGGAGATACCTCAGACAGTTTCTACTCTCTTCTGACCCCCAAGCTCATTCCATCCCCTGTAGTTAACCTTGCAGAAACAGAAGAGGATTGCCCACACTCTTCTCACTCCCACAAAATCAGCACTGCAGAAGCATCCCTGTCCACGCCCACCCTTTCTCTTTTCTCCCCTTACGGTGACATGACATGTAAAGCTAATGCTTTCTACTTCATTTTATTTTTTTAAAATCTATGCTCTGAATCGTACTTCCTTCCACTCACTCAGTAAGTGCGGTCTTAACGATGACATCTCCCTGCTCTGTTTTTCAGCCTTTGTTTGCTGCTACTCGTCAGCGTGAAAGCATATTTATTTCCTTCCCAACTTGAAAAAACAAAACTCCGGTTCCTTGGCCTCATATGCCTTTTTAAAGTGTTGTCTGTTTAGTTACAAATGTTGTCTCCATCATCCCACTAAAGCCATTTTCCCAAAAAATGAAAACATACTTGTTGCTGGGTCCAACCCTTTAAAAGCTTTACTTCTATTCTCACTCTATCTTAAGAGCTAAATTGTTTTGAATCCTAGACACCACTGCTGTCTCTACACCACACCAAGCTCTCAGGCTATACTGCTCCATCTTCTTTCTAGGCATCTCTTTCTCTAATACATATTTTTTTTGAGACAGAGTCTTGCTGTGTCGCCCAGGATGGAGTGCAGTGGCGTGATCTCGGCTCAGTGCAAAGTCCTCCTCCCGGGTTCAAGCAATTCTCCTGCCTCAGCATCCTGGGTAGTTGGGATTACAGGCACCCACCATCATGCCCAGATAATTTTTCTAGTTTTAGTAGAGACGGGGTTTCACCATGTTGGCCAGGATGGTCTTGACCTCTTGACCTCATGATCCGCCCACCTCAGCCTCCCAAAATGCTGGGATTACAAGCGTGAGCCACCTTTCTTTTTGCCTGGCCTTTCTCTGTTTTTTAAAAGCCGTTCTTCAGGTTTTGGTTTTAGCACATTAGTCTCCTTTCTTCGCTGCATTAAACAAAGTTTATGGGAGGCCATTGTTGGGACTGAGCTCCTGCACTGGGCCCCACAGACCAGTCCAAACCACATAATCAAGCTGAACTTCAATCCCTGCGGCTTTCCAAAAACAGGAGACTTGCAGCCACCAGTCAGAAGGGGCCCAGTTTACCTGAGCCAGCCTGGCAAAGAAGTGCTCTTTGCTTTAACCATATGAGAAAAGCAACTGAAATTACCAGTCCACTTTTCATTCCTGTTTCTGCTTTCCTCAGTTCTTCTCCGCCTATAAAGCTAAACCCTCACGATCAGCCCATCACAGCACCCATGCTATTTTATAAAATGAGATGATGTCTGGTCCCACAATAGGTAATAATAGCCAAGTAAATTTCAACTAAATTTGTTGTTAAGTTTGTTTTTTAACAACTCATTTATTTTTATGCCTTCAATTTCACGGCTCCCAAATCATTTTCTGTAACTAAGTCCTCTCTCCTGACCTTCAAACCTACATATCCAACAAGTACTGTAGACCTCCTCCCAGGAACCTCCAACTAAATGTTGCAAAATATTAACTTACAGTCTTTCCCCACTAGCCTTTCTTTTTTTTTTTTTAGGTTTTTAATCAATTTTTTAGCTTTATTGAGGTATAACTGACAAATTAAAATTGTGTATATTTAAGGTGTACAACATATTTTGACATAATACACACTGAAATAATCACAATCAAGTAAATTAGCATATTTACCCCACTAGCCTTTCTTTTTCCTCTTCTAATATAGATGAATGACATCACCAACAATCCAGTTTCCAAAGCCAAAAATTCTTCTTCTCTTACATTATATCTAATTCATTCTGAAGTTTTGAAAATTCAGTCTCTGAAGCTGCTCTTAAAATAATTCCCTTCCTAGTCGGGCATGATGGCAAGAGCCTGCAGTCCATGTTACTTGGGAGACTGAGGCAGGAGAATCCTTTGAGCCAAGAGTTCAAGTCCAGCCTGGGCAACATAGCAAGAGTTATGTTGAAACACCTGGGCCTCTGTCTAGGTCCTGCTGCTCGCCACACAGAAAGCCAACGACTGAGACGATGAGTATTGCCAAGGAAGAAGCTTTAATTGTTGCTGCAGCCAACAAGATGGAACTCAGTCTCAAATCCGTCTCCCTGTGGTACTAAAACTAGGGGTGTATATAGCAGGGAAGAAATGTAACAGTGTGTAAGAAAACGGGAACCAGGGAGGGGCAAGGAAGTCATCATGATGAACGAGGCGTCCAGCATCTCACTGGACGTGGTGATCTGGTGACTTTCAGTTCTTTGAGACTTTTCTTTGAGAGGCCTGAAGGTCTTTTCCTGAGGGATAAACTCAGAAAAAAAATATTTTAGTAAGTTTCAAGCTTTAAGACCAGGCAGGTCAATTTGTGTATTTATATTAAAAAAAAATGTCTATGAGACAACTGGGTCAGTTTCAAAACCAATCTCTAAAAACTAAATAAATATATTAATAAAAAATCATTCCCTTTCTGTCTAACTGCACTGCCATTCCTCTGATCCAACTACAGTCATTTCTCAACTGAATCATCACATTAATTTCCCAGTTGGTTTTGCTTCCAATCATTCTCATTCCAATTCATTCTCCAGATTTTTCAAAAACTAAGTCTTATAGACAAATTTCTTCGCTATAAATTTCAATGACTTCTTAAGTAGGTCCTATATCTCATGATCCATCAGCCTGTATCGTTAGAGGCCACATGCACTATCTTCCTGCTTCTATCTATACACACTCTCTCTCTCTCATTCCACACTTCACCCATATTGGATAATTCATGTTCTCTTTTCATGTCAACCCTTTTGCTCATGTCTCATTTGCTCAGAAAACTTCCCTATTTGTCCTATGCCCCTTCTCTTGCCTCCAATACACTGCCTTGTCTGAATGGGGTCATCTTTTAATTGCCCTTTAGTCTCCTCTCAGACACCATTTTACCTGAAACCTTCCTAGAATCTGTGCCAATAATATTAATTCAAGTGGAGTCTACTCTTTCTCATAACCACGACTCACACAGTCACTGTGGTCACTCCACGAAATACGCTGGTGTGGAGTGGTGAGATGGGGAGTGAATTTAATTTGGAACATGAGGTGTCTGAGGTACCCTTGTTTATCTATGAAGAAATTTATAGATATAAGGGTCTGAAGCTTGAAGAGATCTGGGATTGAGATGCAGATCTGAGAATTTTCAGAATATAGATGAGAACTAAAACCATTGGAGGGGATGAGATATTTGGAGAGTGTGTGCAGCATGAGAAGAGGCGAGAAGAGAGGACAGAAGAGAAGAAGGGAGGATAAGAAGCAGGACAGAACACTGAGTGTAAGGAAGGTTCGTTGGCCCCACCCAGCTACGTGGTTGGTTCTTTTGATAACCAGCATTCTGATATCTTGGAGAATTGCATCTTTCCCCATTGTGTTCAGCCTTGGTGTGTTGAAATCGATTGCTGTGCCCTGCTGTAGCTGAGGAATGCGATTAAAATCTCCTAGATCATTATGTCTTGGGTGGAGCAGCACAAAGACAGGAAAAGACACAATAGTTGTAGAGTATTTATTTACATCAGGCAAACTGATGAGGCTCTTGCATGAGTTATTGCTGCTCAGATTCCTGAGATTCCTTGGTTTCTCATCCTCTTATAAACAATTCTGCTTTTTACGCCTTCGCTTACAGCCAGGGAGTTACAGATATGGTTCCAACAAAGTCCATTCCTGCTTAGAATGCCAGAGCCAGCTTTCTTCTTGCCATGCAAGAACTCCATTACGCTAAGGAAAAACGACATTCATGCCATGTGAGATACTAGGAAGAAACTCCAAATGAGATAGAACGACTTCTAAGGGTGCCATTCAAGATGTTTCAAGAACCGAAGGATTGATGACAAAAGGAAAATGAGTATTTCAAGATGAAAGTCATTATTAATATTGAGTGGTTTAAATATTTTACTTATTTTATTAAATAAATTAATGAAAAATATAAAAATAAATTAAATTTACAGTTATATCTCACTTGTATTTTTTGCTATCAATTTTTGTTTTTTAATTATTTTCTTTTTATAGATTGTTTTGTTTTTTCTTTTCTAACCTTTACTTTGAGTGTATGACTATTTTTATTCATATTTTCTATGCTAGTAGTGAAAGCATTTAAAGTGTATTTTTAAAAATAAAGCTAATTTATTCCATCATTTAAATATTTGTTATTGTTCCTTTAAATATATTCTTTTATTTTAGTTTTGATTTCATCTTTGACCTAGGAGATCTTTAAGAGTGAGTTTTGAAGATATTAATGTGTAGGAACAGGAAACGAAACACCACACATTCTCACTTATAAGTGGGAGCTGAATGATGAGGACACGTGGGGGGGACGATACGCACTGAGGCCTGTGGGGGATGCATGGGGAGGGAGAGCGTCAGGAAGATCAGCCAATGATGCTGGGCTACATAGCTCGGTGATGGGATGATCCATGCAGCAAAGCACCGTGGCACACGTTTACCCACGTCACAAACCGGCACATCCTGCACGTGCACCCCGGAACTTACACAAAACAAAAGTTGAAGAAAAAAAAAACAAAATTAACATATTTGGCCAGTTCTATTTTATCTTCTAGAAATCATTTCTCCTTTTTTGTATTACTGTTAAAGAATGTGGTTATTTCTTTTATTTTGGACATTATCGAAGTCATGTTTTTATGTGTAATTTCAGATACGCTTTAAAATGTTCTTCAGACACTTGTTTGCAGCTTACAGAATTGAACAGACACAAACATAAAGTCTTTTTCATTATAATATTTAGTCGATTGTATCCATTATTTCTGGTCTCTTTGATGTGTTACAGAACTGGACGAGTGTGTTGAAATTTCTTAGGATGATTACATTTCCACTGATTCCTGCAGTTTTAGTTTAGTGTGGGAGATTAAAATGTAAAGATTCATGAGAGTTGTGCTCTCCACTGTGAATTATGCTCCTTATAAATTACAAAGTGCCCTTCTCATTTTCTTTTCATTTGCCTTGAATCCAATGTGGTCTAATATTAGCAGCTGAACTGCCGTTTGTTTCTGTGTTTAATCGTCTGCTATGTATTGTTGACTAGTCTTTTACATGCAGCTCTGCTTTGTCTCTTCCTTCTAGGCAGAATCGTTTTTACTATAGCTTTTTAAAAAACAATATGAACCTTTTTTCCTGTTTTTCTTTAAAAGGCGAGTTTATCTACTTAACCTGATAGTTATGTTTGGATTTAATTTTGCTATATTAGATTTTCTCTTTTTAATGAGTGCTGTTTGGAAACCGCCTGGTTCCTTGATAGCCACGGCATCACTGAGGTCATTCTTTTTTTTAAAATTATTATTATTATTATTATACTTTAAGTTATAGGGTACATGTGCATAACGTGCAGGTTTGTTACATATGTGTACTTGTGCCATGTTGGTGTGCTGCACCCATCAACTCGTCAGCACCCATCAACTCGTCATTTACATCAGGTATAACTCCCAATGCAATCCTTCCCCTCTCCCCCGTCCCCATAATAGGACCCGGTGTGTGATGTTCCCCTTCCCGAGTCCAGGCGATCTCATTGTTCAGTTCCCACCTATGAGTGAGAACATGCGGTGTTTGGTTTTCTGTTCTTGCAATAGTTTGCTCAGAATGATGGTTTCCAGCTGCATCCATGTCCCTACAAAGGACACAAACTCATCCTTTTTGATGGCTGCATAGTATTCCATGGGGCATATGTGCCACATTTTCTTAATCCAGTCTGTCACTGATGGACATTTGGGTTGATTCCAAGTCTTTGCTATTGTGAATAGTGCCGCAATGAACATACGTGTACATGTGTCTTTATAGCAGCATGATTTATAATCCTTTGGGTATATACCCAGTAAAGGGATGGCTGGGTCATATGGTGCTTCTAGTTCTAGATCCTTGAGGAATCGCCATACTGTTTTCCATAATGGTTGAACTAGTTTACAATCCCACCAACAGTGTAAAAGTGTTCCTGTTTCTCCACATCCTCTCCAGCACCTGTTGTTTCCTGACTTTTTAATGATCGCCATTCTAACTGGTGTGAGATGGTATCTCATTGTGGTTTTGATTTGCATTTCTCTGATGGCCAGTGATGACGAGCATTTTTTCATGTGTCTGTTGGCTGTATGCATGTCTTCTTTTGAGAAATGTCTGTTCATATCCTTTGTCCACTTTTTGATGGGGTTGTTTGTTTTTTTCTTGTAAATTTGTTTGAGTTCTTTGTAGGTTCTGGATATTAGCCCTTTGTCAGATGAGTAGATTGCAAAAATTTTCTCCCATTCTGTAGGTTGCCTGTTCACTCTGATGGTAGTTTCTTTTGCTATGCAGAAGCTCTTTAGTTTAATTAGATCCCATTTGTCAATTTTGGCTTTTGTTGCCATTGCTTTTGGTGTTTTAGACATGAAGTCCTTGCCCATGCCTATGTCCTGAATGGTATTACCTAGGTTTTCTTCTAGGGTTTTTATGGTATTACGTCTAACATTTAAGTCTCTAATCCATCTTGAATTAATTTTCATATAAGGAGTAAGGAAAGGATCCAGTTTCAGCTTTCTACTTATGGCTAGCCAATTTTCCCAGCACCATTTATTAAATAGGGAATCCTTTCCCTGTTTCTTGTTTTTCTCAGGTTTGTCAAAGATCAGATGACTGTAGATGTGTGGTATTATTTCTGAGGGCTCTGTTCTGTTCCATTGGTCTATATCTCTGTTTTGGTACCAGTACCATGCTGTTTTGGTTACTGTAGCCTTGTAGTATAGTTTGAAGTCAGGTAGCGTGATGCCTCCAGCTTTGTTCTTTTGACTTAGGATTGTCTTGGCAATGCGGGCTCTTTTTTGGTTCCATATGAACTTTAAAGCAGTTTTTCCCAATTCTGTGAAGAAACTCATTAGTAGCTTAATGGGAATGGCATTGAATCTATAAATAACCTTGGGCAGTATGGCCATTTTCACGATATTGATTCTTCCTATCCATGAGCATGGTATGTTCTTCCATTTGTTTGTGTCCTCTTTTATTTCACTGAGCAGTGGTTTGTAGTTCTCCTTGAAGAGGTCCTTTACATCCCTTGTAAGTTGGATTCCTAGGTATTTTATTCTCTTTGAAGCAATTGTGAATGGGAGCTCACTCATGATTTGGCTGTCTGTCTGTTACTGGTGTATAAGAATGCTTGTGATTTTTGAACATTAATTTTGTGTCCTGAGACTTTGCTGAAGTTGCTTATCAGCTTAAGGAGATTTTGGGCTGAGATGATGGGGTTTTCTAAATATACAATCATGTCATCTGCAAACAGGGATAATTTGACTTCTTCTTTTCCTAACTGAATACCCTTGATTTCTTTCTCTTGCCTGATTGCCCGAACACTTCTCATGACCATAGTGCTTAAAATCGCCACCATCATTTTAAAGAATAAAGAACATGATAATCTCTCTCTCTGTGTGTGTATATACGTGTGTGTGTATATATACTCTCTCTACATAGTCGTATAGATAATATACCTATTGACACAACATGAATACACTATAGATGTGTGTGTGTGTGTGTCAGTGTATGTTTGTACTTCATATTTATAACACCCCAACATGACACATGCTTTTTACTTAGGTACACATGTTAATATAGTCTTAGAGATGAGAAATTGAGGTGAAGCAAAATTAAGAAACCTGTTTCAGTATAACCTGGCAAGTTGGCAGATCTGGCTTATTAATTAATGCATTATGTGCTATCACTTTCATGGCCTCTGAGCACTTTTTTTTTTTTTTTTGAGACAGAGTCTCGCTCTGTCACCCAGGCTGGAGTGCAGTGGCCGGATCTCAGCTCACTACAAGCTCTGCCTCCCAGGTTTACGCCATTCTCCTGCCTCAGCCTCCCAAATAGCTGGGACTACAGGCGCCCGCCACCTCGCCTGGCTAGTTTTTTGTATTTTTAGTAGAGACGGGGTTTCACCGTGTTAGCCAGGCTGGTCTCGATCTCCTGACCTCGTGATCCGCCCGTCTCGGCCTCCCAAAGTGCTGGGATTACAGGCTTGAGCCACCGTGCCCGGCCTTTTTTTTTTTTTTTTTGAGATGGAGTCTCACTCTGTTGCCAGGCTGGAGTGCAATGTGTGATCTTGGCTCACTGCAACCTCCGCCACCTGGGTTTGAGTGATTCTCGTGCCTCAGCCTCCCGAGTAGCTGGGATTATAGCTGGCCAACATGGTGAAACCCATCTCTACTAAAAATACAAAAAATCCAGGCATGGAGGCGCATGCTTGTAATTCCAGCTACTGGGGAGGCTGAGGCAGGAGGATAGCTTGAACCCAGGAGGCAGAGGTTACAGTGACCCGAGATAGCACCATTGCACTCTAGCCTGGGCAACAAGAGTGAAACTCTATCTGAAAAAAACAAAAGAAAGAAAAGAAGGAGATTTTATTTTTAGAACAGTTTTAGATTTACAGAAAAATAGAGTGGTGCAGAGCTCTCAAACCCTGCACCTAGTTTCTCCTATTATCAACCTGTTAACATGGTACATTTGTTACAATTAATAAACCAACTCTGATACATTACAGCAATTCCTTGAATAACATGTTTCTTCCAATGTTTGTTACAATGTTAATTTTTTATTTTTATTTTATTTTTACTTTTTGAGATGGAGTCTTGCTCTTGTTGCCCAGGCTGGAGTGCAGTGAGTGATGTAATCTCGCCTCACTGCAGCCTCTGCCTCCTGGGTTAAAACAATTCTCCTGCCTCAGCCTCCTGAGTAGCTGGGATCACAGGCGCTCACCACCACTCCTGGCTAATTTTTGTACTTTTAGCAGAGACAATGTTTCACCATGTTGGTCAGGCTGGTCTTGAATTCCTGAACTCAGGTGACCCACCCACCTTGGCCTCCCAACGTGCTGGGATTATAGGTGTGACCCACCGCACCCGGCCTACAAAGCTAATTTTTATAAAGTGGCTTCCCAGCAAGGTCACCTGTGTGGAGTCTACAGGTTCTCCCCATGTCTGTGTGGATTTTCTCCAGGTTCTCAGGGTTCTTCCGCCTCCCAAAGCTGTGCTCATGGGGTTCACCAGCACATCTCCATGGTACGGGGGTGAGTGCATGTGGGTGGGTGTGAGAGTGTGAGAGTGTGGATGGGTGAGAGTGAGAGTGGGTGAGTGAATGTAAGTGAATGAGAGTGAGTGTCAGTGTGGGTGAGTATGGATGTGTGTGTGAGGGTGAGAGTGTGAGGGTGAGTGTGGATGTGTGGATGAGGGTGAGTGTGGGTGAGTGTGGACATGTGGGTGAGTGTGGATGTGTGCGTGAGGGTGTGAGGGTGAATGTGGACGTGTGGGTGAGTGTGGGTGAGTGTGGATGTGTGCATGAGGATGAGTGTGGGTGAGTGTGGATACATGTGTGAGGGTGAGTGTGAGTGAGGATGAGTGTGAGTGTGTGTGTGAGGGTGAGTGTGAGGATGTGTGTGTGAGGATGAATGAGGATGCATGTGTGAGGGTGAGTGTGAGGGTGTGTGTGTGAGGGTGAGTGTGAGTGGTGGGTGAGTGTGGATGTGTGGGTGAGTGTGGATGTGTGTGTGAGGGTGAGTGTGAGTGAGGGTGTGTGTGTGTGAGGGTGAGTGTGAGTGGTGGATGAGTGTGAATGTTTGTGAGGGTGTGAGGGAGTGAGGGTGAGTGTGAGTGAGAGTGAGTGTGAGTGTGTGTGTGAGGGTGAGTGTGAGTGGTGGGTGAGTGTGAATGTGTGTGAAGGTGAGTGTGAGGGAGTGAGGGTGAGTGTGAGTGTGGATGTGAGGGTGAGTGTGAGTGAGTGTGAGTGTGTGAGGGTGTGAGTGAGGGAGTGAGGGTGAGTGTGAGTGTGGATGTGAGGGTGAGTGAGGGTGTGAGTGAGGGTGTGAGTGTGTGTGTGAGGGTGTGAGGATGCATGTGTGAGGGTGAGTGTGAGTGGTGGGTGAGTGTGGATGTGTGTGAGGGTGAGTGTGAGTGAGGGAGTGAGGGTGAGTGTGAATGTGGATGTGAGTGTGAGTGTGAGTGAGGGTGAGTGTGAGTGAGGATGCATGTGTGAGGGTGAGGGTGAGTGATGGGTGAGTGTGTATGTGTGGGTGAGTGTGTGAGGGTGAGTGTGGATGTGTGGATGAGGGGAGTGTGGGTGAGTGTGGACGTGTGGGTGAGTGTGGATGTGTGTGTGAGGGTGAGTGTGAGTGAGGGAGTGAGGGTGAGTGTGACTGTGGATGTGAGTGTGAGTGTGAGTGAGGGTGAGTGTGAGTGAGAATGCGTGTGTGAGGGTGTGAGTGGTGGGTGAGTGTGGATGTGTGAGTGAGTGTGGATGTGTGTGTGAGGGTGCGAGTGGTGGGTGAGTGTGAATGTGTGTGAGGGTGAGAGTGAGGGAGTGAGGGTGAGTGTGAGTGAGGGTGTGAGTGTGTGTGTGAGGGTGAGTGTGAGTGTGTGTGTGAGGGTGAGTGTGAGGATGCGTGTGTGAGGATGTGAGTGAGGATGCGTGTGTGAGGGTGTGAGTGGTGGGTGAGTGTGGATGTGTATGTGAGGGTGAGGGTGAGAGAGGGTGTGTGTGTGAGGGTGTGAGTGGTGAGTGAGTGTGAATGTGTGTGAGGGTGAGTGTGAGGGAGTGAGGGTATGAGTGTGGATGTGAGGGTGAGTGTGATGGGGGGTGAGTGAGGGTGTGAGTGGTGGGTGAGTGTGGATGTGTGGGTGAGTGTGGATGTGTGTGTGAGGGTGAGTGTGAGTGGTGGGCGAGTGTGAATGTGTGTGAGGGTGAGTGTGAGTGAGGGAGTGAGGGTGAGTGTGAGTGTGGATGTGAGGGTTAGTGTGAGGGTGAGTGTGTGTGTGAGGGTGTGTGAGTGGTGGGTGAGTGTGAATGTGTGTGAGGGTGTGAGTGAGGGAGTGAGGGTGAGTGTGACTGTGGATTGAGTGAAGGTGAGTGTGAGTGTGTGTGCGAGGGTGTGTGAGGATGCGTGTGTGAGGGTGAGTGTGAGTGAGGAGGCATGGGTGAGGGTGTGAGTGAGGGTGAGTGTGTGAGGGTGAGTGCAAGGATGCATGTGTGAGGGTGAGTGTGAGTGGTGGGTGAGTGTGGATGTGTGGGTGAGGGTGTGAGTGGTGGGTGAATGTGAATGTGTGTGAGGGTGAGTGTGAGGGAGTGAGGGTGAGTGTGCATGTGGATGTGATGGTGAGTGTGAGTGAGGGTGTCAGGATGAGTGTGAGTGTGTGTGTGAGGGTGAGTGTGAGGATGCGTGTGTGAGGGTGTGAGTGAGGATGTGTGTGTGAGGGTGAGTGTGAGTGGTGGGTGAGTGTGGATGTGTGGGTGAGTGTGGATGTGTGTGTGAGAGTGTGAGGGTGTGTGTGTGAGGGTGAGTGTGAGTGGTGGGTGAGTGTGAATGTGTGTGAGGGTGATTGTGACTGAGGGAGAGAGGGTGAGTGTGAGTGTGGATGTGAGGGTGAGTGTGAGTGAGGGTGTGAGTGAAGGTGAGTGTGAGTGTGTGTGTAAGGGTCAGTGTGAGGATGCGTGTGTGAGGGTGAGTGTGAGGATGCATGTGTGAGGGTGTGAGTGGTGGGTGAGGGTGGATGTGTGGGTGAGTGTGGATGTGTGTGTGAGGGTGAGTGTGAGTGTAGATGTGAGGGAGTGTGAATGAAGGTGTGAGTGAGGGTGAGTGTGAGTGTGGATGTGAGGGTGAGTGTGAGTGAGGGTGAGTGTGAGTGAGGGTGAGTGTGGATGTGTGTGTGAGGGTGTGTGAATGAGGGTGAATATGAGCTTCCCTTCCGCAGGTGATCAATCACTCGGAATCCAGCCTGGTGACAGAGTGAGACTCCATCTCAGAAAAAAAAAAAAAAAAAAAAAAGATAGAATCACGTACTTTCAGCTTTGCTATCAGTCATCTCACCCTTGGAAAGCCAGAATAAGTTACTCTGGGCAGTGTCAAGGAAGATTTAATTTCAGATTGATGTTTTTTCCTCAGATAGTCCATTCTTCCTTTTAGTCAGTCTCACTGGTATTCCCCCAAACAAACATCCCTGCTTGCAACTGTCTCCTAACACAACTGATTACAAGAGCACACAGCCACGCTGAGGGCAGAGTATTGGTGTGTGCATCCTATTCACTATCCTGCCCAGACACTCATGCTGGATAAGACCCTCACATCTTCCCCAACTCCTAAAACCCTAATGTCTGTCCCCCCAATTTTAGCAGCTTAATGCTTAAAATAAACAGTTTTATGTAGAAAGTTATCACATTGACTTTTCTGGTCTTCTCCTCTACAAACAAACTTGATGTAAACGTTTGTGTATAGCGTTTTCTGTGAGCATACGCTTTTATTTTTCTTGGATAAATACCTACAATTGACTGGGTCATATGGTAGGCGTGTATTTAACTTTGTAAGAGATCGCCAAACTGTTTTCCAAAGTTCCGTGTATTTTGCATTCCTGACACCTGCATGTGAGAGTTTTAGTTCCTCCACATACTGGGCAACTCTTGGTACAGTCAGTTGTTTTACCTTTAGACATTCTAGTGGCTGTGTAGTTGTATCTCACTGTAGTTTAACCAAATGGCTTTTTTGGTGATGTGTAATATAGTCTGATGGAACTCTTTCAACGTCCTTATTTTTTAAAATTGATACATAATAATTGTACACATATATGGGATACATGTGATTTTTTTTTTTTTTTTTTTTTTTTTTTTGAGACGGACCCTCGCCCTATGGCCAGGCTGGAGTGCAGTGGTGCGATCTCGAATCACTGCAACCTCCGCCTCCCAGGTTCAAGTGATTCTCTTGCTTCAGCCTCCCAAGTAGCTGGGATTACAGGTACTCACCACCACGCCCAGTTAATTTTTGTATTTTTAGTACAGACGGGGTTTCACCATGTTGGCCAGGATGGTCTCAATCTCCTGACCTCGCGATCCGCCCACCTCGGCCTCCCAAAGTACTGGGATTACAGGCGTGAGCCACCGCGCCTGGCCACAAGTGATATTTTGATCTCTGCTTACAATGCACAGCGAACACGTCAGGGTATTCAGGATACCTATCACCGCATTTCGTTGTGTTGAGAACATTTTAAATCTAGTTATTCTGAAATATACAATAAATCATCGTTAACTACAGTTACTCTACTGTGCTATTGAACACTAGAACTTATGCTTTCTGTCTAATTATGTTTGTACTCGTTAAGCAGCCTCTCTTCATCCCCTCCACCACTTCCCAACCCCTGGTGACCTGCATTCTACTATCTCTTTCAATGAGATCAACTTTTTAAGCTCCCACATGTGAGTGAGAACATATTTGTGTTTCTGTGCCTGGCTTATTTCATTTCTCATAATGTCCTCCAGGCTCATCCATGTTACCGTGAAGGACAGGGCATCATTCTTTTTATGACTGAATAGCATTCCATTATGTATATACACCACATTTTCAAAATGAATGTAGTTTACAAATTGGCACAAATTTAACAAATTTTAAATCTGTTCATTTATTTAACAAACACGTATTAAGAGCCTTTTATATATCAAGCTCTGTGTTAATACGGCATTGGTTATGCAGAGATGAATTAGATAGAATTTAGTTTTGTTTTGGTAAAGTTTGCAGTCCAGGAGCAGATATATCAGACATGTTCTAAGTCAACTTACAGTAAATTGGGGTGTGAACTAGGTGGAAATCTGGGTTTTGAAAGTGAGAATAAGGAAAAAATAAAAACACGAAGGGATCTCAGTATTGGGTTATATATAGAGAGGGGAGGCCCAGGAAAGAAAGTGGGAAGTAGAAATTGGAGATCGGAGGAAACCAAGAGAGAGAAAATTCTGAAGATTTCAAAAGAAGAAAGATCCTCAAAGCAAGGCGTGGTTAACAAACACAAATCGGAGGAAATGCCTGCTGGTATGAGATCTGAAATGAACAGCTTGGGTCTGGAAAAGGGAGTCCACAAATGATCTTAACAGGAGTCCTTTTTGTGTTGTAATAAAGGTGAAAGTCTTTTCTCTAGCAGTAAGCTAGAAAACTTTACTGATTTTTAAAAAGAAATTCTCTAGAAGGTTTTGATTTTTTTTCTTTCTGTAGGTCACATATTTTACTTTTACTTTCATTCTCAACACTTCTAAATACTATATATACACACACACACGTGTGTGTAAAAATTTGTTTATGTGTGTAGTTATTTATATTATATATAAAAACATATATATGTGTATATAGTATTTATATTAGTGTATATTTACACACATAATATATATATTAGTGTGTATATATATACACACACATATTTATATCTGTGTGTGTGTGTGTATATATGTATTTTGAGATGGAGTTTTGCTCTTGTCACCGAGGCTGGGGTGCAATGATGCGATCTTGGTTCACTACAACTTCTGCCTCAGCCTCCCAGGTTCAAGCGATTCTCCTGCCTCAGCCTCCCAAGTAGCTGAGATTACAGGTGCCCGCCACTACACCCAGGTAATTTTTGTATTTTTAGTAGAGACGGGGTTTCACCATATTGGTCAGGCTGGTCTCGAACTCCTGACCTCAGGTGATCCGCCTGCCTCGGCCTCCCTAAGTGCTGGGATTACAGGCATAAGCCACTGTTCCTGGCCAAATACAATATTAATTTGTATTATATTTAGCTGTGTGTTGCTGACAGTCATACACACTATTGAGATTTTCTTTCTTTTATATCATTTTCTTTTTGTTAAAATCAATGTTAGAATTTGTATAGCATTTTTGAATTTTCGTTGTTGTTGTTATAAGCAAACAATAATGTTTTGTCCATTTCTTTTCCACTATTTGTTCCCAGTGTTTCTGGTTATATCTAAGTGTATCATCTAAATTCTTAAAACACTAACATTTGTGGCAGTTGTTGCCATACTGATTTCTCCCCAGTTTTAAAAAGAATGACTGGGATTTTGGATGGAGTTTAATATTAACCTTTAGTTTAAAATAATTTCATTTCATCAGAAGAAGAAACTATTTTTTCCTTTTTCAAAATATTTAATTGGGAAAGAATGTTGTTCTTTCAAAAAATATTTTTCTGCCCCTAATCCTAGCACTTTGAGAGGCTGAGGTGGGTGGATCATGAGGTCAAGAAATCGAGACCATCCTGGCCAACATGGTGAAACCCCATCTCTACTAAAAACAAAAAAATTAGCTGGGCGTGGTGGCATGTGCCTGTGATCCCAGCTACTTGGGAGGCTGAGGCAGGAGAATCGCTTGAACCCGGGAGGCAGAGGTTGCAGTGAGCCGAGATCGTGCCACTGCACTCCAGCCTGGGAAACAGAGCGAGACTGCATCTCCCAAAAAATATATATTTTTCTGATATTAGTTGAAAGTATATGTGTGTGTGTGTGTGTGTGTGTGTGTGTGTGTGTGTGTGTGTATTTGTTTTCTTCTTTCAATATTTTTAACCTATGGTAATGGTGTCCATTCAGCTTAATCTATTCTCACTCAGCTGTAGATGCTTAAGACCGTCAAGGTGTCTGTCTTGCCCTGCTCCGGTGGAGGCCGTGTAGGAGTGGATTTGGACCATTCCCAGTGTCTGAAACGAGTGTTATTCGCCCAGCATGCCTGCAGGGAACTTCCGGCGTGGATGTGCTTCCCCTGATGCCTGCAGGGAACTTCCGGCGTGTATGTGCTTCCCCTGATGCCTGCAGGGAACTTCCGGCGTGTGTGTCCTTCCCCTGATGCCTGCAGGGAACTTCCGGCGTGGATGTGCTTCCCCTGGCCCTCTGCTTCTCACTCTCCATGGTAGAGTGTAGCAGATCCTGTTTGTGACTTGTCCATATTCTTTTGGGCCACCGTGGCGGTCTGCTGCAGCTTGGTGGTTAACTCCTTCTCCCTCCTCCACCTCCATCTCTCAGAATGATGGTGTGGGGCTTCCTGAAATACATCTCACAGTTTATTTGAAAAGCTCCCAGATAAACTGTTTGAACCCAATTCTTGTCTCAGAATTTCCAGTTGGAAAAACCCAAACCAAGACACTGGGCTACGGTTTTGCTTTCCTGATTGCACGTTGATTTCTCTTACGAGTACCAAATCCTGCCTGGAACGACGCTCACCTGGTTGTAGTCTGAAGTCTTCCATTCTTTTATACTGACCACATTTTCCATTTCTACTTTCCTCTGACTGACCCCACTTCCCAAGAAAACCCACAAAGCATATCCTGTTTGCTGAAACCTTGCTCCAAAATGAATAGACTATTTTTTCCTCCACATCTTAGTTGCCAGATTATGCTCCTTTGGCTATAGGATGGAGTTGAAATTTGCTACAGGCCCTTGCACATGAATTCGTCTGTTGGAAAATTTCCGAGGCGGCGATGATGACTTGTGTGTTAGTCCCACTTGGTTGGCCCCATCCACTCTTGTTTTTTTCCTCCCCTTTCACGTGGCCTCATTTAGTACATTCTAGAATGTCTCCAATATGAGTTTTCCTGCAGAATGGTGCACTTTATAATAATAGGTAATTTCTTGTTCTTGTTGAATGATTATGTTCCTGGAATAAGTTCAGTTTGTTCATGGTATTTTAGAAAATTAAATCTATTACTAAAAAGTCTTCATTAGTATTTTCTTTGATTTTTTTTTTTTTTTTTACAGATATATTCAACATACATAGGTCTATAATTTTTAGACATTATTTTATTAAGGTTTGGAATTATATGTTTGCCAATGGGCATGAATTAGGTAACATTTCACCTTCTACAATGTTACACAGGGGTTTAATTTTTAGAATTCATTTTTTGGACACAAAAACTGTAGCATAAAATCTAATTTGCTGCACATATTTCAAGTGCTTTGAAATGTTTTATATTTCACTTTGTGAGTCTACCTTATGAAAACTGTTGGTTCTGTTATATCAATTTTTATAGTTTACTTTTTGGGTACAGTTTGAATAATGAAATAACTCCCTTGACTGTACCCCAAAGACGCAGAATATAAGTCTCTCCCATAAAGACACAGAATATAAGTCTCTCCCATAAAGACACAGAATATGAGTATCTCCCATAAAGACACAGAATATGAGTATCTCCCATAAAGACACAGAATATAAGTATCTCCCATAAAGACACAGAATATGAGTATCTCCCATAAAGACACAGAATATAAGTATCTCCCATAAAGGCACAGAATATGAGTATCTCCCATGAAGACACAGAATACAAGTATCTCCCATAAAGACACAGAATACAAGTATCTCCCATACCTAATGGTAGTACAAGATGGGGCAGTGGAAGAATTGCAGCAGAATGAAATTTCTCAGTCCTTAAATCTTGGTCGTTGCTGAGTCATGCTGACATGGTTAAAGGTCAACCATCTTCCTTGAATCCTCTTCTGCCTTCTTTAACCATTGGCTCACTTTGAATAAGGCCTTTGCCCAATTCTGGAAACTGTTGGCTTATATTATCTTCCCACTCTACTAAAACTCTTCAGATCTTTCTATGTCATACACATAAGCAAGAATGACCCCAGTCTGTTTTTGAGAAGGTTCTTACAGCACTGCAGCGAAAAGTGCATACACGCTGATGGGCTGCAGTGAGGTTCTTAAAGGGATGCCCACATCACTGGAAACAAAAAGGCAGGAGTTTGGCCCTTGTGCAGAAAATAAATACTTCAGTGCTGATTAGGAGTGACTTTACTTCACCAGAAAGTCACAGGGCAAAGCTAGTGGTTAAAATTTTCTCTATGATTTTATATAAATGTAAAATCATAAGGCTGAATTATAATAAATTGTCATTTTTATACGTTAAAAAGATGATTAAATGTCTGCAATGTAATAGGATTCAACCTAATACTATTTCTTTTGTAAGTGAGAAGACTGAAGAGTAGAGAGGTTAGATGACTTCTGAGATTGCACAGAGTTGGCAAATGAAGTAATATCTGTTAACTTGCTATATTTTGAAACTTCCCAACATGAAATCCCTGGGACAATTTTTGGCATACTGATTTTGCTTTGATAAAACCATTCTTGCTTTTGTAACAGCTGTTTTAAGTAAATTAGGAAAAGGAAAAAACGGGTGCTAATTCCAAACATTGAATTTTATATAATTTAATAATCCCCATTAAATTAGGTGACAGAGTTTATGCTTTATACATTTTAAAGTTACGTTTCACTTTCTACCTGACCCTAGATTTAGATATCAATTGCTATACATTTTGCAAGAAATATAGAAAATATATTGATTCATCTTGTTTTTTCTTCCTGTATTTTTCCCTCCCTCCCTCCTTCCCTCCCTCCCTTCCCTCCTTCCTTCCCTCTTTTCTTCCCTCCTTCCCTCTCTTCTTCCCTCTCTCCCTCCTTCCTTTGCTCTATTTTGGGTGTGTGTTTAAAACGTTCTTTAATTAATTGTTAACCTATTTTAACTTTCTTCTAGAAAAAGTGTTTAAATCTAAAACCATAATGTTAAGTGCTGCTTTGATTAGATTCCATGATAACTGATATGAAGTGTTTTGATTTTCACAGTTTTTCTAAACCAAATATCATCATGTATTCAATTTTCTCTTGGCCAAGTTATTAATTAGAAAAATACTTTTGAATTTTCCGGTATATGGTATTTGGTGTTTAAACTCATATAATTAATTTAAAAATTCTATCTAAAACTTAATCTAAAAATTCTGTTTTAAAAGGTGGTATAATTCCATTAAAAATTATGCAGAACAACGAAAAAGCAAATCCCCACTGGGCTAAAGTAAATATTGAGGTCCGTTTGGTAAATTAATGTTTTCCCACATGCATAATTATTTTTATGGAATTGTACAAATAAGGTTTTTTTGCAAAATTTACAGTTTTAATGTATTTCTACCAATTACTCCAAAAAGAAAGTTATTCACTTACCATTTATGCCATGAGCATTCTCCATATTGCTTGCATAAATGTTTATAATTGTTAATTCCATTGGGAAGCATAGTATTCTAACGACTGAACGTGCTAAAACAAATTTTAAAATCATTGGACATTTAATTTATTTCTATTTGAGGGCTATGATAAACAATGCTCAGTTGAATTTATAACTTCTTCGCTGTTTCAGATTTTCTTCTGAAGACATATTTACATAAATGGGGTTCTGGCACAGAAAGTAGGAATATTTTTATGGCTTTTAATGTAATTCCGAATTGCTTCCCTAACGCACGGGAGCATTTAAAAACACTATCAGAAAAGCGTGAGAGTATCCATTCCTTTATTCCCTTGCCAGCATGAGAAATTATCATTTTAAGCCATTTTTTTCTACTTGAAGAGATTTGAAAGGGAAATGTGTTTTAATTTGCATGTGTTTTAATTTTTTGTGTGTTTATATGTTTCATTCCTACTTTTGAACCTTTTGTTCATGTCATTTGACCCTTTATGTATTTCCCTATTATAATGTGTGTCATTATGGCTGATGTAATAATAATTATTAAATTATTATGTAATTTGTTGATGCGCACACTGCATTTTATTCTCTTCAGATACAACTCATAATGCATTTATTGATCAGTATAGTGAGAACAATGCTTAGTGTTTGCTATTCAATACAGACCTTCGAAAATATATTCACTATAACCTACATTCTATTTGATTAAATATATTCAGACACTACATTACATGGACAATACATGTAAAAATTATAAAGGTATAATCTCCGAGGTAGCCAGAGAAACATGAAAATCACCCATGTAGCCAGGAAAACAATACCGCCCGCTGTCACCTCTCAGGGTCAGCATTTACGCATTAAGAGTGGTTTTCGTGTCATTACCGGCTGCTTTGCAGGGTGATTACACGCAAACCACGCCTATCTGAATCTTGCGGAAAACGAAATCTGTTTTTAAACCAACAGGGTAGGAAAGAAAGATGGCCCAGGGTTGGCTCCAAGCAATCTCCAGCTGGACCTCTCCCTCTGGCATAGGCAGCCCCAGGTATGGAAGGCTCCCAGGGCGCGGAGATGGGGCCGCCTGGAACCCGGGCTGGAGCGTCAAAGATGGTTCATGTGTTCTGGACCTAACCGGAGAGGTTCCCCTGTGGCCCCCGCAGGGCGTGCCGTGGGGTGTGGCTCGCTTCAGCGCCCGCTGCTCAAACCTCCAGGGGCGCGGACGGACTGCAGGCTGCGCAGCTGCGACCCCGCGGCGGGCGGTGTCTGCGGGGAGGGTTCACGGCTCCTGCAGCCCCGGGGGCGCGTGTTACCAGGTGCTCTCTTCGTCGGCCGTCTACAGGCCGCGCGTGTTAACCAGCTCAGTGGACCCGCTTCCCTATCGCAGGGACAGGCGGTTTCTGTACCCCGGCTTCCTGCCTCGGTGCACGGAAGAACCGGAGCACACGTGGGCTTGGAGAAAGAGGGTCAAGTTTCACCGAGTGGAAGTAGCTCTCAGCCTGCGGTGGAGCCGGAAGGGAGAGGGTTTCCCCGGAGTGGGGCGGCCAGACTCCCCTCGTGCTGCCAGCGGACGGCCGCCAGCGTGCTCCTCTCCGGGTCCCTCCACCACCAGCCGCTCGCACCTTCTTCCGAGCGTTTGCTCCTCCGGACGTCTCCTCGCCTGTGTGTCCGCCTGCTAGGGTCTCGGTTGTTTGGTTGTTGTTTTCTTTTTCTTTGGAGACGGAGTCTCGCTCTGTGGCCCAGGCTGAAGTGAGCGGCGCCATCTTGGCTCACTGCAAGCTCCGCCCCCCGGGTTCCCGCCATTCTCCTGCCTCGGCCTCCGGAGTAGCTGGAACTACAGGCGCCGCCACCACGCCCGGCTAATTTTTTGTATTTTTAGTAGAGACGGGGTTTCACCATGTTAGCCGGGATGGTCTCGATCTCCTGACCTCGTGATCCGCCCGCCTCGGCCTCCCCAACTATCGGGATTACAGGGCGTGAGTCACCTCCCCACCCCGCCTGCCGGTCTCGGGTTTTATAGGCCCGGGATGGGGGCGTGGCAGGACCGAAGTGATCTCGGAAAATTGCAACATTTGGACAGGAGACACCTGTCCCCACCTAGGTCCGTGGGGGTGGAGCCCTAACCAGGGACCACGCCCTGCTCTACCCAGCACTTCCCTTCCTGGCTTCAGTATTATTTAAAGGGAACGTCTCCTCCCTTCCCAGCACTTCCGTGTCACATCCCGTCTAACCACATTCCCGCTGAGTGCAGATGGGTGGATGAATATCCTCAGGCCTGTGTGCCTGGTGGTTGTCTCCGGAGGGGAGTCTGTTCCCGCCATGAAGGTGTCTAGGCGGCTCCCCAACAAGCTGATTGCGTTGCTGGTGCCGCTGCTCTTTCATATTTCTCTGGTGTCTCCTTGAGCCCCAGATGGGGTCCTGCTCTTTGGCAGATCGTAAGATCTGAGGGGTTGTAATCTGGGTTGGAGGCTTTATCTTCTTTTAGAACTTGGTCTCCTGCTGCCCTACTAGTTGCCTTCCCCCATCTACCGGCACCCAGCAGCACCCTCCTCTGTGGCCCCTGAGCTGCCTACAGAAAACCAAAACCAGGAGTGCTTTTGGAAGCACAGTCAGCCTCCAGGTCTTCGCTCCGCATTGGGCTTACCCTGTGGATGGCTGAGGGGAGTGAAACCAGGGAGTCCAATTAACATCTGGCCCCTGGCCCAACCTGGCAGAGATCTCTTGGACTCGTGAGAATTAATTTAGGTTCAGAAAGTGTGTAGAACAGTGCCTGGCACAACATCAGCTCTTAATAAATGGAAGCTATTATCCTCTATATATAGGTTAGTTCTGTTTCTCAAGTTCTCCCTGGATAAAGTTTTCACGTGATCAACAATGGCTGCTTGTTAGAAACTGTTGCAATAAAATCAAAAGCATGCCCAATTGGACTGTGTGTTTAATGTGTACGGTATTTTTAAAAAATAACTTTTCCTATTAATTCTGTTGAACCTTTTTTATTTTTATTTCACTGAGAGCAGAGGAAAAAGCTACATTCTTCATCAGTTCTAAATACTATAATAAGAATTAGACTCTTATTAGAATGGAAGGCTATACAAACTTTAACTTTAGATCCTGTAGAATGTCTAATGTACAGTAGGTGCTCAATGAACAGTAATATATAAAACTTATGTAACTCTTGCACCAAGTACAGTTGTAAGTGCTTGCTTTACCTATATCAACTCATTCATCTTTTAACCCACTCCTGTAACATTAGCAGCAATGTCTTTTTAAAAATTTTCTAAATGAGGAGGCCGGGCGTGGTGCCTCACACCTGTAATCCCAGCACTTTGGGAGGCTGAGGCGGGTGGATCATAAGGTCAAGAGATCGAGACCATCCTGGCCAACATGGTGGAACCCCGTCTCTACTAAAAATACAAAAATTAGCCAGGTGTAGTGGCGGGCACCTGTAGTCTCAGGTACTCAGGAGGCTGAGGCAGGAGAATCGCTTGAACCCAGGAGGCAGAGCTTGCAGTGAGCTGACATTGCGATGCTGCACTCCAGCCTGGGCAACAGAGCGAGACTCCGCCTCAAAAAAAAAAAAAAAAATTCTGAATGAGGAAAACTGAGAAACATGGCGAAGGTCATTAAGCTGGTCGATCTGGATTTCAAACCAAGATGTATATTTTGAAGAATCTATATGAATAAAAGCCCCGTTTTTGAAATTAAAAAGTTCGGACAGAATCAGGTAAATGCAAATTAAAATAGTAACCAGACACCACTTTAAGTCGATCAGGCTAACAAGAAAGAAATTATGACAACGCTCGATAACCGTAAGAATGTGGATCTCAGGAAACTCACAAACATTCTGGTGAAGTGAAGTGAGTGAAAGCACCGTGTAGAGCAGTTAGGCGGCATCTGGTAAAGCTGGAAATATGTGTGCTCCCAACACCTGGCAGCTTCATTCTCAGGCAAACACCCGAGAGAAAGATTTCTGCACAAGTGTTTAAGAATGCACAGCGTTGCATGTAAAGGCAAAATATTTGAAACACAGTAAATGTCCTTTGTCAGGATAAATAATTTAATTGTGTCATTGGCATATATGCAATAACATATAGAAGATAAAAGGAATGAAATAGAAGTATGTGTCTCATGCTTTTAGAGAAATCTCATACAGCTTGCAAAGCAATGGTAAAAGCAAATTACAGAATAATATGTACAGTAGGTATGGTACCATTATACAAAAATTATAGTATTAATCACTTTATTGTTTTCAAAAAACATCCGGTGAGGACATAGGTACACTTCAGAAATGACTGTTATGACTAATCCATGCTGATGGATGGCAATACCATAGTGATGAAACGTCATAGTGATAACACATGAGTGAAAAGAAAAAGTCAGAGTGATACATTTCAATGTCTTTCTAAATGCAAACTTTGTTATCAAGAATTAAAATTTTCTAAAAGCTTCCAAATTGGAAGTTTCAGGTGTATCCATAGAGTATTTTTTTTTTTTTTTTTTTTTTTTTTTGAGACAGGGCCTTGCTCTGTCACCCAGGCTGGCTGGAGTGCAGTGACTCAATCTCGGCTCACTGCATCCACTGCCTCCTGGGCTCAAGCAGTCCTCCAACCTCAGTCCCCCAAATACCTGGGACTATAGGTGCACACTACCACACCTGGCTAATTCTTTGTATTTTTTGTAGAGCCAGAGTTTCACCATTTTGTCCAGGCTGGGCTCAAACTCTTGGGCTCAAGTGATCCAATTCACCTGCGTCGACCTCCCAAAGTGCTGGGATTACAGACATGAGCTACCACGCCCAGCCAATTGAGTAATTAAAATGAATACCTATAACTGATTTGAAAAAATTTGAAGCTACAATCCAAAGAACTCATTTACCAAAGTGCTTCCTTCTAGGTCAATGTATAAAATAGTTCTCTGGGCCAGGTGCCGTGGCTCACACCTGTAATCCCAGCACTCTGGGAGGCCGAGGCGGGTGGATCATGAGGTCAGGAGATCGAGACCATCTTGGCCAACATGGTGAAACCCTGTCTCTACTAAAAATACAAAAATTAGCTGGGCATGGTGGCACGTGCCTGTAATTCCAGCTACTTGGGAGGCTGAGGCAGGAGAATCACTTGAACCAAAGAGTCAGAGGTTGCAGTGAGCTGAGATTGCACCACTGCACTCCAGCCTGGCAACAGAGTGAGACTCCGTCTCACTAATAATAATAAAATAAAATAGTTCTCTGGCCTGGTGTGGTGGCTCATGCCTGTAATCCCAGCACTTTGGGAGGTCGAGGCAGGTGGATCATTTGAGGTCAGGAGTTCAAGACCAGCCTGTCCAACATGGTCAAACCCTGTCTCTACTAAAAATAAAAAAAATTAGCCGGGCAGTGGTGGCTTGCACCTGTAATCCCAGCTATTTGGGAGGCTGGGCCGGGATGATAGCTTGAACCTGGGAGGCAGAGGTTGCAGTAAGCCAAGATTGCGCCACTGCACTCCAGTCTGGGCAACAGAGTGAGACTCTGTCTCAAAAAAAAAAAAAAAAAAACGTTCTCCAAATTCTCAAATATTTTTAAACTCTGATTGATGATGGGTAGCAAAGAGAGAATGTGTATACTTCTAGCATGCTGACTGATTGTGTGTGTGTGTGTGTGTATTTAACATTAAGCTTCATCCTGGAAGTTCTGTAGTTCAATCGCTCTGATTGTGTGGTGGCGTGACTGTGTAAATACTGCTAGTACAGCTTCAATTTTGATTGGTGGAATACAGAAGCTGGTTTGTATGAAATTACAATAGTCACTCAGCAAATGTGTGGGCTTGGTTCCAGGACCCTGACAGATGCCACAGTCTGCAGATGCTCTAGTCCCTGGTGTAAATGGTGTAGCATTTGTGCAGAACCCATGCACGCCCTCCTGTATACAGTTATTTCTAGATGACTTCCAATACCTAATACAATGCAAATACTACGGAACGCTTATACTGTGTCCATTTTTATTTGCACTGTGTTTTGTTATTGTATTGCTATTTTTATTTTACTTTTTTTCAAATCTTTGTGGTGAGAAGTTGGTCAGCTACACCAACTGTCCTTCAAGTGCAGCAGTGTGGGTTACATCTATCAATGCTGAGCCTAGGATCCGCTGGCCACAGCCGCTGATTAGAGAGCATTTTACTTTATCAGAGAACCAACAAACTGCTCTTGGAAGGAAGGAATTACTTATGGGTGCATCTGGGAACGACTGGGGAAAGAGAGGTGGGTTACAGACCTTCAGATGTAAGCTCCTGTTGATGGGAGGACTCTGTTCACTGCACACAGGGTCTCCCACAGTTCAGATGGGATGTTGACAGAAGCTGGAAGTACAGAGTGAAAGTCCACCAAAGCATTCTGGTTTCTCTTATCGCAACTATTAATAATGATTCTTCGGCCAGGCACGGTGGCTCACACCTGTAATCCCAGCACTTTGGGAGGCCAAGGTGGGTGGATCACGGGGTTGGGAGATCAAGACCATTCTGGCCAACATGGTGAAATCCCATCTCTACCAAAAAATACAGAAATTAGCCTGGTGTGGTGGTGCGTGCCTGTAGTCCCAGCTACTTGGGAGGACAATTGCTTGAACCCAGGAGGCGGAAGCTGCAGTGAGCCACGATCACACGACTGCACTCCAGCCTGGGTGACAAAGCGAGACTCTGTCTCAAAAAAAAAAAAGATAATAAGAATAATGATTCTTCATTAACTAAATAACAATTTCTAGGACAAATGTAAAGCCTGCTGAGTCACTGTACAATGTGAGAAACCAGGACTCTTTCAGGAAAAGAGCGTCTACAGTCCCCCTATTAACAACCATCTATGGGTCTAGCATTTTCTACACGTGGACATTTCTACCACTGTGCTTGCCTTTTAGCTGACTAATTGCATTTCCTAGTCATTCCTCTTTCTGAGTTGATTTCTAACTTTATTGCATATCTTTCATTTCCACCTTCTAAGAAATTTTTTTCTTTCCTTTTTTTCTGAGACGAAGTCTCCTTGTCTGTCACCCAGGCTGGAGTGCAATGGTGTGATCTCGGCTCACTGCGACCTCTGTCTCCCTGGTTCAAGAGATTCTCCTGCCTCAGCCTCCCAAGTATGTGGGATTCCAGGCACCCGCCACCACGCCTGGCTAATTTTGTATTTTAAGTAGAGACAAATTTCACCATGTTGTCCAGGCTGGTCTCAAACTACTGACCTCAGGTGATCCACCCACTTTGGCCTCCCAAAGTGCTGGGATTACAGGCATGAGCCACTGTGCCTGGCTAAAACTCTTGGTTTTAATTATTTCCTTGAATAGACCTGTAAGAGCTTTGTCATCATCAAGGCTGCCCTGTTAATCCAACCTCATAGTCATAAACAGACAGCCTGGTTTCCCAGCCAACAAAGATGCATGCATTTGAGGGCTTTTGAATATTAATGTTGTGGAACACCTCCTGGGGCTAATAGACACATGCGCGGAAGACTTCTCCAGGCTCTTGAGTACAATTCTGAAGGCCTACATTTCCTTCATTAGCATCCTGCAAGACTTTCAGAATGTTGTATGAAGATGAATCTTTATTTACAAAATAAACTTTGAAGTGATTTGAAGAATACATGAAGAGCTTCTTCTGAGCCAAGTATTCAAGGTATTTGCTTCTTGGATTCAAGGATGTCATTCATGTGGGGTGCTGAAGTTTCAAGTTTCCTTACATCTCAGCACAGGGGAGTGGAATACTTTTCTAAATTCACTCCTTCATGGATGTTGTGCCGGAGAGTCACAACTGCCTCTGCACATTGTGTATGACTGATTTCCTGATTTTCTTTTAAGAAAGATTCTAGCATTTGGAGGAAATAGCTCTATGGGAAGCTTTCATAAATTCTTCCAATCAAGCACGGTGGCTCACACCTGGAATCCCGGCACTTTCGGGGGCCGAGGTGGGAGAGTCACTTGGAGCTGGGAGTTTGAGAGTGGCCTGGGCGACAAAACAGGACCCCGTCTCTACAGAGAAGAAACAAACAGGTCGGGTGCGGTGACTCACGCCTGTAATCCCAGCACTTTGGGAGGCCGAGACCGGTGGATCACCTGAGGTCGGGAGTTTGAAGACCAGCCTGACCAACCTGGAGAAAACCCATCTCTACTAAAAATACAAAATTAGCCGGGCGTGGTGGTGGATGTCTGTAATCCCAGCTGCCTGGGAGGCTGGGGCAGGAGAATCGCTTGAACCCGGGAGGTAGAGGTTGCGGTGAGCCGAGATCATGCCACTGCACTCCAGCCTGGGCAACAAGAGGAATACTCCGTCTCAAAAAAACAAACAAACAAACAAACAAGATTCCTCCCCCTTCCATTCCAAATGCCTTGTAGGTCTGCTGCTATTTACATATGCAGGAGATAAAAGCCAGCATACATGAACTCGTATTGATGAGATCTAATTAATCTTAAAATGCTGGTTTACCTTCTTTGATAGTGTAACTAGCAGGATAAAGTCCTTCTTTTTCCACAAGGCAAGGACTGCAGAGAAAGCTGGTGCTTATTCAAGAACTCAAGAGGTTCCAGACAAGTGATACAACTGTAGGCGACTGTCACTTGAGGGTTTTGTTTTGCTTATTCTTTTGGGTTTTGTTTTTCTTCTGAAATTGTATTACTAGTTTGGTGCCAAGAGCTTTTCACAACTAAGTTTTTGTTCTGTTTCTCCCTTCTGCTGAAATAGCTTTCATCAATCCTTTATTCTTTCTTTCTTTCATGTATGTTTTCATCAGTATTTCTCATGATGCACTGACTCCTTCCCAGACGCAGGAATAAAACAGTTACAGTCTCTGATCGCAGAGCCATAGTTTTGTGGAGAGCGAGTGCAAGACCTGGGCTTGACCCAATACAGCCATAAGGCTTGGTAAATATTATCCATGTCCAAAACTAACGTAAAACCTGATAGCTTTGCTGCTTCTAGGATTATGAAGACTGATGGTAGTACCTATTTAATCGTTATTTTTGCTTCTCAATGTCATGAAAATCCTGTCAGACTCTTGTTACAGAATGAAATTAATGAAAAACATGGAGTTTGAAGAGTCCTTAGGGACTCTTCAGGCAAAAAAATAAAATCTGTTTTTTATAGTAGTGGTTTCACCCTTGCTCTTTAAGTGGAATCTATGATTCGCTTTAGAACGTGTAGCCAACCATTGTCTAAACTGAGTATCTCTTGTTAATGGAGGTAGCATCTCTTTCTGTCTCAAGTGATAATTGAATGAAGAAAAGCACAAACTTGACTCTATGAAATTCTATGAAAAAGTTTTCAACAAATAAAGCATATCGTTCAACTTAAGGGAACTCTATGAGGATTGAGTTTTTGAATAGATTAAATGTTACCTGGCAAAATTAATGAAGAATGTATCACAAGAAGAAATGCTGCTTTGGCAAGTCGGCCCTAATTTACATCATCTGTTTCCTGTAGACCCCCTCCTGGAACTGACCTGGGGCAGGTGATAACTGACCCTGCCGCCAGCTGTTCATTCTCTTGTTCAGAAATCCCTAGAGGAATGTCCAGGGCACCCATGGATCCAGTGGCCTGTCCCACATAACCATGAGTGCGATCATATGTTACCCTTGAGTTATTTGCAGTATTTTCACGTATACATGAACCTCCTTATTGACTACAAATTCTTTAAGAGCAGGGACAGCTACTTTGGTCTCTTTTATAACTCACTTAATACATTTCAAAAAGCTGACTGAAAACAAGGCTAGGTCAGAGGGTGGTGGCTCAAGCCTGTAATCCCAACACTTTGGGAGGCCGAGGCGGGTGGATCACGAGGTCAGGAGTTCGAGACCAGCCTGGCCAACATAGTGAAACCCCGCCTCTACTAAAAATACAAAAATTACCCGGGCGTGGTGGCGGGCACCTGTAATCCCAGCTGCTCAGGAGGCTGAGGAAGGAGAATCACTTGAACCTGGGAGGCGGAGGTTGCAGTGAGCCGAAATCACGCCACTACGCTCTAGCCTGGGTGACAGAGTGAGACTCTGTCCTCCACTGGCCAAAAAAAACAAAAAAACAAAAAAAACAAGGCTAGATGTTCAATATTCAGAAGAATGGTTTTACTTTTAATTTATGCTTTCTTTTCTTATTTTCAGCCTTTTTCTTTTTCCCAAATCTCAGGAATTCGTTAAAGTTTATTATTTATGAGCTTAAGTCAAACTTTTACCAGCTCAGCTATAAAAAATACTGAATAATAACTTAATTAAAAGCTTACAAACATTTCAAAAAATCATGAAAGATGGCAACTATTCCACAGTTAAGGGGCATTTTAAAATAACTGACAAGATAGAGGGCTAGAAATAGTTTGCAACTTTGATCAATTCTCTTTTTATTTGCTTAAAAGTGGGTGTCAGCCTCATTATAATGCTTTTAGAAGGTTGGTAATAATTGATATTTGATTGTAAAAAAATACCTTGTAAGCAATCTCATTTTATTCGGAAAACAATAATTGTCTGGAAATTCAATTTAATGCTATGATTCTAGTCAGAATGCTTTATTTGAAATTGTAGACTCAATAGAAATTAAGATTTCACTTTCATACATTCATTTTTTTCTTTAAAAATAAAAGCTCTCCCTAAATATAACGAAGCTATTACAGAAGAGATGGGGGTAATCAATTTCTAATATACAACACCATGGCAATGAAATGAACTATAATTTAAATAAAAGCATCTTCTGTTAGGTCAGCAAAAATGCAAAGAAAGCATTTTACTAGCATGCCATTTCTCTCACAGTCAGAAAGATGAGGCTAATGAACAGACTATAAAGGTTAATAGCAATCTCATTTTGTTCTATTTATTCTCTCAAAACATACGGCCATATTTTGACAAAGTCTTCTTTCCCCTTGAAAAAACAATTTCAGAGTAACTTTAGGAAATCAATCAGTTTCTCTAGACAAGAAAATTGTATGTTTGTTTAGAAAAAAGCAATTCATACCTTGGATTAATTTGGTTGGATTTGTAACACTGAAGAGCACATGACACTTAAAACGTTTATAATCGCTGAACTTCAGTTCATAATCTGAAGAAGTTTGGAGTGTCAGACCAATAGTACATGTAAGGACAATGGTGTGATTACTGAAGTGAGCCAGATTGCCCAGGAGCTCGTGTGCAATGCATTTAGAGGTTTGTTTATTTTTGGCAGAGATAAGAGGTCACAGTCTTTTTAATGCACATTTTTTATGGCTTCTCTAACATATTTTCCATAGTGACTATTCCAAACCTCCACTCCTCATGAGTTTTCAATTGCATGTTTCTTCCGTGTTTAGCTTTTTTATTTGGAAGAATATACATTATTTATTTAGGACGTTACTAAATTTCCCCCACATTATTCTTTTTTTTTTTTTTTTTTTTGAGACAGAGTCTCGCTCTCTCTCCCAGGCTGGAGTGCAGTGGCGCGATCTCGGCTCACTGCAAGCTCCACCTCCCGAGTTCATGCCATTCTCCTGCCTCAGCCTCCTGAGTAGCTGGGACTACAGGCGCCGCCACCACACCCGGCTCATTTTTATACTTTTAGTAGAGATGGGGTTTCAGCATTTTGGCCAGGATAGTCTCAATCTCCTGACCTTGTGATCCACCCACCTCAGCCTCCCGAAGTGCTGGGATTACAGGCGTGAGCCAACGCGCCCAGCCTGTTTTCTTTCTTAAAAACAATATTAGAATGGGGTACAGGGAAGAGCAGAAATTTGAGGGCCTGCTAAACTTGTCTAACCAAGTCGGTAATTCAACCTTGTAAGCTTCAGTTTTCTCATTTTTAAAATGGGCATGGTGGGCTGGGTGCAGCGGCTCACGCCTGTAATTCCAGCACTTTGGGAGACCAAGGCAGGAGGATGGCTTGAGCCCAGGAGTTCGAGACCACCCTGGGCAATGTGGCAAGACCCCCTTCTTTTTGGAAGAGTAAGGAATTAGCCAGGCTCAGTAGTACATGCCTGTATTTCCAGCTACGTGGGAGGCTGAGGCTGGAGGATCTCTTGAGCCGAGGAGTTCAAGGATTCTCTGAGTTGTGATCACACCACTGCACTCCAGCCTGGGTGGCAGAGTGAAGGCTTTTCTCTAAAAATATAAAAACATAAAAGGGCACATAATGATACCTACTTCACTGGATTGCTGGGCGATGCCTTATATAAATGCTTAGTAAAATGTCTCCATATAGCTGGTGCAAAATAAAAATAAAAAATTTTTTATTTAAGAAGGAATCTCTGCATTCCTTTTTACTCTCTTCTTTTGCATCTTAAATCTTTCTCCCTGGTTTCTTCCTCTGGGCCTTCAGTCACACAGCAGCCTTTCTCCATCCTCCCAACAACCTGCCCCTTATTTGATTCTGATCCGATCAAAAGCCGCCATCCTATCTTGCTGCCTTCCTTCTCTGGCATGTCAACAGCCACTGCCTTGATTTCTTCCTCCTGGTTTTCTATTCATTCCCTGCAATGTATCCTCTTTCCACAAGACTCCTCAGAAACTGCACTTTCAAAGGTTTCTAACAATCTATTAAATGCCACATTAAATGACCTTTTCTGTGTCCTGACTCTTTAATATCTGCAGAAGGGGAAAAAAGATTTGGGGAGCAATCTTTTTTCCTGATGAATGCAGCTCTCCTTGGAATTTGTGGTTATTCCAGACAAGGCAAAATGCATATATATATATATATAGTTTTATATATATATATATAGTTACAATAGCAATTTCTGTCAAAAAATGTTTTCAGGGAGGAAGTGAACCTGCATTTTAGTACAGAGTATGTACTGGCCTAGTAATGTCATTTCTTAGATGATTGAACTCCTCAAATTAAACTCTATTTAATTATCAAAGTAGCAAGTACGTTTTCCTTAGGAAATTACACAGTACAGCAGTGGACAGAGGTTTTTTATTTTGCTTTGTTTTGTTTTTGAATTTCACCTTTTCTTCTAGTCTTGCCATATAGTCTTGATTCATCAAATAAAATACTCAGGTCAAGAAATGTGAAACTCTGAACTTGGCTTGGTCATAAAACTTTTCTTCCCCCAGGTCAGGCCTTCCGCAGGCTGGAAGTATGCTCTGTGAAAGGGGGGTCTGCTTGTCCCCTCCACGTCTTTGCCTTGTGCATTTCTTTCTCTCTTCCTTAGCGAACTGGAGCTTCAGCTGGTGCAGCACAGGTGGAGAGGTGGGTGAAGTGGGAGAGGCCAGACCTGACAAACCCTGAGTCAGCAGCACAGAAACCTCCTCAGCCCCATCACCACTTGTCAGCCATTCCCTTTCTCTCTACAGCTTCTGGGCTAGCTCCAGGCCCCAGGCCACCGGCTCCTCAACTAAAAAGCATGCAGCTAAAAGCAAGCTCTCCACTGGCCCCCTTGCAGCCGGCCCTCTCTCTCCAAGTTAGAGGACAGGAGGAGGGAGCACTGCCCTCCCCGAGGAATGACTCGGGGTTGGTAACTCAGTGTCACTCTCTAAAGAAATAACGGCACGGATAGTCTCCTCCTTCCTGCTCAGATCTCTGAATGTCCTTCGCCCAACTGAAGAGTCCAATAGCTGTGGAGAAGGTGCTTAAAAACTCCCTTTGAAAATCTGCACACATTGACATAGCATCTCACTTGGGAGCACCAACATAATTGCCTTTTGGTACCTAGCAAATCATTACTTTAGAAACCTGTAGCACATACTCACATACACACACTCACATACATACACTCACATACACACACTCACATACATACACTCATACATACACTCACATTCAAATACTTACATACATACACTCACATACACACACTCACATACATACACTCACATACACACACTCACATACATATACTCACACATACTCACATTCATACACTCACATACACACACTCACATACATACACTCACATTCAAATACATACATATACTCACATAGACACACTCACATACACACACTCACATACATATACTCACATTCAAATACTTACATACATACACTCACATACACACACTCACATACATATACTCACACATACTCACATTCATAGACTCACATACACACACTCACATACATACACTCACATTCAAATACATACATATACTCACATAGACACACTCACATACACACACTCACATACATATACTCACATTCAAATACTCACATACATATACTCACATACACATACTCACATTCATACACTCACACACACATACACACACTCACATACACACACTCACATACATACACTCACATTCAAATACTCACATACATATACTCACATACACATACTCACATTCATACACTCACATACACACACTCACATACACACACTCACATACATATACACACATACATATACTCACATACATATACTCACATACACATATATTCATACACTCACATACACACACATTCATACACTCACATACACACACTCACATACACACACATACATATACACACATACATATACTCACATACACACATACATACACTCACATACATACACTCACATACACACACTCACATACACACACTCACATACATATAGTCACATTCAAATACTCACATACATATACTCACACACACATACTCACATTCATATATACAATCACATACATATACTCACATACATGCACTCACATACACACACTCACATATACACACTCACATACATATACTCACACACACATACACATACTCACATACACATACATATACTCACACACACTCACATACACATATACATACTCACATACACACACTCACATACATATACTCACACACGCTCATATATACATACATTCATATACTCACATACATATACTCACATACATATACTCACATACATGCACTCATATACACATACATACATATACTCGCATACACACTCACATACATACACTCACACACACCCACTCACATACACACACTCACATACATATACTCACATACGCTCACATACATATACTCTCACACACTCACATACATATACTCACATACATTTACTCACATACACACATACACAGACTCACATACACACACTCACATACACACACTCACACACACACTCACATACACATATTCACATACATATACTCACATACACATACATATACTCGCATACACATACATACATATACTCGCATACGCATACATATGTATACTCACATACACACACATACACACACTCACACACACATACATATGCTCACATACACATGCTCACATATACTCACATACACACACTCACATACATATACTCACATACACATACATACATATACCAGCATACACATACATACATATACTCACATACTTATACTCACATACACACACTCACACACACATACATATGCTCACATACACACACTCACATATACTCACATACACACACTCACATACATATACTCACATACATATATGTGGATATCTTTTCACCTTAGGATGTTCTCTTTTTATTATTATTCTTTCAGACGGAGTCTCGCTCTGTCACTCAGGCTGGAGTGCAGTGGCACGATCTCGGCTCACTGCAACCTCTGCCTCCTGGGTTCAAGTGATTCTTCTGCCTCAGCCTCCTGAGTAAAGTAGCTGGGACTACGGGTGCGCACCAGCATGACCAGCTAATTTTTGTATTTTTTAGTAGAGACGGGGTTTCACCATATTGGCCAGGCTGGTCTCCAACTCCTGACCTCCTGATCATGCCGTCTCGGCCTCCCAAAGTGCTAGGATTACAGACATGAGCCACTGCACCTGGCCTATTCTTAATTTTTTTATAAGGGACAATGCTGGGTCTCGGAGATGTTAAGGATCTTGCTTAAGTATACACAACTACAGAAATTTGTAAATGTGGGATTTGACCCTATATCTGTATGATGTCAAAGCCCACGTCTATATCCTATCTGTGTATCTCTTTCCTGCGTTGATGTAGTATCTCTCAGCTTCTCAAAAATTGCCCCAACCTCCTAAGCAGTGTAGATTTAGGTAAAGTTCACAATTTTTGTTTAAATATTACTGCATCTCCAGGGCAGGACCATGAATATTGACAAATTCACAGGAAGTATGTAAACCTGGCTAGTTACAAGTTATGTCACCTATACGCATACGAAAGAAGGGTGAACAGACATGGCTTCTGCCCAGGAGAGGTTGTGGACCACTGGGTTTCTCATTCATTCATTTCTTCACTTACCCAGTGAAGGCAACTGAGCACTCTGCCATAGTAATGAACAAGAAAGACAAAGTCTATCATCGAGTTTCCTCTTTTGCTGGGAGAGATGAATACATACAAGCGAATTCAGGTTGTAACGAAGTTAGATGTCTGTAAATCAAGGTAATGGGGATAATACGTCAGTGGGATGTTGAAGGAAGCCTGAGCTCCTGCGTGAGGGGAGCCAAGGAGCTAGTCCTGTGAAAAGTCAAGGGAAGAACCTTGTGGTCAGGGGTGCACGGGAGCCGCCTCGAGACTGGATGTGCGTGGCCCCACTTAACAATTGTTGGAGGGTGGGTTTAAGGTTCTGGGCTGCCGGCAGCCCACGGTGGACCCTTGGGTTGGAATCTCAGGGGGTGCCTGCGTTGGCTCCCATCATGTAAATCTCCTGAGGCTGGGTGCGGTGGCTCACGCCTGTAATCCCAGCACTTAGGGAAGCCAAGGCAGGAGGATCATGAGGTCAGAAGTTCTCACCAGCCTGGCCAGCATGGTGAAACCCTGTCTCTGCTAAAAATGCAAGAAATTAGCCGGGTGTGGTGGTGCGTGCCTGTAGTCCCAGTTACTCGGGAGGCTGAGGCAGGAGAATCACTTGAACCCGGGAGGTGGAGCTTGCAGTGAGCCGAGATCACACCATTGCACTCCAGCCTGGGCGACAAAGCAAGACTCTGTCTCAAAAACAAACAAACAAAAACGCAAAAAAGCTCCTGAAATATGGGGTAGGGGTGTCCACAGATATCCTCTTCCCTGTGCATCCCACCACTGCCCAGGGGGCTGCTCCGTTCACGCCACCCCTTCACCATCACACCTAGGTAGGATGCCCGCCCTTCTCCTTTGGCTCATGTCATGCTTAACGAAAGTTTTTAAGGCCCGATGATCCCCGTGTTTCAGACGAAAATCCAATGCTTGAAGCGGGTAGAGGGACAGGCTTTCCCGCCTGGATTTCTGACTCTACTTGCTTGTGATTTCAGACGTAGTGTCTATAGAGACTTACAGACTGTGCCTGGCAGAATTCTAAGAGGGACCCCCAAGATTCCTGGCCCCTGGAAGCTCCTTCCGGTTATTCAGTCAAATACTAATCTAGTTACTGCTGGGAAGGGAGCTTGGAGATATAATTAAGGGTCTAAATAAGTTGATTTTAAGACCAGGAGATTATTTGCATGGACCTGACCTAATCACACGAGCCCGTCTAAAAGAAGAGAATTTTCTCCGGCTGGTCACAGAGAGAAAGTCAGAAATGTCCTTCAGCTGGTCTGAAAGAGCCAGCATTCACATACATGCTGCCCATGGGGTGGGTCATGTGGCAGGAAAGGTACCAGCCTCTGGGGCATAGGAGGCATACCTGGCTGACAGCCAGCAGGAAAATAGGACCCACATCCTACAGCTGTGGGGAAATGCTCCCATTGATGCCAGGGAGGTTGGACCAGGAACTAACGCCCCAAGGGAGTGCCGCACCTGGCCAACACCTGATTTCAGCCTGGTGAGACTGGGAGGAGAAAATCCAGCTCCACTGTGCCCAGACTTCTGACCCACAGAAACTGTGAGGGAACCAGTTTACATTGTTTGAAGCCACTATTTGTGATAATTTGTTACACAGTATTAGAAAATGAAAACAGGCCAGGCATGGTGGCTCACACCTGTAGTCCCAGCACTTTGGGAGGCCGAGGCGGGCAGATCACCTGAGGGCAGGAGTTTGAGATGTGCCAGGCCAACATGGAGAAACCCCGTCTCTACTAAAAATACAAAAATTAGCTGGGCGTGTTGGCGGCGCCTGTAATCCCAGCTACTCGGGAGGCTGAGGCAGGAAAATCACTTGAACCTGGGAGGCGGAGCTGGCAGTGAGCCAAGATTGCACCAGTGCACTCCCGCCTGGGTGACAGAGCAAGACTCTGTTTCAAATAAATAAAGTATAAATAAATATATACCACCTTGTTGTAATGCTTGTGACCACAAATCCCTTTATTATTTATCAGGAATGCACATTTTATTGGACCACACGCATGTTTCGAGTTCAAGACTCCACTTAAACATTGACATGTTAACCGTCCTCCAGAAAATGTTAGCATTCAGCAGATAAAAGATAATTTGGCAGCACAGACATAGATTTCTCATTAGCCTGCAGAATTCTAAGCATTTAGCTTGATAACCTGCAGAATTATAAAATGGTAAAATATTATATAATTCTGAGTAAAGGCGCAGCATCAAAAACATGTATTGACTCCGCATGTCTTTATTAGCTGTATCCATACAACACAATGCGAATCACTCTTTGGCAAAGATGCGATTCATTTGACCGTTCGAAGATACCGGCTTCAGATGGAAAAACTATAGATTTCACCTAAAAATCAAATACGTCTCATGCGTCATCAGAGTGTTGAAATGTAGAAGACGTGTCTTGTACCGATGCTCATTTTGGGGGAGCTAAAATGGAGGAGCTTGCCAGTGTATCCGTAGAATGTTGAAAATACACTGGGTGTTACTGTTAGGAAATAGCACCTTTCTGAAGGTTTTCCTGAGTTGCTTTCAGTAGCAAGTGAGTACAAGGAAACATTGGCAGTCAGGCATGGTGGCTTACTAATCCCAGCACTTTAGGAGGCCGAGGTGGGCGGATCACCTGAGGTCGGGAGTTCGAGACCAGCCTGACCAACATGGAGAAACCCCGTCTCTACTAAAAATACAAAATTAGCTGGGCGTGGTGGTGCATGTCTGTAATCCCAGCTACTCTGGAGGCTGAGGCAGGAGAGTTGCTTGAACCCAGGAGGCAGAGGTTGCGTGAGCCGAGATTGCACCACTGCACTCCAGCCTGGGCGACAAGAGCAAAACTCCATCTCGACAATAACAACAACAACAACAACAACAGAAAACACTGGCTCCTGTTTCTGCCATCAGAAATTGGGAAGAAGCTAGGAAGATGTGCAAAACATTTTCTGGGTAGTGTGGGCTGAGCCATGTCCACATAGCAAAAAGGAAGCCAACCTTTGAAAATTATGTAGCTTAGGCGACCGAGGAAGCCAAACCAGATAACTCAGACTCAAAATGAATCGCCTCTGGAGTAATTTGTACCGCCAGTTCGTCGGTGCTTGCACAAAACAGTTATTATGAAATGCAGAGTTCAAAGCTCAATAATAAAATATCTGCAGGGTGTTTCCGTGATCATCGATACCACCTTTGTGCTGGCGAATGTGGGATCCTCCAGGACCTAATCATGCACTAATAATTTCAGCCTTCTCTTGAATGTGATTTAACCTAGAAAACAAAATGCTAAATGGAAAGCCTTATTCAAACCGAAATTTCACATGATGGAACTGGTCCATTTTCTCTGACTGTGCACTTACACGTTTTAGTATTGTACTTTGCTGAAAAATGCCTTAGATGTGTTGGAGTCAAAGGTGCTATAGAAGTTTATTTGTATTGTACTCCAAGTAAATGCATTCTCTCCAGACTGCAAGCAGTCAATAAGATGAATGAGTTTCTCGAACTCATTTAGTGCCTTGTCTATAATAGTCCCATTACCAAGTCCCCACGTAACTTGGCAACTTTTTATCAGGGGTGGCCTCGGGACTGAATAAGCAAGGAGAAAATGCAGCTACTTGCCTTGGCACTTCATGTTGGACCTGATGCTCCTGGCAGGCTGTGATTGAAAGTAGGTCTGACTGCCTGGCCCTCTGAAGTCGCCTTTTCTAAAAATGTTGTGCTTTGAAAAAGCACTTGCACATTACAACTGAAAAGGCAAAGCTGGACTCAAATATCTAGTTCTGCATTAACCTTAAGATTGCCTCTGGATTTCCAAACCAGTTAACTCTGTTCCCGTTCTACCTGGACGTTTTAATGGAAAATGGTTTTGGCTGGTTTCCTGTACTTTGTGTACTGCCCAAGGGATAGTAGCTTGACATAGGCAAATAACAACGGAAAGAGTTAACCCTAAGCTGAGGTTCTGTGTTTAAGCTGCCAAAAAGAATGGATTAATTAGATGTGGTTCACTAGAATAATTTCTCTAGAAATCTAAAACCTTTCTTGCATAAAAATTCAAGCCCAGAGAGGCTTCTGCCATAAAGAAAAACAATATGGACTTTCATATGGCTTGTGAGGGAGACATCCACATCTGATCAAATGCATGGGGCTGAACCAGCTACTAGGTATACACAGACTGCATTTAAATGGGAGAATTATCTTGACGCTGGCTGTCAAACGTGGCCAGAGCACCACTTGATCTGCTCAGATGTCAAGTTGGTGGATGAACTTGACTGGGCTACGGTCCCTGGTCCATACATCCACACAGTGATTGAGACGGCCTGAATCTGGTATCCACGGATGAATTCTAAAGCATCTGTAAATCCCCTTAAAACCAGAAGCAAATTTTTGTATCTGTGCACAAATGTTGGCTTTTGTGGGAATTAGGTGCTTAGCGTTCATCTAATTCTCAGACAGGACAACTGACCTTCAGAGTTTAAATATTTTCTAATTTTTTATGACTATAAACACAGACATAATACACTATTTTCACAGATGAGATACCAATGCTCGTTTTTTTCCTTTGTTCCCTTGCTCCTTCAGTCTTTCCATGTTCACCTGTATTATCCTCCCTCATCCCAGCTGTCATTCCAGGTAACCCATAGTAACACCCTGATGTGGATGATTCCGTACTTTTCTCAATACTCACAGTATCACATGGAAAATGTGCAGATTTATATTAATGTATATGCATATATTTGAATTTATAGAGTATTTCTGATCATCGTTTAAAAATGTGTCTTCTATTATATACACTCTGTTTTTTACTTTTCTTATTCAGTAATCTGTAATGAAAATCTGTTTAAGTTAGTATAGAAGCCAATTTATTCCTTGTTTTGGCTGTGTGGTATTTAGGGCACAGATGCGACATTCCAGGCGTGTGTTGCTTAATGATGGGTATATATTTGGAGAAATGTGTCCTTTAGTAGCAGTTTTGTTATATGACCATCATGGCGTGTACTCACACACACCTAGATGGTAGAGCCTACTACACACCTGGGCTATATGGCTTACCTATCGCTCCTAGGTTACACACCTGTACAGCAGGTGACTGCACTGAATACTGTAGGAGACTGTAACACAATGGTAAGTACTTGTGTGTTTAATCATGGCAAAACATATAAAATGTGCAGTAAAATTGTGGTATTATAATCTTGTGGGATCACGGTTACATATGTAGGTGGGCCCTCCTTGACCAAAATGTCTGTAGTTAGTCAGTCCCTGCTTTGGTGGGTGTTCATTTTTCTTCTTGCTGTTATTTTGTCAGTATAAACAATGTTTCAGTAAACATCATTGCACGTATATCATTATCAACCGTCGTTCTCATTGTTTTGGCAAAGATTCCTAAAGATGGCATCCCCAGGAGAAAAAGCATGTTCTAAAATTGAATCGATGCAGTCAGATGCAAAGCTCATATGATATCAGCATTAGGTAAGAATATGCTTTTACTGGCCGGGTGCGGTGGCTCACGCCTGTAATCCCAGCACTTTGGGAGGCCGAGGCGGGCGGATCACGAGGTCAGAAGATCGAGACCATCCTGGCTAACACGGTGAAACCCTGTCTTTACTGAAAATACAAAAAATTAGCCAGGCGTGGTGGCGGCACCTGTAGTCCCAGCTACTTGGGAGGCTGAGGCAGGAGAATGGCAGGAACCCGAGAGGCCAAGCTTGCAGTGAGCCGAGATCACGCCACTGCACTCCAGCCTGGGCGGCAGCGAGACTCTATCTCAAAAAAAAAAAGCAAAAAACGTCTTTTACCTTCTCACAATAGGTTTAATGCTTCTTTTAAATTTTTGCATGTATAGGTCCTATAAAATAGTATTTGTGGGTTTTTTTTGTTTGTTTTTTGTTTTTTTTTGAGATGGAGTCTCGCTGTGTTGCCCAGGTTGGAGTGCAGTGGCGCGATCTCGGCTCACTGCAACCTCCGTATTTTTAGTAGAGATGGGGTTTCACCATGTTGGTCAGGCTCGTCTTGCACTCCTGACCTCGTGATCCACCAGTCTTGACCTCCCAAAGTACTGAGATTACAGGTGTGAGCCACCACACCTGGCCATGATATTTGATTTTTAATTTAATTTGCATTTTCTGCCTACTAGTGGGTTTAAATATCTGGTAAAAGATCTACTGGCCATTTAGAATTTGTCTTTTTAGGATTTTCCTATGCACAGCCTTTGCCCATTTTCCTATTGATTTCTGTTGTCTTTTTCATATTAATTTTAGAGCTATTTATATCTTTATCATAGGTTGTTAACCATTTAGTATCATCTGCAGAAAAAAGTACTAAAATTATTTTCCAATATTTTAAATTTGCATGCCATATTTTGGTGCAATTTAATTTTTTGGAAATACAATTAAATACGTCTTTTATTGTTTTTTTCCTCTTTTTTGGAGACAGAACCTCACTCTGTCGCCCAGGCTGGAGTGCAGTGGCACAATCTCGGCTCACTGTAACCTCCACCTCCTGGGTTCAAGCGGTTCTCCTGCCTCAGCCTCCCCAGTAGCTGAGACTACAGGCATGTGCCATCACGCCCAGCTAATTTTTGTATTTTTAGTAGAGACTGGGTTTCACCATATGGGCCAGGTTGGTCTCGAGCTCCTGACCTCAGGTGATCAACGCGCCTCAGCCTCCCAAAGTGCTGGGATTACAGGCGTGAGCCACCGCGCCTGGCTGGGTTTTTTAGTTTAGAAGTTTTCTCCAACTCCCGGAATATTTTTATGGCCAATTTTTAGGATAAAAGTCTTTGTAGAAAATATGTGGAGAGTGAAAGTGTGGATGAGAAGATTTTTTACCTATTTATCATAAGGGCTTAACCTGTAAAATGTGTCATTTTATTAAATATTATAATGACTTGCAAAAAGTTTTATCCCAAATTTACTACCACTGTCAAAAAGTCACCATAAAAATCTCACATATGCCCTAATGAAAACGAACGCTTCACCTCAATACTGGTGAGGGGTTCCCAAGGGTGCTGTGATGTCTTGTGCTGACATTTTAAATCCTACTGAGGCCAGGCACAGTGGCTCATGCCTGAAATCCCAGCACTTTGGCAGGCTGAGGCAGGAGGATCCCTTGAGCTCAGGAGTTTGAGACCAGCCTGGGCAACATAGTGAAACTCAGTTTCTACAAAAAACAAAAAACAACAACCCCAAAATAGCCAGGAGTGGTGGCAGGCACCTGTGGTCACAGATTGTCAGGAGGCTGAAGTGGGAGGATAGCTCAAACCCGGGAGGCAGAGGCTGCCGTAAGTCGAGATCATGCCACTGCACTCCAGCCTGTGCAACAGAGAGACACCCGTCTTATAAATAAATTAATTAGTTAATTAATAGGCCAGGCGAGGTGGCTCACACTTGTAATCCTAACACTTTGCGAAGCTGAGGCAGGCGGATCACAAGGTCACGAGTTCAAGATCAGCCTGGCCAACACGGTGAAACCCCGTCTCTACTAAAATCACAAAAATTAGCTGGGCGTGATGACGCATGCCTGTAATCCCAGCTACTCAGGAGGCTGAGGCAGGAGAATCGCTTGAACCCAGGAGGCGGAGGTTGAAGTGAGCTGAGATCGTGCCACTGCACTCCAGCTTAGGTGACAGAGACTCCATCTCAAATAAATAAATAAATAAACCTATTGCGCGTTTGTTTATCATCACCCCTGTTTCCCTAGCAGCTTAGCCCTCCGTATGTCTTAGTGTTTGCTTCTGCCGGGCTTTTGGGGATATAATTTAGAAAGTATATTCAGTATCTTTACTCCAGAATTCACACAGCAGTGTGTGTTTGCCATGGTGGAGAAAGAAAGAATTCCGGCCTCTTAAATATTAACTTCCACAGAGGATAACCCATGGAACGGAGTGGCCAGCATCCCCTTCATTCACTGTGACATTTTCACAGTATTCGATAACTGACCCTCACACTTTGTTGTTGTTGTAGCTCTTTGGATCCATGTGGGAATTTGTGTGTGTCTGTATCTTCTGAGAATAACTGAGATATTTTGCTTGTAATGAATGGCAATGTATGAAATCCATTGTGCAAAGCTTGCTAAAAACAATTGTTTATAAAATTTTTCTTTAAATGTTGAACAGAAAAAAAAAACACAGAAAATTGTATTACTCGCTTTCTTTCTTTCTTTTTTTTTTGGGAGCGGGGGTGCAGGAGACTGAGTCTCACTCTGTTGCCCAGGCTGGAGTGCAGTGGTGCAATCTCGGCTCACTGCAACCTCCACCTCCTGGGTTCAAGCGATTCTCCTGCCTTAGCCTCCCAAGTAGCTGGGATTACAGGTGCCCGCCACCATGCCCAGCTAACTTTGTGTATTTAGTAGAGACGGGGTTTCACCATGTTAGCCAGGCTGATCTCGAACTCCCGAACTCTGGTGATCCGCCCATCTCGGCCTCCCAAAGTGCTGGGATTACAGGCGTGAGCCACCGTGCCTAGTCCTCTTTCTCTATACATGCATAGATATTGACAATCTCATTTTCCCTCATTTAGGGGGGCTTAAAAAATAATGACATGGGAAATATAAAGTTATTGAGAAAATAAAAACCGTTCAGAAACGTAGCCACAGAGGAAGGAAATAAAATTGCTCTCCAACTGAGGAATGCTAAGGCGAAGGTCAGCGATTGTGAAAGCTTTGTAGCGGAAGGTTGAAGAAGAGTTTTAAGGCCTTTGATTCCCCCTTTCCTTTGACAACATTAGAGTGAACACAGACTGTTTTGTTTTAGACCCTAATAAAGGCGACACTTAAAAAGCTGAATAACCACAGAACTTAGGCTTATTCCTGGGAGCGCAAATGGGACACCCCAGCATTTAATGCCTGCATTACAATAACGCAAAGGCCGAGGACAGCTTGACTTCCGGATATTCCCAACCCCTGTGAAAAACTACTTACTGGAATTTCCGAAGCTATGTGATATGTACTATGGGCATTCACAGGCCAGCCCTTCTAGCATCATTCCCATAATTGGAGCCACAGTCTCTTCCCAAGCCTCAGATGCCTGGAGATGCTGCCACTGTCCTCAAGGCTGCCTGAAGGAGCAACATCACTGCCACTGTTCCATGCATGAGGATGCCAAGGCCATGCCAAGGTCTCTCCAGGGCCTCCACCTCCTTATGCTTCCCTTGACGATAAGGCTGTGAGCACAACTTTCTTGCAGTGATAGGCAGAGAGACCCTCTGCCCTGCCAGGCTGTGCTGCCAGCTGGGTGCAGACCCAGAACACTGGGATCAGCGTCCCACAGGGCTCTGCTCATGTGCCCGTAGCTTCCTCAGGACTCTTAGCTTCAGATTTTCTACTGACCTCAGCTTGAAAAAATAAACTCTTCACTTGAACAATTAATAGTTTTTTGTTTTGTTTTGAGATGGAGTTTCACTCCTATTGCCCAGGCTGGAGTGCAGTGGAGCGATCTCAGCTCACTACAACCTCCACCTCCTAGGTTCAAGTGATTCTCCTGCCTCAGCCTCCCAAGTAGCTGGGATTATAGGCATGCACCACCAAGCCCAGCTAATTTTGTATTTTTTTTAGTAGAGACAGGGTTTCTCCATATTGGTCAGGCAGGTCTCGAACTCCTGACCTCAGGTGATCCAACATTTGCCTCGGCCTCCCAAAGTGCTGGGATTACAGGCGTGAGGCACTGCGCCCGGCCTTTTTTTTTTTTTTTTTTTTGAGATGGAGTCTCGCTGTGTCACCAGGCTAGAGTGCAGTGGTGTGATCTCGACTCACTGCAACCTCCGCCTCCCAAGTTCAGATGATTCCCCTGCCTCAGCCTCCCAAGTAGCTGGGACTACAGGCACCCACCACCACACCCAACTAATTTCTTTTTTGTATTTTTAGTAGAGACGGAGTTTCACCATGTTAACCCGGATGGTCTCTATCTCTTGACCTAGTGATCCGCCAGCCTTGGCCTCCCAAAATGCTGGGATTATAAGTGTGAACCACCACGCCCGGTCATAATTAATAGTTTTTTAGGAGTGTGGGGGTCTCAGTTTATACCTAAAATACAAATTTCTCTTTGTTCATCACAGCAGCAGCAGTGTGCATAGACTCAATTCAGCCTGTTATTTACATGACTTCTCCCCACTCTGGTGCACAGCACTTTTTCTCCTTGGAGCCGCAGATGTTGCTGATTTTCATTTGCGTAGCTAAAGTACTCATTCAAGTGATTTCCCGGAACAAAGGTATGATGTGTGTGTGTGTATATATACTAAATGTTAAATATATATATATATGTGTATATATATACTTATTATATCTATATCTATACCTAATAACCTTTGGTCAACAGAGCATTGCTCTCAGTTTTGAAAGTATTTTCTTCTTCTATCTCCATTCAAATTTCAAAGAAGATTAGAGTGCCTTGGACTTCTCCATTCTCCACCTCATAGTCTTCCTTAATTTGCTTAAACCATGACCTGAGGTTATCCCTGTGAAGATGGTATGGCAGGTCAATATTCCTTTTTATTTAAAAAATTTGTTTCCAGCTTTCTTGAAACAGGATTGACAAATAAAAATCCTATCTATCCAAGGTGTACAATGTGATGTTTTGGTATACATTCACATTGTAAAATGATGACCACAATCAAGCTAATTAACATGTTCATCTCCTCACACAGTTACCATCTCTTAATGTGTGGATCTATTCTCTTAGCAATTTTCAAGTAGATAATGTATTGTTATTACCTCCAAGCTATATGTTTCCATGGCCAGAACTTAATGATCTGATGCTTGCCGATTTGTTGCTTGGACTAACACCTCTCCATTCCCACGTCACTCACGGCCTCTGGTATCTCCCTCTGCTCTCTGTTTCTATGAGTTAAACTTCTTTAGGTTCCACGTACCAGTGAGATCATGCAGTATTTGCCGTATCTCACTTAGCACAGTGGCCTCTAAATTCATCCCTCTTTTTCTTTTCTTTTCTTTTTTTTTTTTGACAGAGTCTCACTCTGTCGCTCTGTCACCCAGGCTGGAGTGTGGTGGCACGATCTCGGCTCACTGCAGTTCCACCTCCCGGGTTCAAGTGACTCTCTTGCCTCAGCCTCCTGAGTAGCTGGGATTACAGGCATGCATCACCACACTTGGCTAATTTTCTTTTTCTTTTTTTTTTGTATTTTGAGTAGAGATGGAGTTTTATCATGTTAGTCAGGCTGGTCTGGAACTCCTGACCTCAGGTGATCCGCCCGCCTCAGCCCCCCAAAGTGCTGGGATTACAGGTGTGAGCCACTGCGCCCAGCCAGTTCATCCCTCTTTAAATGAGTTACTATGTGAACAGCACTTAGAACAGTGCCTGGTAGCAACGAGCATTCAGATAACTTCAGCTCCTGCTGTTCCCTTTCTCATCTAACTCTTTGTAGGGATCCCTGCCCATCCCACCACACCCCTGCTATTCTCTCATACAAGCCTGATGTAGAGAAAGACGACTCGGCTAGAAGGCCTGGCTCTGAGATGCATCATGCCAGGCCAGTTCCGGTATCCAAAGGTCACTCTGGTCTTTCCCATGTTCCTGGAACTACTGGAAAGGGATCCCCTGTCACTAGGTAGCACACACAGCCAGGAAGTCACGGTGCAGGGGTTAGATTACAGCCTCAGGCGGTCTGTCCAGGCCGTATGTTCATGGGGTCAAAATACCGGGCTGTGGCACGGCTCAGACGGCAGGTCTAGACCAGGATCCTGCAATGAGCATTGTGCCGTGATTCGGCAACACGGATTCCAGGGGCGGAAAGGTGTGATCCGTTTCCTCACCTATCAAGGGTCATGGCTGACATTCCCACAGCAAAGGACAGGTTAACCAGAGAGGTGCGTAACAAACTTATTTAATCAAATTTTTATGTGACACAGGAACCTTCGGAAATGAGGATCCAAAGACTCGGGAAAAACCATTTTTATGCTTCAGTTAGAAGACGGATGGACAGCTGTGTAGCAATGTGATTGGACAGGAGGGTCTGACCGAATGCTAATAGACTGAGGGGAGAAAGCCCATGAGGCCTGTCTGTTCAGACTCTTCCCGGCCTCTTGGTGCAGCGCTCCTTCCTCCTGGCGCGGGGCAGGACCCTCTAGAATGCGTGTCCTCAAGGGAGGAGAGAGAGAACAACCATTTTAGGTTTTATGGCTGTCTTTTGGGGAGAGGGGTCCTAGTTTGTATGACCTGCCTTGGGGAAGAGGAATTCTGGTCGCTGTCACTCGCTTTGTGGGGGAAAGAGCAGTGGGAGGCAGGAGGATGGGAGAAGTTCAGAGAGCCACTCTGCTGCTGAGGCTGCTCCCGAGTCTTTCCAATCTCCTTTAGTTCCACGTACTCCCAGGCCAAGTACAACAGTTGCGGGATTGTTTTCTGAGACCTGTCAGGACAGAAGACCCAGTTCCTGGTACGGCATCATCCCTAGATCAAAAGACTGTAACAGCATTCACTCCTTCCAACCGGTTCAAATGCCAGTCCTGCCTCTTACTTATGTGTGACCATAGCAAGTGTTCTAACCTGTTTGCTCCTCTGTAAACAAGGGATGTTAACAGTGACTACTTCAGGGGGTTGTAGTGAAGATTAAATGTATGTTATGTATGTAACATGGTGGAACGGTGCATGGCATGTTGTGAAAGACTAACGTGTTAACATGTCAAGTATGACAGGGTCTTACAGAGAGTGGGGATGCAGGGCAGGTGAGAGAGCTGCCAACACAGGTCATAGGATAAAGGTCTGGATGGAAGAGGGGGCAGAAAGTTTGTGGAATGCTGCAGTTGGGCACCACTGCAGTTGGGGGAGGCCAGTTCACAGGGGGACCCAGGCAGCAGTGCATTTCCTGCATTGACCATGTTTACTTAAGGAAAATCTTTATTTTAGGCACCTGCTGATGTGAACCAAGGTCCCCTCACTGAGTCCTTCCTGCTCCCCATCTGAACTTCAGACGGGCCCTGCCCCCAGCTCCTGCGGTTTGTACTTCCTACCTCTGCGTTAAGCATGCAGTTCTTGCACCTGCCACTAACCTAATACATACTTTGCCCATAGGACGTGTTTATTGACTGCACGTAAGCTCCATGAAGAGAGGATTTTGCATCTGCTTTGTTCACGGTTTTGTCTCTGTCATCATCAGCTGTATAATGGATGCTGGCACAAAGTAGGTGCTCAGTATATCTTCACTGAAGAGTAGGTGCTCAGTACGTCCTCACGGAAGAGTAGGTGCTCAGTACGTCCTCACTGAATAGCAGGTGCTCGGTATGTCCTCACGGAAGAGTAGGTGCTCAGTGTGTCTTCACTGAATAGCAGGTGCTCAGTATGTCTTCAAGGAAGAGTAGGTGCTCAGTATGTCCTCACTGAAGAGTAGGTGCTCAGTATGTCCTCACCGAATAGCAGGTGCTCAGTATGTCTTCACTGAATAGCAGGTGCTCAGTATGTCTTTACTGAATAGCAGGTGCTCAGTGTGTCTTCACTGAAGAGTAGGTGCTCAGTATGTTCTCACCGAATAGCAGGTGCTCAGTATGTCTTCACTGAATAGCAGGTGCTCAGTATGTTCTCACCGAATAGCAGGTGCTCAGTATGTCTTCAAGGAAGAGTAGGTGCTCGGTATGTCCTCACTTAATAGCAGGTGCTCAGTATGTCTTCACTGAATAGCAGGTGCTCAGTATGTCCTCACTGAATAGCAGGTGCTCAGTATGTCTTCAAGGAAGAGTAGGTGCTCAGTATGTCCTCATGGAACAGTAGGTGCTCAGTATGTCTTCACTGAATAGCAGGTGCTCAGTATGTCTTCACAGAAGAGTAGGTGCTCAGTGTGTCCTCACAGAACAGTAGGTGCTCAGTATGTCTTCACTGAATAGCAGGTGCTCAGTATGTCTTCACCGAACAGTAGGTGCTCAGTGTGTCTTCATGGAATGCGTGGCTGTGTGAATTAGTGGGTGAACTGTGACAGGACTCTGAGTCGTCTTAGGGAGGCACAACTATGCCCCTCGCTGGAAGAATTAGGGGAGGGCAGGTAAGATAAATGCACTCCTCTTCTGAGAGTGCTCATCTGCCAATGGGAGAGATGCTGTTTAGTTTACCATATTTCTTTTCAGCTCTCTCCACCCCGAGTTAAATAAGCTGGTCCTCATAGCCATCATCCAAGGTTCCAAGTTTCAACTGCCCCACCTCAGGTGTGATGTCTGTGGAATATTGAACCTGAAACGATAAGCCTCCAAGCCTAAACTTGAAAAATGATGATGGCTATCACAGGAAATTACATTCTCAATGGAACATGATACAGAGGAAATTAAGTCTGTCTTGCTGCCTTGACACATAGACACCACCAATGTCTACTTTAGCAAATGTGCACTTCTAGGCTCTAAGCTTTCTGAGGGCAGCACATCTACACCATTGTGACTTCAGCACCTGGTCTCTTCCACTGCTTGTTACACAGGAGGTGACAGGAATGATTTGATTAATGAATATATGATTTTAGTGAGTCATCTAATTCAGGTGGTATATTGAAAATAGATATGTCTTTTTCATGGAAGGCTATTAGTGGTAAAAGCCTGGATTAGAAATCAGAAAGAAAACTTTGGCTTTAGTCAAACCAGTTATGGGAAGTTGACTAAATTCCTTAGTCTCTTCAACACTTTTGTAAGTATGTTTGTGGTATAAATGAACCATAGAATTATAGTTCATAATTTAAGATGGAAAACATCACTTATTTTTGTTCCTTAAATGAGTCAGAAAGTAAGTGACCTAAAGCATTGAAAATTATTACATTTGTTGCATAAATGGTACTTTAAAGAACCATTAAATAGTTTATCTGTATAATTTCTGTTTTACCTACAGAATGTAAAAGTAACGTAAATTTTGTAAACTGGGAAATACTAATAAAATGTAACCTGTTATATTACATTTCAACTTTATTTAATTCTCCAATGATTAGTGCAATTGCAGAAGTTTTGCTTTAATACTCTTTCAACCTTTTCGTTTTGTTTTGTTTTGCCTTTAGTACTTCGACTTTGCTGCTTTCCGACTACCACAGAGTGAAGTTTTTCTTTTTGTTATTGTCCATATTAAATTTTGATGAACTCTCTGTGTAGCCGAGGTTTTAGTGGCTCTTGGGTTGTTATAGTCAAATACTTTAGGGCAAACACTTTATAGGATACACTTATTCCAAGTAAATAACTCAGTAGGAAGCTCATTTCTGCATATTTCTTTACTGCTTGCTCATCTAGTGTGACAAATGCCCTTTCAAAAGATTCACAACACTGAATGCTTTCAATCTTGGGCAAGGTGAGACCAAATTAGCTCGAACCGCAGATTCTGAATATTTAATGAAGCATTAATGAACAACCAACAAAATAAAAAACTTACAGTTTGTTGTTTTGACAGACCTCAAACCAAAAAACTTGTTTTAAATTGGTGCAGTCTTTTCATTTCCACCATTACCGTTGAAAGTCTGCCAGTAATTTCACTATAAACCCTATTTCCAGAGAGATTCTATTTGGCAATAAAAATTAATTCTGATTTAAGAAGTTTTTCATGTTGCTGTAATGTATCACACAATTATAGTTTCTAAATTCATATGACTCTAGGGAATATGAATCTGCTAGCAATTCCACCCCCCTTTTTTTCTCCAACAGTATGGAAGACAAATGACCAAAGAGATTTTTAAAATTTTTCTTTTTTTGGGGCTATACAAAATATTTAATCAGTGATATCGTTTGTTACTCCTGGGCATATATAAAAACTTGATATGCTTTCTTAAAGGAAGTAGCAACCTGATAATAATTACTTTCCTGTGTAAGTCTTACTTATAAAAATAAATTCAAATTATTAATATAATGCACAAGAATGAACGCATTTTACATAAGTGGGAGATACTACTCTAAGCTTGGATATTTCTGATCCAAATCCCTACATAATTGTGTGCATATGTTAGTAATGGTAATGCTAGCTCCCGTAACAAAAAAATCCTCACACAGCAACAGTTCATTTGAAGCTCATGAAGCAGTCCTGGATGGGGGTGTCTATTGCGGGGCTCTCTCCTATATAATTGCCTAGGCAGCTGGTGTGAAAGAGACTGTCATCTTCAAAGACTGACATAATGACCTCGAAGATTGTCCTAATTGCCTTCATCCCTAGTATCTGGAAGAGAAAACGAACATGGGCGAGTGTGCTTGTGAGTTTTATAGACAAGATCTGGAAGTGGAACATGTCCCTTGCACTCAGATGCCATTGACTAGAGCTCATAGCAGCAAGGGAGGTTGGGAGATGCAGGCTCATTTCTCACATAAAAAGAAAATGGTCTGGGCATGGTGGCTCACGCCTGTAATCCCAGCATTTTGGGAGGCTGATGCGGGAGGATCACCTGAGGTCAGGAGCTCGAGACCAGCCTGGCCAACATGGTGAAACCCCATCTCTACTAAAAGTACAAAAATTAGCCAGGCGTGGCAGCAGGTACCTGTAATCACAGCTACTTGGGAGGCTGAGGCAGGAGAATCGCTTGAACCTGGGAGGCGAAGGCTGCAGTGAGCCGAGATGGTGCCATTGCACTCCAGCCCGGGGAACAGGAGTAAGACTTCCTCTGAATAAAAAAAAAAAAAAGAAAAAAAATTAGCTGGGCATGGTGGCGCATGCCTGTAATCTCAGCTACTCAGGAGGCAGGAGAATTGCTTGAACTTGGGAGGCGGAGGTTGCAGTGAGCTGAGATCGCACCACTGCACTCCAGCCTGGGAGACAGAGAGAGACTCCATCTCAAAAAAAAAAAAAAAAAAAAAAAAAAGAGAGAGAGAAAATGACAGCACAGGTTTAGGAGAACAATGACTAACCTTTACCATAATATGCACGCTTGATTCACTACGTTGAGACCAAAGTAGTATTGCTACGTTTAAACTTTCAATGTAAAATAAAGGCATTGGTGTGTCCTGTTTATTTTCTGTAAATTATCTACTGTGGGCGAATGGGTATCTAGTCCAAACTTAAGCAAAGTTGGATTAGAGAAAAAGTCTAGTTAAATACTCTCTTTGAAAATATATTCACAGTTAATCTTTTTCCTAGAAATACTGATTTAAAAAATTAAAGTTACCATGATTGAATGGATATCTTCGAGGAAATAGATAACTTAGGATGTATTTCATCAACCTTCCAATACTCCTCTGTAGTTGACCTGAGCCACATGACAGTGACTGGTCTCTAATACACTTCACCTGTCATAGTCAATGTTTTGGAAATCAAAGTCTTTGTTTATGCTATAGCTTCGTAAGTTAAGTATTATAATAGAAGTCACATGGGATGACACAATGATCCCTAATTAATAAAATATGATACCAATAACTATCTCTTTAAAAAAGATTGGCCAGGCGTGGTGGATCATGTCTATACTCCCAGCACTTTGGGGGACTGAGGCGGGCAGATCTCTTGAGGTCAGGAGTTCAAAACCATCCTGGCTCACATGATGAAAGCCCATCTCTACTAAAAATACAAAACAGCCAGGCATGGTGGCAGGCGCCTGTAATCCCAGCTACTTGGGAGGCTGAGGCAGGAGAACTGCTTGAACCCAGGAGGTGGAGGTTGCAGTGAGCCAAGATCACGCCACTGCACTCCAGCCTGGCCGACACAGCAAGACTCCATCTCAAAAAAAAAAAGATTATTATAATATGGTTTTGTCAAGTAGATCGTTTCAGAAATCGTGTCTCCAATGACCTTGATAAATCAAATCCTTATTTTTAGCAAATTCATGGAGACCAGAAACAGACCTTGGAAGTCCTGGAAGCTGCTCCATTTGCTTCTAGGGCCTGCATGTCACCATGATCCATTAACCTCCTCTGTAACATTAATGAGTGGCTTGTATGCATCAGAAATAGGGGCACGATGATGAATAGGAGCTTACGGTCTAGTGAAGGGATGCACATATGACACCGTCACCCTCTGCCACTGCAGAGCTGGCACTGCACACATTCATAGCAAACAGAAAAGCCAAGGACGCAGCGTGGGCTGCCTACCTTCAGTAGCAGAACTGAAAATCAATGCGTGAGAGATGTACTGGCGGGAATGACACCTGGCTTTGACCGGTGAAAGATTCTCTGTCCTGGGCCCGTGCATGCTGAAAAATGCACTGTAGTCATCCTAAATTCACTAACCCGGCCAGGTAGGCACTGGCTCTTCGGTAAAAATTAAATATTCATCATAGGCAGAACTATTTTTGAAGCTCTAAATGATAATTCCTAAGGAAAACTGTAATTGGCCATTCCATCGAGCTCTGACACTGCTCATCTCTTTCTCTCAGCTTACAGGGTGGGGCGTGATTAAGACTCTCTCCCCATGGTTCCAAATTCTACCCATCCAGTCACCAGTGACAAGCGTAGAGGTAAGAGTGGCCGAAAGAAATGCTAAGGCACCATGGCCAAGCTGGTTTTAGGGGTAGCCTTATTATCATCCGTATTATCCTTCATATCTTGGCGATACCAGACCGTCAATAAAGACTTCAGGCTACCTCCCCTCCCCTCTCCTTCTTCTCCACAGCCTGTGGTCCAGGCCCCTTCTCTCAGCCACCAACTTGTATTCCACGATATATATATATATATTTGTCACTGCGTCTCATCAAAGGTTTTCTTTCCTGTGTCCCATAGCTTGGCACTTACTAGAGAGCTAATAGTCTAACCTAGCTGCAGCAGTACACTTGCATAATAAAGGATGCCTTAGAAAGCACAGGTTTTTGGCCGGGCGCGGTGGCTCAAGCCTGTAATCGCAGCACTTTGGGAGGCCGAGGCAGGCAGATCACAAGGTCAGGAGATCGAGACCATCCTGGCTAACCCGGTGAAACCCAGTCTCTATTAAAATACAAAAAAATTAGCCGGGCGTGGTGGCGGCCCCTGTAGTCCCAGCTACTCGGGAGACTGAGGCAGCAGAATGGCGGGAACCCGGGAGACGGAGCTTGCAGTGAGCCCAGATCGAGCCACTCACTCCAGCCTGGGCGGCAGAGCGAGGCTCCATCTCAAAAAAAAAAAAAAAAAAAAGAAAACACAGGTTTTCAGTGCTCCAAAGTGACTCCACTAGTAGAGATAGAGATCTTAGAGAGCATGGATTACTGGTGGTAAAAGTAACTGTGGGATGGAGATCATTTTAGTGCCTTTGGTAGACAGACTCCTAAAACAGCCACCTGTAATCTCTACCTCCTGGTATTTATGCCTGTGTAATCTGCCCTTGCAGGTGGACTGCAAGTAATAATTCAATTCTAAACCAATACATATGGCAAGATAAATGAAATACTACTTACGTGGTTAGTTTATGAAAATCCAAGATTTTCAGCTTGTTAGCAGGCTTTCTCTCCCGCCTTCTTGGCTTGCATGTTATAATGAAGAAATCTGCTGTGTGGGAGGGGCCCACATGGCAAGAAACTGAGGGCGGCCTCTGCTAGCAGACAGCAGACACTGCAGCCCTCAGTCTAGGAGCCCACAGGGACTGAGTGCCGCCAAAAATCACTGAGTAAGCTTAGAGGGGAATCTTTCACAGTTGAGTCTTCAGATGAAACTGCAGACCTTTGGCTGACGTTTTGATTGTAGTCTTGTGAGAGACTGAGAAACAGGACACTGCTAAGCCATGCCCTTATTTGTGACACACAGAAACCGTGAGTCATTAATGTGTGTTGTTTTAAATGGCTGCATTTTGGTGTGATTTGTTACTCAGCAATTGATAGCCAATCCATGCCTTACACTGCAGCATTGAGATGGCTACAGACTCTGCTTACTTGGGAGTGATCTCCTAGAGGCAAGAACAGTGTCTTTTGTATTTTAACATCATTACTACCTAACAGTAAATACTTGTTGATTGAATTTATGAACAAATACACTTGTGTATGTAAAGCCACTGGTCTCCAGTCCTCCGTACTGTGCAGCTTCGGACAAAAGTGTGTTCTCGTGGTCTCCTTTTGCTTGGTGGGAGCAGGTGGAGGGGAAAGGCTGGTGATTCCATTGTGTTGGCAAAGCTAAAGGGATATGACCATATGGTCCTGTGTGTCCTCACACCAGGTCCTGCCAGAGCCGTGGCCAGGCTCCTGTTGAAGCTGTTCTGCAGGCCTGTGTCCTTCGAAAACTTCTCCGCACAGCAAAGTTCTTCACTGTGTAATTTTTATCAATTGAACTGTCTTTTACAATTCACAGCGTTTTAGATTCCAGAAGCACTTTACTGGCTGTATAGATCAGTGTTTTATCTGCTTAATTATGTATTAATTACAAAGCTTTATCACTCTATAAATACATTCTATGTTGTATTATATCAAAGGAAAAATTGTAAATTCACAGACACAATAAATGTGCGAGTGTAAAACCTGGGGCCCGTGCTTGTGTCACTTCATGTTTATTGTTAAGCAGTTAAATTCTAAAGCCCACTCTGCGGATGTTGGTGGAGGATGTAAATGGATAATAATGAATAATAATGACAAAAAGCAATTGCTAGGCTTTAGGGCTTGCCAAACAATAGAAGCTCTTGATATTTTGAAACGAGGGTATGCAAGAATGAAGCAAATTCAAACTGATGTGTTTGCTTTCAGCATGAAGAATATGAATTAGAAAAATCTGGAGGTGGAGAAATGGCATTTGCTGCCTCTCTCTGAGGTTAATATTCATTCAGCAATAAACCACTCCGTTGTAGACCAGATGTCTGGAGGAACTGAGAGATCCTCGGATTTTCCATGCATGGTGTGGTCACGTGGGTATGGTAAGATTCTTAGCCCTTCTATTGTTCTTGTATTTTGTAGCTGTTTTGATAGGTAGAATATAAGAGTAAAACATCCATTAATTATTGGCATCAAGGAATTGAAATATTTCCTAAAGTAGAAAAGCTAGAATGTTCTCTGGGGGTTTAATTTAAATTACAGTTTTAGTTTTTTTTAAACCTGTAATCTACCTAAAGCAGGTGTTTGTTTTGAAGATAATAGTTTAAAAAGTCTTTTCTCTGTGCATCGTAATCAGGGTAATATTTGAGTCATATTAATTTATTTTATATGGTGATTATTGGCCCATTACATTTATGTAACAGAGACCAGATCTGTATTGTTCTTTAAGTTTTGAAGAAAGAAGAGGGTTGCCAATCACTTTTCTCATTGAAATTGAGCGTTTAAATTTCTAGTGCTTAATTCCACGAGAGCTGCGTAATGGCAAAAGAGCTTCATTATTCACCAGAAAGAATCTGGAGAGCAGAATAATACATCCCTTGAAAGGATAATTATTTAAACAGAATTAGTGCAGATTTTGTCTCTAAATTGGGGATAGCATTAGAACTTAACTCATATGGCTGGAGTGCTAGATGATACTTGGTATTAATCAAATGGGGGTTATAAATTGCTGAGAGCAGGGCTAGGCACGCAGTCATGGCTTGCTCACTTCAGATTCAGTTCTTCTGCACAAGCGTCCTCATCTTGCTCATGCGATACTCCGATACACACAATTACACCTCTGTAGCTCATCTGATCTTCTCTACGAACCCTTGAGTTCATTTTCCAGGATTTCTGTAACAAAATACCACATGTGTGTGGCTTAAAGCATCAGAAGTGTGTTTTCTCACAGCACTGGAGACCAGGAGTCCAAAATTTAGACATCAGCAGGGCCACGTCCACCCCCCAAGACTCTGGGTAGAATCCTTCCTTTCTTCTTCCCAGCTCCTCGTGGTGAATGTCATTTGGGGGTGTTCCTTGACTCACAGCCACATCACCCTAATCTCTGTTTCTGTCATCCCATAACGTTCTCCCTGTGTGTCTCCGTCTTCCTATAAAGATACCAGTTAATTGAACGAAGGTCCATCCTACTCCAGAATGACCTCATTTTAACTAATTACATCTGCAACGACCCTATTTCCAAATAAAGTCACATTCTTAGGTACCAGGGTTGAGGATCTCAGCATATCTTCTTGGCAGACACAATTTAACCAGTAAGAGCCCCCAGTACTATATAAAAACTATAAAGTACTTTTGGGGCCAGGCACGGTGGCTCATGACTGTAATCCCAGCACTTTGTGAATCGGAAGGGGGAAGATTGCTTGAGTTCAGGAGTTTGAGACCAGCCTGGGCAACATAGTGAGACCGTGTCTTTACCAAAAATTAAAAAAAATCGTCCGGGAATAGTGGCAGGCACCTGTAGTTCCAGCTACTTGAGGGGCTGAGGTCTGCTGAAGCCTAGAGGGTTGAGGCTGCAGTGAGCCATGATTGTGCCACTGCACTCCAGCCTGGGTGACAGAGTAAGATGCTGTCTCAAGGGAAAAAAAAAAAAAAAAGGAAAAGTATGAAATATTTTGTTATAATAAATACAGCCCTTAGCAATGATGAAAACATCCCTTTTTGTAAAAGCTCATTCTCTTTGGGTGATTACATAGCCTCCCGAATACTGTCTCTGCTCTTCCGCTTTTTTCTGTTTTGAGACAGAGTTTCTCTCTAGTCGCCCAGGCTGGAGTGCAGTGGCGCGATCTCAGCTCACTGCAACCTCCGCCTCCCGGGTTCAAGCAATTCTCCTGCCTCAGCCTCCCGAGTAGCTGGGATTACAGGCATGTGCCACCATGCCAGGCTAATTTTGTATTTTTGTATTTTTATTTTTTAAGTAGAGATGGAGTTTCTCCATGTTGGTCAAGCCAGTCTCAAACTCCTGACCTTAGGTGATCTGCCTGCCTCGGCCTCCCAAAGTGCTGGGATTACAGGAATGTGCCACCATGCCCAGCTAATTTTGTAATTTTTTTTTTTTTTAAAGTAGAGATGGGATTTCTCCATGTTGGTCAAGCTGGTCTCAAACTCACCTCAGGTGATCTGCCTGCCTCGGCCTCCCAAAATGCTGGGATTACAGGTGTGAGCCACTGCTCCCGGCCTCCTCTTGCTCTTATATAAGAGATGTCAGGTACGTGGTAACGTGTGCCAATGAAGGAGGGGGTTTCTCAGAGCTGTGTGGTGTCTTCTAAGCGAGCAGTCCCTGCTGCAAAATGGCTGGCCTAGATGGAACCTCAGACTCAGGTCACTGAGACACAAGTGGTTCTGTCTGTTATTTTAGGGTGGTATGCAATATATGTATATATTTATTTATTTTATTTAATAATATAATTTTATGTTGTAACAAACATATAAAATTACCATTTTTACCATTTTAAAGTGTATAATAAGTGGCATTAAAAACATTTACAGGCCAGGTGCGGTGGCTCACGCCTGTAATCCCAGCACTTTGGGAGGCCGGGGCACGTGGATCACGAGGCCAAGAGATCAAGACCATCCTGGCCAACATGGTGAAACCCTGTCTCTACTAAAAATACAAAAAATTAGCTGGGTGTGGTGATGTGCACCTGTGGTCCCAGCTACTCAGGAGGCTAAGGCGGGAGGATCACTTGAACCCAGGAGGCAGAGGTTGCAGTGAGCTGAGATTGCGCTACTGCACTCCAGCCTGGTGACAGAGTGAGACTGTGTCAAAAAACAAGCAAGCAAACAAAAAATCCTCCTAGTGAGCATAAAACGGCAGCACACTGTTGTGATTTGCATTTCCCAAGAGACCAATAATGTTGAGCACATTTTTATAGCTCTTGGTCATCTGCGCGTCTTTTTTTGAGAAAAGTCTATTCAGATCTTTGACTCATTTTTTAAATTGGGTTGTTCGTCTTTTTGTTGTTGACTTATAAGAATTCCTTATATATTCTTGATACTAGCCCTTTATCATATACAGTATTTGCAAATCTATTTATTTATTTGAGGCATGGTCTTACCCTGTCACCTGGTCTGGAGTGCAGTGGCATGATCTTGGCTCACTGCAACCTCCATCTCCCAGGCTCACGAGGTCCTCTCACCTCAGCCTCCCAAGTAGCTGGGACTACAGGCATGCACCACCATGCGCAGCTAATTTTTTGTATTTTCAGTAGAGACGAGGTTTCACCATGTTGCCCAGACTGGTCTTGAACTCCTGAGCTCAAATGATCTGCCCACCTGGGCCTCCCAAAGTGCTAGGATTACAGGTGTGAGACACCGCACCTGGCAGTCTTTTCACCTTTTGATAATGGCCTTTAATACACTAAAGTCTTAATTTTAATAACATCCGATATGTCTATTGTTTGTCTTTCGTTGCTTGTGTTTCAGTGTCATACTGCCAAATACAAGTCATGGATATATACCCCTATATATCATTTTAAGAGTTTTATGGTTATTAGCTATTAAATGTAGATCTTTGATCCATTTTGAGTCAATTTTTGTGAGATAAAAGCTCAACTCTTTTCTTTTGCATTGGGATTTCCAATTGTCTCTGCAGCATTTGTTGAGGAGACTCTCTCTTTTCCCATTGAATAGTCTTGGCTGTCTTGCTGAGAATCAAGTTGCCATAGATGGATGGTTTATTTCTGGACTCTGAGTTCTCTCCCACTAACAGGTGGTGTGTGACACTGACCACTGGAATGGTGACTCTGGCTATTAGTCTCCACTCCTAAATCCATATAAACTGCAGTCTCTTCTCCCATTCTCAGCCATCAGTCCTCACAGTCTGTTTGCATCTTTTTTTTTCTTTAGACAGAGTCTTGCTCTGTCGCCAGGCTGGAGTGCAGTGGCACGATCTTGGCATACTGCAACCTTTGCCTCCCGTGTTCAAGTGATTCTCCTGCCTCAGCTTCCCGAGTAGCTGGGACTATAGGCACCCGCCACCACGCCCGACTAATTTTTGTATTTTTAGTAGAGACGGGGTTTCACCATGTTGACCAGGATGGTCTCGAACTCTTGACCCCATGATCCACCTGCCTCAGCCTCCCAGACTGCTGGGATTACAGGCATGAGCCACCACTCCCGGACTGTTTGCATCTTTTTTATAAGAAAATATGTATTTTTTTTTTTTTTTTTGAGATGGAATCTCATTCTGTTGCCCAGGCAAGAGGGCAATGGCTCGATCTTGGCTCACTGTAACCTTTGCATCCCGGGTTCAAGTGATTCTCCTGACTCAGCCTCCCGAGTAGACTGAATTACAGGTGCGCCCACCGAGCCCAGCTAATTTTTTTGTATTTTTAGTAGAGGCTGGATTCCACCATGTTGGCCAGGCTGGTCTTGAACTCCTGACCTCAAATGGTCCACCCGCCTTGGCCTCCCAAAGTGCTGGGATTACAGGTGTGAGCCATCGTGCCCAGCCAAAATATGGTATTTTAGATTCATCTATTTGTCACCTTTCGTAACCAACTCTTTGTCCTTGGTGTCAACATATAGAGATGAGCTGGGATCTAAATAGAACTGCAGCCTCCCCCTTGTCCTATCTTGGGAAATTGAGCTGAAAATCCAGAATGCCTTGTTTTTCCATTCCTCACCGGATGTTTCTAAAGATTTGACTGCCTTTAGAACAATGACATTTTCCTCCTGTTCTTCTTTTCCTCTCATTACTTTTCCTACTCCACAACCTGCCAGGTGGAGTGGAAGATATGGATGGAATATTTTTAATTTGTTTAGCGTGCTTATATGAGTGTTTAACAGCTTAGATTCTACAGCTAGTTACCCTAGCATAGGAAACTGACTCCAATCTTTTCTAGTTGTGTGTCTTGGAACAAATTATTTAACTTCTGTTTTCCAGTCTTTAATGGCAAACTAGTATTAAAGAATTTGGTGAAAATATATGAGCAGTAAATGATTCCATACATGTAAAGTGCTGGGAGGAGCTCTGGAAAATGGTAAGTACTCCATTACATTAAGCTGATACTAGCATTTCTGAATGCAACTGAACTTCATGACCACACCCAGGCTTGGCTTTGACTTACCTTCCTCCTGACTCCAAGGTATTCATTGTCCGGTTTTACTGGAAGACAGGGTAAGGGTAAGGGAGATGGAACAGCTAACTATAAAGGGAAACTAAATCAGGAAGTTACGTAATCAAGAATGCAAAACTGTTCTCCATAGGGTCTGGTGGCAAGCGGGAAAAGTACAAAGAACCAAGAAGAAGTCATAGGGTCTAGAGTCATGGGAAAGGCTGCGCTGACACATCCAGAGGGAAATCAGTAAAGGGAAAGGGGGAAATAGTCTACATTGTCTTTAAGGCTCTTAGACTTTTTAAAGAAGTGCACATGCAGTCAATGATAGACCACCTAAATAGCATGGTCCTATACGATTATGTAGAGAGCTGAACATTTTCTATTACCTCAGGTATCATAGCTGTCAGAACGTCATATCACAAAGCATTACCTTTTCTATGTTGGGACATGCTTATATACACAAATATTTGCCATGTGTCACAGTTACCCACAGTGCTGAGTACAGGTTTGTAGCCTGGAAGCAATAGGCTGTACCACGTAACCCAGGTGCTCAGAGGCCATACCACGTAACCCAGGTGCCCAGAGGCTGTACCACGTAAGCCAGGCATCCAGAGGCCGTACCATCTAGGTTTGTGGACACTCTGTGACGTTCACACAAGGACAAAAACTGCCTGATGATGCATTTCTTGGAGTGTGTCCCCATCATTAAGCAATGCGTGAGTGTATATGGTGTTGAAGTTTTCAACTTCTTGAAGTTTGCAGTTAAGCAGAATTTATAAAATAAGAACTTTTCAACTCAGGTGCGTTATCTATGCAGTATAAGCAGCAAATAGTTGAGGTTTCAAATAGCAAACTCAATTGTCAATACTTTAAATGTTATACACATTTGTTTTTGTCTCCATTCAAATCCAATGTTTTGAATTAAGGAAGACTCATTAAAGTTGGAAAAAGTTCTAAATGATTCGTCAGATATATTAACATGAACTGTGGTGAATAAGAAGAATTATATCTTTATTTGTTGTACAAAGGGCCTTAGAATAGCTCAGTAGATGCAGTTATCAGGAATTGGAGTCACATCTAAGTTTCTCTTCTGAGGAACTTGCTTTTTAGGAGGGCTTGTCCTAAAGCTCTCATTTAGCCACATTCTAAGACTTTTTACTTGAATTCCAAGAGTACTTGTGTCATCAGATGCCTGTGTGATAGTAAGAACTCTGGGTTTTCATTAGTAGTATCAGGACTTTCTTTCAGAAACAATGGTGTTTGGAGTTTGCAAAGTAAATACTGAAGCCTATCTGCTCTTCATTTATGTATGATACTCCCCCATCCTCGTGCTTTCACTGTGGTCTCAAGACACAAGCAATGTGACATCTTAACTTATACAAAAGGATGGTAAGGAGCATTGTTGGGAAAAATGGAAAGTGAGTAGCCGCTGCAAATGACTGTGACCTTAATTTGGTGGCTCTTTGGAACAGAGATCTCCTTTTATCTTCTTTTTATATCACTTGCATTTTGAGCAACTACTTAGCACCTGTTCCTGAGGACTGAAAACTCTTGGCTTAACGCTGAAGACCAGATTTATGCATGACCCATATCTCTACTTGGGGAAAGCTGGAAAGCGTCCGAAGATTGTTACTGGGAGGCTCAGTTTGAAAGACAGAAAGAAAAATTCAAGCTGCATATTGAAGAGTTGGGGAGAGGAAAATAAAAACAACAACAAAAAACCCCTAAAAGATACAAAATATTAAAAAAGGAATAGAAAGGAAAAGAAAAATGCAGGCTGCGACTAGTCTAGGACATTCCCTTGTTCAAGAGTGTAACGGTCATTATCACTATCAACCGCAGTAGCTACGGCTCTAAATACCTCACTTAACTAGGAAGTTTAATCCAAATGTTTGTGACACTTTTATTAAGCCAACTTAGAAGCATCCTCTTGAACTGGAAGGATTGCCAAAGAATATTGTAATTTTTAGATTGAAGGAAAGTTTGCATACAATTGTTTCCTTGTATTGATCCCAAGGCACATACTAGATGGTCAGTATAGGTTTATTTATTAAATGAGTGAAAAACAATACATAAATTGATTTCTATGCATTGGTGAATAGAAATAACTATATGGATATGTCAATACAGCATTCCAGACCGGGTGCGGTGGCTCACGCCTGTAATCCCAGCACTTTGGGAGGCCAAGGAGGGTGGATCACCTGAGGTCAGGAGTTCAAGACCAGCCTGGCCAACATGGAGAAACACTGTCTGTACTAAAAATGCAAAAATTAGCCGGGCATGGTGGTGCATCCCTGTAATCCCAGCTACTTGGGAGGCTGAGGCAGGAGAATCGCTTGAACCTGGGAGGCAGATGTTGCAGTGAGCCCAGTTAGCCAAGATCACGCCATTGTACTCCAGCCTGGGCAACAGAGTAAGACTCCATCTCAAAAAATAAAATAAAATAAAATAAAATAAAATAAAATAAAATAAAATAAAGCATTCCATGTATCCCTCAAATAGAAGGCAAAATTTATTTAGTGTCAGACAAAATGAGCTACATTACTTCTTCCCTTGATTATTCTGTGTGCAAAGATGTAGGAAGAGGCTATTTTTATCTAGTTCAATCTCAAGTCACAGTTTGTTTAACACACTTTGTCTCACAGCTATGTGCTATTTATTCTGTGTATTAAATTCTTGTAAACCACGATGTGACTCCTCAACTAAGAAAAATACAGCATGAAATCTCTAGTGCCTTTCTCATTTCTATGACTACAAGATTCCAACTCTTCACATTTTTCTCTTGGAAAATATTCACAGTATTCGTATTTAGCTATTTGTATAAAAAATAGCACAGCCTCTCTTGAGAGTTTCAATCAATATTTTTTAGCTATAAGTTTCCAAGAATGAAATCCTTTGCTTAACAAAAAATGTTTTCAGGATATTATACCAAGTTACGTGAACATAAATTTCATGGCTAAGTCCTGGTGGTGCAAAGGACCTCAGACAGTTTCCAACTCAATTCCCGCCTGGTTTAGGGAAAGAAACTAGACCACAATAAAATAACTGCATTTCCTTAGGTCACATTGCTGGCTGAAAAGCTAATGCATTTAAAATGAAAATCTAGAATGGTACGTTTTGGGATTATTTATTATTTCTATGTTTAATAATTTCCTGCCTCATTTTTGCCTTTGTCTACCCAAGCATTTTATAAACAGGAACATATGCAATAAAATATTAAATTATAAATGAGCAAAAAAGAAATATAAATAGAAAGTCAAAACCAAGAAAAAGCAGAATATAAAATGCATCCTGAGGTCAAGAGTTCGAGACCAGCCTGACCAACATGGTGAAACCCGTGTCTGCAAATAAAATAAAATAAAATAATAAAAATAATAATTAAAAAAAGGAAGGCTGGGTGTGGTGGCTCACGCCTGTAATCCCAGCACTTTGGGAGGCCGGGGCAGGTGGATCACGAGGTCAGGAGATCGAGACCATCCTGGCTAACACGGTGAAACCCCATCTCTACTAAAAATACAAAAAAATTAGCTAGATGTGGTGGTGGGTGCCTGTAGTCCCAGCTACTCGGGAGTTCAAGGAGAATTGCTTGAACCCAGGAGGTGGAGGTTGCAGCGAGCCGAGATCGCACCACTGCACTCCAGCCTGGGCTACAGAGCGAGGCTCCATCTCAAAACAAACAAACAAAAAAAGGAATTATTGTCCACATAGGTGCTCCCAAACTGGTTTGTTGGAACCTCTTGCAGGGCCATTGCGGTTCCTCCTGCCATCGCTCACCCTCGCTTCTCTCCCTGCAACCGCTCTCCTGACTGGTGACTCCAGGGGTGAGCGTGGGCTGTTTCAGAACTTTGTGTGTATGGAATATAAAAGGATGCTTCCTCTTTAGCTGGGCTGCTTTTGCTTAATAGTGTGCTTTTGGGGATCATCTGTAGCGGTTGTTCGTTTTCATTTCTGAATAATATTTCTATTGTATGGGGTATCTAACAATGTATTGACAGTATTGTTGATGAACATGGAGCTCTCCTCCAGTTTCTTTTATCATTATGCAGAATACTATTATGGATAATTTTTGTGCACGTCTTTGGGTTCCCATTAGCACGCAACTCAGTTGGGCATATCCCTAGGACTAGAACCAGTGAACCACAGGAAATGTATGTTTTACTTTGGTAAACAATGCCAACATTTTCCAACATACATGCAGCAGTGTAGGAGATTTAGTTCAACCACATGCTAGGCAGCACTTGGTATGACTTTCTTTTAAATTAGATATTCTGGTAATGGTATTACATTGTGGCCTTGGTTGACATTTTACTGATCCCTAATTAAGTTGAGGCTCTTCATATGTTTGCTGGAAGGTCTGCCCAAGAGAGTTCCGGTTGGCATCAGCTGTCCTAGTAAAATAGTCAACCGCTCCTCTTCCCACTTGCTGAAGTGTCTCTGATTGGCCATTTCCGTCTTCTCTTTGGGGACTAACCAGGTTTGTGTCTTTTGTTTATTTTTATATAAGGTTGTCTATATTTTTCTTATTGATTTGTGGGAATTTCTTGCATATTCTGATAATGAATTTTCTGTTATATTGATGACATGTATCTTCTCCTACTTCGCAGGAGGATCTTGACAAACAGAAGTTTTTAATTCTAATTCAAGTCTAATTCTCAGTAGTGATTTTTGTGTCCTGTTTTTGTCCACTTTATGGACACATGGTATTTTTCTATTTTCTTCTCCCGTCAAATTGAGGTCTTGTATTCTGCTTACGGCTAATGCAGAAAGTCAATACTAACTTTTTTCACATTGATTTCCTATTTATGTCCACTTATTAAAACAGTTTTTCCCCGCAATACCATCTTTGCTACACATTGAATATCTATATCTATGTTCTGTGTGTGTTTTTTAAAATTTTTTGAGCCCTCTCTTCTGTTCCTGTGGTCTGTTTATTACTCTTTCACCAATAACCCACTGATTTTAATAGTTCAACTTTAAAATCAGGTCTGATTGTCAGTCCTGTAAACCTTCTAACTTTGTTATTCAAGATTTTCATAGCCATTCTTGGCCTATTGCATTGGGCATTCATATTTTAGAATCAGTTTATCAAGGTGCACAAAAAAGGCTGAGCTTCTCATTGGAGTTGCTGTGAAATTTGTAAATCACATTGGGAACATTGATATTTTGCAGTACTGGGTCTCCCAGCCTAGAAACCATGTATATCATTGCATTGATTTCGGTCTTCTTTAATATCTCTCAATAATATTTTGTGGTTCTCAGAGAAAGGATGTTTTATACCTTTATTTTTAAAATTATTTATTAATTATTATTATTTTTTGAGATGGAGTCTCACTCTGTTGCCAGGCTGGAGTGCAGTGGTGCGATCTCAACTCACTGCAACCTCCACCTCCCGGGTTCACGCCATTCTCCTGCCTCAGCCTCCTGAGTAGCTGGGACTATAGGTCACCACCATGCCCTGCTAATTTTTGTATTTTTTTTTTTTAGAAGAGATGGGGTTTCACCATATCGGCCAGGATGGTCTCGATCTCTTGACCTCGTGATCCATCCGCCTCAGGGTCCCACAGTGCTGGGATTACAGGCGTGAGTCACCACCCTCGGCTGTTTTATACCTTTTTTTAAAATCCACCATAGACTGCATGTATGATGGCAGTCCCATAGGATTTTAAAATACTGTATTTTTGCTGTACCCTTTTTATGTTTAGATTATTTTAGATACACAGATACTTACCACTGTGTTACAAGTGCTTACAGTGCAGAAACCTGCTGTACAGGTGGGTGTGTAACCTAGGAGCAATAGGCTGTGCCACACGGCCGAGGAGTGTAGTAGGCTACACAACCTAGGGGTGTGTAAGTGCACTCTGTGTTTGCACAATGACGAAATTGACAGTGCATTGCTAAGAATGTATCTTCATTGTGAAGTGGCACAATTGATATTTTCAATGCTATTTGTAATGAAATTTAAGAAGATAATCTTCTAATTGTTAAGTGCTGGTATACAGCAGTCACTTGGTTTTGTGTATTGACATATCCAGCAACCTCTCCAAAATCACTTATTAATTACATGTTCATCTGTAGAGCCTTTTGCTTTTCTATGTGTATAAGCAGTCAGAGTTAAGCATGCCAATACCAGGAGCTTGAAGAGTGGGTGTTGGACTGGAAGGGTCTAAAGACCTGCTGCCGGATAGTGCATGTTTCAGGAAGTTCGCCTGCTCTCACTGCTCAGGAATGCACAGCCGCTGGCGTGGAGGGTAGAATAGTCCTATGCACCTGTTATGGTGATGGGATTAATGACCTTGAAGGGAGCCAGCAAGTGCTCAGCTCTGAATTCCTTTATGACACACAGACCTGTATTTTCTCTTTGAATCATTACAGAGAAAATATTATTTCAGGGGAAAGCTTGAGATTAAGCAACTTCTGTTGTTTGTGTTTATTTTAAGTAAATAGAACTTGACAGAATGTTTTACTACAGTGGCCCAGTAACTACCAGACTAGTAAATAAATCTCATGACCATCACTACAGGAAAGTCTAGAGTCTTTGAATGAAAAATTGTCATTTTTACAATGAGAAGCAAGAATTTTGAAACATTAAGTCATAATTTTCCACTCTATAATCATCAGTCAACTGCCTAATTAATAAATAACCTTTTAAATGGTTTGGACTTCATTGATTAGGATCACTTATACAAATGGCAAATATTAATGTGAAATTAGAGCTGGTGAGTAAGTAGTTATGAATAATTTGATAGATTATAACAGCCCTTTTGTAATATTTTAAATCACTCTTATTGCAGTTAGCAGACTATAATTGTCAGAGTGTTTGCATATTACTTTAGTTAACACATGGGCTGTTTTAAAATGAAGTATTTTTGCTCTTATCCTTCCACTGGAATTAATGGATGATGTCATGTATTTGCTTTGCTTCCTTCTTACCATTGTATTGATTTTATCACCTGATTGTATACTGTACAACATAAACAAAATTATTATTATTATTTTTGCCATCAATAAGAAATTGACTTGTTTTTAAAAAATCCAAATGCTTTTTAAAACTAGCATAGAGGAAGAAAATATACCTAATGAGGCCTGCTCACTTGGAACCTGCTTTTTAGAAAGCAGCACATAGGGTTGAGACAATCTGCCGTGACTGGAATTTGTAATCTTACTCAGCTGGTATTCAAAGGCAGTAAATGTGAGGGGCTACTGAAAGCAATGAACTTAATAACCACATGCCAGAGAGGACATTAGCTGTGATATTACAGATGAATGCAGGCTGCTATGTAACTTTGTGTCTTTGCTTTTTAATGTAAATGGAAGCCCTGCGAAAATCCGTAAGGTGAGCATATGAGAGCTGTGAACTCCAGAATGAACAGATTCTGTATTAACCCCACTGGTTTGGCGCAGGATGAAATGAAGGATAGATCCATTGCGTTTTCAGTAAAGGACAGGATGATATGTAAATTCAGTGTCAGATCTTGATATTTAGCTCAACAGTTAAAATATTTCCACAACAATTTTAGCTCTCAGAAAAAAAAATGTAATCCTAACATTTCCTTCAATTAATCTAAATTCTTCGTTAAGACAAATGTAATTTAAACTTGCCATAACAATGATAGGTACTTGTGGGAACATTGAATCACTCCTATTTTAAAATTTTGTAGTTTTTTGTGTCTTATTATTTATAATCGCTTTAAAATAACTATAATTATTTTTCTCAAGGTTTGACACATTATAGCTATTTTAAACAACATTCAAACTTTACTGTCAGGTAATTTTTGTAAAATTGAATAATATACAATATATGAGCTCAAGATATTGATTAGAAAACTAAATTATTATAATTATGGTTACTGGATTTATAATGAGATGTTAAATTGCTTCTTTGGTATTTAGTGAGACTTCTGTGTTCTGTATACGGTATAATATAGCTCACGTGTCTTAATTTTATTGATAGGTTTCAATACCTCTGTTTCTCTTTTTGCCTGCTTGATACACAATTTTCTGAAAAGGATATTTTGTAATCTCCAACTACAATTGTTGATGTCATGATTTCTCCCTACAATTTAATTGTTGCTTGATACACTGTAATCCTACAGTTAGTTCCATATGTGTTTGTGGTAGGCATGGTGGAGAATTTGTTCTATTATTCCCTGAAATATTTTATACATATTTAACATTCTTTTTTTCAGCATGACATTTTTACTGTAAAATCTTTGCCAGATACTGAGATTTCTACCCTTGCCTACTTTTGGTTCATATTACCTTTGTCTTTTTCCATCCTTTGCGCCTCAGTTATCCTGTTATTGATATCTATCTCTTCCTTTTCCTTAATTAGAAAATATTTTAGCATATATTTATGTCCTACGGTCTACTAGTCTGCACCCCCACCACAGCCATAACGTATTGTCTTCATTTTAGTTTTGGGTTAACTTGAATACATTTTCTTTCATTTTGTCCTGGCTTTATTTTTTTTTTTTCAGACAACAATTTAAAAAATAACTTCTTTCCATATTACTGCGAATAACCTCTACTTTCTATATCACTTATACATACTTGAATATTTTCTTCAATTTCTTGAGCATACTCTTAAGTACATATCTTTCCACTGAAAACATTTAAAAATTATATGCCTAAGAATATTTTTATTACGATCTTACAAATAATGGACTATTTAGCTGGGTAGAAAATTCTAGCTAAAATGATTTTCCTTCAAAATGGTAAAAATGGCTTTCCATTATCTGTTTGCATTCAATGTGTTGGTTTGCTCATTTGTAGATGATCTTTTCTATTTAAAAGTTTTTTGAAGTTTGGTCTTATAGACAGTATTTTCAATTTTCCTAGAATTTATCTGAGTGTGCTTTTTTATTTTTATTTTTTCATTTCAGTTGTTTGGTCATCTGTGAGCTCTTTTACTTAAGATCATTCGTCTTTCTTGAATTCTGAGAAATTCATTTCCATTATTTCTTATATACTTCCTCAGCTTCATTTTTATTTCTCTGCTCTTGAGACTCATAATCTGGATGCCGGCACATTTATTTCTGGCCTGTATTTCTCTTAGATTTTCTGTCTCCTCTGTGTCCTTATTGCAGTCCTCTGGAAGGTTTCACCACTTAGCGTATGTCTATCCTGCTATTTCTATGAACCATTTCTTCTTCATTTCAACTGTGACATTTTTCAGGCTTACATTTTTTCCTAGTTCAGGTTTAGAGATGCTTTGCTCCTGTTTGATATTGCTATTGCCCTCCCTATCTCATAAGCATATTTACCATGCTTAGCTTCTTGATCCGCGTGTTCTTGTAATTATGTTTCTGATGCATAGATTGCCTCAAGGAACAGTTTTGAACTTCTCCTTTCTTTTTTTTTCCTTTTTTTTTTTTTTTTTTTTTGAGACAGAGTTTTGCTCTTGTTGCCCAGGCTGGAGTGCAGTGGCACAATCTCGGCTCACTGCAACCTCTGCTTCCTGGATTCAAATGATTCTCCCACCTCAGCCTCCTGAGTAGCTGGGATAACAGGCGCCTGCCACCATGCCCGGCTAATTTTGTTGTATTTTTAGTAGAGATGGGGTTTCATTGTGTTGGCCAGGCTGGTCTCGAACTCCTGACCTCAGGTGATCTGCCCGCCTCGGCCTCCCAGAGTGCTGGGATTACAGGCATGAGCCACTGCACCTGGCCTGAACTTCTCTTTCTATCTATTCTCTTTCTCTGGTGATCTCATCCTGCTTCATGGCTTTAAATATTATTGTTATGGCAATGATTCCCACATGTTTACCTCCAGTTGAAACCTCTCACTGAGTTCCAGACTCAGATATCCCACTGCCTATTTCCTATCTCTGCTGTCTGTATTACAGGCCTCTTCAACCTCAGTGTCCCAGACTGACATCCATGCATTCAGCACACACACCAGCTGACCTGGCATCTTCTCCATTTCAATGAAGATATTTCATTCTTCCAGTTGTTTGGAACAAACATCTTTCTACACTCCACATCCTCGATTCCTTTCTTTCGTACACATTCTGCATCCAGTTTACCAGAAAGCTGTTGGCTTTACGTTCACAACATATCCAGGATGTGACCACATTACACCACTCCACGGCCTGTTCTCTGACCCAAACCACCACCTTTTGCCAGGGTTGGCCCAGTGGCCGGTCTTCTTAGTGTCCTGTTGCCTGTTTCTACTCAACACAGCAGACAGAGGAGACCCTGTTAGCAGGTAGGCCAGATCCTGTCAGCCTTTCTCTCCAAGCTGTCTAACAGCTTTGTGTCTCACTCATGGTGACTGTCAAACCTCACTGTGGCCTACTGGGCTCTACATGACTCCCGTCCCCCTTCACCTCTGACTCAGCCTCTACCTCTCTCTCTTCCTCACCTTGTTGTGCCCACATTGATCTTATTCCTCCTCAATATGCCAGACGTCTTTCAGGACTTCTCTCAAAAATCATCTTTCTTCCCTCACCCCCATCTAAAATTTCACCAGCATTGTTGACCATTTTATATCTCCCCTCCCTAATTAACTTTTCTTTCTTAGCATCCATCACAACCTAATATTATATATACCTGTTTATCCTGTTTATCAATTAAGATACATTGACATAGAGTAAAATTCTCCCTTTTTCGTATACAGTTTTGTGTGTTTTGACAGATGTATACAGAAGTTGAAATACCACCACAATAATGATGTGAAGCAGTCTCATCGTCGTAAGACACTGCCAGACTCTTTCTCAAAGTGGCTGTACCATTTTGCATTTTTATACAAAACATGTGAGTTCCAGGTGCTCATCACCAACAGCTGCAATTGGCATTGTGAGGGGTTTTTTTTGCCGTTCTAATTGGTATTTAGTAGTATCCCATGGCTTTAATTTGCATTTCTGTAATCATTAATGATACTGAGCATCATTTCACGAGCTTGTTTGCCACTTTGATGTTTTTCTTAATAAAGCATCTGTTTGAATATTGTGCCCATTGTCTTACTTAGGGTTTTCGTATTAAATTTGAGAGTTCTTTATATGTTCTGGATGTAAATTCTTTATCAGAGAAATGATTTGCAAATGTTGTTTTCCAGTCTAAAGGTTGTATTTTTACTTTTTTTTTTTTTTTTTTTTTGACAGAGTCTCCTCTGTTGCCCAGGCTGGAGTGCGGTGGCGCGATCTCGGCTCACTGCAAGCTCTGCCTCCGGGTTCACACCATTCTCCTGCCTCAGCCTCCCGAGTAGCTGGGACTGCAGGCGCCCACCACCATGCCCAGCTACTTTTTTGTATTGTTAGTAGAGACGGGGTTTCACCGTGTTAGCCAGGACGGTCTTGATCTCCTGACCTCATGATCCTCCCACCTCCTCTTGTGACCTCCCAAAGTGCTGGGATTACAGGCGTGGGCCACTGTGCCCAGCCTGTATTTTTACTCTTAATAGTAATTTTCAAAGAACAGAGATTCTTTCCTTTAATAAAGTTTATTTATCACCTTTTTCTTTTATGGATTTAGTCAAAGTTCAACCACAAATGTAAACACAGTAGAAAATCTATCTATCTATCTATCTATCTATCTATCTATCTATCTATCTATCTATCTATCTATCTATCTATCATCTATCTTTCTTTCTATCTAGATCATCTATTTGCGACAGCAAGAGAGAAAGAGATTTATTACAGGAAATTGGCTTACATAACTGTGGAGGCCGGCTAAGCTAGCTCAATATATGTAGGGCAGACAGTCATGAAGATGAAGCCCCTCATCAGGTTGAACCGTGGGCACAGGGGGCAGCATTTTTACCGAATTTCTTCTCTCTGATTGTTTATTCCTAGTATATAGAAATCTGATTGATGTTTGTACATTGACCTTGTGTTCTGCAATCTTACTGAAGTCACTTCTTTTGTTCTAGCAGCTTTTTTTGCAATTTCGCTGGGATTTTACACGAAGACAATTATGCTGCCTACACATTGTAACATGTTTATTTCTTTCCAATCTGCATGCCTTCTGTTTCTTTGTACTCACTTATTGCGCGAGCTAGGACCTCCAATGTCACGTTAGTTTGGAGGGGCCTCGTGTTGTCATTTATCTTATGTATTGACTTCCCCCGTTCCTCACCAGTGTTAGCACCACAGGGTGGGATGTGGAGGTGGAAGTGGGGCTGTTTCTTTTTAGGATTCTTGGCTCTTTCTCCAATGCCAGTAACAATGCTCTAGTAAGCAGTCAATAAATATCTGATCTTTATTGTGCTGTTTAGTTTGTTTTCTTTCTCTTGAGGGAGTTTTAGTTCTTGTCGTCTTGGCATTTGGGCCTGGGAACACATATTTGCACGGTGATACCACGTCCTAAAGACTAGACCTCGCTTAGGTGGGTTTAGGAAAGAGGGAGGGCGAGGCCCAGCGTGGAGAGTCCAGGCCCCTGGAACTGTGGTAGGAAAGAGGGTGGGCGAGGCCCAGCGTGGAGAGTCTAGGCCCCTGGAACTGTGGTGGACCATTGTCATCTGCTGCCACTGCATCCAGCACACCAAGGCCCTTGGGAAGAAGTGGTGCTGGAGGAGGCCCTGCCTCAGGGGAAATGCACCAGTCTGGGGGTTCAGAGGAAGAGGATGGAAGGGAAAGGTCTAAGAGCAGGTGGCCATTCTCGCTGATTTTCGCCCCAGCAAGGATTTCCTGAACCTTCACGTTACCCCAAGGAAACCTGCATAGGCGGTGTGGGCTGTCCCTGGCATTTTTGCAGCGTAGGGTCATGCGGGAATCATTGGAAAGCATTTTCTTGTACCTTTTGACTGCTCCATCCGGCAACTATGCCCAGGCTACCACCTTCAGCCTTCCACCCACCTCCTCCCTCCTCCCTGCCGCAGCTTTTACTTTCCTCAGGTATTCTCTCTCTTTTTCCTTTTCTTTCTTAATAACTTTTTTTTTTTTTTTTTTTGAGATGAAGTCTCGCTGTGTCACTCAGGCTGGAGTGCAGTGGCATGATCTCGGCTCACTGCAACCTCCACCTCCCCAGTTCAAGGGATTCTCCCGCCTCAGCCTCCCGAGCAGGTGGGATTACAGGTGTGCACCACCCCACCCGGTTAATTTTTGCATTTTTAGTAGAGACGGGGTTTCACCATGTTGGTCAGGCTGGTCTTGAACTTCTGACCTCGTGATCCGCCCTGCCTCGACCTCCCAAAGTGCTGGGATTACAGGCGTGAGCCACTGCGCCCCGCCTTAAATAACACTTTTAATTGCAGGAAGTTCCAAATCGATGTGCAGAGAATATTCTCATGCCCCCATATCCCCTTCCACCCAGTTAAACGCTATTTGCTCGTGGCCAACACTGCCAGGCTCCTGACTGATGCCGACAGCCACCTCCGGGCATCACATCGGTAGTGAATGTGTATCGCGTCAATTTAGCAAAGCCGCTATTGCACTTCCTAGAATTTCTTCTGCTGCACAGTTCCAGGTAGCCTGGCCCACGGGAGAGAGCGGCGTGAGGTCCGGAAGGCCGCAGCGCGCTGCTCCAGGTTTGTTTGATGCGAGGAGGGTCGTTACTTGTCTTGTCACAGGCAGAGCGGGCCTTGCAGCCGCCCGTGCTCTGCGAGATCCTCCTTCAGCTTCTCTGACTTCTGGTCCAGGCCAGGGTCTAGCTCCATGTGAAATGGCATCTTCCCCTGAAGGCACCTGCGCATTGAGGGCGAAGCTTGAATGTGGGGAGAGATGAACGCAGCTGACAGCTTGTCCTTGTGTGGGCTCTGGCCCATCCTCCCGAGTTCCAGTGTCGCCCGTCTTCACCCGCTGTACAGCATCTTCCCCGGCCATTTACCTGCCTGAACACTCAGTCTCCAGCACCAGCACCAGCAGCAGCAGCCTCAGGTAAACGGTGTGACCATCTCCCCTAAGAGCAGAAGGTGGAATCTCCAGAGTAACCCTTACTGTTCAGCTCTCCTAGGGGTTCTGTTTCTCTAACTGAACCCTTACCGGAAAAATATCACTACATCCATAAATATCAATATGCATCTCCGAAAAATCCAGACTCATTTAAGTACCGAAACCTGCATGTCCTTTTCTAAAACACACACAAAATTAAAAATGACTTCTCTCAGTCTCTTCCACCCTCCCACACACACTTTGAGAATCTATTTCCCCAGAACTGATCTTTGGGGGAGAAACTCATGTAGCTCCCATCTTCCTGGCCCACGGAAATATACCATCTGATGAAATTCTATTAGCATATTACTGTTTTAAATACTGGTATCTTCGATAGAGGGCAGATTTCTTGTAAAAAGATAAGCTATTATAAATTATTTGTGAAAAGCATTGGCTTGTCTAGAATATCTTTTGATTGTCTGTTTTATAGTCACTTTTAAATGTATTTCTTTCTTTCTTTTTTTTTTTTTTTTTTGAGACAAAGTCTTGTTCTCTCGCCCAGGCTGGAATGCAGTGGCACGATCTGGGCTCACAGCGACCTCTGCCTCCTGGGTTCAAGCGATTCTCCTGCCTCAGCTTCCTGAGTAGATGAGATTACAGGCGCCCACCACCACATCTGGCTAATTTTTATTTTTACTTTTATTAGAGACGGCGTTTCACCATGTTGACCAAGCTGGTCTTGAACTCCTGACCTCAGGTGATCCACCCACTTCAGCCTCCCAAAGTGCTGGGATTACTGGCGTGAGCCACCATGCCCGGCCCCCGGCCCTCCCTTCTTTTTTTTTTTGAGGCAGAGTTTTGCTCAAACTGTCGCCCAGGCTGGAGTGTGGCGGCACGATCTCGGCTCACTGTAACCACCGTCTCTCAGGTTCAAGTGATTCTCGTGCCTCAGCCTCCCTAGTATCTGGGATTATAGATGCCTACTACCACGCCCAGCTAATTCCTGTATTTTTAGTAGAGATGAGTTTACCATGGTGGCCAGGCTGGTGTCAAACTCCTGACCTCAAGTGATCTCCCTGCCTCAGCCTCCCAAAGTGCTGGGATTACAGGCATGAGCCACCTTGCCCGGCCTAAATGTACTTATTTCTTAATGATATTAGAAAGTTCGTATATTAATGTGTTGGCACAGAGTATGCACCTATGCTAGTATAGGGACAATTATTGTGATGGATATAATAAAAGCCCTATTATTATTAGGGAATCTAATCTATTGGTATTGGTGAAATTTCTTGATAAAATATCCTGGATTTTACTCCACCACCCATTAATATTTGACTGAATTTATGAGCCACTAGAAAAGTAGGTAGATTATATCTGAACCTGTGGACATAATGATTGTGAATCTGTTTAGCGTTGGAAGTGACTTTTGAGCAAGTCAGATTATAATTGCTAACTTGGGAATCAATTGATCATTGTTCAGGGAGGTTAGGGTAAGAGGTCTTTCCATAATCAGAAACGGAAGTAGTCATTCTCCCAGCACTTGTTTATTTTTGTCAGTACTAGTAACACCAAATGATGCTTTATAGCAAAAATAAGTAAATGAAAGAGAAAATACATCCTTTTTGGAATTTGAAGAGAGTTTTAAAGTTAGTGTCCGTGGTTGAAACAGCAATCACAAAGGAACCGAGGATGAAATTAAGGAGCAGGTCAGGGATGACATTAAGGTTTTGGTAATAACTGAAAATTAGAATCTTTTCCCTACAAGAAACATTCCCACACACAAGCAGAAAGACTGCTACACAATACCCATTCGTTGTTTTACATACACACATCTGCTAACATATTGTATTTGGCTGCCAGTTACCAGGAATAGCTTTTTGTTTGTTTTATAACCAAAATGTGATGATTACTGTAAATTAAGGCAGGAGAGATGCTTGTTGATTTAGGTTTTGTGACGAAGAAGTCGGTACTAGCAGTTAAGGCCCAGACTCCTAACTTATATTGATAATTTTTACCTTTTCTATGTGTGGTGAGGAGATTCGTCCACAGTCTTAGAATGCAGCATAGGATTACAATGCCAATGTGCTGACTATAATGAATACTCATTTATTTTTCACCAGAAGAAGGGAAAACAACCTTTCTGAGAAATATTTGCTGGAAGCCTAGAAATTAAAATCTTCTGGGACAAAGTAAGATAATTATTTTCCTCCAATATGCAGACTTCATTATATTTCTAGCCTTATTTAAATGTATGAAAAATCAGTCATATTACCAATGATTATTTCAAATTGTTTCATTTTTCAGTTAAACTGATTATGTGCAATAATTTTTAGAAGAGTGGCACCATTACCACAGTTAAAATTCATACACTCTTCCTGTTTACCTGAACATTTCTAAGCATATATTTTAAAAAATAAAACTATTCAAATTTTTGCTACAAAGATTTTTTTCTAATTGATTGTCTTGTTTCTGTATTGTAAAAGCATTTTGAAAAACATATTTTAGACTTTAGGTAAGTTTAGCTGTATATTCTGTTATTTACTTATTGGCAAGATGTTTAAAAAGTTGGTATTTCAGTTTTATTGAAAGATAGTATGTGTTTTTTTTTTTTTGAGACAGAGTTTTGCTCTGTCGCCCAGGTTGGAGTGCAGTGGCGCGATCTCGGTTCATGGCAAGTTCCGCCTCCCAGGTTCACGCCATTCTCCTGCCTCAGTGTCCTGAGTAGCTGGGACTAAAGGCGTGCACCACCACATCCAGCTAATTTTTGTATTTTTTGTAGAGACGTGGTTTCACCATATTGGTCAGGCTGGTCTCGAACTCCTGATCTCGTGATCCACCTGCCTCTGCCTCCCGAAATGCTGGGATTACAGGCGTGAGCCACTGCACCTAGCCCACATGTGTTCTTTAATAAGCGAATAAAGCAAACACAATATGATTTTTAGAAAGACATATTTGTTTAGTTTGTAAATTAACTTACATGAAAGCATTGCTTAAAATGTCCTAATGGTAATGTAAAAACTTCAAACCTATGTAGTTATTACATTTTTCCATAAATATTTAAATTATATTAATGTATAATATCCAATGCCCAATCTGAGAACATTTATATGCAATTGAATACAAGCATTGAAAACGCTTTTGCAATAAAGTTAAAAAAAAAAAGTTTTGCACATTTTCCAAGGCTAAAGAACACTTGCATAGAACTGGGGAAGACAATGTTTAGAGGTGCAGGGGAATAAATGTAAAACTGAGTTGTAGTTGTCTTATGTTTTCCATCCTTCCTCACTCAAGACTGGGGGAATTGCAGCCACTTGACTGAGATTTATTTGCAACACACTATTGCAAGGGAAATGGAGAGTTTAGTTGGACTGACCTTTCAGTTTCACAGTTTAATCTACTGTTGCTCACGTGGTATGTCTCCAGTTCATGATGTCCTGTTCTTCCAGGTCCTAAAGTAGGATCCCCAGAGAAAAGCAAAGTCAGGCCAGGCGCGGTGGCTCACGCCTGTAATCCCAGCACTTTGGGAGGCCGAGGCGGGTTAATCACGAGATCAGGGGTTCGAGACAAGCCTGACTAACACGGTGAAATGACGTCTCTACTAAAAAACGCAAAAATTAGCCAGGCATGGTGGTGTGCGCCTGTAATCCCAGCTGTTTGGGAGGCTGAGGCAGGAGAATTGCTGTAACCCGGGAGGCAGAAGTTGCAGTAGCCGAGATCGCGCCACTGCACTCCAGCCTGGGTGACAGAGCAAGACTCCATCTCAAAAAAAAAAAAAAAAAAAGCAAAGTCAAAGAAGATAGATACCTGTGCCCGTATTTGCACTTGGGTTAAATTCCTCCTGGGACAAAGAGAGATCGATCAATCTTCAACAGTATGGAGTCGTGTGTTAACATTATAGGGTGGCAATCATATTTATGCTACAGTCCAAAAGCTAATAGCCACCTAGAATTCTATTCACTTTAAGGGAAAACTTAGTCCCGTAATACAATATGATGTAATCTAGCACAGAATAGCATAGCATAACACAATGTATCAATCTATGATCCAAGTAATAGCCAACAAAACCAAAGAGTTTACAATCTGCTAAAGGATTTAGGGAATATATATACACATATATATTTTATATATATAAAATACACATATATAATACATATATACATATGTTACATTTTTCTTACAAACATAAAATAATTCAACATTTCTAACATTTTCAAATAGCCAATATCCCCTTCTAGTGAATAACAGCTATTTCAAATATTATACTTATTGCAAAGTATAATTTTGTATTACCTAATGTCATAAAATACAGAAACATTTGACTAAGCCTGTCAGCCAACTAAAAAAAATAAATCTAGTGTTTTCATTATGTACAATGGAGTTTAAAATTAAATATATAATGAGAATAAAAATCTAACTTCACAGTTTGCTGAACTTTTAACCAACTCTTTTTGGGTAATTTGGATATAGACTAGCTCCTCATTATTAAATTCATTCAAAATAAAAATTAATTAAAAGTTATAAGATTTATTTATTCATTTAACTGGTATACGTGTATGCCCATAATTGCCAAGCAGTTGACTAGGTGCTGGGTATTACGCGATGGTCAATAAAGAGGCAAAGTTGTAATTTCCTCTGTGGAAATCAGTCTAATGTGGTGTATTTACCTACCATAATTAACTAGTGGAGTGTATACATCTGTTTTGTTTTCCTTGTTTTTATATAGAACAAAAGGAAAAATACATCATCATGGTAAAGAGCAAGTCTTTCTTCTCTCTTTCCCCATCTTTAGAGGATTCCAGAAAAGTGGTGAGGAATTAATTGAGGGAAACACAGCATCATCGCAGGAAACAGGTGAATATAGCCCATCCTGTGTGGGAAGGAAACATGATAGCCATCGTATGGGTGGCAGAACCTACAAGGGATATTTCCCTGTTGATTTACTTACTACAGGCAAGAATCCAAAATGCAGAAATGGAAAATTTTACTGGGCATTGATGACTCAGAAGAGTTCATTGTAGTTAACAGAAGTAAAGCCAGAAATAATCGTAGATCATCTATTGAATAGATGGGAAAACTTGAAATAAAAATCATAACACTAGAAACCCTTTACTCAACCTCCAGCAATCTGATTTATTGAATCAAAGCTTTCATTTGCTCGAGATATGAAACATACTGATCTCAACACACTGACCAGGGTCTACACAGTCTTTGACACCTGTGGCTCCTAGAACACGTCCTCTCTAAGACTCCCATATCCTTCTATTCCTGCCTGGTGACAATGCTTAGTAAGAATGGTTGTTCCCAAACTGATTTACATTGGTTATATCTCATAATTACAAAATGTTATTAAATATTATGCAAGTAGGCCGGGCGTGGTGGCTCACGCCTGTAATCCCAGCACTTTGGGAGGTCAAGGTGGGTGGATCACTTGAGGTCAGGAGTTTGAGACCAGCCTGACCAACATGGCAAAACCCCGTCTCCACTAAAAATACAGAAATTAGCCAGATGTCGTGGTGGGCACCTGTAATCCCAACTGCTTAGTAGGCTGAGGCAGGAGAATCACTTGAACCCAGGAGGCGGAGTTTATAGTGAGCCGAGATTGTGCTACTGCACTCCAGCCTGGGGGACAGAGTGAGACCCTGTCTCAAAAACATATATAAATAAACAAGTAATAAAATGAGTGTGAAAAAGAAAGTTGTTTCTATACCAGCTAAGTAAAATGCATTGGAAATATTTGATGAAGCACGTAGGTAAGAAAATCATGAGTCGTGTAGAAGGCACATGTTACGAAGGAGGGTCAAACCCCAGATGGGTTCTGCATTCACATTGCTTCTCAAGTGGCTCCTTTTCAAAGGAAGCTAAAGTTGAATTCATAGATCAAGAATGATGATTTTAGTTTAGGTCAGAAAAATAATACCTATTGCCAGTCAGAATCACATATGCAGAAGGCCTCAGCCCTGTGGCAAATGTTTGGCAAATGAATGCAAATTTATTTGTTTTGAGTTAAAATAACATGTTTAGGAAATGTAGATACATATTTTTAAAATAATCAATTCATTTAACCACAGATCTTGATAGTTTCAAATAAAACTATTTCTCATATTTACATAAATAATTGAGACAGTCTGAATTCTTATAACTTAAATGGTAAAGGAAGTAAATAGATTAGAAATGTGTGAACAAATGAATGGGTGTAATGAGTAAATGTTTCTATTCTAAATTTCAAACTTTGGCAGGGTATGGGGGTTCATGCCTGTAATCCCAGCACTTTGGGTAGCTGAGGTGGGCAGACCACCTGAGGTCGGGAGTTCGAGACCAACCTAGCCAACATGGTGAAACTCTGTCTCTACTAAAAATACACAAATTAGCTGGGTGTGGTGGCACACACCTGTAATCCCAGCTACTCAGGAGGCTGAGGAAGGAGAATTGCTTGAACCCAGGAGGTGGAGCTTGCAGTGAGCTGAGATCATGCCACTGCACTCCAGTCTGGGCGACAGAGTGAGACTCTGTCTCAAAAATAAATAAATAAATAAATAAAGTTAATTTCAAATACGAATTTTAAATTGTTATTTTCTATAGGGACAATATTAAAAAAATGCATTGCTTCTGGTATGGTTGATCGAAATTTGAATTTCAAAAAGAATTGTTTTTGAGACATTCTAAAAAAAAATAATTTTGCATTAGCTTTCTTAAAGAGGACCTCCAAAATTGTACAGCCTGGGCTGAAGTTCACTGTTGCAGTCATGACTTAATTACAACTTGATCTCCTGGACTCAAGTCATCCTCCCACCTCAGCCTTCTGAGTAGCTGGGACTATAGGCATGTGCCACCATACCTGTTTAGTCTTTTTATTTTTTGTAAAGATGACATCTCACTATGTTGTCCAGGCTGGTGTTGACCTCCTGGGCTCAAACAATCCTTCCACCTCGATCTCCTAAAATGCTGGAACAACAGGAGTGAACCATTGTGCCCAGCCTAGAAATAATTCTTTTAGTTTCTTAACTCTTTATTGGTAATGTGAAATTTTTAGGATTGTTGTCAAAGTTTGGGAAACCTCTATCAAGCTGCTTTTGCATAAGAAGTATAAGATTTGGCCGGAATATTTTCGCAGGGTTAGTGACAATTCTACACGTCTCGTCGTATGAGACAGGCGACGATGTGTGACCTGAAACGCTGGGGTCTGAAAAGCACGTGAGTGCTCCCGGAGTCGCGCAGCTACGCCTGCTGATTGTAGCATTGTCATAGTGCTTCACAGTTGCAAGAATTCAGGAAATTATGCTTCACCTGATTCCTTTACAAGAAGAAATCGTAAATGTTTTTATATTGATTATAGTTGGCTTTTTTTTTTTTCCCCCTGAGATAGTGTCTCTGTCTGTTGCCCAGGCCGGAGTGCAGTGGTGCAATCTCAGCTCACTGCAGCCTCCGCCTCCCGAGTTCCAGTGACTCTCCTGCCTCAGCCTCCCGCATAGCTGGGATTACAGGCATATGCCACCACACTCAGCTAATTTTTAAATTTTTAGTAGGGATGGGGTTTCACCATGTTGACCAGGCTAGTCTTGAACTCCTGAATCCAGGTGATCTGCCTGCCTCAGCCTCCCAAAGTGCTAGGATTACAGGCGTGAGCCACCACGCCAGGCCTATAGGTGACTTTTGGAAGTTGCTTATGCAATAGATGGTCCTGAAGCTTAAGTTTGATTAGATTCACAGCTGACCTGGCTGGAAGAACCAATCATTCAGATAGGTGAGGGAAGGAACTGGGTCCAGAGGAATAACAGCCAAAGAAACTTCATGTTTTCACAGTGAAATATTCACTCATGCTGTGGGCCCCAGTGTCTATATTCTGTGTTGCTGTTGATGGCCACTACTGCACTCCTTTCTACTGTGTGTTCTCAGGTGTCATTGTTTATTGATGTTTTCATTTTTATCATAACCATAAGACTACTTTAAGTTACACAGTGCTTTTGAATTTTGAGGAATGTACACACACACACACATGCACATGATCTCATTAGTTTTTGCTTTTTTGTTACATCCCCATCAGGCAAGTGGAGTAAGCAGGGTTGACTCACCCAGGGTCACCTGCTTTAACCAGAACATTGCAATACCACATATTCAGAGTTTGCTCCAGGCTGTACCAAGTTCTTTTCTGTATCGTATTTATGACATTATGATATTTGAACGCATTCATGAGTCTGCCGGCATTTTAGGTGAGTTAATGTGAACCCTGCCACAGACAACCTCTAGTCGTAGTGATCACACCGAATGCTTCTTTCTCAGTCTAGTATCTTAAAGGCCAGTGAAGGTCCTTCTGATGGGATGGCTCTCACCCTACCTGAGGGCCCAAGCTGCTTTTGTCTTGTGGTGCTGCCACCTGAAATGCAGTCCCCAGGAGAATGAGAAGGCATCCAGGAGAGGGCACACAGGCATCAACCCCGTGACACAGGTGGCCCGGGTCACATGCTACAGCAGTGGTCACATGGCCGTGCCTACATGCAGGGAAGCAGGGAAACATATTCCCTGGCTTGGCAACAACTTTCTGTGCAGGGAATAAGGATAAAAGGTAGTTTATTTCAAAAATCAGTTATTTCAGCCAAGTTTTTAAAAAGACAAGGCAAAAAGAAGAGACTAATCATACCTTGTTTCTTCTCGGCTCCCACACAGAAACCTTACTTTTAAGCTTAAACCATGAAGAAAGATGTTCAGGATATGAGACTAAAAAGACATTCAGAGGGTAGAGAACCCATATATAATTATTTTATATGTTCCATATCCATATCTTGTGTGAATGCATTTGTGTTTGGTAACCTGAAATATAATTTATTATAGATTTCTATTCTAACGTATATTCTAATTTAACCCCCACATATTTTTAGAAACATATTATCAAACATGTTGAATTCATTCAAGAGCATTTTTTGTTTTCTTATTTTTTCTTGTGTGTTTTCGTTTTGTTGCATGTCGTATTTCAGAATACCTTATGGGACACGCATCCCTTTCCAGCAAGCTGCAGTTTAGTGGGCAGATAAACCACATTCATAAATTCAAATGCAGTGGGAAATGCAAAATGCCTGAGAGATGCACGTAGAGTACGTGGGAAGTCTGGGCAGGAGGAGTGGGGAGGGGGGTAGAAAGTTGAAAAACTTTGGTGACAGCAACATATATTTGGTGTATATATATACACACACATACATATATGTATATATATATCTCCTCTAAAATGTATGTAGTGGATATATTTCTATTTCCTATATACATATAATAAGAAATAGAAAAATATGTTGATAAGCACAGAAATTATGTATTATGAAGAGTTTCAAAATAGTTTTTACTAGTTTCATAAATTACTATTGCCTTCTTACTAAGAATTTAAACTCCGTAGAAATATTTCAAACATTTAAAAATTCAAAATGATGGCAATTAGCCCGGCAGAAACAAATCTGTCCCTTGTCCCTTGAAAGTGTCATTAGAGCTCCTGTCTAATGAAGATTGTGGCATCAGTACAAATAGGAATACTTACAGGGGAACAGTTTGCTGCACGGTAATGTTCAATCAGAGAGACAAACTGCCAGGCCCGAGTTGTAGAATCAGGTGTGCTGCAACCCCACGGGGCACTGCTTAACAAGGTTGCTTTTTGTTTTTGTTTTTCCTCAGTGTGGTTAGCAAATTGATTGACTGGAGAAAAAGCACATTTAGAAGCCAGCTAATGTGCACGGCATGCAAAGCCGCGTGTTCTGCCCCTGCCTGTCTCTCCCCCGCTCCTGCTGCCCGGAACTCCCCGCGATCCCAGATCAGCCTGCGCTGCCTCCTCCTTCCCTGTCCCCGGGACGCCCGCCTCACCCTCTGCCTCCCGTGCACGGTGCACTCCCGCCAGGGCCGCTCACGCCCTGATTTCTGTCCCGGCTCTACTCCCCTCCCGCTCAGTCATTAAACAGGCGATGGCTGAGCACCGGCCAAGTGTGCAGGGCCCCGGGCTCCAGGCTTTGCAAAGCGGGCTGGCCCCGCTCCCGAGGCTGGTGCAGTGAGGGGCAGGACTCGGTGGCCCGCATCGCCACGACCAGCTCCTCCGCAGTAGGGCCCGTTCTCCGTTCTCCTCCGCAGTTAAGAAGCAGGGATGCCGCAGGCCCCACCTGCACATGCCACACACGGACGTGGCCTTCACGCAGCCCTGGCCCTTTCCATTTCCCAAGGACTTGCTTCTCGTTGGCTCAACCCCAGGGCCCTGGAGTCCTCTGTCCTCGCGCTGGCCCGTGGCCAGGCTGCTCCTTTCGCTCGCAGTGTGTCTTGTAGCTTGCTGCTCTGCTGTGACGGCCACCTTGCACCTGTCGGTGCCGTGCTGCCAGGCGCTCTCCCTGGGCCTGGGCCGTTGGTCTCTGCTTCACTTCACCTCGGGGTGGGCCCGGAAGGCTTCGTCTCACCTGAAGCTAGGCTGTTACTTTCAATGAAATCTTTAATGGAGTCCCTACTACAAGCTCGGAATCGCTCCATGTGTCAGAGATGCAGTGGTGAAAAAGAGAAATGAGTCTTATCATCCAGCCAGTGTGTGCACAGAAAGGATTTAAAGCCCGGCCCTGTTGTGCCTCGTTGCTCCAGGAGACATTTGCTGAGTCAAAAACAGAAATTGCCTGCATTGCACCTATCATAGGAATAAAAACATTTATTCTGTATTTACTATGAATCAGACTCTTTGTGAAGGTTATAATTTAATCTTCTAAAAGTCCCACAAGGTGGGTACTCATGCCATCCCATTTTACAGATGAGAGCACTCAGGTTCCGAGTGATTTAAGGCCACGTGGGGGGTAAAAAGGGCCAGATTCAGTGTTTTCTCTTAAGCAGTCTTCCTGGGTCCTTTCGCCAAGTCACTGGTTTCATGGAAGGAAGCACGGAGCTGTGAAACATCGAGACGTGGCCAGAACAATTTCCCTTGTGCTGGGAAGGGAAAGTAGGCTTGTAAGCAGGGAAGACCCACAAGCCACATTCTGGTGGTGCCTGCGAAGTAGACACGACCCCAGAAAGAGATAGTGGGCCCAGGACAACTCCAGGCTGTCAGCTTCTCACCACTGGCCAAAACTCTCATATCACAGGTGGCACACAAACAGCCATCAGACACAAGGGTCCTCCTCATGTTGAACCATGCAGTTGTCAGTGGTGAACTATGAGGCTAAATAATAATGGTCTTCTCTCATTTTTCTAGGTGGTCACAACTGGGTTCCAGTATGAGCCTTTGAGAAGAACAGAGCCCTATAATTATGTCCACAACTAGCGGGTTTTGGTCTCACTAACTAAGAATGAAGCCACAAACCCTCAGGATGAGTGTTACAGTTCTTTAAAATGGAGTGTCTGGAGTTTGTTCCTTTTGATGTTCGGACCTGCTCCAAGTTTCATTCTTCTGCTGGGTTCACAGTCTCAGTGGCCTCAGAACTGAAACTGCAAACCCTTGCAGTAAGCTACAGCTCATAAAGAACGCATGGACCCAAAAAGTGACCAACAGCAAGACTTATAGCAAAGAGCAAAAGAGCCAACCTCCCACAGCCCAGAACTGGACTGCAGAACGGTAACCCCTGCTTGCTGGGCTGCCTGCTTTTATTCCCTTATCTGGCCCCACCCACATCCTGCTGATTGGTCCATTTTACAGAATGCTGACTGGTCTACTTCACAGAGAGCTCATTGGTCCATTTTGACAGAGTGCTGATTGGTGGATTTACAATCCCTGAGCTAGACACAGAGTGCTGATTGGTGCCTTTACAATCCTTTAGCTAGACACAGAGTGCTAGACAGAAAAGTTCTCCAAGTCCCCATTAGGTTAGCTAGATACAGAGTACTGATTGGTGTATTTACAAACTTTGAGCTAGACACAGAGTACTGATTGGTGTATTTACAAACCCTGAGCTAGACACAGAGTGCTGATTGGTGCATTTACAATCCTTTAGCTAGACACAGAGTGCTAGACAGAAAAGTTCTCCAACTCCCCATTAGGGTAGCTAGGTACAGAGTACTGATTGGTGTATTTACAAACCCTGAGCTAGATACAGAGTACTGATTGGTGTATTTACAAACCTTGAGCTAGACACAGAGTGCTGATTGGTGCATTTACAATCCTTTAGCTAGACACAGAGCACTAGACAGAAAAGTTCTCCAAGTCCCCACTAGATTCAGGAGCCCAGTTGGCTTCACCTAGTGGATCCCACACTGGGGCTGCAGGTGGAGCTGGCCGCTAGTCATGTGCCATTGGCCCTCAGTCCTCAGCCCTTGGGTGGTCGATGGGACCGGGTGCTAAAGCACAGGGGGCAGCGCTTGCTGGGGAGTCTTGGGCCGTGGGGGAGCCCATGGTGAAGGGGGTGGAGGAGGCTGGGGCATGAGCACTGCCCCATGGGGAGGCAGCTGAGGCCTGATGAGAATTTGAGTGCAGCACCTGCGGGTCAGCACTGTTGGGGGACTCAGCACACCCTCCGCAGCTGCTGGCCTGGGTGCTAAGGCCCTCACTGCCCCAGACCGGTGGCTCCGAGTGTGGGGGCCCACGTCCACCCTGAACTCTCACTGGCCTGCAAGCTCCGGGCTGGCTCCTGCCCGTGCCTATCCCTGCACACCTCCCCACAAGCAGAGGGAGCCGGCTCCGGCTTTGGCCAGGCCAGAGAGGGGCTCCCACAGTGCAGCAGAGGGCTGAAGGACTCCTCAAGCGCGGCCAGAGTGGGTGCGGAGGTCGAGGAGGCTCCGAGAGTGAGCGAAGGCTGCCAGCATACTGTCACCTCTCATGTTTGTACTTAAATGTCCTGACATTCCCAGAGAATGGAGGCTCAGAATGATGATTGCTTTCTTTAAAGGGATAAAGAAACGGTCATGTGTTGCACACTGTATTTATGGTTTGATTCATAGCTACAACACGACAAATGTCAATGAATACAGACCCTGTGTCAAGGGGTGTGCTATTTCCTCGATGCACTGGGGTGAATAAAAAAGCCTGACTTGGGCCGGGCGTGGTGGCTCATGCCTGTAATCCCATCACTTTGGAAGGCCGAGGCGGGCAGATCATGAGGTCAGGAGTTTGAGACCATCCTGGCCAACGTGGTGAAACCCCATGTCTACTAAAAATACAAAAATCAGCTGGGTGTGGTGGCACACACCTGTAATCCCAGCTACTTGGGAGGCTGAGACAAGAGAATCGCTTGAGCCTGGGAGGCTGAGGTGGCAGTGAGCTGAGATGGTGCCACTGCACTCCAGTCTGGCAACAGAGTGAGACTCTGTCTCAAAAAATAAAATAAAATAAAATAAAAAAGCCTGACTTGGCTGGGTGCAGTGGCCCACGCCTGTATTCCCAGCACTTTGGGAGGCTGAGGTGGGTGGATCACCTGAGGTCAGGAGTTCCAGACCAGCTGACCAACATGGTGAAACCCTGTCTCTACTAAAAATAAAAATAAAAATTAGCTGGACATGGTAGCACATGCCCATAATCCCAGCCACTTTGGGGGCTGAGGCAGGAGAATCACCTGAACCTGGGAGGTGGAGGTTGCAGTGAGCCGAGATCACTCTACTGCACTCTAGCTTGGGCAACAAGAGTGAAACTGTGTCTCAAAAAACAAAACAAAACAAAACAAAACAGACAAAAAAACCGTAAGTCCACAGTTGAATGGGCAAAGCCAATATTAAGTAACTACAAAATTTTAAAACTACAAATTGTGCATTATAAGAAAGTAGGATGCTCTGAGAGGAGATAATGGGGAGGATCCACCAGGACTGGGGTCACGGAAAGTCCCGTCTGAAAACTTCATACAGAAAGTGGAGATGAGGCGCTTAGGAACATAGGGTGGAGAGGAGAGATTCTGAGCACAGAGAACAGACAGCACAAACAAAGAGTAGAAAATAGTCACAGAATTGAAAAGACACCTGGGTGCCTGAGCATAGTAAGAGAAGGGCACATGAGATTCAGCTGAAGATGTAAGTCAGTGGTGTCCGGCCCGCATCAGTCCTGTCCAACCCGTGACCTGTGGGCCACTTGCCACTCAAGATGGCTTTGAATGCAGCCCGACACAAATTCATAAGCTTTCTGAAAACATTATGAGATTTCTTTGTGATCTGTCTTTCTTTAGCTCATCAGCTATCGTTAGTGTTAATGTATTTTATGTGTGGCCCAAGGCAATTCCTTTTCTTCCATTGTGGCCCAGGGAAGCCAAAAGATTGGACACCTCTCGTGTCAGTAGTAGCCAGAAACTGAAGAACCTCATGTGTCGTATCAAGGGCTTGTAGTTTAATCTTACCTGAAATTGGAAAACATTGAGGGCTTTACAGAGTAGAGAAAACAATTAGATGTGCTTTATACAAGATCATTTGAATGGAGAGAGGAAATGGCGAGATCAATTGAGAAGCTATTGTTATAGGCGAGGAAAAAGATGGAGGTGGCTTACAGTGGAGACGAGCAATGCAAAAAGAACAGGATGCACCAGCAATGGATTTTGGAAGCATAACTGATAGGACTGGGGGAAGTGTGGTGTGTAGGAGGCCATGGAGAGGGTGATGTCGGGCAGATCCCTAGCGTGCTGGAGTTGATGTCTACTGAGATGGAGTAGAAACAGATTTAGGATAAAGATTAAGAATTCAGATGTGTGACTGGAAGTATTGTCTCAAGCCTGTAATCCCAGCACTTTGGGAGGCTGAGGCAGGTGGATTACCTGAGGTCAGGAGTTCAAGAACAGCCTGGCTAACATAGTGAAACCCTGTCTCCACTAAAAATGCAAAAATTAGGTGGATATGGTGGTGTGCACCTGTAATCTCAGCTACTCGAGAGGGTGAGGCAGGAGAATTGCTCAAAGCTGGGAGGCAGAGGTTGCAGTGAGCCAAGATCATGCCACTGTACTCCAGCCTGGGTGACAGAGCAAGACTCTGTCTCAAAAAAAAAAAAAAAAAAAAAAAAAAAATTAAGCTGTGTGAGCTCCAAGAAGACATTTAATCATACTGAATATCTGGATACTTATTTATCAATTTAAAACCCACACTTAATTTATAGATAGATAGATAGATAGATAGCTCTAAATAGATCTTACATATATATAGAGAGATCTTTTATAGTAGATCCTATATATATTTTATAATGGATATTTTATATGTATAGATATAGATCATGTATATCTTTTGCTGTTTGTCTAAAGCAGGAGAGATCTGAAGACTAAGCTCATATGTGCTGATTTTATCTTGAGGTATTGACATAAGCAACTGGAATGAATGCAAATAAAGTCCACGATGCTTCTGGAATGTTCTCTAAAGGCAGATCTATATCTGCAGAATAATATGTTTATGTTAGTCAGCAGAGCTTTAATTATTTAATTGTCTTACCACACTAGCCCAAGAAAGATTTTAAGCCTAAGCCTTTAAAATAAAAATAATTTACAGATGTTATAGAGAAGGAAGTAAAGTTATCCACTGTTGATCACGTGTCCTTGATCTGCCTTACCCTCATGATCATAAAATAGAAAGTACATAAATTAAGGTTTTCAAATAAATATTCACGGCATAGTGCTGTCTAAGCAAATTTCTCTGAGTGGAAAAGTTGCACTCTGGCTTCCTCTAAAGTACTGAGAGGCTATGGTCAGGAGCTGGAGGGAGGCGGTCCTCTTGTTGGCGATCAGTGATTTTTTTAATGCTACAGACTTGGGCACCATTTTCATTTTGGTTGTAAGGATTTTCATTTTTCCTCTGTGTTTCACATGTTTTCTCTCTTGTTTCTATACCCTAGATACTAGACTGAAAGCTGTGAGCGAATGAGAACCCCAAAATTCTGCCTTTCACTGTCACACACCATTTCTGTAGCCTAATCAGAACGTGGCGTCTTTTTCCTGAGGCAGTGCCATATTTTTCTCTCATCATGACACTTAATTTAAAGGTGGCAGACTGGAAGATGCAGTGTCCTGTGACAAATTTGTAAGCCGTGAATTGATCCCTGCTCCACGCGCAGTAATATCCAAGCATGGTCTCTGGCAACTTACCATAAATCATCGTTTACTTCTTTGCTCTTAGACTTTCTGAGAGCTGAATGGCAATGCGGAGACGGATGGGGGTCAGCTCCTCACTGTCATCCATAGCTGCTGGTAATTTATGGGCAATATCTAACACCTGTGAGTTATGGTGTCTTTTGTTTGCTTGAGTTGTCCTTTGCTGAGGACTGCAATGCCTACATCATAATGTTTGAGTGTTTACTATCATGTACTGCAAAAAAACACCTAAGTCATAGAAGCATGACATTATACCCATGAGCTTTAAGATTTATCCAATCAAAGTGCCATTTCTCTTTTGGCTTGATGCCCTGCATCTGATGTACAAGAATGCTGGAGGAATATGAATACCAGTAAGCCAGATAGAGCTATAGCAAGTTCATTTCATGGTCATTAAGAGAGCTGAGAGGGACTTCATGATAGTAGGTCTTCAATAGATGAAATGATTCTGCCTGTTCCCCGGCTGTCCACAAACAACCGCAGGAGGTATTGTGCCCATGTTGTTATGAAAATGCACTTTATAAAAAGTAAACGTAAGCACCATATTAAGAGGAATGGAAGAAATAAGTACCTTGCTGTTTGGAAAATCTCAAGTGCGAGTTTATTCCTATTAGATCCTTTTAATTTGTGGAAGAAAGTACAGTCTTAATTGCATGAACATTATTATCATTAATTAGTGTTAATCAACCAGATATACTCTCCCAAGTTTTCAAGTATTTTCCACACTCTTTATAATCATTGATGTTTATCACTGGCCTGAGAACTGAAACACAAACCTGCAACATCAATTAAGAGATGATGGATTATGGCCGGGCGCGGCAGCTCACGCCTGTAATCCCAGCACTTTGGGAGGCCGAGGTGGCATATCATGAAGTCAAGAGATGGAGACCATCCTGGCTAACAAGGTGAAACCCCATCTCTACTAAAAATACAAAAATTAGCTGGGCGTGGTGGCGGGCGCCTGTAGTCCCAGCTACTTGGGAGGCTGAGGCAGGAGAATCACTTGAACCCAGGAAGTGGAGGTTGCAGTGAGCCGAGATTGCGCCACTGCACTGCAGCCTGGGCGACAGAGTGAGACTCCACCTCAAAAAAAAAAAAAAAAAAAAGGAAAAGAAACAAAGAGATGATGGATGATACAGTAGTAGAAGGATCAGTTATTATGAGTGTCAAACACGGAGGAGCTGTGATGTGCCATAAGAAAATGCTAGCATTTATTTAACACCGGTCTAATGATCCCCACCTGGCAAACATAGGCATGTCTTCATTTTCACTTTTAATTTACCTGGCACATACATTCACTTGTCATATTGTGAGACAATTATAGGTTTATACATCTGTATTTCTGTTGATACAAGTTCTGAAATAATTAAGAACATTTGAGATGGGGTGGTGATTTTTAAAAAAATTAGCATTCTAAACTAATTCTAGACTAGTTCTCATATATTAGGCATTCACCTTTTAAACAAATAAATGAACAGATAAATAAATGGAAATGGAAAAAAGAAATAGGGTAACAGAAATACATAGTTCAGAGGCCAAGGGGTAGGTCTATGAATATAAAATCAGTGTTTTCCCAGTTTTCTATAATTTAATAAATTTGAAATAGAAACCTCATAGGGTGTTACATGAACTTTTAAAATTAAATATACAGTCTCTGATTTACAATGGTTCGATTGAGGATTTTTCAACTTTGCAATGGCGCTTAAATGATAGACATTGAGTAGAAAGCATACTACGACCATTCTGTTTTTCACTTCAGTAGAGTCATTAATAAATTACATGAGATATTTGGCCCTTTGTTTACTACAAAATAGGCTTTGTGTCAGATGATTTTGCCCCACTGTAGGCCAATATAAATGCTCTGAGCACATCTGAGGCTTGCTAGGCATGGCTGTGATGTTCTGTGTGGTAGGTGTATTAAATGCACTTTCCACTTAGGTTATTTTCAACTTAGGATGGGTTTAATGGGGAGTAGGGGGTGCACACAACTCCGTCGCAAGTTGAGGAGAATCTGTGTTCTGTTTTCAAAATCCGTATGTTAAAAATGATTGATGTCAACTAGGTTTCCAAAACATATTCTAAAATAGGCAAATCTGCCGAAGTGTGGAAAGGGCATTCCACGGTTTTATTGCACATTCCCTTGGAAACCTTTGTCTGAAATTTTCCAAGTAATCCAAATATCCAAAATAAGGTATTATAAGTTCTCTGGAGAGGGATTTATTTTTAGGAAAAGGCTGTCGTTGCTTGTGGAATCCGTATTCATAAGTGGTTTTTGTATTTGGTATTAATTCCTCTATACTATAAGACCCAGAAAGACATGTTCTCTAAGTACACTAACTCTGATATGGTTTCTTTCAACAGTTTGTTCTCAATAATTACAACAGCAACAAGAACAACAGAAAAATCGGATGTGAATAGACTCTGTGTCTTCTAGTCTTTATCACAATAGCCTGGTATTTTAATCTCGTTACATACTTTATTATTCCAGAGTATACAAAGAGAAACAGTGGTGGTGTGTAGGCGGGATAGACTAGGCTGGTATAAACTCTTTTTGTGTAAATACATGCATTGACGTGCAGGCATTGTGATGCTTCCTCAGTCAATTCAATTAAAGTCATAAAAACTTTACAAAGCTGACCACACCTGTCAAAAAAATGCCAACACTCATCAGCCTTCTATTTCTTCTTCCTTTTTTTTTTTTTTTCCTAGCCTAATTCAGGCTACTCCTCATTTTAGGAATTTCTAGATCCCAAGACCTAAACTTAATGATTTCACTGAACTTTGCCTATTACAGTACATTTTCCTTCTTTTTGTCAGAAGGGCATATAATTATGAGAAATGTGATTTAGAATAAGGGAGAGCAGTGGTTTTTAATTAAAAAAAACATGATAGATTCTACAAAATAGAGCACCATTTCAGGGAGCTTGAAGTTATAATAAAATTCTAGAGTGAATAATTATATAATGGCTTATGAGCTTTCACAAAGCAAATGGTAATCAGGTTAGGATAAATTAACCAAGATTAAGAAATACCAGATTATTAAATACTTTTAAAAATAGTCTTTTTAGACAGGAAGATTTGGAAAATGCTATAAACATGTCATATATGAATTTCAATAAAAAATGTGACAAAGACATTTTGGGGAGTATTTTGGGCAAGCTAGTGACATGTAGATTGTATAGTCAGCCACGTGAATTTGTAATTGACTGAAGGCCTTCTTTCTCAGGTGCTGCTGCTGGTTCATGGCTGTCCTGGACAGATGCCTGCAGAGTGTGCTCAGGCCTGTGTGTTCAGCCTTGCTGTGCTCACTGTTTCATGGACTGGTGATTGAAAGATGGAGCCATTCTAAAGAGATGAAACAATAGGAACTGTACAGAAACAGGGCTGGGTAGCTGGAGTGTAAGAGTGGTACATGTGGCTGGGCGTGGTGACTCACGCCTGTAATCCCAGCACTTTGGGAGGCTGAGGCAGGCTGATCACCTGAGGTCAGGAGTTCAAGACTGGCCTGGCCAACATGATGAAACCCCGTCTCTACTAAAAACACAAAAATCAACCAGGCATGGTGGTGCATGCCTGTAGTCTCAGCTACTTGGGAGTCTGAGGCAGGAGAATTAATTGCTCGAACCTGGGAGGCAGAGGTTGCAATGAGTCGAGATCTAAAGACCTCTGCTTTTATTCTTTTGTAATTTATATTTACAGATTGTCCTTTTCTTTTTAAAAAATACTTATTTAAGGGTAGGCAGTGTGTTTTCTTTTCTTTTTCTTTTCTTTTTTTTTTTGAGATGGAGTTTTGCTCTTGTTGCCCAGGCTGGAGCACAGTGGTGGGATCTCGGTTCACCGCAACCTCTGCCTCCTGGGTTCAAGCGATTCTCCTGCCTCAGCCTCCCAAGTAGCTGAAATTACAGGCATGCGCCACGATGCCCAGCTAATTTTGTATTTTTAGTAGAGACAGTGTTTCTCCATGTTGGTCAGGCTGGTCTCGAACTCCCGACCTTAGGTGATCCGCCCTCCTCAACGTCCCAAAGTGCTGAGATTACAGGCGTGAGCCACCACGCCTGGCTGGCAATCTGTTTGCTTGAACTGGCAGTGCTGTAGAAAGGGTAGAGCAAAGAGTGTTTTCCTCTAGTGGAGATGACTTTGTGCTCGGTCTTTATGCCACGAAAGTAAGGATCATGTGGGTGTGGTATCTGGGGAAAGAGAAAAATGTCAAATTCAGATATAGCTGCATAACTTGAACGTAACTTCCTCTTTTAAAAATTATTTTTAATGTAACATAGTTTTCTGTAAAATAAAGTAAAAATAATAATAACAGTGGATTTAATGTCAAGCAGGATACATAATTTACGCTATCTACAATACTTATCCACTGACACACTCCACACGATTACAACTGATTCATGAAATGAGTAAATAAACAATTCAGCTTAGATGAGTTAGAAACATTTCCAAAATTAAGTGGAAGAAAAGTGTTACAAGCAAACAAAAAGTGTTACTTGAAAATGAGGATAAATCTTTTGTAGTAAATTATTAATAGATACCCATTTTTTATTTTGAAGATTAAAATGATACCACATTTTAAATATAGTAAGTTCAAGCACAATTTAATGAGGAATAGTCAGTAATATTCAATATAACTATAAAACCAGTGATGTATAAAAACAGTGGTACATAAAGTTCTGATACAGATTTTTAATTTTTTTGGTAAAATAGAGTTAAACAACAATCATATTAAGTCAGATTGGCATTACCTACAGTGCCAATTCTTTCCTGAATAAGAGGTTTAATAAACATGTGATTAAAAATTTCAAATGGAATCTAAGGACAAAAAGTGAGTCCTGCCCAGTTGTGTTGACACAGTCTGGCCAGGTGGGCTGTCTGGAACTGGATTTGACAAAAAATAGTGGGGGCTGCTCCAAACCTCCGTGTATGCAGCAAAAGGTAAAACATGGTTTCAAACATTTCTGATGAATAAAGTTAGAAATGAGCAGACTGTGTCTCGAAGTCTACATTTCCACGAAGATGAAGGAGGCAGTGAGTGCCTGTTGGTGTGCCTCCGTGGCCATTGCCTTGAAAGGAAAGTTACACCTTTGAAGGGAGCTGGTAGACCTTTGGCTGATTATAGAATACAGCCATGGCGACTCACAGAGCCACATAAATTAAAACAGGAACTGCCTGGATGACTGTTTAAAACCTCCAGAAAAATACCTCAAAGGCAAGATGTTAAATGCTTTAATCATACATCTCTCCTTATAAGTGAAATCTCTGTTCCTGAGACATTTTAGTAACATTATTGCAGGAATTTGGTAAAATGTGAATGCGAAAGGACAGTCGCATCGTTAAACAGGGCTAACTACAGCTGCAATATTCTAGACAAAGGATCACGTAGAATCAGAATCTGGATTTTTACATACTGTGGCCATATCTGCAGTCCATTTTATTTGTGTTTGCTTACTTAGCTTTCACAGATGTAAACTACATTTCTAATAACAGCTCATAAATTTGATCATAAATGTATTTTCTTTAAGAACTTCAAGACATTCATTGGCGATTGATTATTTATTACCCAGTTGTGATCCATTTTTTGCTGATCTTATGGCCACACTTATTCAGGTGATATCCTTTAACCTGATTTGTGAATTTAAACTTGGCAATTAAAAAGCAAAAAACAAAACATAACTTTGCCTTAGATTGGGTGTAGTGAAAAGTCTGTGGGTTAGCCCATATGTTACTTAACCTTTCACACTGAATTTGTTTTTCTATTTCTGAATAATTCAGTAAATCAATATAAATTATGTAAATGACCAATACCTAAAACACAAGTTAACCTACACACATATGCACACACACATGCACACACACATATATACATTTGAAATGTAATGAATAATTCAAAATTTGAAATGTAAAAAGCACTACAGAATAGATTTCTATGACAAGAGATTTGATCGACACAGCAAAATACGTCACCACAGTCAAAAGGTTGCACCCATTTAATGCTGAGGCCTGAGCCGTCCTAACAGGTACATGAAAACTTTGACAGAAGACCATACTTCTTTTTATTTGCTTTGAGCGGTGCCATATATACCTGTCTTGTACTTTTACAGACAGTTTCAGTTAGAACCACTTTTAAACAAGAGTACTACTGAACGTTTACATTTGTAGCCGAGGTGGTTTCTTTTCTTCAACCAGCAACAGGCATAGCTGCTGCGGTGGTTCTCTCTCCAAAGTGGCTGGAGCTGGCACTTCCGGAGGGGCGGGAATCAAAGCTGTGAAGAGAAACCTGAATCATTGGTCTCAGGCTCTTGCCCACCTGAGGCATAAAAGTAGAGAGAGGAGGCCAGGTGCGGTGGCTCATGCCTGTAATCTCAGCACTTTGGGAGGCCGAAGTGGGCGGATCTCCTGAGGTCAGGAGTTCCAGAGCAGCCTGGTCAACATGGTGAAGCCCGTCTCTATTAAAAATACAAAAAAATTGGCCAGGCATGGTGGTGGGTGCCTGTAATCCCAGATACTCCGGAGGCTGAGGCAGGAGAATTGCTTGAACCTGGGAGGCGGAGGTTGCAGTGAGCCAAGATCACCCCACTGCACTCCAGCTTTGGCGACAGTTCGAGACTCTGTCTCAAAAAAAAAAAAAAAAAAAAGAAAGAAAGAAAGTAAAGTAGACAGAGGATGATGTGCTGTGTGAAGAATAAGGTTTCCCAGTGGTCATGGTAGAAAATAATATAACAAGTAATTGAATGTTAACTTCAGGTTGAAGGAAATTTTTCACATTGCTTTTTTTTTCAGCCTCTTGAGTAGTTGGGATTACAGGCACCAGCCACCGTGCCTGGCTGAATGACTTTTTAAAAGCTTTCCATTTAGATCACCATATTATTCATACCGTGTTGGGATGTTCAAGTAAATTATCTATTTGCCTTTTTTTTTTTCCTAATGAGATAAACTTAACAATGCAGAGCAGGATTTCTTTAGTCTTGGTGGCTTATCTTAAATCATATTGCAAATGAGGGGGATTTAGTTTGTCTTCAGCATAACATGTTTACCACCTAAGAATGATAATGCAGCAGCAATAGTTACTATCCACTGAGAGTGCAATACATCGACTACATCATGTGTTGAGTTCATTTATTTATCCTGACCCATGGAGGGGTAGAACATTTCAGTAACTTGGACTGTGGGATTTGAGTTCTTTAACATTAGAGTCATTGCTCCAAACTCCTAAGTTAATAATTGCAAATTGCTCATGCACACAACGATTTACAATTATTAATATTCTTTGCTCCTTCACTTTTCCCACAAATACTTATCATCAAGCATCTTTTCTATGGCAGGCACGGTTTTTTAGTGCACAAAATTGCCCAAAGCCTTTCCCCTTGTTTTGTGTATGTTCTAAGGGGAAACAGACAATAAAATATGTATAACGAAGAAGCAAACAATAATAAGACGCAAGGTCAAGTACTGTTGATAGTAGCGCAGCTGCGAGGCAGGTATATAGTACAGCAGGTAGATAATATAACAGATTGCTATTTTAAATAGGGTTATTTAGGAAGGTGAGATTTGAGCAAAGGCTTGAAAGCCACAGATACTTTTCATGATGCTAGAACAAGATTGAAAACAACCCCTTCCTTCCTGTTGACTTCCTATCCCTAGGCTGCTATGGGTATTGGAGGACACGCTACCATTGCCATACTCTTGGGACGCAATGACAGGATAATAGATGTTGAAGTGGCAGCTCTTTACCCAAACAGAGCATTTACACTTAGAGACCTGAGGCTGGGTACATCAGGCAACATTCCCCATGGTCTGTCTGACTGTGTGGTCCTGCCGTTATCTGGGTAGGGTAGTTCCTTGGTATCATGTTGCATTTTCTTCTCTTCCAAATGCAGTGTCAATGCCTTATTCCTCTTTATATACTCATGTCACCGCTTCCACAAGCCCAGTATTTGTGCTAATGCGTTGCAGAAAAGTACTAAGTAAATTTTTATATATTGCAAACATGTTTTTCATTTTCAAGATACATATTTTTAAAAACATAATACTTTTAGTGAAAATTACTTATGAACAGCAATAAGAAGAATCAAATTGAACTGGCAAACATAAAATGCTTTAGTTTAATCAGACATTTGCTAGTGTTTTCTTTTCTTCTGGGACCCAGAAAAAAGCCTTAACATGCGAGAGAAAGTGAAAAGGTCTAGGGGCTGAGACCATGTGAAGAAATGTCTGTCTGTCCTCTTTATGGTGAATTCAACTTTCCTCCTCCGACAGGTGAGACACAACTGATTCTATACTGGGCTGCTATTTCCTATGGTAAAGCCTGAAAAATCTGTCCATGTATCTATATATAGTTGTAAGTTAATTCTGGCACACGATTGCCTTAGAAAGATGAAATACATGCTTACAAAAAGCAATCTATTGGCTGAGACTGGGAAAATGCTGGCTGGAGCCCATGCTGTCTATTTAAAAGGGAGCTGTGGAAATTGCCAGCTGTGAATGAGATAGGAAATTTGTTGATTGGTTTGTTGTAATTTTTTTTCTCCATCATTTTCCAAAAGAAGAAGCAGGCATGAATTCTGGCAATTTTCTATTTTTCCCTTGCTTCCCAGATTTAGCTCAGTGATTGCATAATTTTCTTTCTGCTCATTTTCCAGGAAAGTCCATGGGCATTAGCTGCTGCCTTTTGATGCCAGTTTACATCAGAAGGCAGTGGCTAGTAGGGAATGTGTGTCATTTCCCCAGGGCCAATCAGCTCAACTCAGTCCCGGGGTAAGTCCGTTGAAAGCAGGCAGTGGGAATCACAGATAAGGGAAGATTTCTTTTTTCTTCCCATAGTGCTCAGAGGGCACGAAGGAATTCTAAACAATCATCTCATTAGTTATAAAACAAATTTTCACTTCTGCAGACCTTCATACTACACATCAATGAAACTATTAATTTCTCTTAATTGAACATGGTGCAAGTCTTTATCCTGTTTTATATTAATAAACAGGTTTGAAACCTCTTCTTTTCAAACATAGCATTTAAAAATTGGTGCTAATGTTTAGTTATGATGGTTTCTGCAGTAACACATTCACACATAATGCAATTAGTCATTTCCTAGTGTGGACACTGCATTGTTTTAACCTCCAAAGAAGAATCCAGATTTGCTCCCAAATCTAGAAACATGGTCAGATGCACCACTTGACAATGAATCAAAAATCTTGACAATTCAATTTTGGTAAGCAATAAAGAATTTGTATATGCCACACCTGGAACCTATGAAGTAAGTTGACATCAAGGAGCATACGGCTAATATTTGAGCACTTAACAATGAACACTTTCTAGTGGCATTACCAGGAAATCACACAAAGTAGGAGCACAGGTCAAAATGATTAGAAGGCAGCCAGGAAAGTCTTCACACTGGCATCATAAATTTTATTCTTTATGTACATTTATTTTTCTAGTTGCTAAAGTTAGGAAAGCTGGTAGAAGAAGAAGGGGAAAATTGAAGGCAAATAAGTGATAGGTGTTTATTTACAACTCTGCCTAAGTTCAAATAAATAAATAAATAAATTAAACAGAGAGAGAGAGAGAATTGGTTACCTACGAAACTGCTTCCTACCCATCTGGGGACAGCTGCCCTCTGGTTTCCTTCAGAACTCTACAGAAAAGACTGACTTAGACAAATGCTTCTTTGGAAAAGACTTTTCTTCCACCTGGCAGCTTCTTTGCATTGTTACTGCATTAATCTTTCTCCATGCCTGTTTCATTCTCATTTTTTGTTTGTTTGTTTGTTTTTGAGACAGAATCTGGCTGTGTTGCCCAGACTGCAGTGCAGTAGTGCGATCTCAGCTCACTGCAACCTCCTCCTCTGGGGTTCAAGTGATTCTCCTGCCACAGCCTCCCGAGTGGCTGGGATTACAGGCAACTACCACCACGCCCAGCTAATTTTTGTATTTTTAGTAGAGACGGGGTTTCACCCTGTTGGCCAGGCTGGTCTTGAACTCCCGACCTCAGGTGATCCACCCACCTCAGCCTCCCAAAGTGCTGGGATTACAGGCGTGAGCCACCCAACCCAGCCTCATGTGGATTTTTTGGACTCCAGATTCTCCTCCTTCAACCCAGTTTTATATATGCAACCACCACACATAGCTTTCTCAGGCAGAGTTATAATCACATTCCTATTTTGCTTGGAAAACTTTCCACAAATTTGAAACTAGTACATGCACAAGGTTTATAAAGATGTAAAAACAAATATACAGTTAGAGTATAATTAAAGGAATAATTTGTCAAATAGCAACTAAGATTAGGTGATGTGACTATATGAGTATTTTTAAAATGTTCCTTTAGTTTTTTATCCAATTCTCTGTGACAAATTAGTATTAATTTAGTACTCAGATAAAAAATGTTGTAGATATATTTATAACATAATAAGTTTTTTTTTTTCTGATTCTTTCTCTTATTTTGTACACTAAGTGCAGTAAGATGTACCTGAGGGTTTCTTTCAAGTCTTGGATCTTTAAAAGATCAAGCGAGGCTTGGGAGAGGTCAGGGAAAATAAAATATTCACCGAGTAGTTTAGATGCTTAGCGTAGAATAAATGAGGCTTTTAAAGTTTCTAGGTGATTCATTCCAGCTCATGAGCTAAACTGCTACATGATGAAAGGACACAAAGATAGATGTGTACCCACCCCCCGCCCGCTACACCCTTGTTCTGCTCTCTAATCTTTGCACATACCAGAGATTTTGTAAGTTCTGTGAGTACCTGGTTTTCTGCACGTACCAGAGATTTTGTTTTGCACATACCAGAGATTTTGTAAGTTCTGAGGCAAGGTCACAAGACGTGTTTAAGTAAGATAAACTCTTGCTGCCATAAACCTGCTCTCCCGCCTCAAAGTTTGAACCAAAATATCAGAAATGGTGGGAACCAATCATAGTTAGCCAAATCGCCTTGTTCAAACACTAGCCAATCATATATCTGATTTGTATAATAACTCTATGCCCACTTTTCTTAGACTATATAACACTGCTCAGAGCTCAGTGGGGGAGCTCTCCTGCCCGTCTCGTTTCACGAGCGAGGGAGAGTTCCAGGTTCGAACCTGTAATAAAGATCCTTGCTGCTTAGCTTTGACTCTGGACTCTGGTGGTCTTCTTCGGGGAATAAACGGTCTGGGCATAACAAATGGGGGCTCGTCCGGGATTTCCCCCAAGCCCACCAGACCCCCAAGTCAATGGATCTTAATCTGTAGGTAAGCCGGCTTTGTCACTGTCTCTGTCTTTGTCTCTGTCTGTCTCCCTGAAATTTCGCGAAATCCGTAATCTGTAATCTGTATTGGTCTGTTTTATAAGTGGCATGGTCTTGGCGGACGCGCTAAAAGACAGCCACTCGGGACTGGTGGGAGACGTCTCCCAGTGCCCATCTGGGGGCCTCCATCCTTGGTTGCCCCGTCTGACTCAGGTCGGAAGTCCAACACGTGCTCGTGAAGGCTCATCGTTTCTCACTGTCTGTCCGTTATTGTTAAGTGTTAAGTGTAAGTCCAAAACGAAACATAAAACCTTTTCTTCCCCTTCCAGGACCGGACCTGTCGGATACTCCCCTCTGCTTCACACTCATTTTCGTCCCTCCTTCTCTTTCTAGGAGCAGTCCAAAGATGGGCAACAACCAGAGCACGCTGCTCTCACTCCTTGTTACCAATTTTAAGGATGTGAAGGCTCGGGGGCGTAACTTAAGCGTAGAACTAAAGAAGGGAAAGCTAGTTACTTTCTGCCGTTCGGAGTGGCCCTCTTTCGGCGTAGGGTGGCCCTCCGAAGGAACATTCTGTCTCTCTATTATTACTAAGGTAAAAACTAAGATTTTCCTGCCAGGGCAGTCAGGACATCCTGATCAAATTCCTTATATTCTAGTGTGGCAAAATCTTGTGGAAGACCCACCGCCCTGGATAACTCCATTCATCCTTGAGCCTTGCAAGGTCCTAGTAATGCGACCTACAAGACAAAGGACTCCCTCTGCTCCCTCGGCCCCTGTGCTGCCAGACAGCCAGGACCCCCTAACGTTAGAACCCACACTTCCCCCACCATATCCGCACCTTATCCCGCAGGACCCAGTCCCCCAGGGTGGTGCTTCCGTAGAGGGAAACCGAGAAGCGGAAGCAGCCGAGAGCGAAAGTAACCCGGGGGGGCCGGCCGGCCGAACGCGAGGCCGCGTACTGCGGGACCAAGCTTCCCGACTCCCTGACTCCACCGTAGCCCTGCCTCTCAGAGAAATAGGATCGCTCGATGATACCGGGCTCTCCCGTCTCATGTATTGGCCTTTTTCCACTAGTGATTTATACAATTGGAAGTCCCAAAATGCTCGGTTCTCCGATAATCCCAAAGATCTAACCTCGTTGTTAGACAGTGTCATGTTTACTCACCAGCCAACCTGGGATGACTGTCAACAGCTCCTCCGAATCCTGTTCACAATGGAGGAGCGGGAAAGAATCCAAGTTGAGGCCAGAAAGCTGGTTCCAGGAGATGACGGCCAGCCAACTGCAAATCCTGACCTCGTTAACGCGGCTTTTCCTTTGACCCGGCCCAGATGGGACTACAACACGGCAGAAGATACTTTTTCAGGATGGACAGAAGCGTTCCCAACTAAGAGAGAAACTGCTCAGGTTGTAGCAAGAAAATTTTGGAAGAAATCCTCCCCAGGTATGGCTTTCCCGTCCAAATAGGGTCAGACAATGGACCAGACTTCGTTGCTAAGGTAAGTCAGGATTTGGCTTCCATTCTTGGGGCAAATTGGAAATTACATTGTGCTTATAGGCCCCAAAGCTCAGGACAGGTAGAAAGGATGAATCGGACTCTGAAGGAGACCTTAACTAAATTGACCATGGAGACTGGCGCTAATTGGGTAGTACTTCTCCCCTACGCTCTGTTCCGGGCCCAAAATACCCCTTACAGACTGGGCCTCACACCATATGAAATCATGTATGGCAGACCCCCACCCCTGGTCCCCAGTCTAAAAGATGACTTACTCAAACCTGAAACTGAAAATGTCTCTGAGCTCCTGTTCTCCTTACAAGCCTTACAGAAAATTCACCAGGAAATTTGGCCCAGACTACGAGAACTGTACGAGGCAGGACCTCCGCCGACGCCTCATCCGTTCCAGACGGGAGACTGGGTCCTAGTCAAGCGCCACCGGCAAGAAACTCTTCAACCCAGGTGGAAAGGACCACTGCAAGTACTCCTGACTACTCCCACCGCTCTCAAAGTAGAAGGCATCGCTTTGTGGATCCACTACACACACGTCAAACCAGTGGACCCAACATCCGACCTTCTCGAGCCGTCTGGAGCACCGGTTACATGGACTGTAGACAAAGCTAAGAACAATCCCTTAAAGCTAACCCTGCGCCGTCACCCACATAGCCGTAACCATGTCTAGCTTGCCTATGCTTTTATGCCTTATACATCTGACTCTCCTAACTGCTGCGCCGTCTAATCCCTATGTCTGGAGGTTCTGGCTCTATGAGAACAAAACTCACCCCGGGGAAACCCCCCAAGCGGGTAAACTGCTAGCTAGTGCAGACTGCCCCCCCTCCGGGTGCAATACTCCAATTTACCTCAATTTCACTAATTTCCAAATTGCCCAACCGGGGATACCCATGATTTGTTTTGAATATGATCAGACTGAATATAATTGTAAGAATTATAGGTGGCACCAGAATGCAGGTTGCCCATACCACTATTGTAAAATGCACTCAGCCAGGGTATGGGACGAATACCCGAGAAAGTCTAACCTCCTCAGGACTCGCTACCCGACAGGGACTCCCAACATATTCACTTGGATAATAACAGATCCAGGGCACTCCCGGTGGACATCGCCCCAACATGGGGCAGTCTACTACGATGCCAGTAGTAGCTGGCCTAGTAGCCACCTGTACTTGTGGCGGAGTCTAGTCCAGATTCGACCCTTAATCCATACACAAATCCACAGACAGGAAACCAAGCTATCACAAGACTTGCAGCCCTTCTCCTGGCTAACCCTATTACAAGAAGGGCTAGCATTCGCCAACCTCACCGGTTTAGGCGACCTGTCCTCTTGCTTTATGTGTGCAACCTTAAGAAGACCACCATTAACCGCTGTTCCCCTTTCCTCCCCACCCACAAACTATATGCCAGATTCTAATTCATCAACAGTTGCAATACCTGATGTAGCCCTGTACCGTGACCCATACCAAGAGAAATACCCCTACTGTTATTCAGCATTTAGTAGCAGCCTCTGCAACCAGACGGCTACATACCCTAATAGCCCCATACGTGCTCCCCCTGGTGTGTTCTTCTGGTGTAATATGACTCTGTTAAAAACTCTGTCCAAAAGCATCTCTGACGGACAGTTGTGTATCCCTGTTACACTAGTTCCCTGACTGACCCTGCTGACCCCGGCAGAGTTCATAGGCTGGGCAGGGACTGCCCCAACTGAAACTGTGCGACATAGACGAGCAGTTTTTCTACCACTAATTGCCGGAATATCCTTAACCACCTCTGTCGTCGCAGCGGGGTTAGCAGGAGGGGCCCTACAACACTCCATGATAGAAAACGACAAGCTGTTACAACAGTTCTCTGTTGCTATGGAAGACTCTGCCTATTCCCTAGCCTCCCTTCAGCGGTAGCTCACCTCCCTAGCACAGGTCACCCTTCAAAACCGCAGAGCCTTAGACTTACTCACGGCTGAGAAAGGAGGTACCTGTATGTTCCTCAAAGAAGAATGCTGTTTCTATATAAATGAGTCAGGGTTAGTTGAGGAAAGAGTCCAACGCCTACACGAACTAAGCTTAGAAATGAAAAAGCAACAATTCACTACAGCCACTAACAATTGGTGGAGCTCTTCAATGTTTTCCCTTCTGGCACCCCTTTTAGGCCCCCTAATGTCTTTACTACTTCTATTCACTATAGGCCCCTGTGTGGTAAATAAAATTTTACAATTTGTCAGAGAAAGGTTTGATACCATCCAACTAATGGTCCTCCGTAGCCATCACCAGCCTCTCCTGCACCCAGAAAGTGAGGCTATATTATAAGACTCTGGAAATCCAAGACTGGACATCCAGTTACTTATGAGAAGGGAGAAATGAAAGGACACAAAGATAGATGTGTACCCGCCCCCCACCCGCTACACCCTTGTTCTGCTCTCTAATCTTTGCACATACCAGAGATTTTGTAAGTTCTGTGAGTACCTGGTTTTCTGCACGTACCAGAGATTTTGTTTTGCACATACCAGAGATTTTGTAAGTTCTGAGGCAAGGTCACAAGACGTGTTTAAGTAAGATAAACTCTTGCTGCCATAAACCTGCTCTCCCGCCTCAAAGTTTGAACCAAAATATCAGAAATGGTGGGAACCAATCATAGTTAGCCAAATCGCCTTGTTCAAACACTAGCCAATCATATATCTGATTTGTATAATAACTCTATGCCCACTTTTCTTAGACTATATAACACTGCTCGGAGCTCAGTGGGGGAGCTCTCCTGCCCGTCTCGTTTCACGAGCGAGGGAGAGTTCCAGGTTCGAACCTGTAATAAAGATCCTTGCTGCTTAGCTTTGACTCTGGACTCTGGTGGTCTTCTTCGGGGAATAAACGGTCTGGGCATAACAATGACACATTAGAACTGAGGGGCTCACCGGTGCTGAGTCTGCCTGGAGTGTCCTCAGATGCCCAAGCAGTGTCGTGCTGATAGGAGAGGCCGGTCAGGGAATCCAGACTCCAGGCCATTTCTTCTTAAGAACCATGGCTAACGGGAAGCTTTGATCAGCTGCAGGGAAGCAAAACTCGTTCCTGGAGAAAGGGCATGAAAATAACCAGGCACCATTTGAGAGCGCCGCTTAACAGATCCACACTTAAGAAAAGGATTAGACGGAGTCTCGCTCTGTGGCCCAGGCTGGAGTGAGTGGCGCCATCTTGGCTCCCTGCAAGCTCCGCCCCCCGGGTTCCCGCCATTCTCCTGCCTCAGCCTCCCGAGTAGCTGGGACCACATGCGCCGCCATGCCCGGCTCATTGTCTGTATTTTTGGTAGAGATGGGGTTTCACCGTGTTCACCAGGCAGGTCTCGATCTCCTGACCTCAGGTAATCCGCCCTCCTGGGCCTCCCAAAGTGCTGGGATGACAGGCGTGAGCCCCCGCGCCGGCCCGGCTGCTGCCGTTGTGCACCCTTGTCTCCTTGAGGCTTCCGTGAAGAAGCGAGGCCGTGAGCCTGTGACTGGACCTTCTCTGAGAATCCAGCCAGGGGGCGCTGGAGAGGAGGAGTCGGGACTGGACACCCCCTGCAGCACTTCCCCGGCTCCTGAAGCGGGCTGCTGTGTCCCTTTGGAGAGTCAGGGAGAGATCTTCCCCAATAGCCCTTCTCTGCCATCTAATGCCTTTCTGTGAAGAGATGGAAATCTACTTTATTTGTTTGTTTGTTTGTTTTTTTTTTTTTGAGACGGAGTCTCGCTCTGTAGCCCAGGCTGGAGTGAGTGGCGCGATCTCGGCTCACTGCAAGCTCCGCCTCCCGGGTTCCCGCCATTCTCCTGCCTCAGCCTCCCGAGTAGCTGGGACCACAGGCGCCGCCACCGCGCCCGGCTAATTTTTTGTATTTTTAGTAGAGACGGGGTTTCACCGTGGTCTCGATCTCCTGACCTTGTGATCCGCCCGCCTCGGCCTCCCAAAGTGCTGGGATTACAGGCTTGAGCCACCGCGCCCGGCCGGAAATCTACTTTAAAAACTTGGTCCGTTTCTTCCTCTTCAGACCTCTGAGTTGACTTGCCCACTTTATGAGTTTACTGAAAGCAAAAACAAAAAACAAAACCCAAACCAAAACCTATCACAATCACCTTCTACCCGAAGGTAGTTTGGGTAGTAGTTAGTCAAAAGGATGGAGTGTTGGACAAAAATCGTCCTAGGTACCAGGCATTTACGGGGAGACTGCAGGTCTTTCCCCCAGTGGCCACACATCACAGCTTTCGGGGCAATCTGGGTCTGGCTTCTGACTTCTGCAGCGCAGATACAGCAGAGCGGGTCCTGTGCTATGTGCTGTGATCACTACATACTGTGATCCCAGCATCTCCAAATGGGATCACTCCACTGCTAGGCAAATAGCGCCGGGTTCTTTAATGATGGGGTGTTGACACTTGGAATGTGATGAATCCCTTACTGCTAACCTTCCAAGAGGAGGTATCGCGGTCCCCTGCTGGCTGGATTACAAGTGCTGGAAAAGCCTAGGATTGACTGCGGCAATTGCAGCGCTAGGTGCAGTTCAGTGGGTGGAAGCTAGAAAGATACCACGTGGTTAAAGTCATATTCATTACCTTAAGAGCAGGCAGCCCAGGGGAAGAGTGTATTTCAGTTCTTGATAGTTTGTCAAGGCACAGTGCTGCCAATAGTTCCTTTGTTTGGTAATCAGTTCATTTTCCTAATTCAAAAGGCCAATACCAGGGCAAAAGATGTTTTGAAGATGGAAAGTAGAACTTTGTTTCAGTGTGTATGATTGATAAGTGCATGAAAAAGCTGTAAGCTACATGTCACTTGGAGTCTTCTTTTAACCTTAACATTCACTCTGTTTTATATTGTCTGTGAAGATCAATGCCCTCTTCAGTAATTCTGCGAATCTGTGGATATGAGTGTGTGTGTGCGTGTTGGGGAGGTGGGGAGGGGATACATATGATTAATTTCAGGGCCCTAATTCTGGTCTTTGTTACATTCTTTGCTGTTATTCCTTTATCTCTACCCTAGCGTGTATGTGTATGTTTAATTCACTCCATTCCTTGATTTTTCCACCAAAAAACCAAACCAAACCAAAGAACCAGAGACCTTTATTTAATACAACTATGCTTTTTTTTTTTTTTTTAAATCTTGTGAGACAGAGAAGGATTTTTATCACTGGGATGTGAACAACTGTTCTAAGGAGAGAAGCTGTCCAGTCTTTCAGAGTACCCTGTTGTACTCTGCTGCTCCCATTTTTCTTTTGCGTGTGCCCTGTTCCCTCTGCTTCCCCAGATTCTCCTCCTCAGTTACTATCAATTTGTAGAAAAGCATGATCAATTATTTTATTTTTTTCACTTCCTGCTACCATATTTTCAGAGTAACACCTTTCATCCCAAACAGCTTATTAAGATAATTTCCACAAAGGAAAGCAAGATTCCCAGGGCCAGCTTTTAAGATAATTACTCAACAATCCCGACACCTGATTTTTTTATAGGCTTGATGGCATTGTAATGAAGTCCATTCTACTTAGAATTTAAGTAACAAAATCTTCTGGAACTGCCTTTCCCAATTACAGTTCCTGTTTATACCCCAAACCCGCAATTTTCCCCCTCCCTCCTCCTTCTTCCCTGCTTAGCTGTAGAGCTGCCCACACCTCCCTTCCTCCTTGGAACAGATGAGACAGGGCCAGCCCTGGTTTTCCTTCTAATCAGAGTGTGGAAGCAGATCTTCCTAGCTCTTAAAGGCTCTCTCCCTGGCCAGCAGACATATCTGAAAGTGAATGAATGCTTTTCTTCCAGAATGTGCTAAGGACTGTCTGACGTTCTTCCTTAAGGCGGAACCATTATTTGTTTTTGAGAGTCCTGAAATTTGGAAGATAAACTCCCTCCTACTCTAGCTTTTGGGACTCCTTTCTATTTGGCCACTAAATAGTATAACTGTGTAAAAGAAATACACAGCTAAAGTTAGAGTGGCTTTTTCTGAGTCACTTCGTATGTTCGATAAAGATGCATCATGCCATGTCTTCTTATGTTTGGGCTGCTGTAACAAAATACCATAAATGGATGGCTTATAAACAACAGACATTTATTTATCACAATTCCAAAGGCTGGAAGTCCCAAATCAAGGCACTGGCAGATTTTGTGTCTGGTGAGGGCCGATTTCCTGGTTCATAGACAGTGTTTTCTTGCTGTGTCCTCACATGGCAGAAAGGTTGAGGGAATCTCTGGGTCTCTTTTAGAAGGGCTCTAATCCCATTCAGGGGCCGCATCCTTGTGACCTCATGTAACCCAAATTACCTCCCAAAGGCCCCACCTCCTAATACCATCAAAATGGGGGTTAGTGTTTTTTTTTGTTTGTTTGTTTTTTTGAGATGAAGTCTCACTGTCGCCTAGGCTGGAGTGCAGTGATGCAATCTCAGTTCACTGCAACCTCCACTTCCCAGGTTCAAGCAATTCTCATGTCTCAGCTTCCTGAGTAGCTGGGATTACAGGCACGTGCCACCACACTTGGCTGATTCTTTTTGGTATTTTTAGTAGAGATGGGGTTTCACCATGTTGCCCAGGCAGGTCTCAAACTCCTGACCTCATGATCCACCCACCTTGGCCTCCCCGAGTGCTGGGATTACAGGCGTGAGACACCATGCCAGACCAGGGGGTTAGATTTTAACATAGACACTCAGTCTATAGCATGCTGTTTTCTTTTTTTCTTTCTTTTTTTTTTTTTTTTTTTGAGACGGAGTCTTGCTCTGTCGCCCAGGCTGGAGTGCAGTTGCGTGATCTCGGCTCACTGCAAGTTCCACCCCCTGGGTTCACGCCATTCTCCTGCCTCAGCCTCCTGAGCAGCTGGGACTACAGGCGCCGCCACCACGCCCGGCTAATTTTCTTTGTATTTTTAGTAGAGAAGGGGTTTCACTGTGTTAGCCAGGATGATCTCGATCTCCTGACCTTGTGATCCGCCAGCCTCAGCTTCTCAAACTGTTGGGATTACAGGCGTGAGTCACCACTCCCAGCCCAGGCCGTTTTCTCATTCATTGTGAAGATTGAAAACAAATGAGTCACTTGCTTTATCTCAGTATCTTTATTTCCCTGTCAGTGTATTCAATGACAAAGAAAATACTTGATTCCATAAATGCTCCCACAAAAAAACACTTCATGCAAACCTTCATCTCCACATCTTCCATCCACTGGAGAACTCAAACTAAAAAACGTCTCACATGTAGTTCTGCACATTCCTTCGCATTCACCTAGTTGTTTCAGATGAAAGTTTAGAAGACAGTGTAGGAGGTGGCAGAAGCCAAGAAGGAAGGAGTCTGTGCGTTTGAAGGAGGATCATATGCATAATCACCAAGAGCTATTTGGACTTGATAAAAAACTACTATTGTGTTGGATATACAGGAAATAATAAAGAAACTACTATTAGGTGTTTGGATAGACAGGAAATAAATCTGTTTAGAAATATAGAATATACACACCCAAACATATGCACACACACACATATTGGGCACATATCGGACTTTGTTACAACAGTCGGCTTTATGTTTACTGATACAGATCTCACTACCTGCCAGGCACCTGTGTTCTAGGCCCGTTAAGAACTGTCTCGGTGAGCTGGGCGCGGTGGCTCACGCCTGTAATCCCAGCACTTTGGGAGGCCGAGGCAGGCGGATCACGAGGTCAGGAGATCGAGACCACTGTGAAACCCCGTCTCTACTAAAAATACAAAAAATTAGCCGGGTTTGGTGGCGGCGCCTGTAGTCCCAGCTACTCGGGAGGCTGAGGCAGCATAATGGCATGAACTCGGGAGGCGGAGCTTGCAGTGAGCCGAGATCCGGCCACTGTACTCCAGCCTGGGGACAGAGCAAGACTCCGTCTCAAAAAAACACACAAAAACAAAGAACTGTCTGGGTGGTCTCAGAGGGGCCCCTCGGCTATGCTGCCGTCTAGGTTGAGCACTCTCGGATGAGTTCCCAGTTTCTGTCATGCATGGTCCTTCCTCTTCAGGGACGCAGACACCTTGCAGAATGCTGTAGGGGCGTCGGGCACTGGCCTTGACAGCGAAGCGTCTGTCTTCCTGCTCTCCATCCCTTTGACTTAGGCCACTCTCTTCTGCTTACAAAGTACCAGGCTCTCTACTCCCTCTTTTTCCCAAACCAAACCAAGGTGTTTTTACTGCTGATAAATAGGCCTGCCACTTGGAAGATAAACGTACCTTAGTTTCAGATCCTGTTGTCATATGAGTTTGTAGGTTCTAATTGAATATAAAAATCCAAATTTCTTTTACATGAAGTATCTCTCTCTCTCTCTCTTTTTTTTTTTTTAAGGAGTCTAGCTCTGTCGCCAAGGCTGGAGCGCAGTGGTGTGATCTTGGCTCACTGCAATCTCTGCCTCCTGGGTTCAAGTCATTCTCCTTCCTCAGCCTCCTGAGCAGCTGGGACTACAGGTGCGACCCTCTACATCTGGCTAATTTTTGTATTTTTAGTAGAGATGGGGTTTCACCGTGTTGTCCAGGCTGGTCTTGAGCTCCTGACCTCAGGTGATCCATCCACCTTGGCCTCCCAAAGTGCTGGGATTACAGGCGTGAGCCACCGCACTGGGCCTATCTCACATTTTTTTGTTTTCAGCTAATTATTATTACTTTAGAATCACTGTGTGAGCTAGACGGGAGACATCTTCATATTTTAAGCCATTGCGGTTTCTGGCTTCGCGCCTCCATTCATTCAGCAAACAGCTTTTTAGCCCTGGTTTGTGCCAGGTGCTGCTCCAGGTGCTAAGGATATGGCATGGCACAAGGTGGACGAGATCCCACTCTTGCAGAGTTGATGTTTAGCATTATAATGCAATAATTGGCTGAATTTGAGGTTTTATGAGTTGAGGGTGATGTTAAGAGATTTATCCTTTCACTGTTTCCAGTTCCCATTGTAGCAGTAAGAAAAGTATGAATATCTCAAGAGTTAATTCTGTTTTATGTAGCTATAAGGACATTACTACAACTTACAGATAGCTTAGAAAGAGAAGGAGAAAGGACAGGCACGGTGGCTCACACCTGTAATCCCAGCACTTTGGGAGGCTGAGGTGGGCAGATCACGAGGTCAGGAGATGAAGACCATCCTGGCTAACATGCTGAAACCCCGTCTCTAATAAAAATACAAAAAATTAGCCAGGTGTGGTGGTGGCGCCTGTAGTCCCAGCTACTCGGGAGGCTGAGGCAGGAGAATGGCGGGAACCCGGGAGGCGGAGTTTGCAGTGAGCTGAGATCTGGCCACTGTACTCCAGCCTGGGCAACAGAGCGAGACTCCATCTCAAATAAATAAACAACAACAACAAAAAACAAACAAAAAATAAACCCCAAAAACAAAACAAAAAACAAACAAAATACAAAAATTAGCCTGGCATGGTGGTGGGCGCCTGTAGTCCCAGCTACTTGGGAGACTGAGGCAGGAGAATCGCTTGAACCCAGGAGGCAGTGGTTGCTGTGAGCCGAGATCGCACCATTGCACTCCAGTGTGGGACAGAGCAATGCTCTATCTCAAAAAAAAGGAGGGAAGGGTGGGAGGGAGGGAGGGAGGGAAGGAAGGGAGGAAGGGAGGGCAGGAGAAAGCAGAACTGATGTGAGAAACAATAGACTCCAAAAACTAAATCTCATCTTGCAATGATTGCTACAATTTATTGAGCAAGTACTTACTAGATAGCTAAGTTTTATATACACTCTCATAATAGCAGCACTAAAAAATTGGGATTATTATGCTCATTTTACCAAGGATAAAACTAAGGTGTAGAATGGTTAAGTGCCTTGCCCAAGGGTATATAGCTAATAGAAGGAGATTAAAAATCAAGTTTTTTTTTTCTTTTTAAACTTTATTTTAGATTCGGGGGAACATGAGCAGATTTGTTAAAAGGGTATATTGTGTGACGCTGAGATTTAGGCTGCTATTGATCAAGTCACCCGTAGAAAGTGCTGTAGCCCTTGATCTCTTCCCTTCCTCTCTCTCCCCTTTTGGTGTTGTGGTGTTGCCAGTGTTTACCGTTTTCATCTTTTTCATCTTTTTTTTTTTTTGAGACGGAGTCTCGCTCTGTCACCCAGGCTGGAGTGCAGTGACGCCATCTTGGCTCACTGCAAGCTCTGCCTCCCGGGTTCAGGCAGTTTCCTGCCTCAGCCTCCTGAGTAGCTGGGATTACAGAGGCCTGCCACCAAGCCCGGCTAATTTTTGTATTTTTAGTAGAGATGGGGTTTCTCTCTGTTGGCCAGGCTGGTCTCTAACTCCTGACCTCGTGATCCACCCATCTCGGCCTCCCAAACTGCTGGGATTACAGGCGTGAGCCACTGCACCTGGCCTACCGTTTCCATCTTTGTGGATGTTTATACCCAAGGTTTAGCCCCACCTATAAGTGAGAACATAAGATATTTGGTAAAATTCAAACTCTACATGCATGTTCTTTTCTAGACATTGCTACCATGAAGAATAAACTGAGGAATTTTATGAGAATTGAGTCTAAGCTGACACACAACATATCACTAGAGATGCCCTCTCACGTTTCCATGACACCGTTTTCCTACCACCATGATGGGCCTAATGCACATTGATTTATAAGCCAGAGATTCCCTCCAGCTTGAATTGCACATTATGTTTTCTAGCTCAGAGACTGACAAACTATGGCTGCAGGCCAAATCCAACCCTCTGCTTATTTGTGTATGGCCTCTGAGCTGCAGTGGTGCGATCTCAGCTCACTGCAAGCTCCGCCTCCCGGGTTCCTGCCATTCTCCTGCCTCAGTCTCCTGAGTAGCTGAGACTACAGGCACCAGCCACCACGCCCGGCTAATTTTTTGTATTTTTAGTAGAGATGGGGTTTCACCCTGTTAGCCAGGACGGTCTTGAGCTCCTGACCTCGTGATCCGCTGACCTCGGCCTCCCAAAGTGCTGGGATTACAGGCATAAGCTACTGTGCCTAGCTTTTTTTTTTTTTTTTTTTTGTATTTTAGTAGAGACAGGGTTTCACCACGTTGCCCAAGCTGGTCTTGAACTCCTGAGTTCAGGCAATCTGCCCACCTCAGCCTCCCAAAGTGCTAGGATTACAGGTGTGAGCCACCACACCTGGCCAAGAGTAAGTTTTATGATACACGAAATTTACATGAAGTTAAAATTTCAGTCCTGTAAATAAAGTTTTATTGAAACATAGCCTCACATCACTTATGTGTTATCTATGGCTGTGTATATGCCACAGGGGCAGAGCTGAGTAGTGGTTTCAGAGACCTGATGGCTCACAAAGCCTCTCAGCCTTTTACAGAATAAAGCTTGTTGACCTTCACTTTGTAAGAATAGCCGTAAGGGACACTCCTCTTGACCAAGAACCTGTTCAATTTGCCATTCGTTCACTAGTTTCTTCATTCATTCATTCATTCTTCCGTCAAAAACTTACTGTTTGCTTACTATCAAGCTTTGTGCTAGGCACTGCAGTAGAGGAACAAATAAAACTATAGAATGCCTAGGAACACAATGGAAGGGGGAAAGACAAAGGCTGTTTCAGGAAAAAAGAATATGTGAAGACATGAAGTGATAACATAATGATAGTAATGACCCCCTTTAGTGAGCAACTCACATAATCACTTCTAGCATATGTGGAGCATGAAGCAAGCCTTGTACCAGCCCAAGACCACCTTATTAAAGGCTCAGAACCACACTTTCCAGTAGATTAATCACAAATCATGAAATGTATCGAAGTAGAAACAGGTTTGTAGTGGTCATGAAACTTATTCGTGGCACACAGTTAAAGAGTGCGGTAATCAGAACTCCTACCCAGGTCTACCGGGCCAGACTGAACAGGTGCTTTTATGGTTATTGAAATTTCACAACAATCTAACAGAATATATGTTATTATTATTAAAATAGATTTGATTATCTGTCATGCACAAAGACATGTCAGATTAATCTATTTTTGGATTAATCTGTATTTGCAAGGGCATTAGGGACCTGAGATGTTCTTTCCTTCCCAGGAAAACTTCCTGCGATGTCAGACAAGCTCTCCCGCCTTTGCCACACAATTTTCTGCCCATGCCCAGTTCTCACAGGTTTGCAGAGAAGGCAGAGACACCAGCAATAGATATTGATGTATGGTTTGAATGTATGCCCTGCTTTCTCCCCCTAAACACTGGTGATGATTCATCTTTTTCCCATTGTTTTCAAGTATTATTTTTTAGCAAGTTCTAAATGGCTAAATGTGTTTCCTGGAGTTCCTATTCCATTACATCTAACTTATGTAATCTTTTTTCAGTTTATTTTATTTTTTTAGACGGAGTCTTACTCTGCCACCCAAGCTGGATTATGTGCTTTGTCCGGAATTGGTTCCCTCCGATGGGTTCTTGGTCTGGCTGACTTCAAGAATGATGCCAGACTCTCGTGGTGAGTGTTACAGTTCTTAAACATGGTGTGTCCACAGTTTGTTCCTTCAGATGTTCAAGCTGGGTCCAGAATTTCTTTCTTCTGGTGGGTTCATGGACTTGCTGACTTCAGTTGTGAAGCCTGAGACATTCATGGCGTGTTACAGCTCTTAAAGATAGTGCTGACCCAAAGAGTTAGCAGCAACAAGATTTATTATGAAGAGTGAAAGAACAAACCTGCCATATCTTTTAAGGGGATCTGACAGGCTTGCTACTGCTGGCTCCAGTGGCCAGCTTTTAGTCCCTTATTTGGCCCCGCCCACATCCTGCTGATTGGTCCATTTTACAGAGTGCTGATAGGTCTGTTTCTACAGAGTGCTGATTGCTGTGTTTACAAACCTTTAGCTAGAAACAGAGTGCTGATTGGTGCATTTTTACAGAGTGCTGATTGGTGCATTTTACAAACCTTTAGCTAGACACAGAGCACTCACTGGTGTGTTTACAATCCTTTAGCTAGACTGAAAAGTTCTCCAAGTGCCTCCTCGACCCAGGAAGTCCAGCTGGCTTCACCTCTCAGTGACACATTCTGGGCTCACTGCAACCTCCACCTCCCGGGTTCAAGAGATTTCTGGCGAATATTTGTATTTTTAGTAGAGACAAGGTTTCACCATGTTGGCAAGGCTGGCCTTTAACTCCTGACTTCAAGTGATCCACCCGCCTCAGCCTCACAATGTGCTAGGATTAGAGGCGTGAGCCACTGCACCCTGCCCGAGCTAGGTAATTTTTGATTCAGCTTTATAGGCAGGAAAATGAGACTCAAGAGAATGATAATGCCCTGCCCAAAGACACACAAAGTAGTAAGTGACAGAAAAGGAGATGTAAGACTACATCTGTTTTTATAGAAATAAATACAAAGCAAAACCAAATCACTTTGTACTGTGAGTACTGCAATGTGTCAGTCCATGAACAAAATGCACTGTGTGCAGAAGCCTTATGTGTAGAACTCCATTCCTAATAATCTTTTTTCCTTTCTCTATCGTTGGAATCAGGAAGATTTTTTGTAATTTAAGATACTGTGTTTCTCCCTATAACTCACTCCATTGGCGGCACTGTGGCTAACCGTTTCTCGTGGCTCCCTCTACCTTTAACAAAGTGTAAAGCAGGTAATTGTGCTGTTAATTGGGACTTGGGGGATGTTACCTTTCCTTCCTCTGAAAGGGTTCAGTGTTCAAAGGCGTTTAGTCATTATTTAGTGATGAGTTAACACGTCTCCAGAATTTGGAAGTGAAGCTCAAACAGAAAGAAACAGCAGGACTAGATGGGCTTCCAAAGTGTGACTTATTTTAAAGAGATCGATTCATCTTTTACTAATTGGAGATACCTAGTTCCAATTAATTTAAGGTAGTGTCTCATCAAAATATGACCAAAGTAAAAATAATATTTTGCAACTCCATCAAGTTCGTTGTAAACTTTCTTAAGACAAAAAAGTTTTGGCCGGGTACAGTGGCTCACACTTGTAATCCCAGCACTTTGGGTGGCCGAGGCAGGCGGATCACAAGGTCAGGAGATCCAGACCAACCTGGTTAACACGGTGAAACGCCGTCTCTACTAAAAATACAAAAAATGAGCCGGGCACGGTGGTGGGCACCTGTAGTCCCAGGTACTCAGGAGGCTGAGGCAGGAGAATGGCGTGAACCCAGGAGGCGGAGCTTTCAGTGAGCGGAGATCACGCCACTGCACCCCTGCCTGGGCGACAGAATGAGACTCTGTCTGAAAGGAGGAAGGAAGGAAGGGAGGGAGGGAGGGAGGGAGGGAGGAAGGAAGGAAGGGAGGGAGGGAGGGAGGGAGGGAGGAAGGAAGGAAGACCTTTTAATCAGATGCCATGTGCACAGAGAACGGAAGCTTAAAGCAAAGATTTAGAAGGGGCGAATTTATGTCTATTCAGCGTAGGCACAGAGGGTTTTTGGTAGGGTGCATTACTTTTGGCAGAGCTGTATATTGCCCTTTGTGGGGGAAGGTTTGTTTTTTTTCCTAATTCAAATTTCACCATGACATGAACTCAATATTCTTCAAGACAAGAATCTTGAGGTCTATACTTCTCACTGCATGGAAAGCCAATCACAGAGACGATGAGTACTGCCAGGGAAGAACACGTTTTGGTTATTGCAGCTGAAAAGATGGTAGAACAGTTTTAAATCCACCTCCCTAGCTGACTAAAATTAGGGTTATATAGCAGGGAAGAAATGGAAAACAGGAATTCGGGATGGGTAAGGAAGAGGAGTTGGTCAACAGGCAGCAGGTGATCAGTTAGACAGTCGTGATGGGTGACGGGTCTGCCGTCTCATCATCCAGAGGCTGTGATCTGGTGAGTTTCAGCTTCTTGACATGGGGAGGCCTGATGGTTGGTTTCCTGAGAAGGGAACTCAGGTAAGACAAATGTACCTTTCTCAAGTTTCAAGACTGGGAGGGAAAATTTCTATGTTGTATTAGTCAGGGTTCTCTAGAGTGACAGAATTAATGAAATATATATATAAAGGGAGTCTATTAAGTATTAACTCACATGATGACAAGGTCCCACAATAGGCCATCTGCAGGCTGAGGAGCAAGGAGAGCCAGTCTAGGTTCCAAAACTGAAGAACTCGGAGTCCGATGTTCGAGGGCAGGAAGTGTCCAGCATGGCAGAAAGATGTAGGCTGGGAGGCTAGGCCAATCTCTCTTTTCACATTTTTCTGTCTGCTGATAGTCTGGCCACCCTGGTAGATTAGATTTTGCCCAGCCAGATATAGGGTGGGTCTGCCTTTCCCAGCCCACTGACTCAGATGTTAATCTCCTTTGGCAACACCCTCACAGACACACCTAGGATCAATACTTTGTATCCTTTGATCCAATCAAGTTGACACTCAGTGTTAACCATCGCATATGTTTACTCAAAAGTGCTGAGACCAGCGCGGTCAGGGAGACCCTAACCCAGCGGCGCTAGAGGAATTAAAGACACACACACACAGAAGTATAGAGGTGTGAAGTGGGGAATCAGGGGTCTCACAGCCTTCAAAGCTGAGAGCCCTGAACAGAGATTTACCCACGTATTTATTAACAGCAAACCAGTCATTAGCATTGTTTCTATAGATATTAAATTAACTAAAAGTATCCCTTATGGGAAACGAAGGGATGGGAAGAAATAAAGGAATAGGTTGGGCTAGTTAACTGCAGCAGGAACATGCCCTTAAGGCATAAATCGCTCATGCTATTGTTTGCGGCTTAAGAATGCCTTTGAGCGGTTTTCCACCCTGGGTGGGCCAGGTGTTCCTTGCCCTCATTCCGGTAAACCCATAACCTTCCAGCGGGCATTATGGCCATCATGAACATGTCACAGTGCTGTGGAGATTTTGTTTATGGCCAGTTTTGGGGCCAGTTTATGGCCACATTTTGGGGGTCTTGCTCCCAACACAAAAGAAACCATAAACTTCAATTATACGGGACAACTGGGTCAGTTTCATCTCTACCTTCATTTTCTCAGAGCCCATGTTGATCCATGAAAAGTTCGAAGAGGAATTCCATTTCTACAGTACATCGAGTACAATGGAGAGTAGAAATCAGTATTCAAGTAGCTACAAATTGATAAATTTGCATTCTTAGTTTAACTCTAGTAGTTGACTAGAGTAGCCTGTCTTAATGAGTTTATTCAATGCTATGTTTCCTAAGAACATATTTGCTGTTTGGATAGTCACTGATCTGCGGGGAATCAGCTCACAAAGGAGTGGACAGCCAGTGAGGTGGGAGGGGGACGTCAAGGTTAACTGTGAGGTTTCCTCCATGGCAACTTAGCAGCCTGAACGATACCTTTTTTGTTTTGTTTTGTTTTTTAAACAATATTTTGCTTTTTTGGTTCACATACTTCTTTTGTGTTGCCATGTTTAAACATTGACAACCCTGCTCACCAATTTAGTTAACAGGTCCATGTTCTAAATTCATTGAGGAACATGAAAAAAAGTGGATCCTCCTAGTCAGTATTTTGTTCCCTCACTGATTAAATAGCAGACACACTAATCTAATTTCCATTCTTAACGTTGGCTTTAGAGGAAACAAAATCATATCTCAATAATTGAAAAAGCTAGGCAGAAAGTAAAAATAATCAGTTTGCATATTGCATCTCCAGTTGAAGTGAAACCAAATAGGTAGAAGAGTTTTAGTTGTGTTGCTTACATCAATAGATCAACCATTTTAACAAAAGTGTAACTAACAGCAAATGCTTAAAGATTGGGCATCATTCCAAAATTAAATTCTTTCTTTTTTTTTTTTTTTGAGACGGAGTCTCGCTCTGTCGCCCAGGCTGGAGTGCAGTGGCGCAATTTCGGCTCACTGCACACTCCACCTCCTGGGTTCATGCCATTCTCTTGCCTCAGTCTCCTGAGTTGCTGGAACTACAGGTGCCTGGCACTACGCCTGGCTAACTTTTTGTATTTTTAGTAGAGATGGGGTTTCACCATGTTGGTCAGACTCATCTCAAACCCCTGACCTCAAGTGATCTGCCTGCTTCGACCTTCCAAAGTGCTGGGATTACAGGCATGAGCCACCACGCCCAGCCAGTTGAGTTCTTTAGATCATTCTATTTTGAACCATTCATATAAACTTGTTTTTAACGAGAGGTGACCTCCCTGATCTTCCTACAGCCTCACAGGATGGGACCACACCAGAGAGAGGCTCACGTCAGGAAGATCTAGCTACTAGTATAGGTCATCAATCTTGTTAATGAGCTGACTATTGCCTCTCTCTGGTGTGACATCCTCGCACCCTTGATCTCTACAGAAAGAAATCAGTGCTGGCATTCAATGGAAATCTCCAAATAGGCTTAATTGAACTTTTTCAGGGTAAGATGGAATGTTCAATTTTTAGCTTAATGATGATTCTGGGACCATAAACATACCAGATTTGAGTTCACTTAAGGTAATTATGTGGGCAAAAATAAAAGTGCAATTAGGTTGTTCGAGCCTTAACTAAGGGCAATTATCGAGAACACGAACCTCGAGAAAGCAGGTTCATTCTTTACATTGTACTAAGCTTCCCAGGTTTGCTCCTTCTATTTTCACCTGTCAGTGGGGGTAGAATTATCCAAGACACTTCCAAACACTAATTCCAGATAGTCTTTCTTTTACCAAAAAAAAAAAAAAAAAGTGTTAACTTTTTAAAAAGAACTTTTAAGTCTTTAAAAAGAAAGTAAAGGAAGATAGCTTTCTTAGGTATTCTGTCTCTTTTTTGTAAACAATGAAAAAGATGAGATAATTTTGGGGTGTATTTTTAGTACTATGTGTTGAATTGATAATATAGTCAGAATATAGAAAGGAAACCATGAGTTATAATAAAAGTTTGACAGTTTTGGTCAAGCTGATTGTCTCTAGTTAATTACTGATAAATCAGTTGCTTTCTCACACACAACAAATTCTATCTAATCATTAAAACATCCCCAGTGTCTGGAGCACAAGATAATTAGTCTGATCACTTTGGTTCTTATAATGAACGAATGAAGTTAAGTTTATGGCAAGCTCTGGACTGTGGCAGTGACTGACAAGATTAAAACAGGAGCCTGGCAATTTTTGTTTATGAAATACAAAATAATATCCATTTCAGAATTGCCAATTTAGCAAGGTTGCTAGTTTAATAAAATGAAAATACTTATTGGCAAAAATATTTGGATTTGTTAAAAATCTGAGAATTGTCTAATCTTTCATGGCAGGTGATCAGTGCATGGAAGAGGATACAGTTCTTCATCCTAGTTCTTCTCCAGGTTCCAACCTGAGTCTTTGTTCTACCTGAGTCTTTGTTCATGTATGAACATGCTATACACCAATTCAGCCCACTCTAAATATGCTATATCATGAACTGTTTCATGAAGGAGTTCCTTTAATCCAACGATTTCAAGGAACATTTTTAAAAAGTTTTTTTTTTTTTTTGAGACAGAGTCTCGCTCTGTCCCCCAGGCTGGAGTGCAGTGGCGTGATCTTGGCTCACTGCAGGCTCCGCCTCCCGGGTTCCCACCATTCTCCTGCCTTAGCCTCCCGAGTAGCTGGGACTACAGGCGCCGCCACCACGCCTGGCTAATTTTTTGTATTTTTAGTAGAGATGGGGTTCCAGTATGTTGGCCAGGATGGTCTTGATCTCCTGACCTCATGATCCACCCACTCCGGCCTCCCAAAGTGCTGGGATTACAGGCGTGAACCACCATCCCCAGCCTTAAAAAAAATTTTTTTTTTAAAGAGATGGGGTCTTGCTATATTGCCCAGGCTGGTCTCCAACTCCTGTCTGAAGCCATCCTCCAACTTCAGCCTCCTAAAATGTTGGGATTATATGCATGAGTCACCATGCCTGGCCCCAGCGAGCCTTTTTAAAAGAACGAATATATATGTGTATATTTTCTTCAAATATTAAATTTGGAAACAAATGTATCATACTTTTTTTTCAATGGAGTTTATTTGCCTAAATATAGGAAGTAAGACTACTTCTTCTAGACTGCATTCAGGAGATTTGTTTTTCCAAACATTTTTATTCATTTTACTATTTTTTGGATGTTACAAAAATTTTTTCTACTGAATCAGCTGAATCAAATGAATTTAATAAGTTAAAAAAAAGTAATTTTCAGTTAGCCATACACTGTATATCTAATTTCATGTTATCGTTGTATTTAATTCATGCAGTCTTCTTAGAAGGTAAATGTCATTACGGTTTTCATTTTATAGAGCAAAAAATGAAAGTTAATGGGCTTGCCCAACACTGGGCATCTATTAAGTGGCTGAAGCCATGTGTGTCTTTATTTCTCAGTTAATAGCAGAATATGTATAGTTACTGGTTTGAGCACTGGTGTTAGACACATTTGGATTTGAATTCTGGTTCCATCGTTTACTTCTCTAGATACTTAATTTTACTTTTCTAAATTAGAAAGAAACTTAAATTTACTTTTCTAACTCTTGGTGTATTCATCTCTAAAAGGTATAGTAATAATATCGCCTCCTAGAATACATTCACAAAGTTTCAGTGGGAAAATGCAAACAATGCGTTTAGTGCTGTGCTTGGAAATTTTTAAATTTTAAATTTTCAAAAAGTATTTATATTATTACAGGCATAAAGTAAACCGAAATTTAGCCCAGGGAAGTACTCGATGTTTTAAGTTAGTTTGTGTGTTATTAGCATGGATACATGTATGTAAACCCAAGTGTTTTTTTTTGTTTGTTTGTTTTTTAATAAAAAGGAAAGAAAGAAAATTCTTAAGACTCCTGGAATCTTGAGCTCCGAGACTAGAAGGGTTTTCCAAGAGCAAAAGGTTTATCAGTTACTTTCAAGTCTTGGCTTCTTAAGTATTACTAACATTTCAACACCAGAGTGAGAAAGAGTAAGTGAGGGAAGGAAAGAGTGAGGGCAGAGCGTACAGTGTGCTGGTGATAGGATTCTCAGAGAGAGAACATTTGCAATGGGACTTTACAAACCTCAGCTTTCCATAGTTAGCCTTTGTGTAGGATACATTCCAAGGAGAAATCCTATGCGATGTTTCAGATTAAATGGTAGATTCAAAAATAAAAACAATTGCATTCGTTTGCTAGGGCCGTTGTAGCTAAGTTCCACAACCGGGTGGCTTAAACTACAGAAACTGTCTCACAGTTCTGGAGGCCAGAAGTCTGAGATCATGGTGTTGGCAGGGTTGGTTTCCATTGAGGGCTATAAGAAGAAACCCATTCTACGTCGCTCTCCTAGCTTCTGGTTTTGCTGGCAATCTTTTTTTTTTTTTTTTTTTGAGATGGAGTCTCACTCTGTCACCAGGCTGGAGTGCAGTGGCACAATCTTGGCTCACTGCAACCTCCACCTCCTGGGTTCAAGCGATTCTCCTGCCTCAGCCTCCTGAGTAGCTGGGACTACAGGCACGCGCCACCACTCCCAGCTAATTTTTGTATTTTTAATAGAGGCAGGGTTTCACCGTGCTGGCCAGGATGATTTCAATCTCTTGACCTTGTGATCTGCCCGCCTCGGCCTCCCAAAGTGCTGGGATTACAGGCATGAGCCACCGTGTCCTGCCTTTCCTGGCAATCTTTATGATTCCTTGGAGTATGTAAGCATCATCCTCCATATCCCTGATTATCTGCCTTTATCTTCACATGGCGTTCTTGCTGTGTGACATCTGTGTTCAAATTTCTCCTTTTTCTAACCACACCAGTCATATTGGATTAGAGTTCCAGCCTACTCACTATGATCTAATTTTAACTAATTATATGCATAATGGTCCTGCTGCCAAATAAGGTCACGTTCTAAAGTCCTGGGAGCTGGGGCTTCAGCATGTGAATTTTAGAGGCCACAATCCACCTTAACAGCAATCATCACAGATGGATATACTGAGCAAATCCAAGATGGGAAAATTAACATCACAGGGATAATCATAGTTTTGTATTAAGTTAAAAACTGCTCTCAGAAAAAAGTTAACTGAATGATTGAATGGCAAGAATGTGTCTGGAAAGGCTTTGAGGGGTTTAATTAACCACAACTTTTAAAAAGCTGACAAACTGATGTGATGACTAAAAATATTAAAGCAAGTAGAGCCTACGTTACAAGAATGATAGTCTAGATCAAGTGAAAATGATAATCACCGTCAACACTCGTTCCAGGACAAAACAAATAATGCTCACTGATGAAAGTTGTAGCTAAACTCAAAGAATATTCAAATAAGTTTTCTGTTGGGTAGTAGGACAGTACTGAATCCCTCCTCAATGGAAAACACTTCAGCAGAGACGGAGAGCCATCTGTTGCAAATAGAAGAGGAATTTGGAAAAGTTTCCTAAGAAAGCCCGCACATCTGCACCATTGCCGATTGGTATTGAATGAATGGCACCTGTAGGTTTCTAAGTCTCTAGGGCTCTCCGGATTTTACTACCCATTGGTGAGCTCTGTCTGGCTCTCCCTTCTTCGTCTCCCAAGTGCAGGCAGTAAAACAGGCCTTGAGCAAGCAAACCAGATCCCTGGATCAGATACACTGCATATGTTTGAAATGGGCTGTTGCTATATTTTGGACCCACTTAAGCCTTTGAGAACTGTCCTACACTGGCTGTGTGGGTGATTCCCCAGATGTGGCTGAGTCTATGGTTGACTTTCCAACCTGCCTGATTCTTCCAAGTGCATTTCTCCTTTGATTTAGTCAATGAAGTGTCCAATCTACAGTACTTCCAAGACCAGTCATTTCGGGCTGAACTTTAATCTCGATTCCTTCAGGCTAGCAGGAGGCATCTGTTCGAAGAAGGTTAGTCATTCAATCACCCCTGAGCTAAGAAAAGCATTTTAATCTAGTAATTAAAATGTGGGCATCCGAGTTAAACAGACCCGGTTTTGAGTCTCAGTTCTATCTCTTATTATTAGGCAAGTCATTAAATATTGTAAGCCTTAGTTTATTATTTCTTCAAAATTTGAATGAAAAATTGAATTCTCAGCCTGTTCCAAGAATTAAATGAGGTCATGCATATGAAACACTTAGTCCAGGACCCAGCAGATAGAAAGCACTAGTAACTTATAGCCTTGTGAAAGAAGCAGCAGCAGATTGGAGGGAGACAGTGGAGAGGGAGATGCACAAGAGGAGAAAGGCTTATGGGCAGGAAGGATGTCATTCAGGAAGCCAGAGATGTAATATAATCCAACACAGAGCACCTTCCTAGAAGGGAGCAAATAGGCTTAAATGGGTTGAGACTCGGTCATACCGGGAGGGACTGAGATGTGCACAGGCTCAGCTGAAAGCAGCAAGAGGCTTTCCAGCTAGCAGGGGTATGGAATCCAGGAGTGATCCTAATAACCTGTAGGTGGGACTCGAGGCATTTAGTCCAAGTTAGGGAGACTTCATATGGGAACAAAGATGGATGGAGAAGAGTGGGGAATAGGCAAGAGACAGAAATCCACGCAGAGACAGCTACACTGCAAGTGATCTGCTCTCAGTTGAGGCACTTCATTTTGAGTCTAGAACTCATAGAGGCCTTCAGTGTCTGGCAAGAATGATGGGAGCAAAGCAAGACCCAGGCTGGCGAGAATTCAGGTATCATAAAGGATATGCAGACAAAGACCTAGACAGGGATCTCCTTATTAGAAATGAGAGGGTTGGTAATGAAAGAAGCTAGATTCATTAGGTAGAGTTTCAGGAGGTTAGCAAACATTGTGGCCAGGCACGGTGGCTCACGCCTGTAATCCCAGCACTTTGGGAGGCTGAGGCAGGCAGATCACAAGGTCAGGAGATCAAGACTTTCTTGGCCAACATGGTGAAACCCCGTCTCTACTAAAATAGAAAAAATTAGCCGGGCGTGGTGGCAGGCGCCTGTAATCCCAGCTACTTGGGAGGCTGAGGCAGGGGAATTGCTTAAACCTGGGAGGTGGAGCTTGCAGTGAGCCGAGATCGCGCCACTATACTGCAGCCTGGTGACAGAGCGGGACTCCGTCTCAAAAAAAAAAAAAAAAAAAAAAGATTGTGTCTGTTGAAGGAACTCAATAAATACTTCCTAAATGGTGTCACATGAACAATTTTAATTTCTCACCCATTAAGAGCAGGACTGTCCTGGGTTCTGAGGCGAGGCTAAGCCTACTAAAGGGGACAAAGTCATTACCTATTATGGAGGAGATAACTCTAAGGACAGGGTACAAAAAGCCACAGAGTCCCAGTTCTCATGAAAGCATTTGAAAACCTGAAAAATTATGAAAGACAGGGAGAAAGTCATTCAAATACCTTTAAGCAAGGAAGAGTCAGCTCCACACGGAAACCCACAACGGCTGTCACGTTTCATGGTGAAGCACGAAGCGGGTAACTGCCTCGACGGAGCGAGGCCAGTTGTCCTCCTGGTGAGGGGCCTGAGTGCCAAGGAAACCCCAGCCTCTGACAATATCCACGTGTTTCCTAGTTCCTCCGTGGTCGTCATTTTCAGGCAGAAGTACCTGTGGAAAGTTAATGTGTCTACTTAGTTACTCGGTTTTCTTCTCTTTTTTCTTTTTCTTTTCTTTTTTTTTTTTTTGAGACAGGGTCTTGCTCTGTCCCCCAGGCTGGAGTGCAGTGGTGTGATCTAGGCTCACTGCAGCCTCAACCTGCCAGGCTCAGGCAACTCTCCCACCTTAGCCTCCTGAGTAGCTGGGACTACAGGTGCACTCTACCAGGCCAGGCTAATTTTTGTATTTTTTTGTAGAGACGGAGTTTTGCCATGTTGCCCAGACTAATCGGAAACTCCTGGACTTAAGTGATCCTATTGCCTTGGCCTCCCAAAGTGTGGGATTACAGGCGTGAGCCACAGTGCCCGGCCTGGTTATTCGGTTTTCTAGGAGAAGTGTCTTAGGCACTGATGTGGCTTCAACCTGTTACTTGGAAAAGGACAAGCCTGTCAGAAACACATATCTCTGTGGAAGAAATTAGAACAGATTAGAAACAAATCCTCTGCCAAATATGCTAACTTTGCTTCAATACTTCATTTGATTTGAACAATGGAAGTGAAACTTACCTTGGACAAAATCAAGGGGACTTTACACCCTTGTCTTCCCTCTTTTCACGTACTTTCCCCTCTGCATTTGGTGGGGAAAGCTGTCCGCCTGGACAAACTCCTCCGACCTTCAGATTTGTGTTTTCAACACCTCCCTATCAACTGCATGATTTTCTGTCTTTTTCTGACCTGGGGAAAAGAAAAAAATGATTTTATTTTCCAGGCCACATGGCAAAATCTTTCTGGTTATCCATTGGTCTTTAATATAACATGAAGGCAACTGTCAATTTTTTTTTTTAATACTTTAAGTTCTGGGATACATGTGCAGAACATGCATGTTTGTTACATAGGTATACACATGCCACAGTGGTTTGCTGCACCCATCAACCCGCCATCTACATTAGGCATTTCTCCTAATGCTCTCCCTCCTCTTTCCCCCAAACCCCTGACAGGGCCCGGTGGGTGATGTTCCCCTCCCTGGGCCCATATGTTCTCACTGTTCAACTCCCACTTATGAGTGAGAACATGCAATGTTTGGTTTTCTGTTCCTGTGTTAGTTTTCTGAGAATGATGATTTCCAGCATCATCCATGTCCCTGCAAAGGACATGAACTCATTCTTTTTTTATGGCTGCATAGTATTCCATGGTGTATATGTGCCACAGTTTCTTTATCCAGTCTGTCATTGATGGGCATTTGGGTTGGTTCCAAGTCTTTGCTATTGTGAACAGTGCTGCAATAAACATATGTGTGCATGTATCTTTAGAGTAGAATGGTTTATAATCCTTTGGGTATATACCCAGTAATGGGATTGCTGGGTCAAATGGTATTTCTGGTTGTAGATCCTTGAGGAATCGCCACACTGTCTTCCACAATGACTGAACTAATTTACACTCCCACCAACAGTATAAAAGTGTTACTATTTCTCCCCATCCTCTCCAGCATGTTATTTCCTTTTTTTTTTTTTTTTTTTGCGATGGAGTCTCCCTCTGTCACCCAGGCTTGAGTGCAATGGTTCGATCTTGGCTCACTGCAACCTCTGCCTCCCAGTTCAAGTGATTCTCCTACCTCAGCCTCCTGAGTAGCCAGGATTACAGGCAATCACCATCACGCCTGGCTAATTTTTGTATTTTTAGTAGAGATGGGGTTTCACCATGTTGGCCAGGCTGGTCTCGAACTCCTGACCCCGTGATCTGCCCACCTTGGCCTCCCAAAGTGTTGGGATTACAAGCATGAGCCACGGCTCCTGGCCTGTTTCCTGACATTTTAATGATCGCCATTCTAACTGGCGAGAGATGGTATCTCATTGTGGTTTTGATTTGCATTTCTCTAATAACCAGAGATGATGAGCTTTTTTTCATATGTTTGCTGGTTGTATAAATGTCTTCTTTTGAAAAGTATCTGTTCATATCCTTTGCCCACTTTTTTATTATTTTTTAAACATTTGTTTCAATTCCTTGTAGATTCTGGGTATTAGCTCTTTTTCAGATGGATAGATTGCAAAAATTTTCTCCCATTCTGTAGGTTGCCTGTTCACTCTGATGATAGTTTCGTTTGCTGTTCAGAAGCTCTTTAGTTTAATTAGATCCCATTTGTCAATTTTGGCTTTTGTTGCAATTGCTTTTGGTGTTTTAGCCATGAAGTCTTTGCCCATGCTTACATCCTGAATGGTATTGCATAGGTTTTTCTAGAATTTTTATGATTTTAGGTCTTATGTTTAAGTGTTTAATCCATGGCAACTGTCAATTTTATTTATGCATTGTTTACTCTGTATTTGCTAAAGTTGCAAGGAAAAAATAGTATTTATTTTTAAACTACTTTTGTTAAAATTATTTATTTATTTAGGCCAATAGAGCTTATTAACCTGTTGATTTCTGAGGAAAAAATGGATATACTGACTTGATTATATGGTTATTTGAAATCTTTACTGAAGAAAAGTCACAAATTCTTCTATTTGAAGTTAAATATGAAGCTTCTACAAGTGAGTGGACAACCTTGTTGATTTGTACCTGTTTAGTACTTTCCACAAGTAACATTTTACTTGTAATGCTACCAAGATGTTTTTTTAAAGCATAAATAACAACTCTGTTTTGAAGGAATCTAAAATTTACATGGAGAAGCAAGAACTTTTCTATAATATTTTGTGATACCAAATTTAATTTAAGGAAGGTTATCCATTTGGAATTCATAGTCAAAAACAGGACAGACCAGAGCATGTAATACAGCTCAGTTCTAATTTTCCAAACGTTAACTTCATGTTGTTTCTTCCTTTAATTTTTATTCTCTTTAAAATATTTTTCATTATAATTCACAATTCAATAGATATCTTATTATTATGCAGCACTAACATATTTTTGACTTTCATTTACACATTCTACGGATATGTGTACTGTATGTGAATCACTGCGTGAAGAACTGAAAAGCAGTGAACCAGTCTGGCAGTTTGGCCTTCGTTCTACCAGGTGAGCATTAGATAAGAAACTGTGATGCTCTAAGGTACAAAGAGGACCCAGGTGTCCCTAATCCAGTCTTCAGGACAGGTACCCTAAAGGAGATGCCATTCATGGCATTCACACTGAGAAAAATGGAGGATGGGCAAGAGATAGCAAAGCCAGTAGGGGTGGGGTTGGAGAAGACATCTCAGACAGACAGAACAGCATAGGCAGAGAACAGTCTAGAGCCTTACAGGACACGTTAGAGTTTCAAGGCTTTATCTTGGGGAAAAAGAGATGCTATTGAAAGTTTTCATCATGGGAGTGGCACGCAGGGCTGCTGCGTGTTTCCACACACATTACGACCCTTATCGTACACATGAGGGTACCTGGGATGCATGAAGAAGAGTACTTCATTTAAGTGAGTGCTACTCACATTGCGGACATCTGATATTTATGTATTTGTTAGAGTGGTTTTCTGGTGGATGGCGATAAAATGGCTTGTTCTAACAAAATAAGTATCTTCTGACAATGTTTTGACAGATGGAAGTAAATTGTCTTGAGGAAAGGGCCCTTTAAAAATTTATACAAAGGCAGTGAATCCGGCTAGCAGCAGGCTCTGGCTGTAACCATTTGCATTTTAAAATACCCCTCTCATGAACATTTGGAGAGCGAATCAGAAGAAGGAGGTGGCTGAGGCTCTTACGTTGTCTGTGTGAGGCATGATGGTGGTTTGGATTAGGACATAAGGTGAAAGACAAGTAGATGAGAGAGATATTTAGTGAGGAGAATCAATAGGCCCTGACAGTTGAACAGATGTAGGTTGAAGACTCCTAGATTTCTGGCCCTTAATTTATCAATTTCACTTGTGATTTTAATAGAAATTAATCATCTAGCTCTCAGACTTCTAGCTACTCTCCCCACAAGCCAAGGGACTCCCTTAAGAAGACCTGATTTCTTTATTCAAGATTGAAATACATCTCTTGGTATTCTGCTTCAGTCAGCTTTGGCCTTTTTTGGCTGCCAAAACAATTGAAAGCTGCTGTGCAGTTGGTGTCTGTTCTAATCCTCAGTTTGCATTGGATCGTCCTATTTTTTCATTTCTCCAGCTGCTGAATAGCTGAATTCCTTATGATTACATCCTCCCCCTCTCTAATGCTCTCTAGAAGCTTAAGCTCCTGATTTTTCATGGAAATTCGTTTAGTTATTTCCTCTTCATTATTATACACTCTTCAATTCAACTCTTTGGAATTTTTCTTCTGTTCTCTGATGAGTTTATTGCTTTCTAACTTGGCCATGGCTGAAAATATCATTAACCTATGGCTGTTTTCTGTATTTGTCACTAATAACAATGTTGGAAATTTGGTTTGACTCCCACCCTGAGGAGCTAGGCCATGCGCACCCGCGCGCACTCACACACAGTCTCACACGCGCACTCACACACACTCACACAAACACACACACTCACACACTCACACACACACTCTCACATACACACACGCACTCACTCTAGCTCATATGCTTTGCAATTGGAAACACCACTCCTCTTCAGGCCTTTGTAAGAATTATTATGAGTGTTGATAGCAATTCAATTCTGATTAAGTTTTATTAAAAAAAAATCAACATTTCATGTACATTCAAAAGCGTTCCTTCTTTCATTAATTATATAATTGAGCAAAAAGTTATTTTATCTGAAATGTTTAAAGCCTGGCCATTTTACTATGCTTCTTTTTTGATAACTTAAATATCCCAATTTCTCTATATAATAATTTTTAATCATTTGACTTTGAGGATTCTTGCTGAATCCTCAATGGACGCCCACGGTGTCCATTGTGCGATGGACTGTGACCCAGAAGCATGTCTCACTTGACTCCAAAGCCCTCCTCTGACCAAGGACTGTGGAGACATCATAGTGTCTGGGAAGAGGCATCAGCTCAGACCCAGTGCCCAGCAATTCCTGAGTGGCAGGTGCCTGTAGTCCCAGCTACTCGGGAGGCTGAGGCAGGAGAATGGCGTGAACCCGGGATATGTATGAATGGTCATTAAATTATGATATCTGGGAGCACATATGTGTACCAAAGGAAGACCGGCAATCCCACATTGATGAAGACCATCAGCAGCCTCCATTTGAGGGAAATTTAACTGCCAAACAAATGTGTAACATGGATTTTTCTGTATGTGATGAAAATGTCTATTCCGCTCACAGTTAATCTCTACTTCTGGACACTCCTGCTTTCTATAGAAGGTGATTAAATTAGAAAACATTATCTGAATGTTGAAAGAGAAATTGGGTACCATAAAATTAATTATTGAATGTTGCCAATATCACGAAAATACAAAAGATGATTCAAGGTTACTATGAACACCTTTATGTGCATAAACTAGAAAACCTAAAGGAGATGGATAAATTCCTGGAAATACAGAACCCTCCTAGATTAACCAGGAAGAAACAGAAACTCTGAACAGACCAATAACAAGCAGTGAGATTGAAAGAGTAATAAAAAGAGATTGCTGGGAGGCAGAGGTTGCAGTGAGCCGAGATCACGCCACTGCACTCCAGCCTGGGCAACAGAGTGAGACTCCATCAAAAAAAAAAAAAATTTTCCTCTGGGTCTCTCAGGGGCATAGGGGACAAGGGGAAGGAGAGCATTAAGACAAATACCTAAAGCATGCAGGGCTTAAAACCTAGATGATGGGTTGATAGGTGCAGCAAACCACCATGGCACACGTATACCTATGTAACAAACCTGCACATTCTGCACAGGTATCCCAGAACTTAAAGTAAAAAAAAAAAAAAAAAAGTATTAGACATTAAAAACAAAATTGCCAACAAAAAGAAAGTCCAGGAGCAGACAGATTCACAGATGAATTCTATCAGACATCCAAGTAAGAACTGGTACCAATTCTATTGACACTATTCCACGAGAGAGAAAGAGGAAATCCTCCCTAAATTATTCTATGAGGCCAATATCACCCTAATATCAAAACCAGGAAAGGACATAACAAGAAAAAAAGCTGCAGACCAATATTCCTGATGAATATAGATGCAACATTCTTGACAAAATACTATCTAACAGAATCCAATAGCATATCAAAAAGATAATTCATGATTATGAAACCATGATCAAGTGGGTTTCATATCAGGGATGCAGGGATGGTTTAACATACCCAAGTCAATAAATGTTGGCCGGGTGCAGTGGTTCACGCCTGTAATCCCAGCACTTTGGGAGGCTGAGGCGGGCCGATCACGAGGTAAGGAGATCGAGACCATCTGGCTAACATGGTGAAAACCCATCTCTACTAAAAATACAAAAAATTAGCCGGGAGTGGTGGCAGGCACCTGTAGTCCCAGCTACTTGGGAGGCTGAGCCAGGAGAATGACATGAACACCGGAGGTGGAGCTCACAGTGAGCCAAGATCGTGCCGCTGCAGTCCAGCCTGGGCAACAGAGCAAGACTCTGTCTCAAAGAAAAAAACAAAACAAAACAAAAAACCCAAAAAACCCCACAGTCATACACCACATAAACAGAATTAAAAACAAAAATCACATGATCATCTCAATAGATGCAGAGAAAGCGTTTGACAAAACCCAACATCCCTTTATGATTAAAACACTCAGCAAAATCAGCATAGAAGGGACATACTTTAATGTAATAAAAGTCATCTATGATAAACCCACTGCCAACATTATTCTGAATGGGGAAAAGTTGAAAGCATTCTCCCTGAGAACTAGAACAAGACAAGGATGCCCAATCTTACCTCTTCTATTCAACATAGTAGTGAAAGTCTTAGCCAGAGCAATCAGACAGAGAAAGAAATAAAGGGCATCCAAATCAGTAGAGGAAGTCAAACTTTCACTGTTTGCTGATAATGTGATCATTATCAGCATATACCTGGAATACTCTAAAGACACCTCCAAAAATCTCCGAGAACTGATAAATAAAGTCAGCAAAGTTTCAGGATACAAAAGTAATATGCACAAATTAGTAGCTCTGCTATACACCAACAGTGACCAAGCTGAGAATCAAATCAATAACTCAATCTCTTTTACAATAGCTGCGAAAAAGTAAAATAAAATAAAATAGGAATATACCTAACAGGGGAGAAAAAAGATCTCTACAAAGAAAACTACAAAATACTGCTGAATGAAATCATGCACAACACAAACAAGTGGAAACACATCCTATGCTCGTGGATGGGTAGAATCAATATTGTAAAAATGACCATCTGCCAAAGCAATATATAAATTCAATACAATTCCCATCAAAATACCACCATCATTCTTCACAGAACTAGAAAAATATCATAAATTTCATATGGAACCAAAAAAGAGCCTGCATGCCCAAAGCAAGACTAAGCAAAGAGAACAAATCTGGAGACACTACAGTACCCGACTTCAAACTATACTATAAGGCCATAGACACCAAAACAGCATGGTACTGGTGTGAAAATAGGCACATAGACCAATGGAACACAATAGAGAACTCAGAAATAAAGCCAAATACTTACAGCCAACTGATTTTTGACAAAGCAAACAAAAACATAAAGTGGGGAAAGGACACCCTATTCAACAAATGGTGCTAGGATAATTGGTTAGCCATATGTAAAATAATGAAACTGGATCCTCCTCTCTCACTTTATACAAAAATTACTCAAGATGGATCAAAGACTTAAATCTAAAAATTTAAACCCTAAAAATTCTAGAAGATAACATTAGAAAAACCCTTTTAGACATTGACTTAGGCAAAGACTTTATAACCAACAACCCAAAAGCAAATGCAACCAAAACAAAGACAAATAGATGGTACTTAATTAAACTAAAAGGCCTCTGCACAAGAAGCAATCAGCAGAGTAAACAGACAACCCACAAAGTGGGAGAAAATCTTTGTAATCTATACATTTGAAAAAATACTAATATCCAGAATTTACAAGGAACTCAAACAGTTCAACAAGAAAAAAAACAAACAATCTCATCAAAAAGTGGACTAAGGACATGAATAGACAATTCTCAAAAGAAGACATACAAATTACCAACAAACATGAAAAAATGCTCAGCATCACTAATGATCAGGAAAATACAAATTAAAACTACAATGTGATACCACCTTACTCCTACAAGAATGGCCATCACCAAAAAATAAAAAAAAATAGATGTTGGTGTGGATGTGATGAAAAGGGAACACTTTTACACTGCTGGTGGGAAGGTAGACAAGTACAACCACTGTGGAAAAGTGTGGTGATTCCTTAAAGAACTGAAAGTAGAACTACCATTTGATCCAGCAATCCCACTACTGTGTATCTATCCAGAAGAAAAGAAATCATTATAGGAAAAAAGATACTTGCACACATATGTGTATAGCAGCACAATCCACAGTTGCAAAAATATGGAACCAGCCCAAATGCCCATCAGTCAACGAGAAGATAAAGAAATTGTGGTATATATATATATGCCATGGGATACTACTCAGCCATAAAAAGGAACAAAATAATGGCATTCACAGTGACCTGTATAGAACTGGAAACCATTATTCTAAGTGAAGTAACTCAGGAATGGCAAACCAAACATCGTATGTTCTCACTAGTAAGTGGGAGCTAAGCTATGAGGATATAAAGGCATAAGAATGATACAGTGGGGCCCGGCATGGTGGCTCACGCCTGTAATCCCAGCAGTTTGGGAGGCCAAGGTGGGCAGATCACTTGAGGTCAGGAGTTTGAGACCAGCCTGACCAACATAGTGAAACCCTGTCTCTACTAAAAATACAAAAATTAGCCAGGCGTGGTCATGGGCCCCTGTAGTCCCAGCTCCTCGGGAGACTGAGGCCAAAGAATTGCTTGAACCCAGGAGGTGGAGGTTGCAGTGAGTGAAGACTGTGCTATTGCACTCCAGCCTGGGTGACAGAGCAAGACTCTGTCTCAAAAAAAAAAAAAAAAAAAACCAAAAAAACCACAAAACAAAACAAAACAAAAAAAAACAAAAAACAAAACCAAGAGTGACACAGTGGACTTTGGGGACTTGGTTGGGAACTCGGGGAAGGGCAGGCGTGAGGTGAGGGATAAAAGACTACATACGGGGTACAGTATACATTGCTTGGGTGATGGGTGCACCAAAATCTCAGAAATCACCACTGAATAACTTTTTTTTTTTTTTTTTTTTTTTGAGATGGAGTTTTGCTGTTGTTACCCAGGCTGGAGTGCAGTGGTGCGATCTCGGCTCAGGGCAACCTCCACGTCCCGGGTTCAAGCGATTCTCCTGTCCCAGCCTCCTGAGTAGCTGGGATTACAAGAATGCACCACCACGCCCAGTTAGTTTTGTAGTTTTAGTAGAAATGGGGTTTCACCAGGCTGGTCTCGAACTCCCAACCTCAGGTGTTCCGCCCGCCTCGTCCTCCCAAAGTGCTGGGATTACAGGCGTGAGCCACGGAGCCTGGCTCACCACCAAAGAACTTAACCAAGTACCACCTGTTCCCCAAAAACCTATTGAAATAAAAAACAAAAACAAATAAAATTATTGTGTGTTAAATAAATACTTCTATAAACAAATAGAAGGCATTTTGTGAGCTCAGTAAGAAACAAACACACAGACAAACTACCAATGCTACTGGCTGCCATCCAGTGACTACCTGAAATGTCTTACAGTGGTGAATGCTATTAAATTCACAAATTCCCATTATAGGGAGACTTTTAATATCTGTATTTTACAGATTTAGCTCACATAATAACACTACTAAATGTCCCTTTCTATGAACATTTCAGTTAAATTTTCCTCCAAAGTGATATGTTCAAGTGGAAGTTTCAGCAAAATTGACACATTTGGCATATAAATTAATCATCAGGCCTAATTATGCCAGTAGGTTTGTTTTTTTAATTGGGAAATTGGCACAATATATGTATAAGTTGTTGCCAAGACATGTATTATATATTTATAATCATTGAATATTGCTCTAAATTATTAGTAGTTACTAATATCAGAAACAAATTTAATAGATTACCTTAATTAAATATTATGTATTTACAAAACAGTAAGAGAAAAAATTTTTAGAAATATTTAGTTGTACCTGTTCAGTGATTAGTTTACCAAAAATCTGAGATTTATATATGCCAAGCTGTACATGTAAATGGGGATACATTATTATGATGCAATGCTAATGGCTTAAGAGAGAGAATATTCTTTTAAAAGGTTTATTTTACATATATAACATAACTAGACTGAATTGGAATTATATAGGAAAGATGGCAAAATATAAAACAATTTAGACTAAATTATCATCATTCAGAAATTTCACGAGGTTATACATAGAATATAGCCATGATTTAGGTTTGTTTTAGAATATAGTCATGATTTAGGTTTGTTTATTCCTTATTTTTTCATTGTTCCTCACTAAGATTTATTTGTAAATAAATGAAAGTAATACTGAATAGACTTTTATTTAAAACCAACAAAATTCTTGGCCAGGCGTGGTGGCTCATGCTGTAATCCCAGCACTTTGGGAAGCCGAGGCGGACAGATCACAAGGTCAGGAGATCAAGACCATCCTGGCTAACACAGTGAAACCCTGTCTCTACTAAAAATACAAAAACACAATTAGCCAGGCATGGTGGCGGCGCCTGTAGTCCCAGCTACTCGGGAGGCTGAGGCAGGAGACTGCCGTGAACCCAGGAAGCAGAGGTTGCAGTGAGCCGAGATCACGCCACTGCACTACAGCCTGGGTGATAGAGTGAGACTCTGTCTCAAAAAAAAAAAAAAAAAAAAAAGAAAAGAAAAAAGAAAAAACAACAAAAATTCTTTTATTATTATTTTTTCTTGAGTTTTATCACACCAAAATTTAAAGTAAGGGAAAATTGGAGAAGAAAGAGAGATAATTGATATAAATAGCACAGAAGAGTAGAAAACAAGAAGACTGCTTTAGGCTACTAATTAAAAGAGACAAGATAATTTGCAGTGGTGTGGATTCAAGAATAAAGAGAAAAAGAATACAATAAATTATTCTTGATGGGAATTAAGACTGCTTTTAGTAGTAATTCTTATATTAGAATGTAAGTATGACTCTAATTAAAATAATACCCACAGTTGTCAAGTAGAAATATGCCTGTAAAATTAGCATATTGACAAGACTCGCAGTCTTTCCAAAATGTACTTGTCCCATTGTTCTCAAACAGTCTAACACATTTAATGGTATTTGGATCCTATTTGAAATGGTGTATTTCATTCCAAAGACTATTTTAAAACCTTTCCCAAGAGCATACAATTTCCATAAGACTAGATAAAAACTTCTTATTTTTACTAATGCATTTTACCTCAATATCAAGCAAATGCAATACACTGTCTCATGCAACATTGTTAATTTTTCCAACTTAAATCAAAGAGGCTATGAGGTAGACTGCTCAACTGAAGACTGTGATGGTGGTTTGTGCTATCAGATGTGAGAAAGATATTCCCGCAGGGAGAAAAGAACTAACATTCTAGAGTAGCAGCTTTCAATGTTATCTGTGTTATCTCCTCAAAAACCTCACAAAAGCCCTGTGAGGTAGTTACTGTTACCATTTTACATACCAGGAAACAGGTTCAGAAAAAGAATGTTCTGTAACATTTCCAAAAGTTGATCTAGTTAGTACATACCTGGCGAACTACAGAAACAATCAGCTATCCAAATAATCGATCTTTAGCAAAATATTAAATTGTCAAATATCTAAACAATAACTTAAAGCTACTGCAGTAATTATTTTGAAAATAACTCAATAATTTTTAAAAACTACATTTTCCGCATTATATATGTAATAAAGATGATTAGAATAAATTTGAAAACAATGAAAGAAAGATAGAAAACCACAGTATTGATATGATTTAAAGAAAGCCTCTCAGTACTTTCATGAAATCCTCTTCAGTGTTCTTTTTCTTTCTTTTCATTCTCTGCTGTTCTTTCTGTCCTTTTGGTTTTCTTAGTGTTAATATCTGTGGTTATATTATATTTATATTTAATTCTGCTTCCAAGCTACTTTAAACCTATCATAAAGATATGATTAACTGATTATCATCATTTATCAAGTAAATGTACCATGATTTATTTAACTGTTAAAGCATATTTAACATTTAATGGTCTCCATGTTTTGCTATTATTAACAATACCAAACCGAACAACTTGCACGTAAAGTGTTTTAAACATTGTACTTTAGACAGATTTTTCAGAAGTTAAATCACTAAATATATTTAAAGCTTTTGATAAACTTAGTCAAATTGCTTTATAAAAAGTTAAGCCAATTTATGCAAAAGAGATAAACATTCAAATGTTTATATCACCTTCTTGGGTGGGGCACCCGATGGACGCCTTCTTCCTTGGCAGTACTTGTCGTATCAGTGATTGGCCTTCTGTGCAGTGAGCAGCAGAAGCTAGACGGAACCCCTGGTGTTTCAGTAACACCAATATTCCATCTCTGTCAGCAGGAAGAATTGAGAGAAATGCAGAAAAATTATGCTTTTGTACTTGTTCAAACTTACCAATGAAAACAAAAATAGCCAGGGCTGGTTATCTTATAATTAATCTTTTCTTTCTTCTAAGTCTGAACTGTGGCCAACTGCAGACAGGGAAAATGAGTCTGTGATTGCTGTATCATCCCTCAAGCAAAGCAGCTAAGGATCCTTACTCCAACAGACAAGCTTTAGAGCAGGCATCCATCAGCACAAATGCAAATAAAGATCAGTGATCAACAGAGACTATCAGGATGATGGAGGGAACCAAGATCTGGACAAACAGATATTGTAAATAGCTTATTTTTGTTAAGGATCAGATGACTGTTAACACCAGCACAGAACAATGCTTAACATAATTCTCAACTAGCGTATATTTTTGAGAAAAAACACATTCAGCATATTCACGTACTGTTGCAGAAAAATTCCTGAACAGGGTAGACACTCATGACATTTGCTGTTAAAACTGTTTCCCACAATATGCACACGAGAATCCCAGAATGGTACATGAATGAAGCCCATTCTTTCTTCTCTTTTAAAAAATTATGGTGAAATATACAAAACATACAATTTACTATTTTAACCATTTATAGATGTACTATTTACTGGCATGACCCATTTTTTCTTCAGTATGCTACAGTGACATCATGTTTTTAAAAGGCACACATAAGTTCCCATAAGAGAAGAGATGAGAGCCATTATTTCTGCTCAGGGAGATCCAGGAAAGCTCCTGAGATGCTATGACATCCGAATCGGGTCTTACAGAAGAAGTAGGCATTTCTAGACAGATAAGAGAAAATGACACTTCACATAGAGAGAAGCGCCCGAGCAGTGCCAGAATCATTAAAGTGCAGGACCTGCATTTTCAGGGGCAGTGAGTAATTGGTCTGAGTAGAGCTTAGACTGATATTGAATTATTCATAACAGGGAAAATAATTTCACTTAAAATCTTCGTTTTTTGAGGCTCTAGCCTGTGAGACAAGAGATGTAGAATCTATTTCTTATTTCATCCTCTTGCCTCTCCTGAACCCATAGCCACATGTACCTTATGAGGGGAGTGGCCTTAATCAGTGGCCGGCATTTTCTGTAAAGAGACAGAAAGTACCTGTCTTCCACTTTGCACACCATATGGTCTTGGTCTTTGTTGCAGCTGCTCATCTCTGCTGCTGTAGTGTCAAAGCTGTCGCAGACAATCTGTAGAAAGATGGGCAAGGGGAGATGTCACCTGCAGGCTGCATTTACCAACCCTAGGACTAGATCATCTCTAAGATAATCTTCCGTATCCATATCTTAGAACTCTAGCATTCTTTTTTTTTTGAGACAAGTTTCACTCTGTCCCCCAGGCTGGAGTGCAGTGGCGTGATCTCGGCTCGCTGCAAGTTCTGCCTCCCAGGTTCACGTCATTCTCCTGCCTCAGCCTCCTGAGTAGCTGGGACTACAGGCGCCTGCCACCATGCCCGGCTAATTTTTTTTGTATTTTTAGTAGAGAGGGGGTTTCAGTGTGTTAGCCAGGATGGTCTCGATCTCCTGACCTCGTGATCTGCCCGCCTCGGCCTCCCAGAGTGCTGGGATTACAGGCGTGAGCCACCATGCCGGGCCTAGAACTCTAATTCTATTTCTATTTTCCAAATTGTGTTCTTCCACATCAGCTTGATTACAAAGAATATTTTTGGATAAAGGGATTTAAAAAATTTGCATTGTATTATTGCTCTTTTCCTTTCAAAGTGGTAACTGAATGTCTCCCTTTAGTCTCTGCAAACAATCAATGTGGACACTGAGTTTCTATGTTGAAGGATATGAATTCTAGATTTTTCTGTTAGAAGTCAGAACAGGAGTCACAAAGCAGCTAAAGCGAATGCTCTGTGGAGGAATATGGCTAGCCTTACTCTGGGCAAATCTAGGTAATGTGAAATATAAATTAATAATAATTTACCCCTGGCTGTAACTACAGGGATTGGTTTAACGGCAGATGTGTTCTCAATTATTTTCATTTTGTGTGGCTCAGTAGCAAGGGATGGTAACTCTCTGGTGTGCGATTCTATTTAGTGTCCATATTAAGTCAAACTTAAGCATGTGTTTGAATAATGCATAATTAATGAAAATTATCAAGAAAAATAAGATTATTAATATTGCCAGTCCAGTAGGAATGAAAGCCAGCCTGGAAGTGGAATGAAGACAATGAGCCCAGCTCTTATCCTACATAATCCTGTGGAGGCATAAACTAATTAAACAGTTTTGCTTTAATAATCTTTGTGTGTCTTTCCACAGGGTGAACTCAGATTCAATAGTTGCACAGAAGCAGTTGGGAAATGGAAGAAACTTCTCAATTGATGAAAAACTGTGAGATATCAGTTAGCATTGTCAATCAAGGAAAAATTTCCAAGGAAAGTCTCAATTATTTTAGGAGATTTATTTGCCAAAGTTAAGCACATGTACTCGGGAGACAGGTCTATGCCTTTCTTCAAAGAGGATTTTGAGGGCTTCAGTATTTAAAGGGGGGAGGGTGAGATATTGAGAAATACACAGTTTTCATGGGAGAGGGCGGCAGGGGAAAACAGCCATTCATGCCTTTGCCTGGTTCAGTGAAGCTGCATTTTTTTTTTTTTTTTTTTTTTGAGACAGAGTCTTGCTCTGTCTCTTGTCACCAGGCTGGAGAGCAGTGGCACGATCTTAGCTCACTGCACCTCCACCTCCTGGGTTCAAGCGATTCTCCTGCCTCAGCCTCCTGAGTAGCTGGGACTACAGGTGTGCGCCACCACACCCAGCTAATTTTTGTGTTTATGGTAGAGACGGGGTTTCACCACGTTGGCCAGGATGGTCTCCATCTCTTGGCCTCATGATCCTCCCGCCTCAGCCTCCCAAAGTGCAGGGGTTACAGGCACACCGTGCTCGGTCGAATCTGTATTTTTACATAAACTAAGGTAGACAATAGGGCAGAGGAAACAATCAGATATGCATTTGTCTCAGCTGGGCAAAGGGACGGCTGAGTTCCATGATATGTCCCCACACCTGTGAAAATGAGCTATCGATTTACATTGCCCTGGTGAATTTTAACAGAAATATTTAGATCTTGGGCCCACAAGGAATTTTCCTGAGGCAAAATGTAAGGGAGGTATGCAGCTTTTCATCTTCATAGCCATCTTTTAGGAACCAAAATGGGAGGCAGGTTTGCAGAACCCAGTTTTCACCTTGACTTTTCCCTTTGACTTAGTGAGTTTGGGGTGCTGAGTATTGACAAAGAGTCAGACTTTGTAAAATATTTGAAGAGATTTATTCTGAGCCAAATTCAAGTGCCCATGGCCCATGACACGGCCCTCAGGAGGTTCTGAGAATGAGTGCCAACGGTGGTCGGCATGCAGCTTGGTCTTTGACACTTTAGAGAGGCATGAGGCTTCAATCAGACACATTTAGGAAATGCATTGGTTTGGTCCTCAGAAAGGTGCGACAACTTGAAGTGGGGACTTCCAGCTTATAGGTAGAGTAAAACATTTTCTGGATGACGGTTGAATTTATCTCAAGACCTGAGATCATTAGAAAGGAATGTCTGGGTTAAGATAAAGGCTTGTGGAGACCAAAGTTCTCATTTGCAGAGGAAGCCTTCAGGTAGTGGCCTTCAGAGAGAATAGGTTGCAGAATGTTTCTTATCAGATTTAAAGTCTGTGTTGGTGTTAGTGCCGGAGAGGTAGAATGAGGCATGTGTGAACGGACTCCCCATCATGGCCTGAACCAGTGTCTCAGGTTAAATTTCAAGAGTGCCCTGGCTGACAAGGAATTCCATTCAGATGGTTGGGGTGGTCTTAGATTTTATATTTGGTTTACTCGAGATTAATTTTTCCTTCACAGTTTTTTTTTTTTTTTTTTTTTTGAGATGCAGTCTCACTGTGTTGCCCAGGCTGGAGTGCAGTGGCACGATCTCAGCTCACTGCAATCTCCGCCTCCTGGGTTCGTGCCATTCTCCTGCCTCAGTCTCCCGAGTAGCTGGGACTACAGGCGCCCACCACCATGCCCGGCTAATTTTTCGTATTTTTAGTAGAGACGGGGTTTCATCGTGTTAGCCAGGATGGTCTCGATCTCCTGACCTCGTGATCCGCCTGTCCCAGTCTCCCAGAGTGCTGGGATTACAAACGTGAACCACCGCGCCTGGCCCACAATTTTAAAACAAAGACTACTTCTTTAAAATGTCATTTTTAGAGCTAGTTTCTTAAGCCTGTGAATGTATAAGATACATTAATCTCAGTTTACCTAATAAGAGTGTTTTCAGGAAAAATGCAGTTTTTTGTGTTTGTTTGTTTTTTGTTTTTTATTTTTTGGGGGGACGGAGTTTTGCTCTGTTGCCCAGGCTGGAGTGCAATGGTGCGATCTCGGTTCACTGCAACCTCCACTTCCCAGGTTCAAGGGATTCTCCTGCCTCAGCCTCCCAAGTAGCTGGAATTACAGGTGCCTGCCACTACCCCCTGGCTAATTTTTTTATTGTTAGTAGAGATGGGGTTTCACCATGTTGGCCAGGCTGGTCTCGAACTCTTGACCTCAAGTGCTCTGGCCGCCTCAGCTTCCCAAAGTTCTGGAATTACAGGTGTGAGCCCCCACGCCTGGCAAGTAATGTTTGTAAATCAACAATTAAAACACATTTTTCGATTTTAGTTTATGTCTCTCTTCATTCCGTCTTTTGTAAGAAAAAACGTCAGTGTATGGAGATGAGTTCAGGGTCAGAACCTAGAGTCAGGGTGCCCTGGAGAGCCAGCCTAGAGAGCATCAGCACGGCTTCTCCTTCTGTCAGAAATGGAGCTGGCGCTGGGTACTTGACCTCCGCACTAGAGACTGCGTTCGCCTCTGTCCTTCACAATGAGATGACACCATGCAATAAAATTCTCTGCTGTGAACTTCAACGCATGGTCTCATCTTAATAAATAATGCACACCAGTCCCACACTTCTGATACTTGGAAACCTGACGACTGCAGCAACCTTAGAATCCTGGGTTTAAGTTGGGGAAGCTTCCGTGAGCAGCTAGGGCTTCTGGTTGACTTCCTGGGGCACAGCTGCTGCATCAGCCTGAGCTGGTTAGAACGAAAGTCAGCAAACTTCTTAAGGGTCAGAGGGTACATATCAGCCTTTGTGGGCCATTCAGTGTTGCTCACAACTCCTCTTATCTGCCCTTGTAAGGCAAAAGCAACCATAGACAATATGTGAATGCATGAGTGTGGTTGTGTTCCAATAAAACTTTATTGGTGAACACAGAAATTTGAATTTCATATCATTTCCACGTGTTACAAAGCAGCCTTCTTTTTTTCCCCAATATTAAAAAAATAGAAAAGTCCTTTTTTTTTTTTTTTTTTTTTCTGAGACGGAGTCTCTCACTCTTGTTACCCAGGCCGGAGTGCAGTGGCGCCATCTTGGCTCACTGCAACCTCCACCTGCCAGCTTCAAGCAATTCTCCTGCCTCAGCCTCCCAAGTAGCTGGGACTACAGGTGTGAGCACCACACCCAGCCACAAAAGTCATTTTTAGCTTGCAGGACATACACGTCATATTTGGCTCATGGTCTGGAGTTTACCAAATTCTGGGTTACACAATTTTGTGGGGGGAAAAATAAACTTCTGTTTTTTAAAAATAATTCTGAGATCTTGGCTATTAGATTAGCTTAGCCTTAACTCTAAATTTTAGACGATCTCTGCCATTTGTATTATTCTCCATTCCTTTGGATGCTTCTCCTTTCTCTGTTGATGCTAGGGCATGGAGGCAGGATGAGCTGCCCACTTTTTTCTCCTTTGCTTCCCTCTTGCACTCCTTTCCTTAACAACTTTGATTCCTTGCATGGAGATGGACCTGCCAAGACATTTTTAAGAGCATACTAGGGACACCTCAAGGTGTTTTTATAATCATTTCAATGAGTTAGAACTTTTTCTTTTTAGAAGAAATATATAAGGATTATCTCTTCCTCATAAGTTACTTACGAATAATTTACTTATTATCCATCATTATGGATGGAATTGTTCCCCTAAAATTTGTATTATTGAAGTCCTAAGCCCCAATGAGACATATTTGGAGATAAAGCATTTAAGGAGGTAATTTAGATTAAATGAGCTCATAGTGTGGGGGCCTAATTTGATAGAACCAATGTCCTCACAGGAAGAGAAAGAGGGGCTGGGCATGGTGGCTCAAGCCTGTAATCCCAGCACTTTGGGAGGCCAAGGCAGGAGGATTGCTTGAGACCAGGAATTTGAGACCAGCCTCGGCAGCAAGGCAAAACTTGGTCTCTACAAAAAATGCAAAAAATTAGCCGGGTGTGGTGGCACACGCTTGTAGTCCAAACTACTAAGGAAGCTGAGGTGGTGGGACCACTTGAACCCAGGAGGTCAAGGCTGCAGTGAGCAAAGATGGCACCACTGCACTGCAGCCTGGGGGAAAGAAGAAAAGTCTGACTTAAAAAAAAAAAAAAAAAGGGAGGAGGCACCAGAGACCTCGCTCTCTCTGCACTTACAGGAGAAAGGTCATGTGGAGACACAGCTAGGAGGGAGCCATCTCCAAGTCAGAGAGGGCCCTCAGCAAGAACCAAGTATGCTGGCACCCGGATGTTGGGTCTTCCTCGCCTTCAGAACCGTGAGAACTGAGAAAATAGCTTTCTGTTGTCTAAGTCACGAGACTGATACTTTGTTTTTGCAGCCTGAGCAGACTAATATATTCCATATACGGGTATGATAATAGTTTGCTAGTAAGCCTTTGTTGGTACCTCTTACCTTATCCTTAAGCCCATTAGTCAAATACTGTCAACAGTTTTCTATATATTCTTTCTTTGGATAAAAATAAAGCTTCATGTGAATTTTTGACTTACATACCTCATTGATCAGCTTTGACTTTCAAAATAAACTTTGGAAAAGAAACAAAAAGCAAACAACAGTTTTGAAAGTTAGGCTTTAAAAAAAACTGCAAGAGCCAAGCACTTGAGAGAAAATAGACTTTTCTGAATTCCAGGTTTAAATAGCAAGAGCCAGATTTTATAAGCTTTGAACACCAAGTCTAGGTGTATGTCAGAGGCTATGGAAGGATAGAGGCTATGAACTAAGGAGAGGTTTCCATGACAGAGCAAAGAAACTAGGAGGATTTCCTGGAATGGGAGAAGGAGTTGGGGATTGGACGTGGGTCTGGGTTGCGGAGGTTGGCCAGGCCCCTAAGTGGACCTGGGTCGCAGAGGTTGGCCGGGCCCTTAAGTGCGCCTGGGTCTGGGACGTTGGCGGGGCCCCCTAAGCGGACCTGGGTTGTGGAGGTTCGCTGGGCCCCTAGGTAATGCCAGAGCACTCTCACTCTTCTGCCTTGGTTGGAGGTGGAAGTTGGCAGGAAAAGGAAACCACAGGAGCCAGGACAGCAAGGGCTGCACCCTAAGGACAGTCCTGCAGAGGACCTTAATGATATTAAGAAGTGAAGTCAGCTGGGCTTCTGGGTCGGGTGGGGACTTGAAGAAGTTTTCCTCTAGCTAAAGGATTGTAAATGCACCAATCAGCACTCTGTGTCTAGCTAAAGGTTTGTAAATGCACCAATCAGCACTCTGTAAAAACAGACCAATCAGCACTCTGTAAAACAGACCAATCAGCACTTTGTAAAATGGGCCAATCAGCTCTTTGTAAAATGGGCCAATCAGCAGGATGTGGGTGGGGTCAAATAAGGGAATAAAAGCAGGCTGTCCGACCAAGCCACAACCACTTTGTGGAGTTTTCTGCTTTGGTGGAGTTATAGCTTTTTATGCTCTTTCGAATAAGTGTTATTGCTGTTTATTGGTTGGGTTTGAGCTCGTTTTTTGAGCAGTAATACTCACCACAGACGTCTGCAATTTCATTCCTGAAACCAGGGAGACCACGAACCCACCAGGAGGGACCCCACCTCTGAAAGAAAAGAAGGAGCAGCTTCAGTTCCAAAGCCTGTGTGGACTGTTAACGCTCACCGGGAAGGCTTGAAGTTTCACTCTGAAAGTTAGCGAGACCAGAAACCCACCAGAAGGAAGAAATTCTGCACACATCGTCTTAAAGGACTGTAATGCTTCCCGGGAGAGTCCGTGGTTTCATTCTTGAAGTTAGCAAGACCGAGAATACACCAATTCTGGACACAAAATGGGCAGCTCCTTTAATTAGAAGTATGTGCCCCGTTGTTTTAGAACGTGAAGCTTTCAGATCCTCCTTTGCTGCGAGATGGGTATAAAGGTCTGCTGTAGACCCTCAAAGAGTATTTAAGACATGAGGCAAAACGTGTGACCGAAGGTGCTGCATTTTGGGGAAAATGTGAGTAAGCGGTCGCTGGCGATGGTGGAATAGGCCACACCTGGAAAGATGCCTGTTAGCGGCAGATTGACTGGTATTAAAGGAGAAGCTCCTTAAACCCGGTAAGATTAAACATCTCTGGGAAAGCCAGTCAAGACGGAAGGCCAGGGGCCTCTTTCCTAATACATGTGTGTTTTTATAGTTCTTTTGCTCAGACTAAGGGAGGGAGGGGTGTGTGGAGTGAGAATCAGTTCAGATATAAGGTTTAAATTTTTCATTAAGAAATCAAAATATTTAAGTATGTACGTAAGCATCTATAAATTTCCAGGTCAGTCCACATGAGCAGACGATAACTCTGTGTAGAATCAGGAAACTGAGCTCAATTATAGGAAAATTAAAATGTTACTTCTGCATAACCAAATTGTGACTGTAACGTTGACCCAGTTGCAGGGATTGACTAATATCTATAATGAAACAAAAGATTGCTGCCGGTATTTAAACTACTTCATGAAACAGTCCAAATAAGCTTGTCAAGTCTCTATTCATTATAGTAACTCAGATGTGCTACAAGTTTCAGAAGTTCTTTCTGAATCCTAAAAGAGCCGTGTTATGTTCTTGATATGTATATATGGTATGCTCATGGTATGTGTACCATGTGCTGTGGTAAGTGGATATTTCTGTACTGTAGTCATTTTAATGGGTAATACACATATCCTGTTAGGACATTTGGTTACATGTAATATTTCCCAACAACTCCACGAACAGAATTATTTTGATAGAGCTCCGTTAATAATACAATGTTTTTCTCAAAGGGGAATTCATTTAAACAGGCTCATTGATGAACTTTGATCATGCCCCTTTGTTATAACACTTTCAGAGGCTATCACTGCCTAAGAATTTTGTGAATTCCTGGCCCATGCATATTGGACTCATGGCTCCAATGATCATTCAAAATTCCAGATGGGCTGCTTATTCCCCAATAACCCTGTACATCACGATTTGTTATTTTCCTTCTTCCTTTTCCTTGGCATGCCTTCTCCAACCTTTTTAGCCGCCTCCCAACCCCCTTTGCCATTCATTTCACCCATCTCAAATGTACCCTTTCTCTAAAGGATGCTCTGATCTAGCTTTTTGAATATGCTCGTTTCGATATCCCATAACCCCCAGTTTGGACTTCTCTTGAGACTTATCCTGTTCTGTGTGTATTATATTTTGACATTTTCTTATCTGTACCCCGTATGGTATTCTCCTTGTAGTAAGGACTATGTCTTATTTTTAAAAAATCTCTCTCGTTACTATATTGAGCATAGTCTACTGTCAGTCAATATATATATATATATATAAAATAGCCAATATAGTTTAAGCTGCTACAATGCCTTCTATTTGGAAATCTGTGGTTGCTCGATGAAAGAGCACTTGAAGGAAAAGACGTGCATGAATTTGCATGTGATTAATCATATGTTACTCTGCTTTCAAATCTCCTAGGCAAGAAAAAATTGTGAAGTGTGGAAGTTTGAGGGTTCAGTAGGGCTGCCCAAGGATACAGAAAATGAGAGTGATTGCAGAGCAAGTTTCCAGGGGTAGAAGGGCCCAGGATGGGGAAGCGCCTGCTGATGGCTGAGACTCTGAGGACAGCCTGGAGAGCAGGAGGGAGGGCATGAACAGGAACAGAGTTCAAGATAATAGAGGACCACTCAAAGCCATAGCCCTAGCCCTGGTGCAAATACAGGGAGGAAAGAAAACGATACATATCTTAAAGATACTGTGAAAATACAGTGTGAAGTCAGTAAAAGAAATTGTATGACAAGGAATGTGTGATTTTCCTGATAGAGTTGCGATTGAACACTGAGCTATGTTGGATGTATGCTGGGAATAGTTTTGATTTTTAAATGTATACAGCAGTCATCTGGGTATAAAGCAGGTTACTGTGCCGAGTTCCATGCACGTAGCCAGTTGTCAGGTTTCATATATGCCTATAATGGATTCCCATTTCCGCACCTGTGAGAGAGCTGATCAATAGGCAAGTTAGTCCAAGAAACTAACACCATTTGGATACGGAAATCACACAGGGCATGGAACCAGGAGCTGCTCCAGATGTGAAGCGGGCTGCTAGGAAATCTGATGCCTAGCGGTGTCACTGTCACAGGCCGTTTGTTCCAGAAAAAGGCCCAAGTACTGGGGGATTCTTTAGATAAACGGCCTGGGATAGAACTGAGGCTCCACAAAGGTGTTCATTTGGGAACTACAAGGTCATCGGCGGACAGAGCCTTCCAGGGAAACCCGTGTACATCAGGCCCCTCCCGTTGGCGGTGAATTCTCCCCACACCCCCGACGCTCCGCTTTATCCTGGACACAGAGGGTTGCCCTCAGGCTTCTCCCCAGCTCTCCTTACCCCATGCTTAAGAGTGAATTAAATATGTATGCAAATGTATTTTGCAAATTGTACATTAAATTTTAAAATGCAAGATTTTTATTTTTTTAAATCAACTTTCTGGTTAATGGGACCCAGAATACTTTCACTAAGAGTATCAGTAATAGGGTCCTCATCTTTCCTTGAGAGAGAGTTTGGACAGTTGTGATAATTTTCTGATCCTCTAAGCTTTTATTAGGATCGACTTCCTTGTCTGCGTTTTCTTTTTACCTCTGGACCTTGTTTGCATTCAACACTTTTTTTTTTTTTTTTTGAGACAGAGTCTCAGTCTGTCACCCAGGCTGGAGTGCGGTGGTGCGATCTGGGCTCACTGCAAGCTCCACCTCCCGGGTTCAAGCAATCCTCCCACCACAGCCTTCGACAAAAAGCTAGGTTTGCAGGCATGCGCCATCTCATCTGGCTAGTTGTTTTTTTTTTTGTTTTTTTTTTTGTCTATTCTATTCTATTCTGTGTTATGTTATGTTATGTTATTTTAAATTTTATGACGGAGCCTTGCTCTATCGCCCAGGCTGGAGTGAGTGGTGCAATCTCCGCTCACTGCAAGCTCCGCCCCCCGGGTTCCCGCCATTCTCCTGCCTCAGCCTCCCGAGGAGCTGGGACCACAGGCGCCGCCACCACGCCCGGCTAGTTTTTTGCATTTTTAGTAGAGACGGGGTTTCACCGTGTTAGCCAGGATGGTCTGGATCTCCTGACCTCGTGATCCGCCCGTCTCGGCCTCCCAAAGTGCTGGGATTACAGGTGTGAGCCCCCGCACCCGGCCCCTCGTTCCACACTTTCCAATCGCCAATGAGACATTTTCCTCTGCCCCGGTGTTCAGCCCCCCACCTACTTCTGTCCTTGTAGTTCAGCTTCACTGGAGCTTTCCTTCGATTAACAGGTGTTTTAAGTCAGTCACCTTCTCCCTTAAAAAACAACTTGGCCAAACACAATCGGACCGAGGAAAGGCATGACCGCGAATGGGGAAGGATTGTGTTACTTAAGCTAAGGCAGAAGGCGTTGCTAATGTGCTTTCCTAGCATTCCTTCAAACTCGCATTCTGTTACGTTCCTTTTTCCTGCCATGATAGGCGTCCTGGTTGTCCCCGTAGGAGTTCTCTGATGTCCTATATGGGACCCCTAACAAAGGCCATTTCTCTTCCGTACGACCCCTTGAAAATCCTCGGTTCCTGCTCTGGAGGCGCCCCCAGCCCACCGTGTTGAGCGGGATCCTCGCAGGGCGACCCCAGCTTAGCTGCACAGCACCTGCGGGAGTCGCAGGGGCTCGCCCCGCCGGGGAGGGCGGTTCTGGCTCTGGCCGCCCACCTTTCCCATCTGCTGTCAAGACTCGGCACCGGCGGCCACTCCACGGAAACCCCGAAACTGGACAATGCAGCCGACGCTCTGGAGTGGATGGAGCAAGTCCGCAGGCTTCTGCCCCTCAGCACCCAAGCCTGCAGTGAGCTTTGAACTTGTTCTGATGCGGACAACCCCAGCTCCAACAGAGGCGAATACGTGACTGGAATTTGTGGGGAGCAGGGCAGTCACTGAAGCTGCAGCGGAATTATTACTCTTGGGAATTCCAGTACAGGAAAGCTGGCTTTCAATGAACCTTCTCAAAAATACTTTCTAGTCCTCTCTCAAGGCCTGAAGGTAGATGATTTGGATTGACAGAGAATTCTGGGCTTCCTCTTGCTGAGCCTTGCTCGGAGGAAGGGGTTATTTATCTTCCATATAGTCATTAACTGAGAGGATCTCAGTCAAAACATGGAAGCAAAAGAAAAAAGTCTCATTGGGTGTTCTTTTACATGTGCTTCCATGGCATTTTGAACATATGAACATAGCAATGACCAAAGCGGTAGTTTTGGATTTATTGTGGCCATCATTTGGCCAATGCCTGCCTGCTCCACTGTGCTGGAACTCCATGAAGGTCGGGCCGTTTTTGTTTTGCTCACTATTATATTCCTAAGGTGTCACGCAAAGTCTGACATGAGGCATTTTTAAATAAATGATCAGATAAGCCGGGCACCGTGGCTCAGGCCTGTAATCCCAGCACTTTGGGAGGCCGAGGCGCGCAGATCATGAGGTCAGGAGATGGAGACCATCCTGGCTAACACGGTGAAACCCCGTCTCTACTAAAAATACAAAAATTAGCTGGGCGTGGTGGTGGGCACCTGTGGTCCCAGCTCCTCGGGAGGCTGAGGCAGGAGAACGGCGTGAACCCGGGAGGTGGAGCTTGCAGTGAGCCGAGATTGCGCCACTCACTCCAGCCTGGGCGGCAGAGTGAAACTCCATCTCACAAAAAAAAAAAAAAAAAAAAAAAAAAAAAAAAAATTCTTGTATATTGCATGTAAGTACGAATTCTTTTTTTATTAACTAAAATACAAACATCGGATAGTCTATTAACTTAAAATTTTAAACTGTTCTTAGTGTTCATTTTTGTTTTTGTTTTTAATTTTTTTTTTCTGAAACTGACGAATGCTAATTAGTGGTCATTTTCGAGGAATAAGTAAAATACACATTTAATTATTCATTCACTCAGCAAAATCAATGATAGCTTACTACTCAGGTACTGGGATTATGGAGATAAAACAGCTCATGCCTTTCAAGCATGTACAATGGTGTGAATGAGATTGACACCCAATTACAAGAAAATGTGATGTATTAAGACAACGTTATGCATTTGCTAGATAACATTTTCTGGATTCTTATGATATTCCAGTCCCTTTGTGCACATATACTTTCTTACTTGATTTTTCACAACTGTCGTCCGAATCATGCTTTATTCTCTTTTTCTTTTCCCAATGAAAAAACTGAGGCTCAGTGAAAAAATTAGTCCATTGTTCAGTCATAAGTCTGATTTCAAAGCAAACACTTTTTCGTTGATCGCACATTACTAAAAACTGCAGTTTTAACTCTCCGTGGGTAGAGAGCAGCGCAAACTAATTAAGGTGCATAAGTGAGAACACTAATAAAAACTGCATCTATTATTTATTGAGCAACTGTGCTGTGCCAAGCATTATGTTGGCTCCTTTACAAAAACAAACCAATCTTATCCTAAAACGACTCTAAAGTATTGGCCTTATCGTTCTCATTTTGTGTAATGGGACATCGAGGCTCCTCACATTTCAGTAACTTGATCAAAGTCATCCAGGCAGTAAGAGACAGAGCTAGGATTTGAAATCAGTTGAGATGATGATAAATCTATGCTCTTAACAATTTTTAAAAAATGGCTCTTCTGGGATTATTTGGCATTAACATGGGCCAGATGAATACAGTGTGTTTGATGGCAGGTAGAAAATAGCCTTCAGGAACTTTAAACCAGGCTGCATTTCAATGCTGAAGTTCAAAAACTTGTTTCTGGCTCTATATGTAGTCCTGAGCTTTCAGTGCCCCGAAGAGATGTTTCCTATCTTATCTTTTGCCAGGGTAATTCAGAAAATATTTACCACCAGTCAACTGGTGTGAAAAAATCCAACTGCTCCCTATGGGAAAGGATGGAACATTGGTTAGTGTAAACATTACCAGCAAGGACCTCAAAGCTCTCTCATGTTCTTGTTCCTTCAACCAAAATTCATTCATCTGTGGGCCAATCTGCTCCTAAATTTGTAAACAACTGTCCAGTAATAAAGTCACTAAAACGAGTAATATTTTCTAAGAATTGCATGCCGTTTCACGAATGTTCTTATTCTCACATGCGCATCTCTGTGATATTTATGAGCTGTTAAGGCAGGGAAAGTGGAGAGAACATTTTTCATAAACGTACACGTGGTGACTTGCAATTCAAGGTTCTGATCACCACTTGAGCTCTTAAAACAGTGATTTGTCTTTCTAATCTAGATTGTGTGTCTTCTGAGCCCTGAGCACATATTCTTCATGCCCCATAGGGTGCCAGATCCGTCAGTGTTAAATAACTAATCTTCATAATGATAGCTTCCACAGGTAGACCCACAATTATTGAAGGGCACCTTGACATCCCAGGGAAATCTGCTTTGAAAATATAAGTGTGTGTGGCAGATACAACTGTATGTTAAGGCAAATCATTTCACTTTTTTTTTTTTTTGAGATGGAGTCTGGCTCTGTTGCCTGGACTGCAGTGCAGTGGCGCCATGTCGGCCCACTGCAAGCTCCGCCTCCCGGGTTCCTGCCATTCTCCTGCCTCAGCCTCCCGAGTAGCTGGGACTACAGGCGCCGCCACCTCGCCAGGCTAATTTTTTGTATTTTTTAGTAGACACGGGGTTTCACCGGGTTAACCAGGATGGTCTCGATCTCCTGACCTCGTGATCCGCCCGTCTCGGCCTCCCAAAGTGCTGGGATTACAGGCGGGAGCCACCGCGCCCGGCTTCATTTCACTTTTTAGTTCCTCAGTTCCTGGTTAAGAAAGGAAATAGATGCTCAGCTGTTGGAATAGAAATTCAGAAACCTAATCATCCATAGCCCTTTATATTTTAAACATTCTTTTAAGTTTAGACAATAACTTTAGGTTTCTAGGTTTCATTCACTTTTAAGGTTTGTATTACAGAATCTGACTAGATTGCAATATGTATTATTTGACGTATCTTTGTTTCACCCCATTTTAGTAGACTAGATATTGCAGAGCAAATATTCTTTCTTATAAAATGGGTACCACTGGCGTAGTGTTCAGGGTAGCAAGAGTCCAGCGCAGTTCTTTGTCCCTATCTACGTACAGCACACACATGGCACTCTTTTTTTTTTTTTGGACAGAGTCTTGCCCAGCCCAGGCTGGAGTGCCGTGGCACAGTCTCGGCTCACTGCAAACCCCGCCTCCTAGGTTCAAGCGATTCTCCTGCCTCAGCCTCCTGACTAGCTGGGATTACAGGCACGCACCTCCATGCCTGGCTAATTTTTGTACTTTTAGTAAAGACGGGGTTTCAGCATGTTTGTCAGGATGGTCTCGAACTCCTAACCTCCTGATCTGCCCACCTCGGCCTCCCAAAGTGCTGGAATTAAAGGCGTGAGCCACTGTGCCCAGCCTCGTGGCATTCTTTTTTTTTTTTTTTGAGACGGAGTCTCGCTCTGTCACCCAGGCTGGCGTGCAGTGGCATGATCTCGGCTCACTGCAAACTCTGCCACCAGGGTTCTCCTGCCTAGCCTCCTGAGTAGCTGGGACTACAGTCACCCACCACTATGCCTGGCTAATTTTTTTCTTTGTATTTTTAGTAGAGATGGGGTTTCACCGTGTTAGCCAGGATGGTCTCAATCTTCTGACCTTGTGATCTGCCCGCCTCTGCCTCCCAGAGTGCTGGGATTACAGGTATGAGCCACCGTGCCCAGCCTCATGGCATTCTTTATACAACCAGAAATCTCCAGTGGGAGGACGAGGGGCTTGGGATTCAAATCTGTCCACCACTGCGCCTGAAGCACGTAGAGTGCACCTGTTTAATGAGCTTGCTCAAGTGCGAAGTGGTGTAGTGTGCAGTGAGCATGGGAGAAAACACTTAACATCCCCAAGCCCAATTCTGTCACCTACATCATAAAAGTACTGTTAACGATTTCCAGCATTTAATGAGAATTAGTGCATATAAATTACTTGACAATAGAGTAACTGCTCAGTCAAGGTTAATTTCCTTCTCTCCCCGTTCCCTCTGTCTTTGCACTCTTTCATTCTAGTAGCCTCTTTTCCTTGGTGCATGATTCCATATTATTTAAAACAAACATTCATCAGCGGCTCATTTGTTGTAAATCTGGAAGTGGTGAAATTAAAGTAGTTAAGTGCATGGAAAGCCCATCTTTGAAGTGTTTCTACCTGACCCGCGTATCCCACAATTAACTTATCGCTCTGTCTGAAGCCACCTCGGGTGAAGATACTAAATGTGCCTGTTGAAATACAAATACCAGCAGTGGGGGAACCACTCTAAAGAAGCAGAGATGGTCTTTCTCCTTGTAGTTACAATGAGTGAGGGAAGAAATGTTTTCAAGTTTCATACTTGATTGAGTTTTCTGATATAATCACAGGAGATATCCCCTCAGAGTGAGTCAACGTTACTGAAAATGCGTCTTATCAATCAGTAGTGCTACGGAGTGGAGAAAAAAAGGAAAAGTAGCATTATAGAAAGCCAAAATTAAAACAACTTCTCTCTATATAGTTTCAAAATTTTCTTACAAGATTTCAGTGTGCCCCGAGGCAATGGGTTAGTTCAATTCCATTCAACCCATACCTGCACGTGCCTACCGTGAGTAAGGCTCTGAAACTGGTGTTCCATGCACAAGGCTAATTCAGTCTCAGTAACACTGAATGGGACAGAATGAAGAGAATTTCTGGGCCACAGGGTAGAAAGCGTAAGAATGGCCTTGTAATGGGCAGCCTATTCAGCCATGGCCAGCGTGAGGACACATACGATTCTAGAGGGCAGGTAGGAGCTAAAAGTGAGGACAGCCGAGGTCTCATCCTGAAGAGGAAGGGGGAATGGAAGGTCAACTCCACTAATTGAGAATAATATTCAGTCCAAACTCAATACAGATTTATGGTCAGTGTCATCCTTTGCCAGAAATCGGCAGCACGCTGTGGTGGAAGGGTCACAGACTCGGAAGAAAACGTGTCTTTGATCCATCCTAACTCAGTCTTTTGTAAGATATGAAGCCTTGTGCAATACCCTTAATCTGCCTGAGCGTTAGTTTTCTTAGCTACAAAGCGCAGTTAATAATTCTTGATCTGTTTCGCAAATATGTCATAAGAATAAAGAAATATGAACTAAAATGTGTTGACAATGATGGGTTATCTAAATACCAACTGTGCTTGTCAGCGTTCTTAAAGTTCATATCAAAGGGGTTAGGAGAAATGATGGATTATTTCAGGTTGCTTTTTATTCAGGTATTGATTTACGTGGTTGAACATCTTAAAGCCAAAGAAAGAGTAAGATGCTGGTGAAAACTTAGATATTATTTTCTGTGTCACTGGATGCTAGAAACAATTATTGGAAAAAACTCTTTAATAAAGCATGCTACCTGAACACTCTAGGAGGGAGATTAGCAGAGGAAAATGTCTTTGGCCTTTCCACCAGTGAAGCCTGGATCCTTTATGACTTGGCTTTCGTCGATATTTTGTGCACTCAGTGAAGATCCTCAAATGTGTTTATTGAGAATTCACTGTGAAAATGCACTCCCTAAGGCACTGTGTGAGGGGGAAAGAAAAGAAGGATGTGAGAAAGAGGGATGTTTATGCGCTTTCTAGAGTTTCTACTCAGCCTGTCATAACTCCAAGTAGACGTTTACTGTGTTACACAGATGCTATCTCAGGTTCTGGAGGAAGTTCTCCTCCATAAAGATAACTTCCATCCTAATTGTATTACCATGTCACTTAAATAGCTTCTGTCAGGGTGATTTCTGCCAGTAACCCCCACGAGGAATCAAGGCCTCTGTGATGTTAGCAAAGGCAAGATGTCAGGGAAGCTACACAAACTTTCTTACAAGGAAGGGAAGAGCATATATATCTCTGCTTACCCAAAGACAAATATTTGAACTTTTTCTGTTTTTGCATCAGTGGTAGAAGGCTGTGATATTTCTCTTCTCTTCCTCTTTTGGCCACACCACACAGGAGAAGGGAATTTAAGGAAATGTGGAGCATAGTAGTTAGAGGGAAGATGGGAAAAGACACGTGTTGTTTGATTTGTTTGAACATCGACGAGGTGTGTTAGGCAGTATGAAGAGGGAGAAGAGAGTGAGAGCAAGAAGGAACTGTAGGGAACACCCAATAGGACAGAGGACAGGGAGAAAGAGAAGACATGATTGAGATTAAAAGAAACTGACGAGACATGGTGGCTCGTGCCTGTAATCCCAGCACTTTGGCAGGCCGAGGCAGGCAGATCATGAGGTCAGGAGATCGAGACCATCCTGGCTAACATGGTGAAACCTCGTCTGTACTAAAAATACAAAAAATTAGCTGGGCGAGGTGTCGGGTGTCTGTAGTCCCAGCTACTCAGGAGACCGAGGCAGGAGATTCTCGTGAACCTGGAAGGCAGAGGTTGCAGTGAGCTGAGATCGTACCGTTACACTCCAGCCTGGGCAACAGAGCAAGATTCATCTCATAAAAAAAAAAAAAAAGAAAGAAACAAAAACAGTAAGGACAAAACATCAACCGTTTTGTCTTGCATTTCAGAGCTCATTGGTGTCTGTAGTCAATTACTTTTATTCTCTTCCTGCTGATGGTCCAGACCTCTGATTATGTTTTCTCTGAAAGGAATTGAAGTGAGGTTCTCTCATTCACAGAAAAATTCCTATAGGTGGCCGGGTGCAGTGGCTCACACCTGTAATCCCAGCACTTTGGGAGGCCAAGGCGGGAGGATCACCTGAGGTCAAGAGTCATGACCAGACTGGCCAACATGGTGAAACTCCGTCTCTACTAAAAAATACAAAAAATTAGCTGGGTTTGTTGGTGGGTGCCTGTAATCCCAGCTACTTGGGAGGCTGAGGCAGGAGAAGTGCTTGAACCTGGGAGGTGGAGTTTGCAGTGAGCCGAGATTGCACCACTGCACTCCAGCCTGGGTGACAAAGCAAGACTCCATCTCAATAAATAAATAAATAATAAAATAGATCTGAAAAAAAAATTAAGGAAATGATGACTAGAAACTACACAAGTGAGAAGTTATTTGGGAGAATGGGTGACTTACTGTATTTCTTTAAGCTAGATTACGTCAAGGTCCGATTACAAAAATCAGTAACAATTTTATAGAAAATAAATAGAGAAGCAACAAGGTAAGCCTATTGAGAGAACATAACTTGACTATCATTTTATGTATATAATGCAGTGTTGTTTATAAAATTGTAATAGGTAAGTCTGCTCTACAGTATACATTTCAAAGTATCACCACACCAATGAAGAGAGAGCATTTTCAGTTATTTGTAATTGTAGAGTTGTTAACGTGTACTTTTATTTGGATTTCTTACCTTAACAAAATACAGTCCTTTATCTAAGAGAAATGTCTGTGCAATTAGTATTTTGGTGTTAAGTTTGAGTCTTTATAAGGCCATTTACTCATTTTTCAAAAGGAAAAGTATTTCCACTGTAGAAAAATGTCTGTTGAGAAAATAAATCTCCCTTCAGCACAATTTTAATTTCAAAATACTGCAATACCCAGACCACAATCCTAGCTAGCATTAAGAAAAATCACATTGTACAAGGAATTATCACTAACAAAGGAATACAGATTTTGAAGGCCATTCTCAAGGCAAGAGCCGCATTGTTGAGTAGGAGTAATCTCAAGGGATGGCTGATATCAAAGGAGCAGTGAAGTCTTTCTACTTCGAGTACAGGATGGAGCACAAAGCAAGACTGATTGTCATGTTTTACCTGTAATCAGGGTGAGGGAAAAAAACGAAAGGACTTTTCAAGAGTTGAAGGAAAAGGCTTTAAGGCAGAACAAGTGGAGATGAGCGCTTTTGTTTCACAGCGGTCTTTGCTTTCATTTATACACATTCCTGATTTATACAAATGATATGGCTACTTAATGACATGAAAGTAGCTAATTTTCCTATTCATTGAAAATATTGCTAAGTGTGCAAATATGAATTATTCACTGCTTCTCTTTAAATTTACTCAGTTAACATGTCAGGTTTGCTTTTTAATTTATTTTTTTTCTATTTTTTTTTTTTTTTTTTTTTTTGAGACCAGATTCTCACTCTGTCACCCAGACTGGAGTGCAGTGGCATGATCTCGACTTCTCGGCTCACTGCAACCTCCACCTCCCAGGTTCAAGCGATTCTTCTGCCTCAGCCTCCCGAGTAGCTGGAATTATAGGCATGTGCCACCATTCTCAGCTAATTTTTGTATTTTTTGTAGAGATGGGATTTCACCATATTGACCAGGATGGTCTTGATCCCTTGACCTCATGATCCATGATCCACTTGCCTTGGCCTCCAAAAGTGCTGGGATTACAGGCGTAAGCCACTGTGCCTGGCCTTAATTTTTTTTTTTTTTTTTTTAATTAGCAAAGGAAACAACAAGGTGAAGAGATAGCCCACGGAATGGGAGAAAATATTTGCAGACTATCTAACTGACAGGTGATTGGTAACTAAGAATATAGAAGGAGTCCAAACAACTCAAAAACAAAAAAACCAAATAATCTGATTTTAAAATAGCCAAAAGATCTGGACAGACATTTCTCAAAAGAAGAGATACAAATGGCCAACAGGTATTTAAAAAATGTTCAACATCACCAATCAGAGAAATTCAAATCAAAATAATCATGAGCTATCATCCCATCCCACTTAAAATGGCTTTTATCAAAAAGACAGGCAATACGGGATGCTGCAAGAATGTGGCGAAAGGGGAACCATTGTACACTGTTGGTGGGAATTAAACTAGTACAACTACTATGGAGAACGGCTTCGAGGTTCCTCAAAAAACTAAAAATAGACCTACCCTATGATCCAGCAATCCCACCGGGTATATACACAAAAGAAAAGCAATCAGTCTATTGAAGAGGTGTCTGCACTTCCATGTTTATTGCAACACTGTTCACAATAGTCAAGATAAGGAATCTGCGTGTCCATCAGCAGACAAATGGGTGAGTGAAATGTGGTACATCTATAGAGAGAGAATGGAATATTCTTCAACCATAAAAAGAATGAAATCATGCCATCATGTCATTTGCAACAATGTAAATGGAACTGGAGCATATTATGTGAGGTGATGAAATAAGCCAAAAACAGAAGGACAAATACTGCATGTTCTCACTTGTATTTGGGAAGTAAAAAGATGATCTTATGGAAATAGAGAGTAGAATTGTGGTTATCAGAGTGTGGAAGGGTAGTGGGCAGGGGGAGATAAAGAATTGTTAACAGGTACAAAAATACATTTAGATAGTAGGAATAAGATGTAATGTTCGGTAGCTCAATAGGGTAACCATAGTTAATAGTAATTTATTGTGTATTTCACAGTAACTAGAAGATTGGAATTGGAATGTTCCTTACACAAAGAAATGATAAATGCTTGAGGTGATGGATATCCCAGTTACCCTGATTTCATCATTACGTGTTGTATTCTTACATCAAAGTTTCACATGTACCCCAAAATATGTACAACTATTATGTATTCAAAAATTAAAAATAAAAAAATTATGAATATGAGCAACTAGCATCTAGACAGCTGGGTCTGCTTTGTTTAATGATTTCAATAATTCAACAAATATCTATTGACTACCACTCATATTAGATGCTAAGATATTTGTTAATGACACAATGGTGAGTCAATCCATAAACGATTTCTCCTGATGCTTATATATTTGTAAGGAAGATTTTTTTTTTTTTTTAAAAAGCAAGTAATCAAGTTGAGTGTGACAGGCATCACTTGTTATTGGAACATGTAGTAGAAGGGGTTTCTGTGTCCCTGCAATCAGGACAGGTCTTTCTGAGTCTGAAGTATGTATCAGAGTTAGGTAAAGCAGTGAGGGAAGGTAGTTTAGTTTACTTGATACAAGACACAGTATTAAACACTGCAGTAGAGAGAGTTGTAAATGATAAATCTGCACTTACAGAATTTGCAATTCAGTAAAAATGAGAATATTATCTAAATTTACTGAATGCTCATTATGTGCTAGGTGTTATTAAATACCTTACTTCTATTGATTTGTTTAATCCTCACAACAACTGTATGAAGGAGTTACTGTTACTGACCATCTAAAGGTGAGGAAACAGGAACAGAAATAGAAGTAGCTTGCACAGATCTTCCTGATCTCCCTCATAGCTAATGACAGGCCTAACATACAAATACTTGGTGTCTGGGCCCGAAGCATGCAGTCTTTTTCTTTTGAGACAAAGTCTTGCTCTGTTGCCTAGGATGGAGTGCAATGGCGCGATCTTGGCTCACTGCAACCTCCGCCTCCCAGGTTCAAACAATTCCCTGCCTCAGCCTTCCAACTAGCTAGGATTACAGGTGCCTGCCAAAACACTGGCTGATTTTTGGATTTTTAGTAGAGACGCGGTTTCACCATGTTGGCCAGGCTGGTTATGAACTCCTGACCTCATGATCCACCTGCCTCAACCTCCCAAAGTGCTGGGATTACAGGCATGAGCCACTGCACCCGGCCTCAAAGCCTGCACTCTTAAGAAGCATTTTAGTCTAAGAAAAGATTGACATATTGCAAATTTGCAAATAACTGCAATTCAATATATTACAGTTACTATCAGAGCATCCTATATTGGAGCCCGGTGGAATGCCTAGAGCTCGGTGTGCTTTAGTTTTTTTTTTTTCTTTTCTTTTCTTTTCTTTTTTTTTTAAGGAAAATTTGTATTATTTTAATTACTTTTATGTACAGAAAACTCAACAGTGTACATTTAATCCAGTTTAGTAGGAAGTTCTTTAGCCTTTGCTTTTTGAGCTTTGGTGCTAGTCTTCCTGTGGACTAGACGTCCCAGTCTGGCTTTCCATGGATAATGCAGTAAGGGACCCCCATTTTATGACACAGGGTAGGCAGAAAGACAACCAGCTCAATGGGATCCACGTCATGTGCCATCAGTCACCACCAGCTGAGCTTTCACGTTCTCCACCAAGGTGGTGACGGTGTTAACTCCTGCTCGAAGGGCAGGTGGTCTCCTAGTGGGGATGTCCCCTTTGCCGGCAGCTTTCTTCTCAGCTGGGGCTGACAGACAGCCTCTGCTTCTTCTCTTGCTTTGCTTTAGTCTGTACTTGTGGGTCAGCTTAAGCAGCTGAGTGGCTGTTTGGTGGTTCAGTGCCTGGGTGAACTGGTTAATCGCAGGAGGCATTTTTAGTCGCTTACAGAGGATGACTCTCTGCTGCTGCATCCTGATATAGCAGGGCCTTTTCACAAGGTGGGCGAGGTCTCTTTTGGGTTGGATGTCCTGTCCAATGCCAACATTCTTAGGCCATTTCTGAAACGGGGGATTCACCACTTTCTTGGCCTCCTATTTCTTTGTGACAGCAGGGGCCGGAGCCACCTTCTTCCCCTTAGACTTCCTTCCTTTCGGCATCTTGAACGGCGGAAAGAGAGAGACGCCCTTTTTCTTTCTTGCCTCTCTCTCCCAAGGACTTTTGGTAGGTGCACTAGATAGCACACACAGTTTTCCCTTGAAGCAAGGCATTTCTGTCTGGTTGAAAGCAGACTCATGGCTTCTAAATGCTTTTCATGCAGTCTGCAAACACGATTTTTAAAGAAAGTTGAAAACTCATGTTTCTCCTTGTGGAAGTTCATCCCTCTTTCTGCACAAGGTGGACTACAAGAGTTCCTTCTGGCTGGACCAAACTTACTTTCAGGAAGCAGCTCTGAATCTGTAGAAAAGCTTGAACATTATTAGTTCTCAAAGCGATGCTGCATAATACAAGAAGAGGCTACCTTCATTTGATGTTTCTGTGATTACTGTATGTCCACCTCTACAGTGATACCGACTTACTAGGGATTGCTAACATTTAGGCATACTTGCATCATAACAACTTAACAGTTTAACTTTGACTACAAAGACCAATGAAGGGATTGTCTACTATAATTTTCAATTATGTTGAAATGTTTCTACAATAACTATCCTTAAACACTTTATGTGTCTAGAGATGCAGGTTACTTGGTGAAATCGAATCTCAACGGAAAGCTTTGATCCTCTGTATCAAGTGAAAACTAATTTAACTAAGCCATCTCTGCTGCACATTAATATTAAGCAATTATATTAACTCAAAGCACTGTGAATACATTAATTGCATTCATTAAAAAATGATTTCCTTAATTACCTTCTAAGTAAATATTCTTCACTAAACTTTTTAAGTATTTGCAATACTCAAATAGGCAATGGGGATGTCAATTTACATGAAATACATATTTCTAAAAATCTAACTTGCATTGCAAGTTTAAAATATGTTTACAAAATCCAGAATTAAATATAATTTTAGAAGGCTATTTTGATTTGGATACTGTTATGTTATTGGGTGAAACAGTATTTCTTGGTTTTCATCCTTTACTTGCCTAAGGCTTCTCAGGATACCACTCATATCATATTGTGATATTATGGTATATGTCCATACCACTTTCTGTCTCTCAAGGAAAAGATATCTCTCCTCTTATCCACACTGACCGCTGTGCATATCTCCCTGGTTTCCATCTTGCTGGCACTAAGGTAGCCCCTCATGTTCACAGAGAAGAGAGGCTTAGGAGGTACATGGGTTTTTCATGACCTCAAGCTTTTCAGTGCTTGTGTGACTAACTTCTGTGAAATTTCTTGATTTTTCCTCAAGTGAGACTTAAGGGAATTCATGGAATATAAAAGATGGAGCTAAAACAGACTATTTCCCAAATGCTCTTAGGCTTAAATGTTGAAGCATAAATGTTTAAACTGTGTTTATTTAGGACAACTTATAATTGTATATAATTGTGGGGTACAGAATCTCAACTCACTGCAACCTCCACTTCCTGGGTTCAAGTGATTCTCCTGCCTCAGCCTCCCAAGTAGCTGAGACTATAGGCTCACTCCACCATGCCCAGATAATTTTTTTTTTGGTGTGTATTTTAATAGAGATAGGGTTTCACCATGTTTGCCAGGATGGTCTTGATCTCTTGACCGTGTGATCTGGCTGCCTCGGCCTCCCAAAGTGCTGGGATTACAGGTGTGAGCCAGTGCGCCCAGTTCCTCATTTTAAATATATATCATTTATCCAGTTTAAAGCTTAATATTCTTTGACTACATCTCATTTTCCCTACCTTCCCGCCTCTGGTAACCGCAGTTCTACCCTCTGCTCCTGCGCATTTAACTTTTTAAAATTCCACGAGTGAGATCACTGGGTATTTGTCTCTGTGCCGCACTTATTTTACTTAGCATAATGTCCTCCAGGTTCATCCATGTTGTAAATGAAATAATTTCTTTCTTTTTTTTGTCTCTCTCTTTTTAAGGCTGAGGAACATTCCATGATATGTATATATCTCATTTTCTTTATCCATTTATCCATTGATTGACACTTAGATTGATTCCATGACTTGGCTATTGTAAACAATGCCACAATGAACATGGAAGTGCTTATATCTCTTAGACATAGTAATTTCAAGTCCTAGGGGTATATAGTTAGAATGGGGTTGCTGGAACATATGGTAATCCTATTTTTAGTTTTCTAAGGAAACTCCACAGTTTTCTGTAATGGCTGTGCTAATTTATATTCCCACCAGTGTACAGTGTTCCCTTTTCTTCACATCCTCACCAACACAGTTGTTATCTTTCCTCTGTTTGATGCTTGCTCTTCTGAAAGATATATCATAGTTTTAATTTCCATTTCCCTAATAATTAGTGATATTGAGCATTGTATATATTTTTATATATATGTGTTGGTCATTTGTATGTCTTCTTTTGAAAAATATTCAGATTCTTTGCCCATTTCTAAATTAAACTTTTTTTTTTTTTTTGCTATTAAGTTTTCTGAGTTCCTTATACATTTGGGATATTAGTTCCTTATAAAATGTAATGCTTGCAATTTTTTTCTGATCTGCAGGTTGTCTCTTCACTTGTAGTTGTTTTCTATGTTGTGCAAACATTGTGCAAACGTTTTTCAGTTTACTGTAATTCTATTTGTCTATTTTTGTTATTTGAACTTTTTTTTTTTTAAGATGGAGTCTTGCTCTGTCGCCCAGGCTGGAGTGCAGTGGCATGATCTTGACTCACTGCAAGCTCCGCCTCTCAGGTTCATGCCATTCTCCTGCCTCAGCCTCCTAAGTAGGTGAGACTACAGGCACCCACCACCACACCTGGCTAATTTTTTGTATTTTTAAGTAGAGATGGGATTTCACTATGTTAGCCAGAATGGTCTCGATCTCTTGACCTCGTAATCTGCCCACCTTGACCTCCCAGAGTGCTTGGATTACAGGCATGAGCCACTGTGCCCAGCCTGTTATTTGAGCTTTTGGGGATTAAATAAAAAAAATAATAATAATTGCCCAAACCAGTGTTGTGTAGTTTTCTCCTATGTGTTTTTCTAATTCTTTTTTTCTAATACTTTTATTCTATTTTTTCTAATACTTTTATAGTTTCAGGTCATTTAAATCTTTAATTCATTTTGGGTTTATTTTTGTACACTGTGTGAAATAGGGTGGGGCTAATATTATTCTTCTGCATGTGAATATCTCGTTTTCTCAATGTCCTTCATGGGAGAGATTGTTCTTTACCCATTGTGTATGTTCTTGGCATTTTTATCAAAGTCAATTGACTAAAGGCATGGGTTCATTTTTGTGCTCTCTATTCTGTTCCATTGGTTAGTGTTTCTATTTTTATACTAGTGCCATGCTGTTCTAATTACTGTGGCTTTGTAATATAGTTTGAAGTCAAGCAGTGGAAGGCCTCTAGCTTTGTTCATTTTGTTCAAGACTGCCTTGGCTAGTCAGGCTTTTTTCTCTGTGTTTCTGTATGAATTTTAAGATTTTTTTTCTCTTTCTGTTAAAATTTTGGTAAAGATAGCTTGTGGTAGCATGAAAATGTCAACAGTATTTCTTCAATTCGTTAACATAGACTATCTTTCTATTTATGTATTCTGCAATTTATATTAATGTTTTATAGTATTTTTGTGTACAGATCTTTCATTTCCTTGGTTACCTTGACTCCTAAGTATTTTTTAAGCTATTACAAATGGGATTGTTTCCTTGATTTCTTTTTTGTTAGTTCTTCTTTAGTGTACAGAAATACTATTGATTTTTGTTTCTCAATTTGTCTTTTTTTGTTTTGTAGATTTTTGTAAATTTATAGATTTTTGTTTGCCAATAAGTTTTCGACATAGAAGATCATGTCATCTGTAAATATCAATTTTACTACTTTTTATCTTTTATTTCTTTCTCTTGCCTAATTGCTCTAGTAAGGACCTAGCACAATATTGTATAGAAGTGGTGAGTGTGGGCATCCTTGTCGTCTTCCAGTTTTGTTTTGTTTTTTTTTTTTTTGAGACGGAATCTCACTCTGTTGCTCAGGCTGGAATTCAGTGGCGCAATCTTGGCTAACTGCAACCTCTGCTGCCAGGTTCATGCCACCTCCTGCTTCAGCCTCTCAAGTAGCTGGGACTACAGGCACGTGCCACCATGCCTGGCTATTTTTTTTGTATTTTCAGTGGAGACCAGGTTTCACCATGTTAGCCAGGATGGTCTTGATCTCTTGACCTCATGATCCATCCACCTTGGCCTCCCAAAGTGCTGGGATTACAGGCATGAGCCACCACGCCTGGCTGTCGTCTTCTAGTTCTTAGAGGAAAAACTTCTAACTTTACACTATTGAGTGAGAAAAAAATTACATGGCAATATCTCTCCAAAAATTATATATATATGGTCTTTATTGTGTTGAGGTGCATTCCTGGTATACCTAATTTTTTAAGAGTTTTAATCAGAAAAGATGTTGAAATTTGTCAAATACCTTTTTTTTTTTTTTTTTTGCATCTAATAACATGATCATATGGTTTTTTCCTTTTATTCTGTTAATGTGATATCTCACAGTTATAGATTTGTGTATGTTGAACCATCCTTGCATCCCTGGAATGAATCTCAACTTGATTTGTGTTTTTAGTAGAGACAGGGTTTCACCATTTTGGCCAGGATGGTCTCGATCTCTTGACCTCATGATCCCCCTTCCTTGGCCTCCCAAAGTGTTGGGATTACAGGGATGAGCCACCATGCCCAGCCTATAAACTTTTTAATGTGCTGTTGGATTAGGTTTGCTAGGATTTTGGTAAATATGTTCATCAGAATGTAATTTTCTTTTCTTACAGTGTTCTTGTCTGATTTTGATATCAAGGCAGTAGTTGCTTAATACAAAGAATTCAGAAATAGGCTCTCTTCTTCAATTTCTTGGAAGAGTTTGGGAAGAATTAGCATTAATTCTTCTTTAAATGTTTGGTATAATTCACTTGTGAAGCCATCAGGTCCTGGGCTTTTCTTCAATGAAAGATATTTTTATTATTAATTCAATCTCTTTATTCATTATTGATCTGTTCAGATTTCCTATTTCTTCCTTCTTCAGTGTCCATTGGTTATATGTTTCTAGAACTATATCCATTTCTTTTAGGTTATCCAATTTTTTGTCATGTAATTATTCATCATAACCTCTTATGATCCTTTGTATCTCTGTGGTATCAGTTGTAATGTCTTTTTTTCATTTTTTATTTTATTGAGTCTTCTTTCTATTTTTCTTAGTTTAGTTAAGGATTTAATTTTGTTTATATTTTCAAAAAACAGATCTTAGTTGCATTGATACTCTGGTTTCTATTTCATCAATTCCTGCTGTGATATATATTTTCCTCCTCCTGCTAACTCTGGCCTTTTTTTTTTTCTAGTTCCTTGAGATGTAACATTAGGTTGTTTATTTGAAATCTTTCTGTTTTATTGCTACACATTTTCCTCTTAGAACTAACTGCTTTTGCTGTACCCTGTAAGTTTTGGTATGTTGTATTTTTATTTTTGTTTACCTCAAGTATTTATGATTTATTTTTTGATTTTTTTTACTCCCTCATTGTTTAGTAGTCTGTTGCTTAATTTTTACATATTTGTGGGTATTACAAGATTTTATCTGTTATTGATTTCTAGTTTCATACCATTGTGATCAGAAGAGATACTTCATATGATTTCAATACTCTTAAGTTTATTCAGACTTGTTTTGTGGCCTAATATATGATCAATCCTGGAGAAAATTCCATGTGTCCTTGAGAAGAATGTGTTATCTGTTGCAGTTGAATAGAATGTTCTGTATGCATCTGTTAGGTCTATTTGGTCTAAACTATAGTTCAAGTCCAGTATTTCCTTATTAATTTTCTTTCTGGATTATCTGTTCATTCCCGAAAGTGGAGTATTGATGTTCTCTACTATTATTGTATTATAGTCTACCTTTCCTTTTAGATCTGTTAATATTTGCTTTATGTATTTAGGTGCTCTGATGCTGGGTTCATATATACTTAAAATTGTTACATCTTCTTGGTAAATTGAAATGGTTCATGATTGCTGGCCTTCTTTTGTAGTTTTGATTCAAAGTCTTATGTCTGATATAAGTATAGCTATCCCTGCTCTCTTTTGGTTTCCATTTGCATGAAATATCTTTTTCTGTCACTTCACTTTTAGTCTATTTGCATCTTTAATAGTGAGGTAAGTCTCTTGTAGGTACATATAGTTGGGTCTTGTTTTTATACATCGTATTCTTTGTCAAACTTATCATTTTGTATTATTTTTCATATTTTATTTAATCTTCTATCCTTATATTCTTATAGTTGACTGAACTTCTTTAAGAGAACTATATGAAGTTTTTGTTAGTCATTTCATAGATCTCCATTTCTTTAGGGTCTATTGTTGAAGCTTTATTTGTTTCTTCTGGAGATGTCATTATTCTGATTCTTCATAATCTTTGTGTCCTTACATTGGTGCTTGTGCATTTGAAGAAATGGTCACCTCTTTTGTTCTTGACAGGTATTCTTTGGCAAAGTTATACTCTCACTGAAGTCTAGCCTGTAAGTCTGTATGGGCTACCCGGTAATGACGCTAAGCAAGCAGAGCTTGGAAGTCCAGCCTGTGATTCTAGGTGGGTATCTGGTAACGATGCTAAGCAGGCAGAGCTTGGAACTCTAGCCTGTGATTCTAGCTGGACTACCTGGTAATGACGCTAAGCAGGTAGAGCTTGGTGTTAGACTCTCTAGCTTGCTGAGTCTCTGCCTGTGCTTTGAGATCAGATGGATCTGAGCTCTTCTATTTGGTGAGACCCCTGGCTGGGTTCTGCAGTCAGGCAGAGATGGTAGCTGGGTCCTCTGATTGGATGAAGACACAATGTGTATTCTCTAGCTAAATGGTACTGTTATTGGACTTTTGGAATTTGGGTAGGACTGCAGGTTAGGTCCTAAAGTTAAGGCTGAGTCATTGATTGGGAGAGTCAGGATCAGCTGCTAAGTTTGACAGAAATACACAATATTGAGGTTTGCTTCCTTGCCTGGATGTAGCCTTGTTGTGGGATTTGAGGTTGAGGTGAGCAGCTATTTGAACTCCCAGACTGGGGTGGCCTAGTCCCTGTGCTTAGCCAAGATATGCCATGGTGGTTGTCTCACTCCATGAGCAGGGTCTTCTTAGGTCTGCTTCTTGGGGTAGGCTTTGAGGGCGAGCCAAGCTGCTCTTAAATGCCCTGGTGGTGCAAGTATAGTCCCTGTGCTTTGCCAAAATACTCTGTGGTAGGTGTCTCTCTCCTCAGTGGGAGGAAGTTGGGTGAAGCCTGAAGCTGAGCATGGGGGCTGAGCATCTAGGGATTTAAGCTAGATTGATCTTTCTACTGTGCTCCTGGGGTAACCAACTTAGCTTTGGAGGTGGGCTATGGTACTGGTACCTCTCATCAGGTGCCTCTGCTGACAGTAACACAGAGCTACCCCCAAGATACAAGCTGGCCACTGGGAGCAACACCTCCTTTCTTTGCTTGTATTTGACCCCAGCTGGCATAGTCATGCCATAATCCCATGTTTCCCATGAGATGAGACCAGACTGGGCTTCCTGAGAGGCATCTTGGAATGCTAGTTAAGCTGGATGGCCACCTTAGGTTTTATTTTTCCACTTTAGAAACTGCAGACCCAGGGGAATCCTCTCTGTGGCATTGTGCCCATTAGGGGAGACCGAGGGGTAGCACAGTCAGAGTGACACTGTTCTGTTACCCATCTAATGTAGTTTTTATGCAGTTCTGTCTCAGGTTTGTTTACAATTTTGGAGTTTTCACCAAGATGGTCTTGTATGTAAATAGTTGCTAGTTGACCTTTCTTTTGGAAGGGAAGAGCTGAGATGTCCTATTCTGCCATCTTGCTGATATCATTCCCTTTGTTTCAAAATGTTTAATATAAAGCTGTTCCCTAGATTAATTGCTTCTAAATGTGAAGGGTATATTATATTGCAAAAATATAAACTTGGAGTCACATCAAAAGAAAGAAGAAAAGAAAAACTACTTTAAATGAATTATGAGGTCAAATATATGCTCCAAAATATTTTTTTCTTTTGCAACGTAAGGATCAATTCAGAAAAAAGAAAACGTCTGCAGGGGGCCTTTCTTAAATGTTATTTTTTCATAATTTTTATCCACGATTGTTTCTTGTATTTAGTTGTATTTTAAGCAGCTTTACTAAACTATGATCGACATACACTAAACTCAAACATTTGACAAATTTTGACATACACACACACACACACACACACACACACACACACACACATCACTACAGTAAAAAAATGAGAATATCCTTTTCCCGAAAGTTTTCTCTTGCCCCTGGTAGTCTCTTGCACCTGACCTTTCCTGCCACCTCTCCCTTCCAAAAACAGTATATACTCTTTCTTTTTCTGGATTCTTTTATTTTTGTCATCCAGAATAAATATTTGGAGACTTATCCAAGTTGTAGCATGTTATTGATAGTTTATTGTTCTTTGGTGTTGTGTGGTATTGCATTGAATGGTTAGACCATTGATGGATATTTGGGTTGTTTTGTTTTTGGCTATTACAAATAAGGCTGCTATGAATGTTTATGTACAAGCTTTTATGTGGACAGGCGTTTTAATATTTATTGGGTAATACTTAGAAATGGAGCAGTTGGTAGGTATATGGTAGGTATACATCAAACTTAAAAAGCTGTCAAAATGTTTTCCAAAGTGGCTGTGCCATCTTACATTCCCATCAGCAGTATATGCGAATGCATATCACACCACATCCTCTCCAGCACTTGCATGGTCAGTTTAAAAAACACTCATATAGTCTAACAGGTGAATGGTGGTAATTCCTTGTAGTTTTAATTTGCACTTCTTTTGTGACCAAATACGTATAGCATTTTTTGTCATTCATAGATCTTCTGTGGTAAAGTCCATATTCAAAACTTTTGACCATGATTTCAATTGGGTTGTTTTTTTTTCTTTTCATATTATTGAAATTTAGGAGCTATTCATATATTCTGGGTCCATCTCCTATATCATATATATAATTTTCAAAATGTTTTCAGTCTGTGGTTTATATTTTAATTTTATTTAATTTTTTTTTGGGGGGGTAGACAGGGTCGTGCTTTGTCACCCAGGCTGGAGTGCAGTGGTGTGATCACAACTCATGGAAGCCTCAACCTCCTGAGCTGAAGTGATCCTCCCACCTCAGCCTCCTGAGTAGCTGGGACCACAGGTTCACACCACCACGCCTGCATGGCTGATGTTGTTATTTTTTGTAGAGACAGGGTCTCACTATGTTGCTCAGGTTGGTCTTCAACGCTTGGGCTCAAATGAGTCTCCTACCATGGCCTCCCAAAGTGCTGGGATTACAAATTTGAGCCACTGTGCCTGGCCTTAATTTTCTTAATAATGTCTTTTGAAGAGCAGGAGTTTTATGTTTTGTTAAAGTACAATTTATTACTACTTTCTTTACGGCTCATCATTTTGTCATCTGTAAGATATTGTTACCTTATCCAAGATCACTGAGGTTTGTTTTTTTCTTTTTTTTTCCTGGAATTTTTAAGGGATTTGGCTTAGTCTTCGGGAGGTGGAGGGAGAACGAAGATCCTAGAGAAATAGTGATGGGGTTATATTTGGCTGAGGCTGCAAAGAAGATTGGTGGGGGTTCTGGAAAGATCAGGGGTCTTTTTCAAAATGATCATCAGCGGTACTCTGGGGATGTGTGAACAACTCAGAAGGAATTCCTTTGACCACTTGGTGCTGTTTAAGAGGCTACAACTGGCTGGGTGCAGTGGCTCAGGCCTGTAATCCCAGCACTTTGGGAGGCCGAGGCGGGCGGATCACCTGAGGTCAGGATTTCGAGATCATCCTGGCCAACATGGCAAAACCCTGTCTACTAAAAATACAGAAAAATTACCTGGACATGGTGGCACACACCTGTGTAATCCCAGCTACTTGGAGGCTGAGACAGGAGAATTACTTGAACCCGGGAGGCAGAGGTTGCAGTGAGCTGAGGTCGTGACACTGCACTCCATCCTGGAGAGCAAGACTCTGCCTCAAAAAACAAACAAACAAACAAAAAAAGAGGCTACTATCAAGGCCTAGCCATTTTCAGTTCCCAGAGATACAGGGAAATGGCAGCAGAACTGGCCACTTTTAAGGAATCACAAAGGCTAAGCCAACAAACATCTCAGTCTTAGTTACTTAACTAGCATTAACTCAGATCTGAAGATGAGGGGGCCTCCCTGATGGGCAGGAACTTGGTTTGATCATAGAACCCCAAGAATGAGCTAGAATTTCCTGCTAGCTTTGCAATATGTAAACTTGGTGCCAAGTTAATGCAGAATTAATTTAAAGAAAACAAGAAAATGCAATATCTTTCATACCTCGTAGTTGCAATATTAAAACTAATACACCATATATTATATAAATTAATTCCAAGTTGCATAATTTCTTTATACTGTTCTTCTCAGAATGGTGGTCTAATCTAGGTCTATAATTTGTGCTGGACCCCGGGCAGTGACCTGAAAAAGTTGGTACTTTCAGATTTTGAATATGTTGTCTCAGAACATTTTCTCTCCAGCTTTGCTAAGGACACTTCTCCCCTCAGCTTTCAGTACCCGTCCCTCTTTCAGGCAAGGTGAGTTAGGCTCACAGTGAGCTCCGCCAGCTGTGGCTGGGTGTATTTGTGTGTCTGTGTGTTGTGGTGGTAGCAGCATCAGTTATGTTTGTTGCAGATCAGCTAACTCTGGTAAGAAGTTTCGAAGGTGGTTGCTATTTACTTTTTCACTTTTTTTCTGTTCCACCTGATAATTTTTCAAGTTAATTATTTATGCTGCAGAAAAATTATAATGGGTTATGAAAGCAATTCTGTGCTGTATCAGCTTTCTATTTTCTCTTTTGATCAAATATCACTATATTTAATAAATATTTTTTCACAATTTGCAGTTTAGGATTGGAGCCACTCCTCAGTTTTATTACGGATGGAAGTCTAGTTTCTGGTTTTTGTATGTTTAAATAGGTCTCCATAGGTTTTAAGAATATGTCTGATACGATTTTAACAAATCTTTAGCCTCTGGAGTATGTCTTTTGTGTGTGTGCCAATACTACTAAGAACTTAGTTTCACTTGAAAACACATATTTTTATGCCCTCCATCCCCACTCCACCCCATCATTTTTCCTGCGAGCAGCCAAAGCCATAGACGGAGTAGGAATTTAAATGTAACTTACAAATGCTGTCCTTCTCGTTCCTCCTCCTGTGGTGATTTGTCCCAGGCCGCCACCTCCTCTTCTGAGTCCGTGTCAATATCAGTTAACAATGTTTCCCCAACACTCCAGATTGGTTTTAGTGTGTATGAGCGCCACCTCACGGATTAGCAGAACCGTTTCTCATTTAAGAGGTGACAGTTGAATAGTGAATGAGTTGAATCAGGTTGATGTAGGTTTCTACTGGATTTTCACTTTTCTACCTATAAAAATGAGAAAAATGAGAGATAGCTGGAAAATGACCAGAGACCGCCTCTGGACACTGTATGAGCTGCTTATCCCTGAGGCTGACACTGTGTCACTGACTTCACTAAGATCAAACACAGAGTTGGATTTGAACCCACGTCTCTTTTATTTCAGAAGTACATTACATTAGATTTTGTATTTACTGTTTTCTTCTGTTACTCTAATGGAATAGGCTATGGTCATAGACTATAGTAATTAAGACATACTTCTGAGGTATAAGTGGGTATGGAATAATAATGCTACTGCTTTTCAGTAAGTGAATTAATTTGACATGGGAATTCACCATTGGCCATTTTATAAACAAATTATAAGGGACTATCTTGCAGAAAATTCAGTCCAAAGCTTTGATTAAAACAGGGTAATAACAAATAAATATATGCAAATAAAACTTAGGAATAGAGAAGGTGACATGTGACCAAACACTGCATGAAATTTCTGTTAGCACCTTTAACACATATATCCCGACTTCTAATTTTTTCTAAAAACCCATTTATTTTCATTTATCTATTTTTTCCAGACAAAATCTCGCTGTGTCACCCAGGCTGGAGTGCAGTGGCGTGATCTCGGCTCACTGCAAGCTCCGCTTCCTGGGTTCACTCCATTCTCCTGCCTCAGCCTCCTGAGTAGCTGGGACCACAGGCGCCCATCACCATGCCCGGCTAATTTTTGTATTTTTAGTAGAGACGGGGTTTCACCGTGTTAGCCAGGATGGTCTCGATCTCCTGACCTCAGGTGATCCACCCTCTTTGGCCACCCAAAGCACTGGGGTTACAGGCGTGAGCCACTGCGCCCGGCCTTTAATTTTTTTATGAAAGGTGATTTTCATATACAGTCACAATACATGGGCATTTGTATGATTGATTATTCAATAACTTGCAAATGATACTGTCAATACTTTTTCGAAAGGAAACAATGCTCTTTGCTAACAGAAGAGTTGATCTGGTATTTTCTAATCTCACTTGGAACAGTGAGATACTTAGGAAAGATCTTCTTCTTGGACTAAACATAAAGACTTTAAAAAACTTCAAATTATAGTGGTTATGACTTTTTAATAAATATGACTTTATTAGATACATTTTGAAGGGACTTGCGTCTTCTAGAACTGTAATAAAAGAGCAGTCTACCATGTGTTTTAAACCAGTTACTTTGAATGTCAGCTGATGGCTTTTAAAGCTCTGAACAGTTAGAACTGAGCTGTATTTCTGAAATTGATGGACTGTCCACATGGCCTAGAGCACATTCAAATGATGCTCCTAAATAAGCTTCCAGTTATCACAGAGGCACATGCAAACAGGCAGAAATTTCACATCCAGTCATGGTACAAGAGGAGAAAATTCTGCTTGTATAACGGAAATGATAACCTTGAAATACTTGAGCACTCATCTTTGAGGAAAGCAGAAAGACCCGAAACCTATCATATGATGAGCCCGTGAAGCCTAGAATCACAGGGCAGCATTCATTTCATGGGATCTAGCAAAAGAGGATCTAGATGATCATTCCAAGTTCTATGCAGCTGGTTAATCATCCCCATTTTATATTTAAATGTATGCAATAGGTGTCTTTACATGAGAAGGCTTTAAATATAAGTAATTTGTAGGCACAATTCTTTACCAAATATTTAAACACAATTTCTAAAATTATTCAAGGTTTTATCCTATTGCACATTTAGACTGTATTTCTTTTTTTTTTTTTTTGGAGACGGAGTCTCGCTCTGTTGCCCAGGCTGGAGTGCAGTGGCCGGATCTCAGCTCACTGCAAGCTCCGCCTCCCGGGTCTACGCCATTCTCCTGCCTCAGCCTCCCGAGTAGCTGGGACTACAGGCGCCCGCCACCTTGCCCGGCTAGTTTTTTGTATTTTTTAGTAGAGACGGGGTTTCACCGTGTTAGCCAGGATGGTCTCGATCTCCTGACCTCGTGATCCGCCCGTCTCGGCCTCCCAAAGTGCTGGGATTACAGGCTTGAGCCACCGCGCCCGGCTAGACTGTATTTCAATTGAAAAGTGCACGTCAAGTTGAAAGGTGTGAAATTATTTTTTAAGCCGGTACTATAAATTTATATGCCAGAAATATAGGGTCACTTTCCCTAGTCATAGCAAACGTTCAGGTACCAAGTTAACTTTTTAAAAACCTTTTTTAGAAGATCCATGGAAATCAGCTGTCACACTGCAGCAGGACTCAGGAGGCCTAAAATGTGCATTCCTGATATATTAAGTTGTTTTAATATAAGGTAGAGTAACACAGTGGAAAACAGACTGCATAGGGAGTCAGAACCATAAGCAGCTCTGTTCACTCAATGTTTTTAAAACATTTTTTAAAAAATGTTTAAAAATGTTTTAAAATGTTTAAAAATGCTTAAAAATGTGTTTAAAATGTTTTTAAAAACAAAAAGTGAACCACCTTTGTTCACCAATGTTTTTAAAACTTTGGGTACGATTTAGTGTTTTGGAACTTTACCTGCTTATCTGCAACATGAATTTAATACTGTTATCATAAAAACTGCATCTAAAAAGAAGATGCACTGAGGCGATGAGTCATTTACAACTGTGGGTAGGCAAGATTTTCTTGTTCCCCGTACCTCATTAACTCATTAGTGCAGGATATAGATTGGATTACATTTGCTAGTGAGTAACTCTGTGTTAACATGCCTTTTTCCATAGCTGTGACTTTCTCCTGTCCCTGCAGTGCCACCACAAAAGCCCAGTCAGTGGATGGCTTTAGCCAGTGTGGCAGCCGGGAGCGTGAAGCTTCTGATTTTGCCAGGACTCAGGCCCGCTGTCTCCGCCACTGGGCTCAGGGTGCTCCCTTTAGTTACAAAATGACACCTTGTGGTGTGGAGCCTGTGCATATTTTGATTGCTGTTTTTAGTTAAAAATCATTTAGACCTAATGAGTTTAGGATAAAGGACTATAAATAGCCCATCTTATCTAAGTTTTCTGCAATGGAATCTGCCAGCTCATACCCAGCTAACAATGTGTCTTTCTATTATTTTTTGCACATAAATAGGCTTTGTGGATCTTGTAGAAAGAGGTGACTAGAGACTGGAGCAAGATTCAGGTCTTCCTGGATGCCCTGCTAAATGTCATACGATTACATTGGTTAAAGTCCTAATTCTTCATTAATATCAACATATGTGAGGGTCGGTTGCCTTCATGTATTTCTGATAGTAGTCATTAGTGCTGTTTATTATTAATATGATCATTTTATCCTTGATTTCCTAGTATGTTGAAGAAAAGTATGTTACTCAGTCAGCTTTGTGCTGTAGTATATTTGGTCCTTAAAAGTCCTTTAATTGCTCCCTGAATGTTGAAATTTCTTACTGTTCCTTCCAGGTCTTCTCTTTTCACTTTCCAGCATAATCTCATCTGTTTTTATGACATTAATTATCTCTGCGTTGATTACTTCTAAATTCATGTCTCCATGCTTAATATTTTATTTGAGATTCAGTTCCATATTGATGTGTCTACTGGATTCCCCAGAGGCATCTTAATATGGCTAGAAAATTCATTTTTATGGCCAGGCGCAGTGGTTCACGCCTGTAATCCCAAAGTTCTGGCTGCAGTGGGCGGATCATGAGGTCAGGAGTTCAAGACCGTCCTGGCCAACAAGGCGAAACCCCATCTTTACTAAAAATACAAAAATTAGCCAGGTGTGGTGGCGGCGCCTGTAGTCCCAGCTACTCAGGAGGCTGAGGCAGGAGAATGGTGTGAACCCGGGAGGCGGAGCTTGCAGTGAGCCGAGATCTCACCACTGCCCTCCACTCTGGGCGATAGAGCAAGACTCCATCTAAAAAAAAAAATAGATAAATAAATAAAAATAAGTGGGTTTTTAGAAAAAATTAGAAATTGGGATATTTGTGTTAAAGGGGCTAACAGAACCCGGGAGGTGGAGGTTGCAGTAAGCCAAAATGGTGCCATTGCACTCCAGCCTGGGCGACAGAGTGAGACTCCGTCCCCCCCAAAAAAGATCATTTTTATAACCACATACATTTATTTCACTTCCTGTTTGAATGAAGGAAACCAATGGCCTTATCACTTGCATTTTCATTCTGATCCAGTCTGCTCCGTTCTGTCACATGTCCTCTTGTTCACCTGCACATCCATGTAGTTGCTGAGTTTCAGGCTATTCCGTCTCAGGGCAGAGCCACTGCTCTGACTTCCACTGCTTCACTTCAGACCCTTATCAGTTGCTGCCTTTGTTATTCCAGGAAACTGCTCTCTGCTTCTAGTCTTATCACAGCTGGGAGGCGGGTTCTCAGCCATGTTTGCCCCCGACTTGGAAACAGACTCAGGGCTGTTGTGGGGGGCATGGTGGGAGTGAGACCGGCCCTCTGGGTTGTATGTGATCCTCCCCATCCTACCAGAGCTGATGCTGTCTTCAAAGCACCACCTCCCAGCAGGAGACCAACCAGCACAAAAATAGTGCATTAAAAACTAAAGCTAAGGACTCTCACAGAGTCCATTTCACCCCCATGCCACTTCCACCAGAGCAGGTGCTGGCGTCTGTGGCTGGGAGACCCACAGATGGTTCACATCACAGGACTCTGTGCAGACAACCCCCTTTACCAGCCTGGAGCCTGGTTGACTTGCTGGGTGGCTACATACAGAAGAGAGACAACAATCACTGCAGCTCAGCTCCCAGGAAGCCACATCTCTAGGAAAAGGGGGAGAGTGCTACATCAAGGGAACACGCATGGGATGAAAGACTCTGAACAACAGCCTTCAGCCCTAGACCTTCCCTCTGACAGAGCCTTCACAAACGAGAAGGTACCAGAAAACCAACTCTGGTAATATGACAAAACAAGGTCCTTTAACACCCCCCAAAATCACACTAGGTCACCAGCAACGGATCCAAACCGAGAAGAAATCCCTGATTAACCTGAAAGGAATTCAGAAGGTTAGTTATTAAGCTAACCAGGTAGGGCTCCAGGGAAAGGCAAAGCCCAATTTAAGGTAGCCAAAAAAAAAAAAACAAAAAAACAAAAAAACAAAAAACAAGAAATGAGGGCAGAAATTTTCAATGAAATGGATAGCATAAATAAAAAAGAATCAAAACTTCAGGAAACAATGGGCACACAGAAATGCAAAATGCTCTGGAGAGTTTCTGCAGTAGACTTGAACAAGCAGAAGAAAGAACTTCAGAGCTCAAAGACAAGGTTTTCGAATTAACCCAATCCAACAAAGACAAAGAAAAAAGAATAAGAATATATGAACAAAGCCTCCAAGAAGTCTGGGATTTTGTTAAATGACCAAACCTAAGAAAAATTGGTATTCCAGAGGAAGAAGAGAAAAATAAAAGTTTGGAAAACATATTTGGGGGAATAATTGAGGAAAACTTCCCCAGCCTTGCTAGAGACCTGGACATCCAAATACAAGAAGCACAAAGAACACCTGGGAGATTCATCACAAAAAGATGATTGCCCAGACACATCGTCATCAGGTTATCTAAAGTTAAGACAAAGGAAAGAATCCTAAGAGCTGTGAGGCAAAACAAACAAACAACAACAAAAAAAAAACAGATAACTTCTAAAGGAAAACTTACCAGATTAACAGCAGATTTCTCAGCAGAAACCCTACAGGCTAGAAAGGATTGTGGCCCTATCTTAAGCCTCCTTAAACAAAACAATTATCAGCCAAGAATTTTGTATCCAGCAAATCTAAGCTTCATAAATGAAGGAAGGATACAGTACTTTTCAGACAAACAAATGCTGAGAGAATTTGCCACTACCAAGCCAGCACTACAAGAACTGCTAAAAGGAGCTCTAAATCTTGAAACAAATCCTGGAAACACATCAAAACAGAACCTCTTTAAAGCATACATCTCACAGGACCTATGAAACAAAAATACAACTAACAAAACAAAGCAAAACGAAAAACCGAGGTATACAGGTGACAATAACACAATGAATGGAATGATACCTCACATCTCAATACTAGCATTGAATATAAATGGCCTAAATGCTCCACTTAAAAGATACAGAAGTGCAGAATGGATAAGCCTTCAGCAACCATCTGCTGCCTTCAAGAGACTCACCTAACACATAAGGACTCATAAAATCTCCTGCTAATTTCTCCTCTCCTTTGCTCCCCAATCCTATACTAGAAAGCAAGAATGTTAATCTCTTCCTTAAAATTGCCTTTGCTTCCCATCTATTTGATAAAGTCTAAATTACTTACCTTATGCATGGTTTTTAGTTGTGTGTTGCCTACCCAATCCTCTGACCTCATATTCCCAATGTTTATGTCATTGACCATGACTTGGAATGTTTCATTCCTTATATTATGCCTTCCTTAGACCTTCCCTCTGATTATCCCTTCCATCTGGACCTTTCCCTTCCTCATTTGGCAATTCCCATTCATTATTTAAGGCTCGGCTTAATTTACTCCCTTGTGGAGCTCTGCCTTATTACTCCCTAGTCAGTTGCTCCCTCCCCAGCACTGTCTCTCGGCCTGTATCATAGCACCACACCATCTGCTGACTTGTCGGCCTGGCTCGTGATATCTTGAGGCCTTTAATCAAGTCTTATTCTTCAATTATGATCACAGTGTTTGCTACATAGTAGAAGATAAAGAAATACCTATCTGTTGGATGAATGGTCAAGTAGCAATGAACTTTGCCTATTCTTTTCTAACATAAGTAACTTTAAAATACCTTCTTTTACTCTCATTGAAGGTGTTTAAAATACCTTCACCACAATTTTACTCTCATTGAAAGTATTTTAAAATGCTTTCAATTCCTCAGCCTTCAACATCCATCTCAGCCCCCAGTTCCACTGCAGATGCAACTATTTTTAAGGCAACTTTTTAGCTATATTGTAAATACTGAAAATTAAAAAAACTATTTAAAATGAAGATCATTCAGGAAAATTTACTATTTCATTTGCATTTAGTTCAATATGCCAATCTCATGTGCTGTATTTATAAAATTCTTTAATAAGCATCACTAATATATTTATGAGATGCCATTAATTACTGCCTCTATAAAAGGCTAGTGTCAAAGGTAATGTTACCTCAAAATCTGAGATGTTTAAGTTCTAAACTTTTTCAATTTTTTTCCGATAATCAAGAATCTACATGTTGGATGTTTTACTGTAAAATATTGCTGAGTAACATTTAACATGGATTTAAAGCTGGACACCATACATTTATTATGGTGTAAATTAGCTTCTTTATAGGATTTTGTCCAAAGTTGTTCGATAACATGGGAGTTGGAATGAATGGGATGTACTCAATAACTATTTTTAATCTATTTAGGTATGAATGACCAAATAAATGGGTGGATGGATTTCTAGGCACTATCTTGAGAGACAAAAGATTAAGAGTAACTAAGTTGAATTTCCTTACTTTGGCAAAGGCTATCCCTTAAACAACTAACGTATTGTCAGAAAGTGATTTAAACTATGTTCATGCAGCAACAAGCATCTGTTTTGTAAATAACCAGAACATTTTGTTCAGATGGCAAAGTGGTATCTTCAGTTTAGAACTGACCAGCCTTTGGTGAAATGCTTCTAATTAATCTAATTGCTTAATTAAATCTGTGCTCGAGGGATATTTTTTTCAACCATAGCCTCCTAATTGTTTATCAATGAGTATGATTCACATTCTACTTTATCTGTGAGCTCCTTCTTGAGCTCCTTAAAGATAGCCGAAGACGGGAAAAGAGGTTTTAGAAACACTGCTTCGCTTTGAATGGACATTAGTCGATGGGTAGAATAGAAGCTGGCAAGCCACAGTATTTCTAAATAGAGCACAGCCAACCTTAAGCTTCATCTTAGCATGAAACATAGAGCCTCCTTCCTATGCGATTCAGGAAGCACTTTCCATCACTGTGGCCATCCCTCCAGCTCTTTCACCTCTGTTCCCCTGTTTCTGCTCTTGTTTCCATATTCTCTCTGAAACTCTCAAAAATACTTTCTCCTCCCTTTCCATATTTTCTTCCCGTAATTTTCTTTTCTTTCCTTTCCTTTTTTTTTTTTTTTTTGAGACAGAGTCTTGCTCTGTCACTCAGGCTGGAGTGTAGTGGCGCAATCTCAGCTCACTGCAACCTCTGCCTCCCAGGTTCAAGCCATTCTCCTGACTCAGCCTCCTGAGTAGTTGGGACTACAGGCGCCTACCATCATGCCCAGCTAATATATATATACATACATGTTTTATTTTTTATTTTTAGTAGAGGTGGGGTTTCAACATGTTGGCCAGGCTGGTCTTGAACTCCTGACCTTGTGATCCACCCACCTTGGCCTCCCAGAGTGCAGGGATTACAGACATGAGCCACCATGCCCAGCCTTCTTCATGTATTTTTCAAATTAGCAATTTATGGTTTTTGAAATTGAAAATAACATCCAATAGATGAACAGTATATCATGCCAGAAGCCTTGCTTTCAACACATTTGCATTTGCTTTAGATCATCGTTTCTTCTCCTGATAATCAAGCCTGACATTTCTTACTGTGAAAATAATTTTCTCTCATCAATCTTGTTATCTCAGCTACATCTCTTAATGTTGATTACAACCAAATCCATGTTTACTGAACTCAGTCATATGTTCTAAGTGAGCTAATAAGTGAAAGGCATTTAATAGTTGGCTTGGTACATACTAACTGATATGAAAATTTCAGCTATTACTGTTACATCATCATCAATATCATTATTATTATTATTCTTATGTTTCTATTAGGTTGCCTCAGAGTAAATCAAAATCATATAACCAAATGTTTCAATCCTTATGTGTATGTTTTTTAATGTAAATTCATAGTTCCCACTCTCATACTTGTCATTCTTCCTTTTATGCTCTGCATTGAACCACCGTTAATTTCTTACCAACCTCTGTTACATCTCTTGTATTCATTTTCTCTTCTCCATGTGGATCCCATTGACTTTGGTTTAAATTCATTTCATTTCACTGGGATTCTTCTCTAGATGCTCAACTTTTTCTTCATATTATAATTCATCTTATCTGTGGCAACCAGTTTATTTTTTAAAACATCGTTCTGTTTACACAACTTCTCACAAGCTTCCAAGTCCCCATTGCCCACTGAATGAAGTTCACAGTCCTTCATGTGACACTGAAGAACCTCAGTCTTCTGCTTTCAGATAATGTTTCCGGCGTGGTCACCTGCCATTTTCTTTCACACCTCCTAGAGTGTAAAGGATCTGCATAGTACTTAATGCTCTTTCATTCAGTGACTCTGTAATGAAGTGTTCCTGGAAGGCTGGTTCTAGTTTAAGTGTCTTAACCCAATGACAAACAAGACTGAACGATCACCGCTCTGTGATTAACATCACTTTGCTCATGCTCCCACCTCTGCTTCCCTCTCCAAGATGCTTTTCTTCTCATTCATCCACATTGGATTTATCTGGCGTGAAACTGATCATACATCTCTTATTTATGAAGTATTCTGGTCATTCTGACTGAAAGTCCTCTTTTTTTTCTTCATTCGCATGGTATATATTTATATCTTTTTCATTGCACTTAGTCTTCTCACTGTTGGTCAGCTTTCTTTTCAGTGTTCAGGGAATACATGAAGATTCTCTGAACCCAGAACAAGGAATGCTGTAGCTTGGAATAGTCTTTCTAAATCCAGAGGCTGCTTTCTTCAACTGTGTGTGCCTTTCACAAGTTTCCAGCTTTTATTCGGAGCCAGCCAATGCTGTGTCTACTGGTACAAAAACAGACCGTTGTAAGGCTAAACGTAGAAATGCACTTAAACTGGAAGCAGTAACAGACATAGGTTAGTGTAAGTGCACATCCTACCCCATTATATTTTTTCTGTGAGTTTTGAATTTTGTATTCACTTTTATATTTCTGCAAATGGAAGATGGCAAAAGGGCTGTAAAGAGGTGAAGATCAGAAACTGCCTCAAATTTCAAGGCAAGAAAAGGCAGATTTAAAAGTTAGCAATATGCATCTGATTGAAGGAAAAGTGACATATTTGCTTGAGGTATGTATGTAATAGATTTCACTGACCGCTGCACGGAATATGTGTAGATACAGCTGATGTTGCAACCGTATCTTAAAAACTCATCCTTTAAAAAAATAATTTCAGCATTACAGATATGCTTTTTCTTCATTTCTTCTCATACCATTTTACCACCTAGTTACCAATTTGCTGAAAATGTAGTTTCACAAGAATCCTGATGTGCAGAGCACAGGTTTCCTTAGCGCAAGGTTGTGTGTATGTTCCGAAGTGGAAATATAGTCTCTTTAAATGACTGGATTCAGGGGAGCTGGGTTTACTCTAAAGGGAATTTTAATAGCTATTTTTCAATGAACATAGACCATCTCCTTTGGATTAGGTTTAACTATTAATATAATTTGACAAGGAGGTAAGAAGCTCATGCCTCATCTTCATCTGCTGTCTGAAGTAACTTAAAACAAAATCAAAGAAAAGAAGCAGTAAGGTGTTGCTGCTGGAAAATTCTGTCAGAAAATGCTGTTACTTTTGAAATTATTTATAGAGAATTCACTAAAGTCAACTATTTCAATACTATTTTTATGTTAACAAAGGTTATCAATGATAAGATGAGCCAATTATAATAGTCTGTTATAATTTAAAATTAATCACCGGTTATCTTTTCAACGTATTTTACCTGTCCAGGAGAGCAGCATATCTGCAGTGCTTAAGTGTGTAGTCTCTGAAGGCAGGTGGGAGGTTTGAATTCAGTCTCTAGGGTCCGTATTTCTGTGACCTTGGATGGCACAGAAGGCTTAATCTTTGTCTAAGCCCTGACTTCCTCAATAGTAAAATAGGCATAATAATTCTACTTACCTCAAAGTTAATACTCTATAGGCTGGACACAGTGGCTCACGCCTGTAATCCCAGCACTTTAGGAGGCCGAGGTGAGCAGATCACCTGAAGTCAGAAGTTCAAGACCAGCCTGGCCAACATGATGAAACCCCATCTCTACTAAAAATACAAAAATTATCCAGGCATGGTGGCGTGCACCTGTAATCCCAGCTACTCAGGAGGCTGAGGCAGGAGAATTGCTTGAACCCGGGAGGTGGAGCTTGAAGTGAGCCGAGATAGCACCACTGAACTCCAACGTGGGCAACAGAGCGAGATTTAGTCTCAAATAAATAAATAAATAAAAAGTTAATACTTTATGAATTTTAGCTCTTACTATTTATTGTTAAGAAAATATTCAACATTTTGGAGGAAATGATTATATCTTTCAACAGTCTTGTGACTTTTCTGGATATCTGCTATTTGATGCACTTTTAAAAATCAAAATATGTAACATATTTTTACCTTACTAATCTAGCATACCATTTAAATATACAACCAGTGTTTCTTCTCTTGGCTAATAAGTGAACGATAATGATAATTCAACAACTACATGATTTATTATCTGACCTGAGGTTTAACTTTAAATGTAAATATCATTTTTAAGATATTTTAAAACAGCCTTTATTTTTAAAGCAGTTTTGTGTTCATAGCAAAATTGAGCAGAAACTAGAGTTCAAATATATCCCCACCTCCAAACATGCGTAGCCTCTCAACTGAAAGCATTTTCGTTGAAAGTTTAATGAGTGAGGGTTGCTTGCTTTTACATAGTCTACTGTCTATGTATTTTTAAAAATTGTAGGCTGGGCGTGGTGGCTCACGGCTGTAATCCCAGCACTTTGGGAGGTTGAGGCAGGTGGATCACCTGAGGTCAGGAGTTCAAGGCCAGCCTGGCCAACGCAGTGAAACCCTGTCTCTACTAAAAACACAAAAATTAGCCGGGCATGGTGGTGAATGCCTGTAATCCCAGCTACTCGGGGGGCTGACACAGGGGAATCGCTTGAACCTTGGAGGCGGAGGTTGCAGTGAGCTGAGAACGAGCCAGCCTGGGTGACAGAGCAAGACTCCATCTCAAAAATAAATAAATAAAAAATAAAATAAATAAAATTATGTTAATAGATGTTACCATATATGTTCTGGTTAAAAACCTGAGAAAGTACTTTATTACATTTGAGGAATAGATTTCGGAGTATTTCTACTTCAGGCAATAAGAAATATTGATCAAATCTAAAAAAATTGCATCATTAGAAAAAGCATTTGATACTTTGTTTATCAATATATTTGTGAACATAAATGCAGTTTTTTTGATCAGATGACATAGTATCTATTTCCTTAATCAGTGGGTTAGAATATAAAATGTGAGTGATTACAAAATAACTTGTTTTTCTTGGAAAAAAATTAGCAACTCTTGTAAAATGCACCTGAAAAAGGAGAAAGTGTGCTACAAATGAGAATAAAAACGCTGACTGGCTGCACAAATACATTATGTATTAGCACACAAAAACCGTCTCACCTAACCAGGGAACTCCTTCCATTCTATCAGGCCTTCCTCCCAGAGCACGTGCTTGCCTTTTAAATCATCAATGATTGCTGCAGCTTTAGTGAGACTGAAAGGGTTAAAACTGAAGCCCAGCCATTCCCTCTCTCACTTCTGCAAATGCAGCTCAGCTTGCCCTTCTCTGGTCTATAACAAATGTCCCCAGCTCTTTCCTCTGGGGTCTTCTCTGGTTTGTATGGCCAGTCCCCAACCTGCCTCCTGAACTTCCATGCAACAATTTCAGAGTCTCAGCAGAGTAAAGTCTTAGCATAGGTGTTCTGTGAGCTTCAGGGCTCAACCCCTCATGAAACTTGGCCTGAATCTGTCAGTGGATAGAAATTTGATTTCATATTTAGAATCAGCAAAACTATTTGTTACAAGTTTCCAGAGTGGTTTTTTTTTTTTTTTTTTTTTTTTTTTTTGAGACTGAGTCTCGCTCTGTCCAGTCCAGGTTGGGGTGCAGTGGTGCGATCTTGGTTCACTGCAACCCCTGCCTCCAGGGTTCAAGCAATTCTCTGCCTCAGCCTCCTGAGTATCTGGGATTACAGGTGCCCGCCACCACGCCTGGCTAATTTTTTTGTATTTTTAGTAGAGATGGGGTTTCGCCGTGTTGGCCAGGCTGGTCTCAAGCTCCTGACCTCAGGTGATCAACCCACCTTGGCCTCCCAAAGTGCTGGGATTACAGGCATGAGCCACTGCACCCAGCCTCTCAATATTCTTGATATTATATGTACGTGTATTTTCTTTGTATTTGAAACGTCATTAGAATGGTAATCAGACAACTTAGATGTTACATTATCTATACTAATCACGTCACATTACTTTATTGTTACTAGTTTCTGTGAATGTGTCTTGTCTTTTAAATTAAATCCAAAGCTCTTTGAGCCAGAAACTTTGTCTTGTATGAGGTTTGCTATGTAAATATTTGGAGGGAAAATTGAGTGACTCATTCTTTCATAAAACTGTTATATCAAAACACCACAGCTTCATGAAAACACATTAACTAGAAGTTATTACACGGGGGTTCAATCTCCAAATAGTGCATGTTGATTAAGTTCCATTAGCTCTGTGGCTTTAAGCAAGTTCCCTACTTCTCAAGACCTTATTTAATTCACTTTACAACAGGGTGACTGGGTCAGGTGACGTCTCCAGTATTCTCCCTTTTAAAGTTGTATCACTTTTCAATAAGAAAGTCTATTCTAAGAAAGAAAATATGACTCAAAGTCTGAATTTGCCCAAATACAAAACAGAGGTGAAAGTTAAAGCAAATCTTATTCATAAAGAGCACTATTAAATCAATTCCTTTTTGATGCTTGAACGTTTTCTCTGCTTGAATGTTCTGGGTACATATCAGGTTATAAAACGACTCATCTTTAGTACACTTCAGTGCCTGAGGGTATTTTCTTGGTAATCCATGTATTGAAATTTGACTCTTGATAGTACATGCCAAGCACATAGTTCCATAATACGATTTTTAAAAATTATAGATAATATCAGATGACACAATAGACGACATTTGGAAATAAATCACATTTTGACCACTTTTAACAAATACTCTTAAATCAATGTCAGGCATGAATCCTTAAAGTTTGGCCACAAAGATAATAAACACTTTATCAAATCTTTATCTTCATAATGTGTGCTTTTCTGAAGAACTTTTGTCTCTAACAGTGCTCTCAGAGAGCTACCAGAAAGGTTATTAAAATGAAAACTATGGTCAGTGTATAGTCAGGATACAAAACAAACACAAATAGTCACAGTTCATTTGCATCCATTTGCACAGTGCTTTTGTTTTACTTTACAAATAACTGATAGATTAGTGGAAATAATATTCAATCTCTTACGATTTGAAGAAAAGCGCAACTTTAATCTCAGAAAAAAATATTTCCCAGAGAATGTGAATATCTAATATGTTGTGCTATCAAAAGTTCTATCCCTTTATTTTATGTCCTTGCTTGACATTTAGTTGGGGTTTATTCAAGGATTATTTGATTGGAAAAGTGCCTGCATATTTGGATATTTAAATACATTTGATTTATGTCTCAAGTGACATTTGTGGAAAACACTTCCTGTTTTAGAAAGAGTCGGCATCAGGGAGGTCTCCACGGGGGAAGGCAGGGACGCAAATGAAGGACTGGCCACATGGAGTGTGTGTATCTCAGAGAAGAATGTGGCTGATCTCTGTAGGAAGAAAGATGTGCACAGGTGGGTCTGGTCTATGCCATGGGAATCCCAGTAACAGCAAGGAGGCCAATGTAACAGGGGTAGAGAAGCAAAGGAGACATTTGGAGAAGTTGCCATATATTAAAGCTTTTGTGGCCATGTTTAGACTTGGTTATAAGGGTCATAGGACACCACTGGTCTTCTGTTTTAAACACAGCAACCTCTCGCTGCTATAGTGGGAGGAAGGAGAAATATTAGCATCAGGCACAGGTGAACCATGTTTGTGTTTGAGAGGCAGATGCCACGCAAGATGTGATGTGCAAGGTCCATCTACGTAACTGTGAAGGACAAAGGGAGTGGGCACCTGGATCTCAAACTCTTCAGCCTCCAGAACTGTGAGGAAGACATTTCTGTTGTTCACAAACCACCCAATCTATGGTATTTTGTTACAGCAGCCAGAATGGACTAAGACAGATTGTTTACCTGGGTAGAAAAATCACCAGGAATAGTGACGGCGAGAAAAACAGCAAGCTAGACGCAAGAACCACCCATAATGAAGGGGATGGCAAATGACTAGGGAGAGTGACAGAAGGCCCAGTCCCCTGACATGAGCTTTGATGGAACTGACATGAGCTTTGATGGAACTGACATGAGCTTTGATGGAGCTTTTAGCGGGAACCAGAGCAAATGGGCTTGAGGCAGCCCAGTAGTGTGCAGGGTGTGAAAGGGAAAAACGGCCATCAGTTGACAGTGTAGTACTTTCCTAGGGCTTTTGTAGCAAAACACCACGAACTTGATGGCTTCAATCAACAAACATTTATTCTCTCACAATTATGGAAGCCAGAAGTCTGCAGTCAGCATCACTGGGCCAAAATCAATGTGTCAGCACTGTCACCCTCCCTTGGTGGCTCCATAAGGAAACTGGTTCCTTGTCTCTCAGCATCTGGTGACTGCCAGCATTCTTTGGCTTGTGGCCACATCACTCCAATCTTTAAGGTCAACATTTTTTGATCTCCCTCTGCTCTGTCTTCATGTCCCTTTCTCCTCTGTGTGCCCTAAAATCTCCCTCCTCGTCTCGTAACAGAATATGTGTGATTGCATTTAGGGTCCATGTGAACAATCCAGGACAATTTCCGCATCTTGAGAACTTAATCACATCTGCAAAGGCTTTGTTTTCTTGCCATATATTATGGTCACCTGCAAAGACATATGGGCCCCTGAGGTTTGATTTGAATATTGAGGCTGATGATGCCACACACAAGCTAAGGGGGTATGAAAGGTTCATTACTCACATACTTCAGGCTTCTGGAGACAGCAGGTTGGCCTCATAAGCAGATCCAATGTGACCTAAGAAAGCAAGGGAAGACTGGCCCGAGGTGTTATAATGGTTAGGGGTGGGGCTGGGGTGGGGTCAGAGTTCCCATGTGTGGGAAGGGCTTGTACGGTTTGACTCTCCCACCAGTGCAAAGGGAGGGGACTCCCTGCCTTTCCTGTTGGCTTATCCAGATGCGGGCATAAAGGGATTCCAAGGGGTGAGGTCTAGAAGCTGTCAGTAGTCAAACATCGAGAAATGGGGCCAGCCTGGTCCTGGTGGCTCATGCCTGTAATCCTAGCTGGGAAGCTGAGGCCCAGAACTTTGTGGGGCCCAGCACTTGAGGCCAGGAGTCCGAGACCACCCTGGCCAACATGGTGAAACCCTGTCTCTACCAAAATACACACATTAGCCAGGGGTGGTGGCACATGCCTGCAGTCCCAGTTACTTGGGAGGCTGAGGCAGGAGAATCACTTGAGCCCAGGAGGCAGAGGCTGCAGTGAGCCGAGCTCACACCGCTGCACTCCAGCCTGGGTGACAGTGAGACCTTGCCTCAAAAAAAAAAAAAAAAAAAAAAGGAGGGAGGCCAGTCTACTCATCACACCGTGTAAGGAAATTTCCCCAGGTTCTAGGGCTCTAGGGATTAGGAACTGGCTATCGTGGGGTGGGGGGTAGGGTCCAGCCTACCACAGGGAGTTATGAAACATCAGCAGGGTCCTCAAGGGGGAACTGAGGTTAGGGTTCGATCAGAAACAGAAGGGACGTATGAAAGAAATCAGCGCTATAGATTTTTATGTAGTCATCGATGAGCTGAAACGCATTTCCCTATTTTATCTGTTTTGTTCATTGCAGTGTTCTCAGCTGCTACAACAGTACTTGGAACATAGTCGGCGTTTGACATTGTTTCTAAATAAATAAATGAATAAAAATGGATGGCATTTCTAATGTAAAGAAGTTATTGGAAAATCACAGTGGAAAGTTGGATTTGAAATTTAGGCATCCTCACAAAGTTGATATGCGTTATTCCTTTAACATTCTGTAGCGTGGAAGGGAGATGGCAGGGGAAACTTTGGAGCTGGCATATCACTTTGTGACCCAAATGAATGAACAATGCTGAATTCATGGAAACCCCACCTAAAATTCTGAAACGGAACATCCCGCCTCCCATCTGACTTTGCTTTATCTGTTAGCGTTTTCCAGCCCTGTGTCTCACCCCGACCGCCTGCTCTGTTGTGGGTCAGTAAACCACCTTTCCAACCACTCTGAATACGCCACAGATGTGTCCTACCAACAAACGTCTTCCTGGTGGTGCCCTTTCACATTCAGGATCTACAATATGGATAGAAAATTTTATTTAAGCAGCTGTTCATAAGACACTAACTGAAAGATGTGCGTGCACGTGTGCGCGCACACACACACACGACGTACAGTGTCACAGAGGCTCTAGCTATGGGATATTGGACTTCCGAAGCATGCGGAAGGAGAAAGAGAGTGATAATTAGTCATTACATTAGAGCAAAACTCAAGATGGTTCCTGCACATTGTTTTTCTATAGTGAATAACTTTTTTTTTTAATTTGTTTTTTGAGACGGAATCTCGCTTTGTCGCCCAGGCTGGAGTGCAGTGGCATGATCTTGGCTCACTGCAACCTCTGCCTCCCAGGTTCAAGCAATTCTCCTGCCTCAGCCTCCCTAGAAGCTGGGATTCCAGGCACCCGCCACCATGCCTTGCTAATTTTTGCATTTTTAGTAAAGATGGGGTTTTACCATGTTGGCCAGGCTTGTCTTGAACTCCTGACCTCAGGTGATCCTCCTGCTTCAGCCTCCCAAAGTGGTGGGATTACAGGCGTGAGCCACTGCACCCAGGCCCCTATACTGCGTAACTTAATTACCACAAAACATGCACTAGCTCTTCCTATTTCCTCCCACTGCACGCTTAATTACCAAGGGACTCACTTCCAAGGTCCTTCGCCCTATTTCTTTTCTTTTGAAAAATATTCAGGGAATGAGAGCTGAGTATAAATTGTCATTAGCCCATATTCTTAGCCAGTCCTATATCTTTAAGATGGCCGATCTTGACTTGTTATTCAATGGGTGCCAAGCCAGCAAGCGAGCACGAGCGTGAGCAAGTACCTCATCTCGGATTTCCTTCCCCAAACACGAGGGGAAAGAAACAGTGTCTCCCACCGTGAAGGATGGCTGCGTCCTTAGTGCGAAGGTGTCCACCAGATCTGTCTTGTTCTACTGCCCTGTATTTTCTGATATCGCAGCTTGACCTCTCTAAATCTAATGGAAGGAGAAAGACTGAAGTCAGAGAGGCTTGTACGGAGCTTTGACTTTTATTGTTTGAAATGCAAGGGTCTGATATTTTTGTGTCTGGTCTCCTGTCAGGGTGCCACTGATGGGGCCTTCTGCTCTGCTGAGTGTAGCCTGTAGCCCTTCGGTGAGCACCTTAGCCTGCACAGAAGGCCCCTGCACTCAGCAGAGTCTTCAGGGAGAAGTTCACTCCTGGGCTTTCTCGGAGCCTGAGAATCCTCTTCAAGGCCTCAGTCTTCCATCTCTAGTCCTGCTCTGCCCTCTCTCTGGGTTCACTAAGATTCTGGATCTTCTAGGTTTTCACAGTGGACTTTTCCTTCTCATTGTGCCCTGCTCTGTGCTCTGTATTTGTGCAGCATGTTGTCTGAGCACTATGCAGAGTCTCCGCTCCCAACCCTCGTTTACCTCGCATTGTGAATGCACACTGTGATTCTGGGTGGCATGTCTCCGGAACTGTGCATTCCAGGATTCCGGTCATGAGATAAATAATGCTCACATGCTTCCCCGGGGAAGGACTAGGACTGACCCTGCTGCATGCATCTGAAGAGGTAATGATCCCTACAGTGTGATCCTTTTTGGGCAAGGCTTGTTAGTATCTGCTCTTTCCTTGTCGTGTAATAGGGAAAAGTCACTACAAGTGGGCACTTCCCAGTTTCTAATGTCCTGTTTTGCCTGGTCCCCTAAGGTACTTTGACCACTGGTTATGGACAAGGCTGTTGGCTGTTCTATTTTCAAACAGCAGTCGTTTGTTAGGAATAACTATCAATTTAATGGCGCCAATGGCCATCAAAACAAAGAAAATTACACAGTAAGTCTGTCTGTCTTTCACAAAGGGAATCATTTGCATCTCACTGTGGTACTGAGCGTAGCCATTTCACTCAACATGCTGGTAACCATCAGCCACACAACAGGGTGAACCAAGAATGCAGAGGGTATTTTGTGTTCAATATATTTGCTTTGGCCAAGGAAACACTTTCCGTAACATCACGTTTACTTTTTTAACTTTTATAGTACAGAGTGAACCATGTAGAAAATAGTAGCTGTCTTCAGAGATGGGAAGAGTCAACCTAGTGATGAATGAGGCACACATAGAAAGGGACAAGTGCACCCGAACACAGGTGGGGGTGGTCCCTGTTCCTCATGTCTGTGCCGTGCTTTCATTTGGGGGCTTCACAGTGCTTTAGAATAATGTGTTCATGGAATACAGAGAAAGGTGGCATGGGAGGAAAATGTTTTCATACAAAGCGAGGAAATTAAATATCACTTGATTAGACTGGGTATTTTAAGGGGGAAATTACTTGATTAAATTGCACCCCTGGAAGTTTGGTTTAGAATTCTGTTATCTAAGATGGATGAACATTTCCAAGGCCCTAAACTGTGTATTAGAAGAAAACCTTAATTGCATCAAAAGAAATGAAATGTTATATTTTTGTTATTAGTTTTTGAGTGCCTTTCAACCCAGAAGAAAACTAAACTTGATTTAAAAAAACAGCTTTATAACAAGATGTTAGAGGTGATAAATTTAAAGTTTGAATAGGAAGAGTGGAAAAGTTTAATTGAATTATGTTAGTAACTGGGTGTAAATGTCATATAATTTCCTAAAATTAAAGCACTTGCATATAGTTTGTGCTCTGATTGTTTACACATGTATCTATGTCTGTCTGTATCTATATCTATGGCTACATCTCTATAGCTCTCTATCTATTATATATCAATCATCTATCACCTGTTGATCATGTCTCTATTATCTCTCATTTATCTGTCATCTGCCTCAATCATGTCTCTATCAGCTATCAACCTATCATCTATTGTCTGTCCATCATCTTTTCTTACCTATAGTCTATCATCTGTTTATCATCAATCTGTCATATCTTTATCATCTGTCATGTATTTATCCATCTTATCTATCATCTATCTCTTTATCATCTATCACCTATTATGTATCTATCACCTATCTACTTGTATATCATCTATTTGTCATCTATCTTATCTATCATCTATCAATGTATCTATCATCTATCATCTATCTCATCTATTAACTACCTATCATCTATCTATCTAATCTATCTAATCTATCTATCTATCTATCTATCTATCTATCTATCTATCTATGTATCTATCTATCTATCTGCTGTAAGATGATGGATTGATGCTCTTAAATTACTGAGGACAAGAAAATGGTGTCCCCCATAAGTCTTTTAACTTCTTTCCTTTCCACTTTACAATGGAGATGTTGATCCTTCATTTCAAGAATAACTCTTCCATCTGTGACTTCCAATCTTTCTCCTTCCACCACTTCAGAAACTTTGTATAATTATCTCCTCCTCCTCTTCACCTCAGCTTTTCTCCCTCCGCCTTCTGGCTCCTTTTTCTTACTCTTTAAGCTTGTTCAGGCCCCCACAGCCTAAAGTGTTACACTCATCTCTCTTTTCTACCTTACCACAGATTTCACGAAGCAGTCTGCACCATCTCCTACCTTTTACCATTGAGTCCCCAAGGGCCTGTGTGTGCTCTGACTTGCACACACCTATTCTCCTGGAGCCAACAGCACGTGCCCTCTTCTCCTCTTCCTGAAACTTCTCTGCAGATGAGAGGCAGCCTAGATCTGTCTTCAGAGCTCTATCTCCAAAGCCAGACTGCCTGGGCTCTGATCCTGGCCCCAACACTTATTTTCTAGGTAAACTTGGGCAGTTTATTTAATCTTCCTTTTTGCTTCTGTTTCATCAACTGTAAATAGGAATTCTAATTTTATATACATCCTACAGGAATTGCATTTTTGAAATGTATTCGTAGGTGTAAAGAGCGTGGTCCAGGGCTAGAAACCACTGTAGGAAAGAGATGTTCCTTTCCACCTATTTAGTTATTCATTTAATGACAGGCTACAGGTATCACTCATTCTTTTTTTTTTTTTTTGAGACTGAGTCTTGCTCTGTCTCCCAGGCTGGAGTGCAGTGGCACAGTCTCGGCTCACTGCAACCTCCACCTCCTGGGTTCAAGCAGTTCTCTGCCTCAGCCTCCCCAGTAGCTGGGATTACAGGCGCCCATCACCACACCAGCTAATTTTTTTGTGTTTTTAGTGGAGACGGGGTTTTGCCGTCTTGGCCAAGCTGGTCTTGATCTCCTGACCTCGTGATCCACCTGGCTCAGCCTCCCAAAGTGCTGGGATTACAGGCGTGACACACCGCGCCCGGCCCTATCATCCATTCTTGATTGCAGGTCCTGTTGTGGCTTCCGTGAAAACATACTGCTGTGTTTTATTTCTGCCTCTCTTGTTACCCACCGTTATCAATCCCAGGCTCCTTTCTCCCATGCTCCTGCCTCTATATGGTGTTGCTGAGGTCCACCTTTCCTCGCTCATCCGTCACTACAGTTGCTAGAAGATTCCTGTTCTCAGGGTGACATTCACACGCATGACTCTCAAATCAAAGTAGCCAGCAGGACCTCCATGCTGTGATCAGATCTAGAATTTCCAAGCTGTCTTCTGGACATTTCTTTTTGAATATTTGAACCAACAGTTCTGTACTTTGACCATTCCCCTCCTTCCTTCCCAAGGCTTCTAGAGTCTGTGTTACCATTTGTGACTTTTCCATTAAGAAAAAATCTGTTAAGAGTTATTTCACCTAAAACAAGGCACATTATTATTTTTTAATTTGTAATAATTGTGTCTGTAGTCTTAAAAGCACAATGCTAACTCAGAATCATATAGGTATCTTTTTTTTGTTTTTTTTTTTTTGATTTTTGTTTTTGAGATGGAGTCTTGCTCTGTCGCCAGGCTGGAGTGCAGTGGCGTGATCTCGGCTCACTGCAACCTTCTACTCCCTGGTTCAAGCGATTCTCCTGCCTCAGCCTCCCAAGTAGCTGTGATTTACAGGCACCCATGCCACCATGCCCAGCTAATATCTGTATTTCCAGTAGAGACTGGGTTTCACCATGTTGGCCAGGATGGTGTTGATCTCCTGACCTAATGATTTGCCCACCTCGGCCTCCCCAGAGTGCTGGGATTACAGGCATGAGCCACCGAGCCCAGCTGGGATCTTGTTAAAGACACAGACCCCACTTAAGATCGGGGAATCAGAGCCTTTGGAGGCTTGGGAACCCGTGCTTTACCCATCACTTCACGTGGTTCTCATATACACTAAAGTGAGAGAACCATAATCCTGGGCAGCAGAGAGGATACTTTTTGTTAATTAAATACCACACTTTATTTCAAGATATTAGATTAGGTATTATTGACAGCTATTTGCAAAACCCAGGAAGGCATTTTATCAAAGTCTACTATTCATTTTCAGTTTGCTTCATTCCAACTTGCTGTGTATTTTAGTTTTGCTTTTGGTTTAAAGCAAAAGAACCAACTCTGACTAGATTTAAACAAAAAGCGAATCTGAGTGAACCTGTTGAAAGAACACTAAGCTCTCTCACAGAGATGTGGTAAAATAGAGAAGCAGGAGGGACTGGAGCAACTCCAGGTGCCTTGGCAGCGAATCTTCATGGATCCTCTCGCCACTGAATTTCCTTCCGTGGGACTTCAGCTCCAGTCACTTGCAACCTGTATTTCCACCCCCGCTCTCAAATTTAGTTGTATTTTTAAAAATCATTTTTAATTGACATGTAATTATTGTGCATATTTCAGAATAAAAAGTGATATTTCCATACATGGATATGATGTATAATTATCATATTATGGTAATTAGCATATCTAGCATCTGTGACACAAAGAATTTATCATTTGTGTTGGGAATATTCAAAATCCTCTTTTCTAGCTATTTGAAAATATACAATAAATTCTACTCTCTGCTTCTAGAGCTCAATGTTTTAGCTCCCATATATGGTTGAGAACATGTGGTATTTATCTTTTTGTGTCTGACTTACTTCATTTAACATAATGTCCTCCAGGCTCATCCTTGTTGCTGTGACAAGACTTCATTCTTTTTTTATGACTGAATAGTATATCATTGTGTGTAGTTACCACACTTTATCCATTCATTTGATGATACACTTTTAGGCTGACTCCATATCTTGGCGGTTGTGCATAGTGCTTCAGTAGACATGGGAGTGCAGATATCTCTTTGAGATACTGATTTTCTTCCTTTTGGATGAATAGCCAGTAGAGGGATTGCTAGATCATATGGTAGTTCTATTCTTAGTTTTTTGAGGAAACTCCATACGGTTTTCTATAATGGCCATACTAATTTACAATCCCACCAACAGTATGTAGGAGCTCCCTTTTCTCTGCATCTTCACCAGCATCTGTTATTTTTGTCTTTTTGATAGTAGCCATTTTAACTGGGATAAGAGAATATCTCATTGTGGTTTCGATTTGCATTCCCATAATGATTAGTGATGTTAATTTTTTAAATGTTCTTTTTGCCCATTTGTACGTCCCGTTTTGAGAAATGTCTTTCAGATTTTTTGACCACTGTAAAATCAGATTTTTTTGACTTTTTAATTCTTTTGCTGTTGTTTGAATTCCTTGTATATTCTGAACATTAATCTTTTGTTGGATGAATAGTTTGCAAATATTTTCTCCCATCCTACAGGTTGTCTTTCTATTCTGTTGATTACTTCTTTTGCTGTACATAAGATTTTCAGTTTGATATAATCTCATTTGTCTATTTTTATTTTTGTGGCTTGTACTTGTAAAGTCTTACCTATAAAATCTCCACCCAGTCTCATATCCTGAAGTGTTTCCCCTATGTTTTCTTCTAGGAATTGTATAGTTTTGGGTGTTAAACTTAAGTCTTTAATCCATTTTGAATTTATTTTTATGTATGGTGGAGGGGGGGGGTCTAGATTTATTCTTCTGCACATGGATATCCACTTTTCGACATTTTTGGTGACTTTGTAAAAAAGTCAGGTGACAGTAAATAAGGGAATTTATTTCTGGGATTTTTAGTCTGTTCCATTGGTTTATGTGTCTGCTTTTATTACCAGTGTCATGGTGTTTTGATTACTAGAGCTTTGTAGTATATTTTGAGGACAGGTGGTATAATACTTCCAGCTTTGTTCCTTTTGCTTAGAATTGCATTAGCTATTCAGGGTATTTTGTGATTCCATACAAGTTTTAGAATATTTTCTCTATTTCTGTGAAGAATATTATTGGTATTTTGCTAGAGAAACCAGTCCAACAGTCTCACAGATAGTTTGTTTCGGATAAGCATAGAATTTGATCCTTCTGTTCTTAAAGCTTGAAGCTTGCATTTATCTGTGTTCCTTCCTCAGGAATGACATTCAGGGCTCTCAAGAAAAGTATCGAAGAACTGAAACTCACCTGATCACCACATCCAGACAGTGAGATGCCAAACCCCTCATTCTTCATGATTACTTTCGTGCCCCTCCCTAGTTCCTCCCTTTTCTTAGACATTGTCACATTTCTTCCCTGCTTATATAAACCACTAGTTATAGCCAGTCAGGGAGCTGGATTTGAGACTAATCTCCCATCTCTTTTGCTGCAGCACTCAGTTAAAAGCCTTCTTCCTTGGCAATACTCACTGTCTCAGTGATGGCTTTCTGTGTGGCAGCAGCAGGACCGAGACTGAACCCCTGTGCTTTGGTAGCAATAGGAATTGCACTAAATGTATAGCTTGCTTTGGCCGGGCGCAGTGGCTCACGCCTGGAATCCCAGCACTTTGGGAGGCCGAGGTAGGCAGATCACAAGGTCAGGAGATCGAGTCCATGCTGGCTAACACAGTGAAACCCCATCTCTATTAAAAATGCAAAAAAATTAGCCAGGCATAGTGGCGGCGCCTGTAGTCCCAGCTACTTGGGAGGCTGAGGCGGGAGAATGGCGTGAAATCGGGAGGTGGAGCTTGCAGTGAGCCAGGAGCATGCCACTGCACTCCAACCTGGGTGACAGAGTGAGATTCCATCTCAAAAAAAAAAAAAAAAAGTATATCTTGCTTTGATTAAGATGGTCATTTTAACAATATTGACTGTCCCAATCTGAACATGGAATTTTTCTTTTTTTGGTGGGTGTGTCGTCTTCAATTTATCTCATTGGTGTTTTGTAGTTTTCATCGTAGAGGTCTTTTATCTCCTTGGTTAAGTTTATTTCTACGTACTTTATTTTATTTTTTGTCACTATTATAAATGGGATTGCTTTTTTGATTTCTTCAGCTAGTTTGTTATTCGTATATAGACTTGCTATTAGTTCTTATATGTTGATTTTATATTCTGCAACTTTACCAAACTCATCGATCAGTTCCAAGAGTTCTGTGGTGAAGTCTCTAGGTTTTTCTCTATATAAGATTACGTTATCTGCAAAGAGGGACAATTTCATTTTCTGTTTTCCAATTTTGCTGTATTGTATTTCTTTGTCTTGCTTAACTGCCGGGGCTAGAAATTCCAGTACAGTGTTAAATAAGAGTATTGAAAATGGACATTCTTGTCTGGTTCCAGTTCCTAAAGGAAAAGGTTTTCCCCATTCAGTATGCTGTCAGCTGTGCGTTTGTTACATGGCCTTTAGTATGTTGAGGTACACTCCTTCTATGCCTAATTTATTGAGAGTTTTTATCATGAAGGGATGTTGAGTTTTATCAGGTGCTTTTTCTGCATCTATTGAGATGATTCTCTGGTTTTTGACCTTAATTCTGTTGATATGATGTATCACATTTATTGATTTGGATGTACTGAAACATCCTTGCGTTTTTAGGACTAATCCCATTTGAACATGGGTGTATCATTTTTTTGATGTGCTGTTAGATTCAGTTTGCTGGTATTTTGTTCAGGATTTTTCCATTTGTGTGCATCAGGGATACTGACCTGCAGTTTTGTCGCTGTTGTTGTTGTGTCCTGACCTGGTTTGGGTAGCTGAGTAATGCTGACTTTCTAGAATAAGTTTGGAAAAGTTCCTTTCCCTTCCATTTTTTTTGAAGAGCTTGTGTCAAATTGATGTTAGTTCTTCTTTAAATCTTTGGTAGAATTCAGCAGTGGAGCCCCCAGGTCTCGGGCTTTTCTTTGATGGGAGACTTTTGATGATGGCTTCAGTCATATTGCCCATTATTGGTTTGCTGAGGTTTTTCTTTTTCTTTATGGTTTCATGTTGGTAGGTTCTATGTGTGCAGGGATTTATTCATTTCTTCTAGTTTTTCTCATTTGCTGGTGGATGATTGTTCATAATAGTCTCTAATGATTGTCTGTATTTCTGTGGTCTCAGTTGTTAGTCTTCTTTTTTGTTTCTGATTTTATTTACTTGGGTCTTCTCTCAGTTTAGCTAATAATTTATCAATTTTTGTTTATCTTTTCAAAATTTAAATTTTTCATTTCATCGATATTTTATAATTTTTTTAAGTCTCTACTATGTTTAATTCTGCTCTGATCTTTATTTATTTTCTAGTTTTAAATTTTGGGTTTAGTTTGTTCTTCCTTTACTAGTTCATTGATGTGCCTTGTTAGATTGTTTATTTGAAATCTTTCTACTTTTTTAATGCAGGCATTTATTTCTATAAACTTATTCCTGGGGCTCAACTTACCTCTTTCTCTGTGGTGAGGAGTGTCTCTTGGGATAAGCCAATTCCAGCCAGGCCCTTCACTTCCCTCTTTATGCTGCCGTCTCCAGTCTCCATGCATCAGAAGGTCTTTATCGCTTTCTTGCTGAATTCCAGTGTTTTCTCCTATATACTCTATTTGATGTGGTCTTTTCTAATTGTTTTGGTCCTTTGTGGAGTAGGAGAGCACTAGGCATCTCTAATCAGTGTTTTTGATGACATCTGGATAGGACAATATTGATCAATGATATGTCTAGAAGCAATTTTGAATAAATAATATAGTGTTACAGGTTATAATTAAATATGTAAACCAAAAATAAAAGGAAAGGAAGAAAAACATCCCCTTTTTTTCAGAGGCAGGGAGTCTTTAGTTTTGGCTTCTGTAATGGTATTTCAACAAGTTTTAAAGGTACTAACTTTATTAACCTGCAACATTCATCATTTTAAAGGAGTATATAAAAACTATCAAAATGGGTCAGAAACAAGGTTTGCGTTGCTCATAATTATCTTCAACAGTGGCGATATTTAATCCTTTGAGTCAGTCTCAACGGATTGGCAATATAACATAATATATTTTGATGTGTCATTCTTGATTAAAAAAATCAAATTATTTTTCTATTTATAATTTCTACAAAAGGTTTAATGTAAAAATATTTTTCTTCTTTATAGATTTCCCTGCCATGATAATGTTAAAACATATCAAGATGCTCCTTAAACTTTTAAGAGTGAACAACATAACATTCCTTTTTTTGTTTTTTTTTGAAACGGAGTTTCGCTCTGTCGCCCAGGCTGGAGTGCAGTGGCGCGATCTCGGCTCACTGCCAGCTCTGCCTCCCAGGTTCATGCCATTCTCCTGCCTCAGCCTCCCGAGTAGCTGGGACTACAGGCGCCGCCACCACGGCCGGCTAGTTTTTTTGTATTTTTAGTAGAGACGGGGTTTCACCGTGTTAGCCAGGATGGCCTTGATCTCCTGACTTCATGATCCGCCTGCCTCGGCCTCCCAAAGTGCTGGGATTACAGGCATGAGCCACCGCGCCCAGCCAACGTTCCATTTCAGTTGAAGCATTCCTTCACAGAGCCAACAGGTTTTTTCAAACACTCTAAGAACTCTTGAGGATGCTACAGGAAAAATGTTCCTCTTGCCTGCTGAGCTTTTAGTCATATTTTCCCTCAAACTTTTCTCAATTAAACATTGCTATAAGTGTTGGGTTTTTTTAATTTAATTTTCCATGGTGCAGTCCTCAAGTTATTTTTCTTTTATTCGGAGCCACTCCTTCAGTTTCAACTTGCTGAGCAGGCAAGCAACTGCTTTTGGTTTCTATGGAAACTGGATTCCTGTGGCTGCCCGTAGGCATTCTCGGTCCACCAACCTTTTGTTGTATTGTGGTATCCGGTGATTTAGGTGCAGACGTACAAGGTATTCTATCATGATGGATATGATACGGTCATGACAGGCTGGGATCTAATGGGACCCAGGGAACTGAGAGACTGGAAGGTGCACCAGGAAGGCTGCAATGTGTGTTATACGAATTGTATGCTGTCCTAGTAACTTTTCCATCAGAGGCCTTATGGATCAGGAGTGAAGAATCTTCTGCTGCATGGGATAACAAGTAGGAACCCTCCCGTAAGCTACTTGATTTCTTTAGAATGTGTTGGAGGATGTTAAATACATTGGAAATCTTGAGTGCTGAAAGCTTTTCTTTTAGTGCTTCTGAGGTAATTCCTTCCAGTAGAAAAAGCTTTGAAGTAAATGCATTGATATGGTCAGCATAAAATAGCTGTTGGAATGCAGTCAACTTTCAGTCCATAAGCGACGACGTCACCTTCAGTCAGAGCTTCAACTCCGTGACCAGCTTGGTTCTCTGCTTCTGGTAGTACATAAACTGGAAATGGTCTTCCGAGTTTCTTCTGTTTTTAGAACGTGGTCTTGTCTCCATCCTCTTGACACTGGGCGCATGAGTAACAACAGGTCTTGCAGGCCAAATAACTTACGAATAAAATTTCCTTCCTGAGGAGCTAGGTGTTCTGACGTGTCTTCAACACAGTCCTGAAGTGCACATGGCAGTCGTCCTTGTGGCTTCTGAAATGCAGAAGGCCATCCAGTTTTGGCCAACCGGAGGCATCTGAAGGAACAGACAATTGCTCAGAAACAGAAGACTGTTTAGAATTTTCTGAATTCATTAAGGGCAATTTGGCTACTTTTCTGGAAATTGGCTTTAAGAGCTCATCCTGCATTTTAAATTCTCTCCAACTGGATCAAATTTTTTGTATACTCATTTGATAGGTTTTTAAAAAAAATACAAGACTCACCAGGCACGGTGGTTCACACCTGTAATCCCAGCACTTTGGGAGGCCAAGGCCGGAGGATCACCTGAGATCAGGAGTTTGAGACCAGCCTGACCAACATGGAGAAACCCCATCTCTACTAAAAATACAAAAACAAAACAAAACAAAACAAAAAATTGGCCGGGCGCAGTGGCACATGCCTGTAATCTCAGCTACTTGGGAGGCTGAAGCAGGAGAATTGCTTGAACCTGGGAGACGGAGGTTGCAGTGACCTGAGATCGCACCATTACACTCCAGGCTGGGCAACAAGAGCGAAACTCCTCCTCAAAAAAATAAAAATAAAAAAAATAAAAACACATGACTCTTCTGGACTATAAGCAGTATTAGTCTGGCTTCCTACAGAAGCCTGTCCTGAGGAAGAATTTGGACTAGCTGGTCAAGAACTTAAGTTAGAACCCTCACTCAACAGCTATCTTTCCATCACTATTATTTTTATACTCTGTATCAATAATTAAGCACTCCTCATCTGTATCACTGCGCAGGTAACGGTATCTTCAGTTTCACCCTCTTGGCCAGGCTGGTCTTGAACTCCTGACCTTGTGACCCACCTGTCTTGGCCTCCCAAAGTGCTGAGATTGCAGGTGTGAGCAGCAGGCCTCAGACTTTTTTGATTATACACTTATTCAGTAAAACTTTCTCAAGCAGTCACCTCTAATGTATCTGTATGTCTTTATAAATTTCTCTGCACGTTGTGTGGTCTCTCCATGTATTACATGTAAGTATATTATTTTGTTTTATAGAATGAAATAAAAATAAAGTTGGTCGGGCGCAGTGGCTCACGCCTGTAATCCTGACACTTTGGGAGGCCAAGGCCAGCAGATCACAAGATCAGGAGATTGAGACCATTCTGGCTAACATGGTGAAACCCCGTCTCTACTAAAAATACAAAAAAATTAGCTGGGCATGGTGGTGGGTGCCTGTAGTCCCAGCTACTCAGGAGGCTGTGGCAGGACAATGGCCTGAACCCGGGAGGCAGAGCTTGCAGTGAGCCGAGATCGCACCACTGGACTGCAGCCTGAGCGACAGAGCGATTCGGTCTCAAAAAAAACAACAAAAAAAGATAAAGTTGCTAATATTTTCTGCTACATCTCAACTGATTGTCTTTCTCACTCTCCTTGAGGACCGTCATTTAGGCTGCTTCCAGGTGCTAACACGGGGAATGATTTGGTCAGATTTATGTTTTCAGTCACTCCTCACAGTGGAACATAGAGTTGATGTATACAGGATTCAAGGAGAAAAGAGTAGGAACCAAGATATTATAACGGATCAAACAAGAGAAAGTCAGGATCTGACTGAGAGAGCAGGCATGGAGTGAAAGGGAGGGCTAGATTTGAGAAATACCGAGGTAGTGGAATTGGTAAGATCTGCTCATTGAGTAGGAGTAGGGAGTGGCTCTGAGAGGCTGGAGTGAGCCGGAGTAAAGGGATGGGAGAAGCAAATCCATTGAGTAGGGGTGGGGAGTGGCCCTGAGAGGCCGGAGTGAGCTGGAGTAAAGGGATGGGAGAAGCAAATGGTGCAATTGTGCTTCGGGTGACTGGGAGAACAGTGGTTATGTTTGACACAGAAGATTCAGTGGATAAGCAGATTTTAGTGGTGGGTTCAGTTAAGAAATTGAGCTCATCTTTATATAGATTCACTTCCTTTTAATTTTCTTTCAACACACTCATCCAAAATTTGGTTGTGTTGTTTTTCTGCTGAACAACCTGTGGTGGTCTCCTTTCTTTTCCAAATCTCCACATTTCGGCCCAACCTGTGTCCATGGTGAATTCAGACAGTAAATACAAGCACCTGTTTTCCAAGTGTCGTCTTTGTTATTTATAACACAATGCTTTTTATTCCAATTTTGTAGTTGACTTCTTTTCTCTAATATATTATTGTTTAGTCATTACAGACCCTGTTATTCTTCCAAGCAAACGACCTCAAAGTTTCACTGGCTGACAATAAATAAACTTTATTTCTTGCTGTTGTAATTTAATTTTATTTCATGTACTTTTATCCCAACGTACATTTCAATTTGGGACCCAGACCAAAATAGGCATTCAAGTGCAAATGGTTTATTTTGTCAATGATCTGAGAAGAACAGGAAGTGAGATAGGGAGAAAATAATGACAAAAAAGGCTTTATTTTCAAGGGCGTCATCACTATGGACAACAGGAGCTTAATCCTCCTGTGGAAACCGAGGACCAGGGTAAAATGTGTAGCTGAGTGAGGGAATTGTAATATCTACACACCAATTTCCGTCAGCCATTGGTTGTGGCTCTACCTATGCGTGATCACTCTCCAGCATTTTGGGCCTAGTAAAAGTAGCCAAGAAGGTTTCAGAGTCGGAGAAAGCCCTCATGCAGAAAATGTACATGCTGGCATTTACAAATCAGTCAGATATGCATTGATGTGGGTGGAATAAAAGCACATAGAGAGGAATCCACTAAATCCATCCAGTAATAAATAAAATAGGAAATAAAAAACACTGTTGAGATAAGTTAATACTTTTATTTTACCACTGTTTCTTTAGCCTTTTTATTCAGTCATCTACTTGTGTACATTAGGTAGGTAGTGTGCAAATTTTACAGTGTGCATTAACTCAAGTTCAATATTTGTAGTAACTAAACCATGCCTTGTTTTTCATCTCTCTGCTATTCCCTCCCTTTTCCCCAATTTCTCTGTGTATGAAGCTCGACTGACTTGTCAAAAGCTACCTCAAATGATATTTTTACAATAAAATCTTTCCTAAACTTTAGTTAGAATCTATCACTTTCTACTGGCTGCTCCTGTAGAATTTTGTTTATAGTTTTGTTTTGTCATCTTATCACGTTATATTATTATTTACAATCTGTCTGTTAACATATTGTGAACAGGGCTGGGTTCGGTGGCTCACACCTGTAATCCCAGCACTTTGGGAGGCCAAGGTGGGCAATGAGGTCAGGAGATCGAGACCATCCTGGCTAACATGGTGAAACCTTGTCTCTACTAAAAATACAAAAAATTAGCCAGGCGTGGTGGTGGGTGCCTGTAGTCCCAACTACTCGGGAGGCTGGGGCAGGAGAATAGCTTAAACCCGGGAGGTGGAGGTTGCAGTGAGCCGAGATCATGCCACTGCACTCCAGCCTGGGTGACAGAGCAAGACTCTGTCTTTAAAAAATATATATATATATATATATATTTATATATATATATATAAAAATACATCGTTAAGATAATTTCTGTCTTACTCCTTTTTACTTATCCTGCAGTTGTCACAATAAAGGTTTACTCACATAATAAGCAAATACCTAAATAGACATGTCTGATTTTCTTACAATTTCTTACAATTTCTGATTTCTTACAATTATGAAAGTGAATCTTTCTTTGAAAAAAGTCATAAATGCCCCACATTTTTCAATGTACTTTTGGACATTTCTTAATAACTATGTTTTTATAAATACAGACCATTATTATTATGTATGTTAAAGCACTTACAATTTTAATGTGTAGACATAAAATCACATCTTATCAAACAAATAATTTTTTAAGATAAAATTTATGTTTCTAATAAATATTACAGTATTGCTGCCCAGAAAGCACTAATAAAAATAAATTAATGGTATCATTTGTTACTTTAAAGGCTAGGAATTTCTAATATAAAGAAATGTAAGGAATAGTTCATAAGAACACATCCACTTCAAATTGTAAAAAAGAGTTATCTATTGTTAAAGCGAACTAAATATGGCCTGGGAAGGACTCTATACTTCCACATTTGAGTCCTTGTAGATGAACCATAACCTAACTTAATAGGTCGACAAGGTTGAAAATTAATTTAGGAGTATGCACCTGTAACAATCGCTGATGGAACAATCGCCAATCCAGCCAGCAGCCATACTTCAGCCACTCATACGTTGCTTGAGTGTTCAAACTGTTCAAGTAAGGCAAACTTGTAACCAATCCAGTTGTTTCTGTAACTCACTTCCGGTTTCTGTACATCATCTTCCTTTTTTTTTTTTGTCTATGAATCTTCTTCCACCATGTGGCTGTGCTGGTCTCTCTGAATCTGCTCCGATTCCGGGGGCTGATCCACGAATCATTAATTGCTCAATTAAACTCCTTTAAATTTAATTCAGTTGGCTGGGTGCGGTGGCTCACGCCTGTAATCTCAGCACTTTGGGAGTCTGAGGAGAGCAGATCACCTGAGGTCAGGAGTTCAAGACCAGCCTGACCAACATGGGTGAAACCCCGTCTCTACTAAAAATACAAAATTAGCTGGGTGTGGTGGTGCACACCTGTAATCCCAGCTACTCGGGAGGCTGAGGCAGGAGAATCGCTTGAACCTGGGAGATGGAGGTCACAGTGAGGCGAGATTGTGCCACTGCACTCCAGCCTGGGCAACAAAAGCAAAACTCCATCTCAAAAAACCCCAAAATTTAATTCAGCTAAAGTTTTTCTGTTAATAGTGTGTTATTATTTAACCTTTTTATGAAAGGCAAATAATATAAACAAGAACTTGGAATATTTGTGAATAATGTATAAATGAATGGTTTCTGTTTATTCTCTGTATTCTGTTAAAAGTTTTTGCTCTGGTCAATATATCTGGCCATAAAATTCTTTTATATCCTGTATAATTTAAAAAGCAAATTTGATGCATGTGCAACTTTATTTTTTTTGAGGCTATTTGTTACAGTGGAAATTGCATTAACAAGCCTCATGCAGCACATGTGGTGCCCAGAGCATTCTTCTGAAAGTTACGGTTTTGAAGGCAGTCGTTGGGGCGACATTGTCCTAATTAAAGTTCTCGGGCAGTTTTGCCGACGTTCAAAACCACCTTCCATTTTTGTCATTTTGTGGTAATATCTATCATTTATAAAAAGGAATTCCAACACCTTTTTCTTTTTTGAGATGGAGTCTCGCTCTGCCGCCCAGGCTGGAGTGAGTGGCGCGATCTCGGCTCACTGCAACTTCCATCTCCCAGGTTTCACCGTGTTAGGATGGTCTCGATCTCCTGACTTCGTGATCCGCCCGCCTCGGCCTCCCAAAGTGCTGGGATTACAGGCTTGAGCCACCACCCCCGGCCCCCAACACCTCTTGTCTGTGATAATCTCCCAACGTTCCTGGTCAAAGCAGTTTGCTCCCAAATTCCCAGACGTGGTCTTGGTGGGCAGCAGAGCTCCACTGCCGCACTTTCCCGCTGGGTTTGTTTAACGTGTAGCTTTACCCACCTTGAGGCAGAACTGCGTGTGCCTGTGTTGGTGCCGACGCATGACCTGTGGTGCACGAAAGGAGAAAAGGTGAATATCTCCCCACACCAGACCTCCGAGGTTCATAAATTATTTATCACATAATTCAACGTGCTGCCCCACTGGTCAGGGCCAGTTTCCAGTACGGAGACAAGGACCCTTTAATCACGCTCTTCCCTGTAAAAGAGAAAGATTGGCCTTTCACAGAGAGCTGTGATAGGGATAGGAGAGGGATGTGACTGCAGGGAAACCTCCACTTAGAATAGGAGTTGCTCATCAGTTCTAGACCCAACTGCATGGACTTAGGCAGTAACAGCATTAACAGCTCCTGAAGAGTTTGCCTCTATCACCAGCCTTGTGTGGGTCTTTATAACAAGCAGGACATGGATACACATGTCTCTGTTTCATAATCAGAAAAGTATCACCATTTTCCTGGGACAAAAATATGTAAGTTTAAACATTTTTAGTGCCAGGTCAGTAGTCACAACTTACCAATAGCATTTTTTATTTTAAAAATACAGCTAGTGACTACACCATTGACTAACAAACTGAGACTTAAAGCATTTTCTAGATGCAAATGCTATAAATAAATTATTAGGTATGTTCACTAATATTTACAAACTTAACTTCATATATAAAGCAAGATAAATCACCAGTGTGGCCATGCAAACAGGGTTTGAGGACTCCCATATTTACAGCAAGCTTGTCCAACCCACAGCCCATGGGCCACATGCAGCCGGATGGCTTTGAGAGAGGCCCAACACAAATTAGCAAATTAGTAAACTTACTTAAAATGATAGGATTTTTTAAATTTAAATTTTTATTTTTGCCATTTTTTGCTTTGGTTTTTAGCTCATCAGCTTTGTTAGTGTATTTTATGTGTGACCCAAGACAATTCTTCCAGTATGGTCCAGGGAAGCCAAAAGATTGGACACTCTTGATTTAAAGGGAAAAGGGGTGGGCAGTGGAGGAAAGGGGAAAAAAAGAGAGAAGGTAGACAAAAGCCGTAGGTGGTTACAGTTTTCGGAGGCTTTGATTAACACTTTCTGGATCTACATTTTACCTGTGAAACCAGTGGGTAGTGGAACAGTGAATTGTGCATTTGGCTCGTGCTCAGTGTGTCTGCATTTTTGCATAAGATAAAGTAAACATCGAGGAGGCGCTCAAATATACATTTCTCTCAGGTGAGCCAAGGGATGCCCTCTAGGCCTGTGTTTGTCAAGGTACCTTTGAAGATAAGCTGTTAGTTTGCATGCCAAGGTGAAATAGAATAGAATTCTGTTTTAGGGTAAAGATCTTGGGGCCCACGTGGAATTTCCTTGTGAGCAATTTGTGAAGGAGGCCGCTGGCGGAGACATGTAGGCCTTCTGTCTTCACAGCTATCTACTTAGGAACAAAACGGAAGGCAGTTTTTTGCAAGACGCAGTTACTGAGCTTCACTTTTCCCTTTGGTGTAGTGAGTTTGGGGTCCTGAGGTATTTATGTTCCTTTCACAGCCTCACCATACTTGAATAAAAATTACAACCTACATGTTAAAACTGACCACATCACTCTCTCCTGTGTGTCTTCAAAAGATATAAGGCCCATCCAGATAATCCAAGATGATCTAATCTCAAAGCCTTAATTATATCTTTGATGACCCTTTTTCCAAATAAGGTCTAATTAGAGGTTCCTGGAATAAGACACGGACTTACCTCCCTAGGGGCCACCATTCAGCCTGATCCGGAAGGAAGGCCATGATTTCAGCTCTCTGGGATTTGAGACAAAGAGGCCCCTTTTCTTTCATTTTATCTTTTCATGTCTCTTCTTGCCAAGTACCCACATGATTGTGTGTGGGCTGAGGTGAATCCAAGGAGGACTTTGTGTTGTGGTCAGTACAGGCTTTGGTCCAGGAGAGACAACAATACTTTGAGTACTCTTTGGTTCTGCCCCAGAGGAGCTCAACACAGAGAATTGCCTGGAACAAGAAACTGGGTAAATGTGCTTGGAACATACCCTTGTCTTCTCTTCTTTGGATTCTTGATTGCAACAGTCTTCTCTGCCTGGATATTCACATGGCCATACACTCTCTGCCTTCTCTCCTGTATGTCATTGAATGTTGGGCCCACCTAGATAACCCGAGATGATCTCATCCTGACATCCTTAATTATATCTGCAAAGAACATTTTCCTAAATAAGGTCACAGGCACAGTTTTGGGGGACTAGAATATGGATATATCTTTTTGGAGACTGTGATTTAACTCACTATAGGCTAAATTCTCAGCCCTAAAGAGGGTCCTACACAAAGTGAGGGCACTCAATGGAAAGAAGGTCTCTGAGACATGAGATAGGAACATGTGAACGGAACCTTCAACCCACAGATTCTCCAGGACTGTCTGGTCCAGGAGAAGGGACTCCTCCCTCTCTCAGGTTCAGACCCCCAGGTCCTGGAGATTAGGCAAAGCCTGTGTTTGTTCTTTGCATGAAATTAAGTAGTCTTAGTGGTCCATTGCAGGGGTCTCTATTTGTGATTGACCTTTACGTATTTCTTGCTTTATGTACTTATCTATATGTCAGGCGCGTCCGTGCAAAGAGATCACCAAACAGGATTCACTTGGGTGCAAGTGGGCTGAGTCCGAACAGAGAGTCAGCAACGGGAGATGGGGAAGGGGTTGCTTTATAGGAGTTGGGTAGGTAACGGAAAATTACAGCCAAAGGTGGTTATCTATTGTTAGCAGAGGAGGGGGTTACAGGGTACATGGTGGGAAGATCCTAAGTCTCAGTGTCCAGAAGAAGGATGTCACAAGGTCGATTGATCAGCTAAGGTAGGGCAGGGACAAGTCACAATAGTAAAATATTATAATGTTAGTTAATCAGTTAAGGCAAGAACTGGCTGTTGCACTTCTTTGTAGTGTTTTTCTTTGGCTGTTACAGACTTCTTGGCTCCTGCAGGCCACCTGGATGTGTATGTGCAGGTCACAGGGGGTTATAATGGCTGAGCTTCAACTTAGAGACCTGACACTATATTCTCTGTTTTTCTCTTGAATAAGGTAGTTTACTTATTAAATTCTTCCCTAAAGATGCAGCTCTTGAATTAAAAAGTACTACTACTACTACCATTTTGCTTTAGTCACTAAGTTCTGCCTTGATTTTTTTGTCTGTTTTTTATGTTTTTGTCTATATTTTGTTGATATTTTAAAGTTTTTTCTTGTTTGTATTAATATGATTATTTAAGGCTCTAGAATTTCTTCTGAGTGCAGATCTACCTGGGTCATACAGAAGTTTTCATATATGGTCAGTTTTACAAATATTCAACGTCTTTCTCTTTGGCCCTTAATGATACAAGAAAACTTTCAAAAACTGTATGTTTTATAGTGTTGTGGAGTTTTAATGCTTATTTAACTTCACTGCATTTTAATTAAAGAATAAAAAAATAGTTTTTAGAAATCATTGAAGTTTTGTGGTCTGAAATATAGTCTTTTTTATGATCTGTGGAATCTGAAGAAAAAAGCATTCTATATTTATATACAGATATAGATCTATATATATCTATATATAGATCTACAGATCTATATATATGTATATGTATATATAGTTGCACCAGGCCCCTGGCTGCAACTTTTCATACCCTATCTATAGATCTGTAGATCTATATCTATATATATTTTGAGGCAGAGTCTTGCTCTGTTGCCCAGGGTGGAGTGCAGTGGTGTGATCTCAGCTCCATGCAAGCTCCGCCTCCCGGGTTCCCGCCATTCTCCTGCCTCAGCCTCCCGAGTAGCTGGGACTACAGGCGCCCACCGCGCCCGGCTAATTTTTTGTATTTTTAGTAGAGACGGAGTCTCACCATGTTAGCCAGGATGGTCTTGATCTCCTGACCTCATGATCTGCCCACCTCAGCCTCCCAAAGTGCTGGGATTACAGGTGTGAGCCACTGCGCCCAGCCTACTTTTTGTTTTAAGAGCACTGATGTTCTGTTATTTAATCTCTACAGTTCATAACTGGCATATCTTCATTGTGAATCACACATTTAATTTTTCTTTTCTGTTCCTTTTTCTTACTTCTGTGCTTTTTCTGCCCTGTGTATTAAAGAGAAGAAAATCAGTGATGTCACACAAAACACTCCGTAGTAGTCAGATCACGGCGATGGTTTTAACATTTGTGGTGCTGACCTTCTGTTCCTGTTCTTTCACTGAGTTCTCCCACCATCAGGCAGGTTCCATGCTCATCACCAGGCCCCTGGCTGCAACTTTTCATACTCTATCAACATTTGGTTCACTGATGTTTGTTGTTTGTGAGATTTTTCAAGCAGTTCCATATAAACAATGTTCCCATATTTTTAAACATTCAAAAATCAGTTTGTGTTGCTTTTAGACTTGATTGAAAGAATAGTTAGTATAACATCTCTGGGTTGCAGTTTCTTGGTGCAAAATTTCACAGGTCTCAGCTCTTCCAATATTGAATACTGCTACACACTGACCTTGTGATTGCAGATTCAAGCTGCCATCAGCCTTGCAAGACACAGACAACTTTAATCTGATGCCACATTTACTGGACTTTAAAGGAGGACACAGGCCAGGAGACACAGCTGGTGCCCTGGGGCACCCACAGCTCCCTTTGCCCTCTCACCTATCCAGGGCCTGTGTGGCTGCCACAAACAAGAGTCAGGGTGCTTGTGGGCCACCTGGATAATCAGAAACCACAGCCTTGATTTCCCAACAATTTTTTATACTGTTTCTAGACACCAAGCTACAAGCCACATATTAATTAACAGCCCCCCTGTTCCAAGGGCAATGGAACATAGGCGATGAGGGAGACATTCCACATCTATTTCAAATCTGTCATTTCCAAGTGTGTCTGTTAGCTTCTGTTGATTAGGAAATTATCCCCACTTTAGTCACTTAAAACAGCAACAGTTTGTTAACCTAAGGATCTGCTGAAGAGTTCCCGTGGTCTAGACTGGTTCCCGCTAATCTCGCCCAGGCTTGCTCACGTGTCTGCAGTGCCGTAGCAGATGGCGGAGGGCGACTAGCCCCTCGTAGCCTGCCTGTGATCTGGTGGTTGGCCATTTGCCTCTGGCTCAGCGTGGTGATTGTTTCATTATTTTGCATTCTTCTGTTGTTGTTTTTTGTTGTGGGTTTATTTTATTTTATTTTATTTTTTTTGGAGACAGGGTTTCACTCTGTCACCCGGACTGGAGTGCAGTGACATGGTCTCAGCTTACAGCAACCTCTGTCTCTCAGGCTCAAGTAATTCTCCCGCCTCTGCCTCCCAAGTAGCTGGGAGTACAGGCAAGTGCCACCACCACCCAGCTAATTTTTGTATTTTTAGTAGAGGTGGGGTTTCACCATGTTGGCCTGGGTGGTCTCGAACTCTTGGCCTCAAATGATCTAGCCGCCTCACCTTCCCGAAGTGCTGGAATTACAGGCGTGAGCCACCGCGCCTGGCCTGTTGTTGTTAATAATGATAAAATATTTGGTTCAGCTTCTCAATGGCCACATTTTACAGTTTCGGATGCACTTTCTGGACTGGACTGGTGTAACTCTGCTTATTTTGCATTGTTTGAAGGCATTTATAATTAATTCTGATTCCTCATTTCAGACTATGTTTTGTTTTTCCTGAACCATCTCTTTCCTTGTAGGTAGAGGCAGCATTTCATAGAGGGCCAGGTCCCTGGCTAGGACAAGATAGAGCCACAGAGTCATATTCGGTCTCCAGCAGCCATTATTCTGCCCCAGCCTGCCGTTTGGCTGTGGTGGGTTTGGTGGCCCACGTCTAACTCTACCTCTGTTTCTAGACTGTGACCCGGGATCAGGGGAAATTAGTAGACAGCCCGTGCCTCCAGTGCCACTGTGGCGAGCCCTGTAGGACGGGCCCCTCACACTGGGCTTTCTGGTGTCTGTGGCCTCAGTGTCCGTGCTCGGCTCCTCCCCACAAGTGGCCGTGCTCCGTTTGCCCTGGGCTGGCGGGCTTTTCCCTGTCCTGTGGTTTGGCGTTTTACCTCACTGCGTTTTCGTTCAACGTAGAATTCTCCTTTCTGTTTCAAGTTCTGTGGATGATTTTGGGAGAACGTTCTTTTTTTCTTTTTTATTTTTGATATATATATATCATCTGCAAATATGCTCCCTTATTTCCCACCTCGACTTTTATCTTCCACTTTCAATCTTTTCTTTTTTTGGAAGGAGGTGGGATATTTTCAGAGTTGTATTTCCAAGAATCCTTTCAATTTCTCCATTTTTGCGCTTTATCACTGTGTGTGTGTGTGTGTGTGTGTGAGAGAGAGAGAGAGACATACAGCACACATATAGAAAGATGTGCAAAATGTAAATGTATATGTAACAAGTGGTTATAAAGCCATATAATGTGCAACAACCACACAGGTGAAGAAATAAAGTCTTCCTGAAACCTAACAGTCCCCCAGGTGTTCCTCCTCATGCTCCCACCCCAGTAACCCCAGGAGTCAAACCCTTTTCTGCCTTCAGTGTCATCATGTCTTAGCTGTGTTTATAATTTTACCTCCTATATATGCATTATGAAAGAGCTGCTGCTTCTTGCTATCTTTTTCTTGCTGTAGGTCTTGTATTTCAGAGCTATTAGAAATAGGGTTCCGAATAAAACTTTTTCTGTTTCTGCACTCTCTCCCTTCTTCTCTGTTTCCTTTAATCTGTCAGATTGATTTTGTTCCACTCATGTGAAAACTCTCTCCCAAATGCCTCCTGATCTGTGGCTCTGCATTCATGAGTAAGTGTGATGCACTGGGAGATGACTGGGAGTCTCATGGGAGGGTGTGTATTGGCCAGTGGTCCCCTTAACAGAGTGGGCCTTTGTTGTTGGTCATCACCTGAGGTCAGCGTCTAAAGGAGAATTTCATCCTTGGAGATAACGTCTGACCGCAGCCTTCTGGGAGTCACAGAAACGGTCTTGTGTCCCTGCAATTAGAATGCATGTAATCACTTTATTTCTGAATTTTAGCCTCACCGAGTCCCCCATGGTTGCTTCTTTGCTGACTCCAAGCTATGAAACTTTCTGAGATTCTCTGAGTGAATCACATTTCTTTTCTTCTTAGGTTTCAGCTTTTCTTTATTCTACTAAACCAATACCTACTAGTCTGTTAAATGTCAAAGAAATATTAAATTTTATATCTTCTAATACTACTTCTCCCATTCTTTTGTCCCAGTAGGCTTATGGATGTTTTAATTTATTTGCTCTCCTCTTCGTTGATTTTCTTTCTTTCTTCTTTCTTTTCTTCTTCTTCTTCCTTTTTTTTTTTTTTTTTCCTTTTTTGAGACAGAGTCTTGCTCTGTTGCCCAGGCTGGAGTGCAGTGGCACGATCTCGGCTCACTGCAACCTCCGCCTCCTGGGTTCAAGTGATTCTCCTGCCTCAGCCTCCTGAGCGGCTGGGATTATAGGCACCCGCCACCACGCCTGGCTAATTTTTGTATTTTTATTAGAGATGGGGTTTCACCATCTTGACCAGGCTGCTCTCGAACTCCTGACCTCAGGAGATCTGCCCTCCTTGGCCTCCCAAAGTGCTGGAATTACAGGTGTGAGCCACCACGCCTGGCCTTAGTTGATTTTCTTAAGGGAGAGCAGATAACATTTGTGCTTCTACTACCACATTTAACCAAAATTTCAATCGAGGATAGTTTAAATAAAACTTTATATCAGAGTTTCACATTTCCTCCATTCTCTTTCTAGAAGTTTTTTGTTTGTTTGTTTGTTTTTAGTGTTTTTATTACTTGAAACTGTGTGTGAGTGCAGAGATATAATATTAAAATTTATCAAGTTTCAGGTTGGTGATATTAATCATTTATTTTAGCAGTGAAATGTTAACATTCAACTGTAAGGTTGGAAGATTTAGCTAATGCCTTCTCCCCCATTGAATTAATACAGAACAAAAATTGATATTTCTGATACAGACAGGAGACAGGGAAATACTGGGTAGAAGATGATGGTGCCCTGGCAAAGGCCCCGCCTTCAAGCCTGGAAGCCCACGGCCCTAAGTGGGAACAGGCATTCCTGTTTTCCTGCCCAAAAGTTGCCTTTTCACCTGCCATGCCCCACTATCCTGTACCCATGTAAACCCCAATCCCCAGGCTCCAGAAGCAGGTGAGGAAGTGACCAGCAGAAGAGTAGAAGAGCAGCAGAACAGTGTGGCAGAGAGAAGAGAAGGAACATCTGAACATTGAGAGTAGTTCAGCTTGGGATGGTTGGAGACGAGATCGGCTGCTGGACAGCCAAACTCTGGGGAAAGATATCTTCCTACTCCATCCCCCTTCCAGCTCCCCATCCATCCCACTGAGAGCCACCTCCACCACTCAGTAAAACCCCCGCATTCATCCTTCAAGTCTGTGTACAACCTGATTCTTCCTGGATTCTGGACAAGGACCTGGGTACTGACAGGGCACTGAGCTGGTTAACACTGAAGCCGTCTGCAGACAGCAAAGCTAAAAGAGTGCGCTGTAACACACACCCACTTGGGCTTTGGGAGTTGTAAGTACCCACCCTTAGATGCTACCGTAGGGCCGGAGCCCAAAACACATTCAGCCTGGCTCCTGCACCTGCGTGTGTGCCCCCCTCCCATAGGGGTTTGAGTGTGCAGGGGCAGAACATACGAGCCACACCCCTGTCGCATGTCCTGTGAGGGGGGTCAGGGAACTCTACTGTTTCGTTTCCACTGGTAGATACAGAGATTTTGCAAATGATACACTGTAGATCAGATACTCTCAAAGAAAAAAAAAAGGTACAAAGTTGTAGAGTTCAATTACCTTATTCATGAATACTTTTTTCCTAACCTAATTAACTCAGTATATTGGCATCACTAGGATTTTGAGCTTTACCCAATACTGGTTTCTTTCTTCCTGAAGCATTTGTTTTACTGCCCCATTTTATTGCTTTCAGTTAATGAAATCTGATTCTAAAACCAAGAGTTCCTGAGGTGTTAGCCACCAGCACTATCCTCCCTACCGTCACCTTAATTCTGTCTGTTCCACCTATCTTTTGGGGACATCTCAAGTTGAGGTTATTAACCTTATATTATGTTCCCTTCTCCCTCCATTTGTACTCATTTTATTTAGTGTAGGTAATTCAAATGTAAATTGTTTTGGAGACAAACCCCAACTGCTTGCTCACTGAATAGCCTGCAATCTGCCTTTTGCAATGATCACTCTGTCCTGGAGGGTACGTTGGCATCATTGAGTCTGATGGCACCTGCTTCTGCCATGTTAGAACACTGCCTGCAGCCCTTGGATCTGGACTTCAGTCAGACCAGCAACAGATTCACTTTTTTCTCTTCTTTGTTTGCCTGTTTCTCTGTCATCTGATTGTTTTAAAGGTGAAGGAAAGTAGTAGTACAGAAATAATACAAAATTAAAATTAAAATGTGAAAAGTACAGAACTAATTTTTCTCTGGCTTGAATTTAAAATGTTAGTTCCAAGTGCTTTAGGTTGGAGATGTTTCTGACCCGAGCATGGTTCCCCCCACGTAAGCATCCCTTCACACATTCTTTGAAATCAGCTGCTCTGATCCTAAATGTAGGCTTCACCTCTCACCAGCTGTATAATCTTCGGACAGTAGGAAACTCACTTTACTTCTTTATCTCTGGGACAGGGATCCTATCCCCAGGGGTTGTTGAAAGGATTAAATGATACAGTGTACTTAACGTTCCTGGTAGATAAGAACCACTCCAGAAGTAGTGGCCATTTTTATCATCTGTGTAGATGTTAAAGTTTGCCAGGATATTCTAGGATTATCTACTCTGCAATCCCATGCTGCTTTCATACATTTGCTCTGATAAAACTATCCTAGGACACTGAGAAAAGATTTTTCAGGGCTGACTGAGCCCTGCTTAAATATTTTCCAGCTGTTCTGGCTCTTAAAAAAAAAAATAGATATTTAAAAGAGAATTAACTCTTTTTTTCTTGCTTTTTATTCTCTGTGTCTGAGGGGAGACCCTACCAACCTCCCATCTATGACTCCCAATAACCACAGGATACATCATTATCTAGGAAGAGAGGGAGAGGGCCACAGGCTTGGCAAAGTCAGAACTTCCAGTCTTCCTGCTTTCCAATATCCCTGGGCTTCTGGCCTTTCACACAGTTAACACGTTTCCTCTAGTGCTGAGTATTGCATTCTGCCCTTTCAACCAGATCACTTTCACTAAAAGTTTTCATCTCCCAATATCAGCAATGAGGAAACCAAGTGAAATCTATCAATCCGTGTTTAGAATGGAATGAAACTGAAGATCCTGTTTCCCCAGATGGATTATTACAATCATCATAGCATTTGAAGAAGCCAAGATCAACAAAAAAAGAGTTACCAGGTGTGCATGTGTGTGTGCTATTTGAATATTAGACATAGTAATTTTTCAGAAAAGATTCTCATCTCTAAAAAGTGTTTCCTCCCTCAAGATGAAAAGAAGTATAGCTCATTTCATTTTAGGACATAATCTGTCTTTGGGCTTCAGTATTTTAAAATTAAACATATCTTTGATACAATATTCCTTCGATTGTTAATTTCTGCAGAAAAGTTCAGCTCTTTGGAATCAGATTGAGATTTTTTGTTAAATGCTTATATTTGTCTTCAGTGCATTCATGTTTTAAAGCAATACATTGAAAATTTGAAAATGTTTTTACTTCAAATAACTACATTGTCTTTTTCTAAAATGAGAAGTTGCAGTGTTCCATGTTCTGATTTGATATTTTTCATGATTTCTGTTAGTAGTCTTGGATGTTTTCTGTACTTGTATTTAGAGTATGCACACTTGTCTGAGACAGTTCTATTTCTCACAGTCATCACTGTGCCACATGTTGCCTCCCCGTCGTCTTCAAAAGATTGGGCTAAGGCCAGGCACGGTGGTTCATGCCTGTAATGCTGACGCTTTGGGAGACCGAGGTGGGTGGATCCGGAGGTCAGGAGATGGAGACCATCCTGGCCAACATAGCAAAACTCTGTCTCTACTGAAAATACAAAAAATTAGCCAGGTGTGGTGGTGCTCACCTATAGTCCCAGGTACTTGGAAGGCTAAGGCAGGAGAATCACTGGAACCCCGGAGGCGGAGGTTGCAGTGAGCTGAGATCACGCCACTGCACTGCAGCCTGGGTAACAGAGCGAAAGACTCCATCAAAAAAAAAAAAAAAAAAAAAAAAAAAAAGGGCTAGAGCTTGGCTACACTGTGAGATTTATTGTCTTTGAACTGCCACTTATTCTGAGCTGCTCAGTTCCATTAATCAGCCTGACTTACTGACTCTGGAATTGTGTGCTCATATCAGATAGGTTGTGGCTAAAGTCCATCCATTATATTTCTAGGCCCTCACTTCTCTGTACAACCCCAGTTCAATCACGCTGGCAGGTATGTGGGGCACGCTCAGCCCTGTGGAGTTCTATAAGGGAAAGTTTCACATGGGCTTGGATTATATACCCAGTAATTCAGAGCAAATCTGTGAAAGCTTCATATGTCATTTACAGTTTGTAGGCACTGTAGAACCGTAGATTCGAAAGAGAGAAGGCTATGCCTTCTGATGATAGTCTTAAATCATGGAAAGCTAAAACAATAAACACCTCAAATTCAGTGTATTTTTGTCTTGGAAAAAGGGTTAGACTTCATGGTTGCAATTCACCTCACTCACCTGTGGCTCATTGATTCTGACATCTAATTAAATTGATCAGCCACAGTGATCACAAGGCGATTGTTTGCCAGACACTACTGGCAAAGTAAACTTAGCTCATACTTGTGATTTACTTTATGGTTTCTATCCAGAATTGGGAACAAATAAGAAATCTGTTTTGACTAGGAAATTGTACACAATTCTAATCATAATTTGGACTGGAATAATAACCACTGTGCATTTGCTTGTTTCTGACTTTGTTAGTCTCCATAATATTCCTTTCAGGAGGTTGGTTGTATTTATAGTTATTTGAATTTTGCCAATGTTTTCTTTCCACAAAGCTTGTTGTTGTATTTAATTGTCTTTAAGAAAATAAACTAAAAGTATCTGTCAACTTTCAAGAAATAAGCTTTTGTTAAAAATCAATATTAAAGCAAATGTCATTTGAAAATTCAAGCAATGTATAACTTGCAAACATTTCATTAAAATAGTTTCAGTAATATATTTTTAGCTTGAGTGGGTCAAGATAATAAATCAGTATTTTCTCTCAAATTCTGATAATGAGAAGTGGCAATGTGCTAGCAGCCCTCGCTCTCCACGCCTCCTCGGTCTCGGAGACCACTCTGGCAGCGCTTGAGGAGCCCTTCAGCCCGCCACCACACTGTCGGAGCCCCTCTCTGGGCTGGCTGAGGCCAGAGCTGCCTCCCTCTGCTTGCAGGGAGGTGTGAAGGGAGAGGTGCGGGTGGGAACCCGGACTGTGCATGGCACTTGCGGGCCAGTGTGAGTTCTGGCTGGCATGGGCCCGGGCCGGGCAGTCCCCACACTCGGAGCGGCCAGCTGGTGCCGCAGGCCCAGGGCAGTGAGGGGCTTAGCACCCGGGCCAGCAGCTGCGGAGGTTGAGCTGGGTCCCCCAGCACTGCCAACTGCGCTCAAATTCTTGCCCGGCCTCAGCTGCCTCCCTGTGGGGCAGGGCTTAGGAACTGCAGCCTGCCATCCCCAAGCCCCACCCCTCACCCCGTCCATGCTGTGGGCTCCCCCGTAGCCCAAGCCTCCCCACGGGCACCGCCCCCTCTGGTCCTATCCACTGCCCAAGGGCTGAGGAGTGCAGGCCCAGGGCTCCGGACTGGCGGGCAACTCCACTTGCAGCCCAGGTGAAGGGATCCACTGGGTGAAGCCAACTGGGATCCTGAGTCTGGTGGGGACTTGGGTTAACTTTTATGTCTAAGGGATCATAAACGCACCAATCAGCACACTGTGTCTAGCTCAGGGTTTGTAAATACACCAATCAGTACTCCCTGTCTAGCTCAAGGTTTGTAAATACATCAGTTGTTACTCTCTATCTAGCTAACCTAGTGGAGACTTGGAGAACTGTACCTCTAGCTATAGGATTGTAAATGCACCAATCAGCACCCTGTCAAAACAGTCCAATCAGCTCTCTGTAAAGTGGACCAATCAGCAGGATGTGGGTGGGGCCAGATAAGGAAATAACAGTTTGCGGGGGCCAGCCAGCTGCAATTCGCTCTGGTCACCTTCAACACACTGGAAGGTTTCTTAGTTTGCTCTTTGTGGTGACTCTGGTTGCTGCTCACTCTTTGAGTCCATGCTGCCTTTATGAGCTGTAACACTCACTGCAACGGTTTGCAGCTTCACTCTTGAAGCCAGAAAGACCACGAACCCACCAGGAAGAATGAAGAACTCCAGATGTGCTGCTTTTAAGAGCTGTAACATTCACCAGGAAGGTCTGCAGCTTTGCTGTCAGTGAGACTACAAACCCAGCAGAAGGAAGAAGCTCCAGATACATCTGAAAGTCTCAAGGAACAAACTCTGGACACAGCATCTTTAAGAACTGTAACACTCACCATGAAGCTCCACGGCTTCATTCTTTAAGTCAGCAAGATCAAGAACCCACCAATTCTGCGTACAATAATGTATGTAGAAAAGTTCTTCGAAATGATAATGAAATTTAAGAAAAAGCAGTTAATACTGATGAGTCTTTATTTCCTTTTAGGACATAATCGGTTTTTTGACTTCAGCATTTTGAAATTAAAAATACTTTTGATAGGATATTTCTTTAACTGTTAATTTCTCCAACAAAGTTCTGCTCTTTGTAATTAGATTAATGATATTTTTTGTTAAATCCTTACATTTGTCGTCAGTACATCGTAGTAGACTTAAGTTTAGAAAGCAGATCCAAGAGTTAAATTCGAATAATTAGCAGGAATGGAAAATGGAGGATTCTAATATTTTTTAAGAAAAAATGCTTTCTTATCATTGAGAAAACAATGAGTTTATTCACAGACATTTTTATTCCGTTATTCTGTGAGTAAAGAAAGGAAGAGGAGGCATGTTGAGGTTTTCTTTTCCTAATGATGTTACATTGATTATTGTAGCCAACATACGCTTTTGGATATGATACAAAAACATACCTGCAATAATGGTCATAAGAATACTCCTTTTTCCATCCCTCAAAATTGCTTTTGACAAGGTGATCTTCTGTGTATCTCATCCTACTGTCTGTATTTGCCTTCTGCTTTGGTGGAGCGGGGTCCTGGTTATGAGACAGTGGGAGAGAGACAGAGCGCGTGAGCAAATGCATAAGCAGAGGCTTTGTGGGTAGAGCAGATAAAAATTCCCAGACAAATTTCATGAGTGAAAGATGGCCAATTTATTTCTTACATAGCTGGATGTCATTTTTATTTTGTGGATTTTTCCATCAAGTAGTGAAAACTCACAAATATTCAGTCTCCTCTGGCCATGTAAGCACCCTCTTGGCCAGAGTCAAGTCAGATTCTTGGCGGCCCGCCTGGCGCCACCTGTGTGAGGGGAGGAGGAGGTTTCTCGCCCGGCATCGTCTGCTCCGCACAGGGGCGTCTGTGGAGGTGTCCGCCATTTTGTTTGGTCTCAGCTGCCGGTTGCCAGAGGAACCCTCTCTGCTGGCCGCAGGCCCGCTTCATGGTCGCACGCCTCCGTCAGCGGCTTCTCCATCCCTCTCTGGCAAGCTGAAGTACTCGACCACGTCCCTGGCCCTCTAGGGTTCTCGGGCTACCAGGTACGGGGCTGTGTGAACCTGGCACCTGACGGCTGAGACAGACAAGGCGGACGTTCTGCTCGCTGATCCCGGGGCCGCGCGGGGTCACAGGGCGCTGCCGCTGTCCTGGAACCTACTCGGGATTCAGGCGCACCCTGTGCTCACAGATCCACCAAACCGTCTGGGGTTTCTGCGCACGACCTGGAGGCACCTCCGCCCTTTGGCGGCGGATAGAGGACTAGAAACGACTGAGGAGACGTGAAGCAGGGAGGAGAAGCTGGATGAGAGGAAGCACAGGGAGTGGAAGGCAGCGTCCAGGGGACTCGGCTCCTCATGCCGTTTTGTCTCGATGAACTGTCTCTGGCGAACCGCTGTCTGCTTGAGAGGAAAAGGGAAGTCATATTTGGTGCCATCCTCTGGACTCCAGGTGTTTTCGTGGCCATTATATATAATATATATATATATATATATTTTTTTTTTTGTTTTTTTTTGAGATGGAGTCTCGCTCTGTCCCCCGGGCTGGAGTGAGTGGCGCGATCTCGGCTCCCTGCAAGCTCCGCCTCCCGGGTTCCCGCCGTTCTCCTGCCTCAGCCTCCCGAGTAGCTGGGACTACAGGCGCCGCCACCACGCCCGGCTAGTTTTTTGTGTATATATATATATATATTTAGTAGATACGGGGTTTCACTGTGTTAGCCAAGGATGGTCTCTATCTCCTGACCTGGTGATCCTGCTGCCTCAGCCTCTCAAAGTGCTGGGGTTACAAGCGTGAGCCACCGCGTCCCACCTTTTTTCTTTTGAAAGATTGTACCCTTCCAAAAGCAGCCTGTGTAGCCGAGGTAACTGTGTGTGTGTGTGTGTGTGTGCACGTGTGTGCACAGGCGTGTACATAGGCAAATATGTAAATAAATTAAACTTGTCTTTTTTTTTTTTTTTTTTTTTTTTGAGACAGGGTGTGGTGTGATGATGGCTCACTCCAGCGTCTATCTCCCCCACGCAAGCGATCCTCTCATCTCAGCCTCCTGAGTACCTGGGACTGTGGGTGTATGTCACCACACTCACCTAATTTTTTCTTTTTTTTTTTTTTTTTTCTGTAGAGATGGGGTCCTACTATGTTGCCTGGGCTGTGTCTTAAACTCCTGGACTCAAGCAATCCTCCCACCTTGGCCTTTCCAAGTACTGGGATGACAGGCATCAGCCAGTTTGCCCAGCTCAAATTAGCTATTTTTAAAGTAATTGATTCTGAAAGGCAAGTCAGAATGTATAAAACTCAAATGAACTTTTCTATGTTACACACTGTTTCTGTACTATTCAGTCTTGACTCCTTCCATTCTTCCTGCTCACCCTCAGTCTAGTTCCAATCCAGGTGCCCTGTTTTCAGTTCCTAAACCACACCATGTGATCTCAAGCATCAAGTATTTTTGTCTACAACATTCTTCCTACCTACCTACAGCCCATGCTTTATATAATTAACTTCTATTCCTCGTTTTTTTCTTCATTTTGAGTAATAGACTTGGGAAAAGTCTTCCATAAATTCGTAAGTTCAAATGAAGAAACCCTTACATGTGTGTCCACAGTATCCCATAGCGCTTGGGACTGTGTTATCATAACACTTGTATCATTGCCTTGTCATTGTCTATTTACCACCAGATTAAGTCCCAGAGGCTTCTTTTTTTGTTGTTTGTTTGTTTGTTTGAGATGGAGTCTTACAGTGTCGCCCAGGCTGGAGTGCAATAGCGTGACCTTGGCTCACTGCAACCTCCGCCTCCTGGGTTCACGTGATTCTCCTACCTCAACCTCCCGAGTAGCTGGGATTACAGGTGCACACCACCACGCCGGCTAACTTTTTGTATTTTTAGTAGTGATGGGGTTGGCCAGACTGGTCTCAAACTCCTGACCTTGTGATCCGCCTGTCTCAGCTTCCCAAAGTGCTGGGATTACAGGCGTGAGCTACTGCACCCAGCCCCAAGAGGCTTGTTGTAGGTCTTGTCTGTTGTTCTATTCTAGAGCCTTGCACAGTGCTTGAAATACGGAAGAATCTGTAAAAATTCGTATTGAATACAGTTGGCTCTCTGGATCCATGGGCTCCATATCCTTGGATTCAACCAACTGTAGATTGAAAATATTCAAAAATTAAAAATAATTGCATCTATACTGAGCAGGTACAGACTTTTTTCTTATTATTCCTTAAAGGAAATCGTGTAACAACTATTCACATAGCATTTACATTGTATTAGGTATTCTAAGTAATCTAGAGATGACTAAAGAAAAAGCGAGGATGTGTGTAGCTTGTATACAAATAGTGTGCCCTTTTATATCAGGGACTTGAGGTTCTGTAGTTTTTGATGTCTTTGGGGGTCCTAGAGCCACTCCCCTGTGGGAGGGATGAATGTATGGAGGTGGTAAATGACTCGCTCCAGGTCACACTAGTGAGTAAAAGAGCAAGGGATGTGCCCTTGGCCATTCAGTTCTAGAATCTGTGCATTTAACCACGATGCATATGGCCACAGAGCTGTTATTCCAAAACACTAAGAATTGGTAACAAAGGCTCTTTAAACTATTGGATCTAATCCCAATTTCAACCAGATTAAATCATTACTTTTTACAAATGTTGTTTCCTGGGTGAGGGCTTTTGGGAATGATGAAGTTAATTATGAAATAAAAATGGAAAAATTGAATTTGGTCCAAAATACATTTTCTGCAGATATAAATGTCATGTGTATTATATATACACGCATCTGTATATATGCACATCTTTACATAGATATACCCATAAATGTATATGTTATATACAATGTATTAGGGAGAGTTCTCCAGAGAGAACATACATACACACACACACACACACACACACACACATCCCCCGATATACACACACATCCACATCCACACATCCACACATGCATACATACACACACACACCCCCCCTGTCAAGCACCTTGTAATAATGTTTCAGTTAACAGGAGACCACATAGACAATGGTGGTACCATGACATGAGATTCTAGTGGAGCTGGAAAATTCCTATTGCCTGGTGATGCTGTGGCCAGAATAAAGTCATAGTGGCACATTACTCACGTGTTTGTGGTGATGCTCGTGTAAACAAATCGTGCTGCCAGTCATATAAAAGCATAGCACAGGCTGGGCGTGGTTGCTCACTCCTGTAATCCCAGCACTTTGGGAAGCCAAGGTTAGTGGATCACCTGAGTTCAGGAGTTCGAGACTAGCCTGGCCAACATAGTGGAACCCTGCCTCTACTAAAAATACAAAAATTAACCAGGCATGGTGGCGGGCGCCTGTAATCCCGGCTACCCTGGAGGCTGCGGCAGGAGAATGGCTTGAACTGGGAGGTGGAGCTTGCAGTGAGCTGAGATCACACCATTGCACTCCAGCCTGGGCAACAGAGCAAGACCCCATCTAAAAAGATATATATAACACATGTAATTATGTACAGTACATATTTGACAATAATAAGTGGCTGTTACCTGTTTACGTGTTTACTACATCATATGTTTTATCATTATGGTAGAGTGTATTTCTACTTATAAAAACAGTATTAACTGTGAAACAGCCTCAGGTACCTCCTTCAGGAGCTCCTCCAGAAGGCATTGCTATCACAGGAGATGACAGCTTCATGTGTGTTTGGCCCCTGAAGCCCTTCCAGTGGGACAAGATGGAGATGAAAGACAGTGACATTCATGATGCTGACCCTGTGTAGGCCTAGGTTAACGTGTGTTTGTGTATTAGTTTTAAAAACTAAAAATTAATAAACATAGAGGAAAACTTGGAGATATAAAGAAAGAAAATATTTTTGTGCAGCTGTATAATATACCTGTGTTTCAAGCTAAGTGTTATTATAAAGCAGTCAAAAGGTTAAAATTAGAAGTTTATGAAGTGAAAATGTTACGTCAGCCAACCTTATTACTGAAGAAAGAACCTTTCTTTTTTGACGACGTAGTGTAGCCTCTACATAGTTTTCGTGAAGTTTGCAGTTGTTACCCAGGCCTTCATAGGTGCTCACTACTCACTCACTGACTCACCCAGAGTAGCTTCCAGTCCTGCCAGCTCTATTGGTGTGAAGTGAACTACACAGGTGTACCAGTTTTTATATTTTATACCACAATTTTACCGTCCCTTTCCTATGTTTGGGTGCACAGATACTATTGTGTTCCCGTTGCATGCAGTGTTCAGCACAGCAACCTGCTGTGCAAGTTTGCAGCCTAGAACAATAGGCTATACTGTATAGTCCGGGTGTGTAGGAGGCTGCGCCAGCTGGATGTGTGTCAGTGCACTCTAGAATGTTCACACAAAGGCAAAATTGCTTAACGTCGCATTTCTCAGAATGTATCCCCCCTTGTTAAGTGACACATGACTCCATGTATATATACAGAGAGAGAGAGAGCACACATAAGAATGACAGGGAGAGAGAGATTTATTATAGGATTATTATGGGAATTGGCTCCCATAATTCTAAAGACTGAGAGGTCCCATGATCTGCAGAAGAACTAGGAAAGCCGATGATATAATTTGGTCTGAGTCCAAAGGCCCACAAATTAGGACGACCACACTAGCTGGGTGTGGTGTTGGTGTCTGTAATCCCACCTGTTTGGGGGGCTGAAGTGGGAGGATCACTTGAGCCAGGAGTTTGAGACCAGCCTGAGCAACATAGAGAGACCCTAGCTCTAAAACAGAAAAAAGAAAATCAGGAGCACCAGTGCTCTAGGGCAGAAGAAGAGGGATGTCCCAGCTCAAACAGAGAGAAAATTCTCCCTTTCTCTGTCTTTTTGCTCTATTTGGGCCCTCAGTGGATTGGATGGGATGCGCCCAGCTGCTTAGTGATGGTGATTTTCTCTAGTTGGTCTACCAAGTCAAAAGCTCATCTTTTCTGGGAACACACTCACAGACACACACAAAAATTATGATTTACCGGTTATCTAGGCATCCTTTAGCCCAGTCAAGTAGACACATAAAGCTAAACATCATGTACATGTATGTCTGAATATATATATGTTCCTTACCCTGGATTTCTCTTTCCTTATCACTCTTATAATTTGTGTGTTTATTTGGGGAAAGAATAGTTATCAAGACTTCTCTAGAGGAAGTCAACTGTCTTCATAAGCTTCTGAGTTACAACGCCTGACTCTATCCAATCTAAGTTAAATTTAAGAATGAATTTTGAGTACATCTGGTTTGTATATGGTGTTCTGGCAGAGCTCAATTTAATTCATCTCTAAAAGCATCCAGTGAGCACATACCAAATAATGGCCGCATTTCAGGCTTTGGGCTGTATAAATAACATACATCCCAATGTGAGGAAACCAGACAATAAATACAATAGTTTACAGAGAATTTAAAGGAGGGTGAGTGTCATGAGAAGAAAATAGTAAAAGGTAAGGAGGAGAGGAACTACATCGTTTGGGATCGCAATTTTAATTAGAATGTTGCAAATATATCTAAAATAAGTAGGAAATCTTGTAACGGTCACATAAATCCAGAATTAGAAAAATAGCTAGAGAATAAACGGAAAATTCAAAATTAATATATTAGAAAAATTTTGGAACTTTTAAATTATAGCAAGGTAATTAAAATATTTTCATAAAGGTACCTTTATTTTGTTATCAGGAATTAGGCAATGGCTGCTGAAATATTCACAAATACGACCCAACTCTAGAAATGAGGAAGTGGTGCATCTACGGATATCCAGGAGGGAGTGCTGAAAGAACAGCTCATGCGACAGTGCAGGCAGAGAGGCAGGTTGATGGCAGCAGTGACTCCAGTTTGCTCTCACTCAGTCTCCATTCACTTTGGTAGTATCCTCTTACAGACGCTGGGATTGGAAACCAAATTGCTTTGACAAATGAGGCATTAGCAAATATGAGACATGCAGCAACTTGAGAAGCACCATGCACTGAGGCTGTTTATTGACACACTTAGAGACCCAAGACCACTACGCAAATATGCTCCGACCAGCCCTCTGGAGGATGAGATGACTGCCCCCAACAACTGAGCCAAGCGTTGTTTTGTTTTGTTTTGTTTTTGTTTTTGTTTTCAGATGAAGTCTCGGTTTTTTACCCAGACTGGAGTGCAGTGGTGAGATCTTGGCTCACTGCAACCTTTGCCTCCCGGGTTCAAGCAATTCTTCTGTTTTGGTCTCCTGAGTAGCTGGGATTACAGGTGCCCGTCACCATGCCCAGCTAATTTTTGTATTTTTAGTAGAGACAAGGTTTCACCATGTTGGTCAGGCTGGTCTCAAACTCTTAACCTCAGGTGATCCGCCCTCCTTGGCCTCCCAAAGTGCTGGGGTTACAAGTGTGAGCCACTGTACCCAACCCTGAGCCAACCTTGGTTTAACCACCAGTGATCTGAGTGGCCAGGTGGTCTTTGATGATCCACAAGCTGACCAAGGTTATCACAGATGCTCACGTGAGTCTAGCCCAGACGAGAACATCCAAGCAGAGTGCAGCTGAAATTGCTTTCATAGAATGAGCTAATAAATGGTCGTCATGTTAAACCAATAAGGTGAAGTGGTTTGTTACACAGCAAAAGCTAACTGACACAATGTATCTAACTACTTCAATTCTGACAGCCCATCATAGAATATTTTAGGTAAGAACAACTTCATCTAATTTATAGTCCTTTATATTTTTCTCTGTTGGAAGCATTTCATAGAGACAAACTAGTTGCTATTTAAGTAAAATAATGCACCATTATGCATACATTTTTGTTACCTATGTAGACGATGAGAAAATAGAATTGTTTTAAATTCCTAGGGACACATGTAAGTTCTAGGTTGACATTTATCAAATTTTCATTATTATGTCTAAGCAGTCTTTCCCTACTACCTCCCAAACAGTTACCTGCTAGGCACGCATCTATGAATTTGTCAGCGCAAAGGAACAAGGACAGCAGTTATGCTTGATTATACAGAACAAATGCAGAGTATGAAAATTGAAATTAGACACACTTATTATAAAATGTGATTATTTCCATTCCAGAACCAAATTGAATAAAAAAAAAAAAAACCTTATTGATCTGGATTGAATTTCAATTTGCTAAGATTTGAGTAAGCCAACTTCTGCCTAGTAATGTTTGAATAGAAAGGCTTATGAGGCCAGTAGTCTGTTCATCACAGGTGATAAAGTTTTTTTTTTTTAAAGTCAATAAATTACTTTTTACTACTACAGGAGAAATGTATGCTTTATATGCCAACAAAGAGTTGAAATGCCAGAAGCACTTGAGGACTAAATTACGGAGCAGTTATTTCATCCCAACAGAGCGCTAATGCCAGTGCTTGATTACAACAAGCCATCCGATTGCATGAATTTGGGCTGCAAGGCACCCAGGCTTTTATATTCATTAGCAAAGTTATTGATTCTGGAAAGTTACCACTAATAAAACTACACTATTTTCTCAGGCCTGTTATATGGGCGCAGACAAATTATTTGATCAATGGTATTGAGCAAAAGGAGAAGCACTCATTGTCTCTAATCTCTTTTCCCTCCTCCCTGAATTGTACATGGCGACCAGCAGCAGCATGAAGAGGAGCTGTGGGGCCACATCTGATTTGGTTTCATATAGCTATCTAAATATTTGATAATTAAATCACATTGTTTCAATAAAAATATTAAACAAAAGCTAAAGTTGAAAATGAAAAAATAGGCCAGGTGCATTGACTCACACCTGTAATCCCAGCACTTTGGCAGGCTAAGGTGGGTGGATCACTTGAGATCACTTGAGATCAGGAGTTTGAGACCAGCCTGACCAACATGGTGAGACCCCCATCTCTACTAAAAAATACAAAAGTGGTGGCAGGCACCTGTAATCCTGGCTACTTGGGAGGCTGAGGCAGGAGAATCGCTTGAACCCGGGAGGTTGAGGTTGCAGTGAGCCTAGACTGCAACATTGCACTTCAGCCTGGTCAACAAAAGCAAAACTCCATCTCATTAAAAAAAAAAAAAAGACAAAATAGTATAATATTCATAAAAATAATTTTACATGTACACAAAGATGTAATTTACTGTGCATTAGCTTCAACAAAAGCATCCATAAGTTACTCAGTTTCCAGTTATTGGCTGCTTGAACTTTTATGCCCTTTTGCTCTATCTGTTAAAGAACGTATACCTCCATAGAGCTTCCGTAAAATAGTTTTTAATTAATTTAATCAAAGAATATTGTTCAAAGAATATAGTTAATACACTGAATGGAATTTTTATAAGTAAAATTAATAAAGATGGAAATCTGTTACTTAAAAAAATAAGGTTCTAGCTATTCTATCATTGTTTGTGTTTCTATTTAAATATTAGAATCACCTTGCCACATTCCACACAAAAATCCTGCTGATATTTTGATTGGAATTGCATTGAATCTATTACATTAATTTGTGGAAAATTAATATTTAAAAATATTGAGTTTTCCAACCCAATCACAAAGGTATACTTCACAGTTTATGTAGAAATTTAATTTTCTCAGCGATGTTTGTAGTTTTCAATATGGACATTTTCCACCTATTTTCTTAAATTTATCTCTAAATATGACATATTCTTTTTTTTTTTTTTTTTTTGAGACGGAGTCTTGCTCTGTCGCCCAGGCTGGAGTGCGATGGCAAGATCTCGGCTCACTGCAAGCTCCGCCTCCCGGGTTCCCGCCGTTCTCCTGCCTCAGCCTCCCGAGTAGCTGGGACTACAGGCGCCACCACCTCGCCTGGCTAATTTTTGTACTTTTAGTAGAGATGGGGTTTCAGCATTTTGGCCAGGATGGTCTCGATCTCCTGACATCGTGATCTGCCCGCTTCAGCCTCCCAAAGTGCTGGGATTACAGGCGTGAGCCACCACCTGTGGCCTAAATATGACATATTCTTGATGTTCTTACATAAATATTTAAAGTTCACATTCATAAGAAAATTCAAACCACCAATGGGAGATATTATTTGTAAAACATATGTCTGACAAAGAACTTGTATCCAAAAAGTATAAATAACTTTTACAATTAAATAACAATATAAAGAAAAATTACAAATATGGAAAAGATTGAGATACATTTGACAATAGAAGATTTATGACCCACAAGCAGATTAAACATCATCAGTTATCAGGAAAATGAAAATTAAAATCACAGCAATATATCCATTCACACACTAAAATAATTACAATTTAAAACCCAATAGTAATAAGATTTGGCAAAAATATGGGACAGCAAAACTTCTCATATGCTGCTGACCAGGTTTATAAAACGGTGCAGCCACTTAGGAGAATTGTTTGGCGGTTTCTCAGGCTTCGATATTTGTCCCAAAGAATTGAAACACAGGTTCACAAAAATACTTGCTTAGAAATGATTCACAGCAGCTTGATTCATCATAGCCCCAAAGGAGACAATCCAAATGTCCATCAAATCACAGACATGGGCAAATGAATCAACAACATAGATGTCATGTTCTTTTAGGTAAGTCTCTTCTAAGTGGACGGGTTTTTATTTTCCAATCCAGTAAGACAAATTCTCTAGAAAACTGGACATAGTACCCACCTCACAAGTTCATTGTGAGCATTAAATGAATTGGTTTATTTAACACGTCTCAAACATTGTCTGAAAAATTCAGAGCACTGTATGTTCAGAGCACTATATATATGAGTCTTGGTTATGAGATTACTGAACCTTCTGTGTATCTTGCTTTTACTGTATTTCTTGTCCCCTCGTTCCCCTTCCTCATGGCTCCTTTTGAAGAGAGTATTTAATTTACATCTCCATCACTGTTTGGAAGCTATGTCCTTTGTTATACTATTATAATAGTCACTCTTAAAATTTGAATGTGTGTATAAAACGTAAGTCCTAAAGTTGATCAGTGTCTTTACTTTCTTCACCCTCAGATTCAAGGACCTTTGAATGATTTATTTCTTATCATTCCTTTCAAATCACGTTTGCAATTGTTGTATTTTTAAAATTTCTGCCTTGCTTTTATAACCCACAAATTAGACATTGTTTAATATTGAACAAAAGCAAGAGTCAGTTAGATCTACTCTGTGTTCCTTATCTCCCTTCCTTGATACATTTCAGACCTTCCTTATGGGACCCTATTCTTTGTTTTTGAAGCTCAGCCTTTAGAAACTGTTTTATTGAGGGTTATTTAGAAGTAAACGCTTTCAAAATCTGCTCATTTGTCTTTTTTTTTTGTCCTCATTCTTGAAGGATACTTTAGCACCGTATAAACTATTCGTCATTGCCCATTATTTCTCTGAATACATTGAGGGCGTCCCACTGTGTTCTTGCTTTGCTCATTGTTTTTGTAGTTGAGCTAGCTGTCAGTCGGAATGTTCCTTCGTAGGATTTGCGCTTGTTTCTTCTCGGTCCCTTTGGGCACTGTAGACGCAGGTCCTCTTTATACTACAATTTTGGCTTGTGTATTGAGGTCCACATAAACAGTATGGACTGAGGTCCACATAAACAGTATGGACTGAGGTTCCCAACCACGGCAGCCCAGTGGGTACCACATCAGCAGGGGTGAAGTTTTTACTTTTTCTCCATCTTTATGAAAATGGAGACAGGAGTTAGGCAGATTGTTCTTCCATTCTCAGGGGTCTGGCTTTGTGCAGATGGTCTCAGGTCTGAACTCTAGGCCACAGGACACTGGGTGTGGTCCCAGGGAGTCTGGTGGCTTCAATGCTCGCTTTCCTCCTCATGCTGTGGCCCTGCCTAGGTCCTGCCCACATGGACTTCCTTCACCTTCATGCAGGCTCATCCATGCTTTACATGTTATGCAAGCCCATTTGTGTGTCCCAACTTAGCATTTTGATGTGTTATATGAATAAAAATCAGAAGAGATGCAAGATACCTAGTCAGTCATGTTTGTGGAAATCGAAACCCCACACACATTTTTTCATCCATTTGAATTTATCCAGTTTGAGGAAAATGTCTTAACAAATAAGCAAGTTTGGTTAGTCCTAGAAACAATATCTCTAACTTGGGAGTTACCATACCAATTCTACGGTGAAAAAATTATAGTTCATAATTATTTGGTATTAAAAGATACCTAAAATGAGTTTTTATTCATTCCTTTTACATCTATGAGGCAAAACGACAATGCAAAATTATATGAATATGATTTTCCACCAGTAAAATTTGGATTAAAGACTATTTTCATGTGGAAAATGTGATAAAGATAAAAGGTCACATAGACTGTGAGAAAAAATGTATTGTTTTCACGAGTTCTTGTAAATATATTCTTACCCTTTTTGTCTAATGTGTAGCTAAATATCAAAGGGCCATTGACTATATACATATATTAGTTTTTGCTGATGCTATGAAAAAGTCTATTGAATTGTTTCAATTAACAACATGGCAAAAATATTAAAGCCTTTCACATTTTTTTGTTTTGTTTTTGAGACACAGTCTCACTCTGTTGCCCAGGCTGGAGTGCAGTGGCCCAATCTCAGCTCACTGCAACCTCTGCCTCCCAGGTTCAGGAGATTCTCTTGCGTCAGCCTCCCAAGTAGCTGGGACTACAGGCACACACCACCATGCCTAGCTAATTTTTGTCTTTTTAGTAGAGATGAGGTTACACCATGATGGACAGGATGGTCTCGATCTCCCGACCTCATGATCCGCCCACCTTGGCCTCCCATAGTGCTGGGATTACAGGTGTGAGCCACCGCGCCTGGCCCTTTCACGTTTTATATCTTGTAATTCTCTACTCTGCTCTACACCATAAGGAGGATCTTTCCGAAAGCATCCTATCTAGATTCTGCTGTTAAATCACCTTTGTTGGCCTGGCCAGTTACCAAATTCAACAGCCCCTTCATCATCAAACACTCGCCCTCTATCCGCATCCCATTCCTTGTTTCTGCCAATAATTTGACTAGTAAAGATGTCACTGCATGCCACAAATTGTCAGTGCTGACTTCCTCAACAAGGAGTTATTTATATACTTATTTAATATATGAGTGACTCAGATGCAAATTCCATCTGGAGAATAGCAACTCCTGATGCCAACTGATTGTCAGTCATGGCTACAACAGGAGACTGGATTCACTCAAATAGTTCAATAAAGAGAATGTAATAAAGGGACTACTTACAGAAGTGAAGCAGGGTTGAGGAAAGACACAGGGGATGTTGAGCTACTCAGAGCTGCAGTGACAGCATGTGGAAATAGAATTACTGAAGTTCCACAAGGCCGGAATTGTGAGGGTCTACCCAGGAGTACCTGAATTAGCAGAGGGATGCAGCTGTCCACAGAGAAACAATGGCAGAGGAGCAATGGAGCAGAGAAGACATCGTCTAATTTCTCTTTACTTTCTACTGCATGATGTGGTAGAAGGCTTGCTTTTGGCTATGCTGGAAAACATATAGAAAGGAAAACCAAAAGGTAAGCTTTAGGATTTAAAATCTCCACTCAAGATGCAGGTGGAAAATTAGAAAGCCACTGTGGTGATCTTAAAAGATATGTTGTATATCTGAAAGTCAGCTACACGAAGGAGAAAACATCAAAACTAATTGCATTGATTGTGTCGTTTCAGTACCTGTTAAATGCGTAATTCCACCGATTTAGTTTGGCAATGGCTGAGCAACTGATTATAAAGGAAAGGGACCTTAAGATTTAGTATGGCAAACTGAGATAAAGTTAAGAAATCTAGCCCACCAATCTCCTGAAAGCTCTTTGTAACCAGAATCACCTCTGCCTAAATTGTTCTTGGCTTGAAGATCTGCTCTGGGAAGAGATACCATGTACATCAATGGAACTACAAAATCTTGAAAACTTATGCCAGAAGGAAGTTGGAAAGCATAAAAGAAATATATTAATTCTTCTTAACTGTTTTTTTCTGCATTCTCTGCCCTCTGTTGCTATAATTTTGGATTTGTCTATTTTTATTTTCATTTCTATCAAATGTTTTATATATTTTGAAGCTGTTATGTGATGCTTGCATTTAGGATTCTTGTGTCCTCTTGGTGCATTAACACTTTTACGATTATAAAATGGCTTTCTGTACCCTGGCATCCCTCCTTTTCCTGATTTAATTAGATTTCTTATTATTAGAACTTATGTAGTACACTTTTGTTCTTCCTCTTACTTTTAAAGTGAATTTCTTTTAGATGGAATGTTGTTGTGTCTATGAAAAAAAAATCTATGTTTTCAAATTTAGTATTTAGAATATTCACCTTTAATGTAATTATGGGCATGGTAGGGTTTAAATCTACCATCTTGCTATTCATTTTCTATTTGGTCAATATTTTTCTTATTTCTTTTGGGTGTCCGCCTTTTTTCATGTTAACTGAATATTATTTAATGTTTGTACATTATGGCCTTATTAGCTACAGCTCTTTATTTTGTTTTATAAATGTTGTTTTTGGGTTTACAATCTTTAACTCATCACAATATACTTTCAAATAATATTTTACCAATTTGCACATAAGACCATTAAACAGTGTACTTTCTGTCTCCTGCCCATTCTTAATTTATCACAATGTACCTTCAAATAGTATTACCCATTTTGAAAATAATTAAGAAATTTATGAGTATGTTTCCATTTTTCTCTTATCTTTTTTTGAGAATTACCATGCATTTTATTTCTGCATATGTTATAAATTTCACATTAGATTTTTGTCTTGCTTTAACTGTTAATTTTATTTTAAATAATTTTTTTAAAATGATAAAAAAATTACATTTACCCCCAAGGTAGCATTCTTGTGTTCTATCTTTTTTGTATATCGTAAATCCAAGTATCTATTTGATAATATTTTCTTTTATTATAAATAATTTGTTTCTGCATTTATTGTAGTGTTAAGTCTGCTGTTGATAAATTACCCCAGCTTTATTTTTCTAAAAAGTTTGTTTTATCCTTATTTTTGAATGATGGTGTTGCTGTTTGCTGAATTTGCAGTTCTAGGTTGACAGTTTTTATATTTTTAAAGTAAAATTCTAATCCCTTGTTTTTGCTTCATTTCTGATAAATTTCAGTCATTCTCATTTTTGTTCCACTGTGTGTAGTACGTTTTTTTCCTCCAGTTTTCAAGCTTTTTCTTCACGACTAGGTTACAGTAGTTTCATTTTGATATAGCTTGTGGTGCTTCTCTTTGTGGTTTGTCCTGATTTTAGTCAGCTGAATTTGTTGGATTGGTGAGTGTATAGCTTTCATTAAACCAGTAAAATGTTTAGCTATTTTCTTTTACGTATCTTCCTATCTCCTTCCTCCCCATCCTACTCTTGCTTTCTCTCAGACTCTACTTGCATGTATGTTAGATTGCTGGCTGTTTTTCCACCGTTCACTGAGTTTGTATTTTATTTTTAGTCTTTTTTTTCCTCACTTTGCTTCAGTTTGGATAGTTTCTGTTGCAATATTTTCAAGTACGTCGATCTTTCCTTTCACAGTTTTGAGTATGCTCTTAAATCCAGTGAATTTTTCAATTTAAATATTGTATTCTGGGCTGGGTGCGGTGACTCATGCCTGTAATCCCAGGGCTTTGGGAGGCCAAGGAGGGCAGATCACCTGAGGTCAGGAGTTAGAGACCAGCCTGACCAACATGGAGAAACCCCGTCTCTACCAGAAATACAAAATGAGTGGTGGCACATGCCTGTAATCCCAGCTACTCTGGAGGCTGAGGCAGGAGAATCGCTCGAACCCAGGAGGCAGAGGTTGCAGTGAGCCAAGCTCAAGCCATTGCACTCCAGCCTGGGCAACAAGAGTGAAATTCCGTCCCCGTGCAAAAAAAATTGTATTCTTTAGTTCCCAACTATTGATACACAGATAAAGTGTACTACCGCCACCACCATTATCAACATCGTCACAACAGTGTTTCATAGCACTTTTAAGACTATAATTGCTTTTATATATATTAACAGATTTTACGCTCACTGACGCTTGGTTATTTCTGTCTTAAAGATACGAGGTGTGAGGCTCAGAAGTCAGTTTTTCAAACATACTAGGAAAATAATGTATGCTAGGACTGAAATCTAAATCTATCCAAGTCAATTTTTATTTGCTACTTCATGCTGCCCATATCTATAGTTGATCGTTTACCACACCATGATCTTAGGAGACTATGAAACAATCAAACCACAAGTAAGAAAATGAGTCTTCTGTACATTTCAAACCAAACAGCTATCTAAGACAATTTATCCAAATAATCCATGTCAAATGAAAGCATGCTTCCGTTCTCTAGATATTATAAGCAAAACTGTAAAAGATAGCTTTGTGCCCCCAGTGAAGAGCAGTCAGGCAACCATGCGGCATACCTAGCGATGCAGTATTTATTATTTCTTGAGCTTTTATTGCTTGGTGTTCAATAGTCCTGTGAGATAGTTCTCATTACGCTTTATTGATACCTGAGAAAACTGTCTCACAGAAGTCGCATAACTCGCTCAGAGTCCCATGGATAACAAGTGGTCCAGGCAGCACTTGAGTCGAGGTCAGTCTTGCTTTTTGCTTTTCTTATTCACTGTCCTACCGTGCCTCTATGTTTGTGTCCCTTCTCAGTCCCTTCTGTTGCACTGTTGATTTGTCTTTTTTTAATATACATGTGCTTTATTTACTGCAATTGACAAATAATAATTGTGTCTATTTATGGCATTCAACACAGTGTGTGTTTTTTTCTTTTTTCTTTTCTTTTTTTAAATTTTGAGACAGAGTATTGCTCTGTCACTGAGGCTGGAGTACAGTGGCATGATCTCAGCTCATGGCAGCCTCTGCCTGCTGGGCTCAAGCGATTCTCCTGTCTTAACCTTCCAAGTAGCTGGGGCCATCCAGGCATGCACCACTGTGTCTGGATAATTTATTTATTTATTTATGTATTTATTTATTTTTTGTAGAGCCCTTTTATAGAAGTCTCCCTATATTTCCCAGGCTGGTCTCAAACTCCTGGGTTAAGCAATCCTCCTGCCTTGGCCTCCCAAAAGCCCTGGGATTACAGATATGAACCACTGCACCTGGCCTAACATGATGTTTTGAAATACATATATATTGTGAAATGGATAAATCTAGCTAAACACATACTTATTTTTTTGTTTGTGGTGAGACCACTTAAAGCCTACTCTTTCAGCAATTTTGAAGTATATCAGCATGGGGTACAACAGATCTCTTAGACCTGTCCCTGCTGTCTGGATGACATTTTGCATCCTTTGACGAACATACTGATTTATCTTTAACGTATTGTATTGCTACCTTGTGGTAGGTAGAGCTTTGGTCCTCGTGATCTCAGCCACCTAGTGTTACGTCCTGTTCAAGAGGCTTTGCAGATGTAATTAATGTTACTCCTCAGTTGACTTTAGGATAGGGAGATTAACCTAGATTATCCAGGTGAGCTGGATCTAATCTCACGAGCTCGTTAAACATCAGAAGAGGAGGGTAGAAGAGAAAATCAGAGATTATAAGTGAAAAGGTTGGAGATGTCATTACTGGCATTTAAGATACAGGGGGCCAAAAGCCACAGAAAGTGGGTAGCTTCAAAAGCTGAGCCAATAGCTAGCAAAATCATGAGGACACTCACTCCTTTAGCACCATGGAGCTGAATTCTGCCAACAATCTCAATGAGCCTGGAAGCAGGTTGTCCCTCAGATGCTCCAAAGAAGAGTCCAGGCCAGCTGACAGCTTGACTTGCACCTTGTGTGCCCCTATATGGAGAACCCAGTCAAGCCATGCTGTACTCAGACTTCCCACTCATGGCACCTATGAGATAATAAATAGGTGTTGTGTTAATGTATGATGGCAGCAATAGCAGGCTAATATATACTATAGGGACAATTAATTTCAAATTTTTGTGTGTGAACTCTCCTCATTCACTGTCGTGACACACAAACACATTCACACGCACACTCTTACAGATACTCAAGTTGTATACTTTCAGAAGAGGCTCTCTCTGTTTTTAAAGTCTACGGTTCTCAGCATTCTTACCGAGGCATGCTATCACTTTGTGTCACTTTGGACAGCCTTCCCTGCTGTCATCCTCAGCTTTTTCTTGCATTGTCTGTTTTCCCTTTTCCCTGTTTGCACCTCAGTTCTTTTGTTTTCTGTTAATTTTAGAACCTGATTATATACACAGCTAGTCCACAAACACATGTATAGTTTTCTTCACAGAAAATCAAGGAAGGACATTGCATTGTGTGAAGTGTTTGCATCTTTATATTTTTATTTGATACTTACTGCAAAGTGGCATGTGGATGCTTTTTTGCTGGATACAAAGGTATCTATTAAGATAGAAATATTCCTCATACACGTGCTGTAGGATTCTTGGACCTGAAGAAAATTTGGCTTCTGAAAAACTATATTATTATAATCAGAATTATATTTGATAGAGTTCCTAATGTTTTATTAACATGAGGAGATTCGATTGAAGTCAACATTTGCAATTTAAATGTGGCATTAAGCACTTTGTTTAAAGGCAGAATTATAATGCATCAATCTGTATGTTTATACAAATTTGACAGCTATAACACATGCTGCTTAAAAAAACCGTATTTACCATGCACAGTCTCATATAAATACAAGCTGTAAATCTAAGAGCCACCCTAGATTCCATTCTCTCCTTTACCTCCAGTGACTAGTCCGTCCCCAAGGTGAGTTTATTTTTCTTCCTGAATGACCCTAAGGGGTAAAAATAGATTGGATAGTTAGAGACGACATGATTTGCGGTTATACAGAAAAACTTTTAACTATTGACACTATACAAAGGTCTAACTTGTCCTTTGGAGGAAGATATTTTTCTTACTAGAATTTACTAACTAGATATTTAGTGGGAATATCAGGGAATGTGCTGGTATCAAATGGTTGGTTGCAGGTCCCTTTCAAAAATGAGCATTTCCAATTCTGCATCAACATCGTTGTTCACCCAGCCGCGGAGAGCACGTTCTTCATCGTTGTTTACCCAGCCGCGGAGAGCACGTTCTTCCAGGAGTACTTTCAGGGATTTCCGGGCAGCTTCCAGGCTTCCTTTGTTTGGAATCCTAAAGCAAGCAGCTTTTCCCAAGAAGAATGTCCTCAGGAAATACTTTGGAATAAATTAAATGGCCTTTTTAGGCATTTTTATTGATCTGTTGTTTACAGACTATTTTGAGTCTATTGACTTATTTTGTGATAAGCAGAACTTTTACAGCATCTCAATGGAATCTGATTTCTAGATTTACTTGCCACCTTGAAGCGGTAATTACATTGTTTTTGAGAAGTAACATCTTTGTTTCCATAACATAAGACCTTCAGTTTATAACACAATGTACAACTGAGGCTTACTTTTTTAAAAGCACTGATTTATTTGAAATCTTTCTAAATTTGGCTAGGTTTCATAATTGGAGCTATCATCAATATAGTGTGAATGACCTTATACATTATGATTTTATTAAAGTATTTTTATTAAAACTAAATGAAGTCATAAAAATTTGATTTTTTTTCTAAAGAAAAAATCTATTGAAATCCATGGACCTAAAATGTGGCCTATTATTTAAAAAAACCTATTTAAATATATGTTTGAAATAGATACGTATTTCTAGCATATTTTATTCACCCAGTACTTATTCTTTTATGAGAATTACTCCACAGAAAGTCATCTTGTTTTATAAAAATAACTGAGAAAGTCATTTTTTTCTTCCTGACAACATATAAATGTTGGAAGCCACATCTTTATTAAGTTACATTCAGCTGATTGCATTTATGAAATTAATCTATGAGGTTAAAAAAGAGTGAAATAACTATAGTATTCAAGAGCTATCACTAACAAAAATCATTGATAAATTTAAATAAGTTATTAACATATACCAATGTTAAGTAGTTCATTATACTTTAAATATTTCCAGTCTATTATTAGTTAAAAAGTAAATCTGCTAGTATTTTTCCCCCAAATTCATTATTTCACTGAATTCCTCTCATCTGAACATAGCTTAGATGTATTAAGATGTTGCATAAGATGGCTCTCAGTAGCTATTTAATTTATTCTAATTAACAAATATCTGCATTCTTAATGTGTTAATTATTAGGGCTCCCCAATCTCTTATTCGAATATTTCATTCAACAAGTATTTATTGAATGCTTATTATGGCAAACCCTCTTCTAAATATTGGAATAATAGTGATAAATCAAAGTTTATACCCTCAAGGAACTTATTTTGTAATGAAGGATGTAAACAGTATATACACACTGCAATGTCAGCTAGTGTTAACTTTGGAAAGAATAGTGAAATAACAAACATACAGGGATAGAAAGTGATGAGAAAGCCTTGTCTCCACCGTCCTTCATTTCCTGTCAGTGCTCCAGCCAAGTATTTTCTCCAGAGTCGTGTTAAACACACTCCCTTCTGTTACTAGGCATGTCCTGATCCCTCTATCTGAAACACTTTGCTCTTTGCCTAGCTAACTGCTATTCTTCAGTCATAGTCAAATACTGCTCCACAGGCAAGCCTTGCCCACTCCCAGCCATGCTCCCAGAGCATCATGAAACTTCCATGAAATTTGACACTGTTTGTATGATTATTTGCTCACTCTATTCTCCTCAGTAGAGCATGGGATTATATATATGTAATATTTTATATATATTTTATTGTATATATATGGCATAAAGTGGATGTTCAATAGAATTAGTTGAACACGTTATTTAAGTATAGTATACCAAGAAGTCAGGTTCTAAAGACCACATATTTTAACCGTTCTATTTATACGGGATGTTTAGAAAAGGCAAATCTATGGAAAAAGAAGGCAGATGAGTGTTTATGTTACCGAAGCACCAGGGGTTCGGTCAAGATCCTGCTACTCGCTGCACAGAAAGCCAGTGATTGAGACCATGAGTATTGCCAAGGAAGAACCTTTAATCAGGTGCTGCAGCTGAGGAGATGGAAACTCAGTCTCAAATCCATCTCCCTGGCCCACTAAAACCAGGAGTTTATATAGCAGGGAAAAAATGCAACTGTGTGTAAGGAAACAGGAACTAGGGAGACGCAAGGAAGCCATCACGGTGAATGCGGGGTCTGGCATCTCGTTGTCTGGATGCGATGATCTGGTGAGTTTCAGTTGTTTGATACTTTTTTTTGAGAGACCTGATGATCATTTTCTGAGGGAGGAACTCAGATTAAACAAATACAAGTTTCAAGCTTTAAGATTAGAAGGGTCAATTCCTATATTTATCAAAAAATATCTGTGAGACCCCTGGGTCAGTGTCATTTACCCAGGGCTGAGAAAGGGAATGGGGATTCACTGCTGACTGGCCTGAGGGAACTTACTGCAAAGATGGAAATGTTCTAAAACTGGATTCTGGTGATGGTTGCAGACTTAGCAAGTTTACTAAAATCATTGAATCATACATGAAAATTAGATGAATTTTATGATATGTAAATTATATCTCAATAAAGGTCTTTTTATTTTATTTTTGTCTTTTTGAGACAGTGTCTTGCTCTGTTGCCCAGACTGGAATGCAGTGGCACGATCTCAGCTCACTGCAACCTCTGCCTCCTGGGTTCAAGCGATTCTCCTGCCTTAGCCTCCCAAGTAGCTGAAACTACAGATGTGCACCACCACGCTGGGCTGATTTTGTATTTTTAGTAGAGATGGGATTTTACCATGTTGGCCAATCTGGTCTTGATCTCCTGTCCTCAAGTAATCTGCCTGCCACAGCCTCCCAAAGTGCTGGGATTACAGGCGAGAGCCACCGTGCCCAGCCTCGATAAAGGTCTTTAAAAAAAAATAGATGAAGTGATTGGGGGAAGTGTAAGGATTTTGGGGTGGCCAGGGAAGGTCTTTTTAAGGAGATACTATTTGAATAGAAAACTGACATGAAGGCGAGAGCCCTGAAGATGTCTTGGGACAGAGGGCTCCTGGCGGGGGAGCAGTGGGGTTCTTAGGTGCCTTGCTATGTGGAAGAACCGTGGGGAGTCCAGGTGGCTGCAGGGTGGTGGAACGGGGGCCACAGGAGGAAGCGGAGGCCGGGAGGAGACAGTGAGGTCTGTGAGGTTTGGTTGATTAGGGTCAGGGTACTGAATCTTATTTTAAATGTGATGAGGAGCTATTGAAGGATTTTAGCAGGAGAGCAACATAAATTGGTTTACATTTTGAAAGAGTCACTTTGGCTGCTATGTGGAAAAATAGAAGCAGGAAGCCCAGATAAGAAATTGGGTAGCCAGTCACGAAATTGTGGTGTTACGGATCAGGGTGGTAACGGTGGAGGCAGTGAACAGTGTAGATAGAAATATGTGAGAAAATCACAGCCTAGTCTAAAGACTGCGAATCACTGAGTGAATATAGTTGGGGAAGTGGGTGGAGCAGAGCAGCCTAAGAAGAGAGTAAAGAAGCGTGCGGGGTCAGATTACATGAGGCCTTATAGGGCGTGGGACAAGAGTTTCGCTTCATTTTAAATCCCGTGAGAAGTTATTGGATAATTTCAGATGTGGAATGACACAGACTCACTCACATAAAGATTCTTCTGTCTACCATGTGGAGAAGAGATCACTGGGGAAGAAGAGTAGACACCTGAGAGCAGGTTAAGAAACTAATGGCAGAGGTTAGGCAAGAGATGGTGGTGGTGTAGATTGGGATGGTGGCAATGCAGATGGAAAAATAAGCGTTTACAAGAGCTCCTTTAGAATTGGAACAGATGGGATAACTGGATATGAGGAAGAGGAAAATAAAGAGTGAAACATTTTTGGTTTGGTAACTGAGTTACAGTAGGTTTTTTTTTTTTTTTTTTGAGACCACTCTGTCACTCAGGCTGGAGTGCAATGGCACAATCTCAGCTCACTGCATCCTCCACCTCCCGGTTCAAGCGATTCTCCTGCCTCACCCCCCCGAGTAGTTGGGACTACAGGCGTGCACCACCACACACAGCTAATTTTTGTGTTTTTAGTAGAGCCCAGGTTTCACCATGTTGGCCAGGATGGTCTCAATCTCTTGACCTCGTGATCTGCCCACCTTGGCCTCCCACGGTGCTGGGATTACAGGCGTGAGCCACCGCGTCCGGCCCAGTTACGGTAGTTTACTCCAGAATAATACTACATGTATAAACATAGGTTACATACACACTTAAAGGGAACATAAGAGTTCTTTTTTGTTTATCTTTGATGTTTGGCTTTGATTTAATGGGATTGTACTATACACGTTACTCTTAAGCAAGCCTTTAACACTCAGCACTTTAAAGAGCTTGGTACATAGTAGGCTTAAGTAATATTTTATCAAACTGAGCTGGAGAGTTCTTAGATATTGTTCTTACCTCAAATTCAGTCATCCCTGACTATCTGCTAGGGATTGCTTCCAGGAACCCCTTGCTTTTTAACCAAAATCCACAGATGCTCAAGTCCCTTATACAAAATGGTGTTGTGTTTGCATGTCACTGACACACATACTCCGTGTACTGAAATCATCTCTAGACTCCCTATAATACCTAACATGAATAAATGCTACGGGAACCGTTGTTTTACTGTATTGTTTGGGGAATGACATCAAGTCTGTACATTTTTCAGTAGAGATGCAATGATTACAGGCCTAACTGCCTTTTCAATCTGCACATGGTTGAACCCATGGATGCAGAGCCCATGGGTGCTGATCGCTAACTGTATATCCATAGTTCAGTAGATCAGCTGTTGAATCAAGGAAAATAGGAGAGGTTGGGTCACAAAGATGCTGAACAATCAAGCTACTGAGATGAAGGACATTGTGGAAGCTCCAAAAACCTTCTGAAACATTAAGTCATGCTCTTCTTTGAAGTCTGTGAATCCTCACAGCTGTCAGCGTGAGAACCAAAGGCTGCAGTAGTGCACACAATGTCCTTCATCTCAGTAGCTTGATTGTTCAGCATCTTTGTGACCCAGCCTCTCCTATTGTCCTTGATTCAATAGCTGATGTACTGAACTATGTAACTGAATTACAGCTCCTCAAACGCGGTGCTCTCTTCGTTTGGAATGCCCTGCTGCTCCTGTTATTATGATGATGACACACTGGTGATTTCCTTCCTATGAGACTCTTCCCTAATTTCCCAGGTTATAAGTTAGATATCCTCCTGTGTGCGCCCTGAGCCCTGTACATCCCCATCATCACAGTGGTTCCTTGCCTTGTAATTGCTTGTTTGCTTTTTATGTTTCTCCCATTGGACAACATTCCTTCAAGCCAGAGATTTTTCCCCATAATATTATCCTCAGAACTTAATATAGTGCATGTTGTCATATTAAAATTTGATAAATAAAACATACAAATGTAAAGGAAAATTATTCTTCTATACTAGAGAATACAGTTCCTAGGGAAAGTATGTATTTAGACCACACGACTAAAGCAAGAGGTCTGGGGAACACCCATGTTTAAGGAATGGGGAGGAACAAAAGACATAAGAAAAAAGAGAAATGAGATAGCTGTGAAAGCGCCAGAACAATATTCAGAGTATTTATCACGGCTGTCTGGGAAAAATACAATTTCAAGAAATGAATGATCAGTCATGTCAAATGCTTATAAAAGTCAGGAATAATGGCTGTGAAATGTCCAATCAACTTGGCAATTAAAAACACACTGATGACTTTATGAAGCAGTTTCAGTATATTGGTGGCGACAGAAGCCAGATGATGGGGTGCCGTGTAATCAGTGGCACACCACGGCTTGATGACAGCACAGCCCTGCTTTAACACGGCAGGAAACACGATGCGTTCTGTGGCGTCCTCCTACTCGCTGTCTTCTGTGGATTGTGACTCCTGGTGACTGATGGATGTTTAATTTCCTGAGGGCAAGCAAAGTCATGGCTTTAATATGCCTGAGAATAATGAGGGATGACGCAACTTTGGATAAGGCTGTAGAAGAGACGAGAGAAAGGAACAGGTGTAGAAAAGCTCTGAAGGGGGCCGGGCACGGTGGCTCATGCCTGTAATCCTAGCACTTTGGGAGGTCGAGGTGGGTGGATAGTGAGGTCAGGAGTTCGAGACCAGCCTGACCAACATGGTGAAACCCCATCTCTACTAAAAATACAAAAATTAGCCGGGCATGTTGGCACGCACCTGTAATCCCAGCTACTGGGGAGGTTGAGGCAGGAGAATTGCCTGAACCTGGGAAGCAAAGGTTGCTGTGAACTGTGATGGCACCACCGCACTCCAGCCTGGGTGACAGAGCGAGACTTTGTCTAAAAGAAAAGAAAAGAAAAGCTCTGAAGGGAGAATTCTTGAGTGTGTGATGTTTGAAAGACTAGACCAACGGGCAGTTCACTGGGACACTGGGTGGGATTTGCAGTGGATACCAGAGCAGAGTTTGGGAAGAGAGATTTGGCCCAGAGACTACACCCTGCAGATCTCCACTTACAGAGGAGTTAGTGACCAAGAGCCTGGCCATTGAGCTGAAATCTACCATGCATTTGGGCTGTAACCACATTCCCATGGGCTGCTTTCCAGTCAATGACTGAGGTGGAAGCAGGGATGCCTGTTCTGGGAGCCATGAGCTCCTCTGATGGCTGAGGTTGACTCATGGACCTCCAGTAGCTTTGCTGAACCTTCCATAGACTGGAAAGCGCCTAAGATGTTTTCTTGCAGACTCCTCTGGCTCCTTCATCATTTTCTTTCACAGTAGTTTTCTTAATAAAATCCTTGCATGTTTAATTCTGTGCTGATATCAGCTTCTCAGAGTCCAGACCAATATAATATCTAATGGGTATTTTTATTTTTGAAGGGAGGTGAATTACTGTGTTGTTAGTATTGTACCCTTCTATCACACGTTTCTTCAAGATATATTCAGTAAAATACCCATTTCTCACTAATGCTGTTTGGAGTAGGTCTTCGTTTTTTTTCTTTTTTTGCGGGGGGAGATAGTCTCGCTGTGTCACCCAGGCTGGAGTGCAGTGGCGCCATCTCGGCTCACTGCAACTTCTGCCTCCTGGGTTCAAGCAATTCTCCTGCCTCGGCCTCCTAAGTAGCTGGGATTACAGGTGCCCGCCACCCTGCCTGGCTTATTTTATTTTTATTTTTTTTGTACTTTTAGTAGAGCAGGGTTTCCTCATGTTGGCCAGGCTGGTTTTGAACTCCTGGCCTCAAGTAATCCACCCGCCTCGGCCTCCCAAAATGCTAGGATTATAGGCATGAACCACTGCGCCGGGCCAGGTCCTCTTTCTTGAGGGGAGGGACACAGTGAAATAACGAGAACTGTTCTGCAAAATAGAACAGGGTCCCATGTAGATGATACAGTGATATTAAATAGAACATTCCCCACAGAAGTTTAATGCAATTAGTATCAAGGTGACACTTATTAAATGCTGATGCAAGCATGCCATTCAGGAGTCTTGCTTTATACCTAAAAAAAATGATGTGTTCCTGATTGTGGAATATCTTTACAGGTAGAAGGCAGGTAATAGTTATATAGAAATAAAACAAAAATAACCATGTGTAGGATACAGCCTCAAAGATTCCCAGAATATTAGAGCTACGAGGCACGTTAGAGACCACCTCCTAATTTTAAATGCTCTTTTGAATATTCTAGTGAGAGAAGCTGCAGCCTGTTGAGACTCCACAAGATGAAAGATATGAAAAGAGGACATATGCATGAATGCCTGCATGGAGAACCACCCTTGCTGCTGCTCCCACTCTAATGATCATGCCCATTATTAACTGAGGGATGGCTGTGGGCCTTGTCTTTGCATTACACGGACCAAGAACACTTCGCAGGACTCAGAGAGGTAAATAAGAGAAACCTATTTTTGTAGAGGATGAAAGTGAAGCACACAGGGAAGTGAAGTGCCCAGTGTGAAAATCCCATCTGAATTGGCTTTAGAAACCGTATATTTACTTTTTCATATAATTTGTTTATCTAGAGGAAAAAATAACAGATGTGTTTAATGGCTTTGGAAACATTTAAACAGGTGGACCTCAAAATATGGGAAATGAACATATTGCCATTGTTTATTATAATTTTGCTTCCTTCTATTTTTGCTTAAAATTCTTCAAGGCCTTTGGATATGTAAAAAAAATGAGCATTTGTGTTATTATGTTGCTTAATAGAAACAATTTTTTAAAGTATTGAATTATGCAGTGACCAAAATACTGATTCTAAACAACAAAACATGCAGCTGTTATGAATCCTGGACGAGCTCCGGAAATGTGTGGTATTATCTTGCAGAGAAGCTGTTTTTGTTCTAGTCAAATATGGAAATTAGTTTAGAAACTTCATTTTAATATATAATTCTGATTTCAGTGTTACCAGTAAATATTAATGTCCTTTTCTAACAGTCTTAATTTCCTTTTCTCAACTCCCTTGAGTGATACATTTGTTTGAAGCATTCATTTACCATCAAGAGAAAAAATAACATAACCACGTGTACTGAAATGTATGGCTTACAGGCCAAAGAGTTACAGAAACTAAACTTGTTCTCCCACTCCTTTACTCGTGCCATGCACTCACAAAGAAAACTTTCGAAGTCTATTGTTCTTACTTTTACAATTTATGATGTAGTTAACCCTATTCACATTGTGTACTGAGGTAGGTCAGAATTTCTTCTCACACTTTTCCCCTTCTAACATGACCTGTTCTTTTGCATCATGAGTCATAGAAATGTAAGCTAATACATAAGGTTTCTGAAAAGATGAGGAAAGAGCCAGAGAAATAATAATGCCCTGAGGTTGTGCTATAAGGTATGTTCCACATTGGCAGGAACTCCTTTGCTTGGTAGATGCGCTCCTATAAGCCCTAAAAGAAAGGGCAGGTGGCTGTCATACTCCCCTTATCCTCCAGACACAATCACCTGAGACCATTCACTAGGCCTTCCAAGGGGAAGCCCAGGCGAAACTGAAGGACAAGCCTTCTGAGATGGACAGAAAAAGAAAAACATGAAATCTTATAGTAAGTGTAAAAGGCCAAAGATACTTAGGAACTGTAAGGTAGAGAGGAAAGAATGCAGGAGCCCACAGAGACAGGTCCTCTGTGGCCATGACAGTAGACTTTCAGTGGAGTGATAGAGAACTTGAGGAAATTCAGTAAAGTAATAACAGTATACTTTCGGGGGAATGATAGAGAACATGAGGAAACTCAGTAAAGTAATAACAGTATGCTTTCGGGGGAATGATAGAGAACATGAGGAAACTCAGTAAAGGATATTTTGCACCATGGTTTGGACCTCATGCATGTATTCCATCATACAATGGGTTTATAGTTTTTATTCTTGGTCTGGGTCTCTTGTTTTGTTTTTTCTTCTTCTTATATGTTATAGTGTTGGGATTCACTGAGATGGTGGCAGAAGTATTAAAGGGAAATATTAGGGAAAGTTATAGGGAATAGTCATAAACCTTTTGGAAGGCCGAAATGTTACATAACTTGTAATAATTGAACAGGCTGAGGCAGCCGATACTTACCTTAGAGCATTAGGTCATAGGGTAAATACTAGCGACAATAGAGGCTTCCCCAGTTAAGTCTGTTTACCCTACATCCATTAACTAACCTTTGAGCCAGATGGCCCCTCTTGCGGGGAGGTCAACTAGGGATATTGCCCTGTAATGTTATTTACCTTAGACCTCGGTACCTGAGCTTTAGTCATTCCTAGAACTACTCTCTTAACCATGTTAATTATCCGCAAGTGTGTTGACCCAAAGCTTCTGTTGTTAATTGTATACCAAATAAATGCCTGGAGTGTGAGCTGCTCAGGGCCACAGTAACAAACCTCTCTTGGTGTGCACACGGTCGGACAAGCAGGCCTGGCCAAGCAGAGTATCTGTGTGTCAGTGTACGTTTAATTCATCCATCGTTTGGGTCAGGGTCTGCGGGCCGACCCCCGCAGCGAATGCCCTCAAGTGTGGGGAGCAATACCTCATTATAGACCTAGTTGTGAAAAGGTTTTAAAATTAACGAGACAGTAATCAGGTATTTTAAACAACTGAATTTTATAAAACCTCATAACATTGAGTGGGAAAAAAATTTAGATATCACTGTCAACTCCTTGCTCTTACACATAAATAAACTGATGCTCAAAATGTGAAAAGATTTTCCCAAGTTAATATTACACATGATCAGTGGATATGATACTAGAGCCAGTGTTTGATCTCCAATTCCAGTTTTCTTACTATAATAAGGTGGATTTCTTGTGAGGGAACCAACCAGATAAAGTAAAAAAAAAAAAAACTACAGTTTCCATGAGGATCCACAAAAACTAGAGTTACTATGAGGATCCACCTACTTTCTTGACAACAGAGTAAGAGAAAATGTGGCAAGTGGCCAGTGGGCCTCCAGGGGTCTTAGAGTGGTTGACATAGTTCCTGAACAAGGGTGGAAATCCAGCCGGGTGCAGTGGCTTCCGCCTGTAATCCCAGCACTTTAGGAGGCCAAGGCGGGCGGATCCCGAGGTCAGGAGATCGAGACCATCCTGGCTAACACGGTGAAACCCCCGTCTCTACTAAAAATACAAAAAACTAGCCGGGCGAGGTGGCGGTGCCTGTAGTCCCAGCTACTCCGGAGGCTGAGGCAGGAGAATGGCGGGAACCCGGGGGGCGGAGCTTGCAGTGAGTAGAGATCACGCCGCTCACTCCAGCCTGGGCCACAGAGTGACTCTGTCTCAAAAAAAAAAAAAAAAAAAAAAAAAAAAGAGTGGAAATCTAGGTGGATTCAGGGATAGAGCATGGTAACAAAAAGAGAGAGAAAACAGAGAGAAAAGTAAGGAGCACAGAAATAGAAAAAAGCATCTAGCAGTGACATGAGTTGGAATCTGGGCACAGGGGCCCGTGTCCAGGCTTCTTACCGAGCTGTCTGCTTGCAGAGCTCTGCACCCACAGCGGCAGGGCAGTGACTGGTCTGTCGGCGCACCCTCCTTCTGTGCTCTTTCTTTATCACGGGGGACTGGATATCCGCAAGCTACCTTTTCCAGACTCCCTTTCTGACTGATATTTAATAAGATTTTGATCATGGGAGGCACTGGCAAGAAATGGGAAGGTGGGAGAAAGGGCAAATCCGTATTGTTAGTCATTTTTTTTTTTTCCTGGTAGTGCCTTTGGCAGCAGTAACCACAGTGATAAGTGGAGGCAAGCCCGGGTTCCCTTTAAGGCGGCACAGTTCCAAGGGCAGCAGCGGCCGCTCTGACAGCTTCGTAAGCCCCAGCGCTCCTGGGCCCTGGCTCTTGCTGTATCAGGAGCGCGAGCTCCCGGCTTCCTGCGAAGTGGCAGCGGCAGTGCTCACTGCAGCCGGCAGCGGCTAGAGCAGGAGCTCCAGCATCCTCAGCCCACAGCCGCGTGGACTTAGGGTCACACCATTGCTCTTTGGGGTTGTTTTTGGCTCAAGGAGTGGTTGTGGCATCCTGCGGTTACTAACAGGAGCTCCTCGGGTGCCAATCTCTGGGGAGCCTCATCCCCTCTTGTTCCTGCCTGGCTGCTTTTTTGTAATATTTAAAATCAATGTTCAAATCCAGTGTGTTTGAAATGCTTAGAATTGGTTTTGTTTTCCTAACTGGGCACAAGAGACACAAGCACTACGAGATACTTCTACGTCATGCTGTTAAAAAATACGACCCAGTTTTACATTATTCATCCATTTCTGCTGTTTCCATGAAACTGACAATATAGAAAGACCAGTGTGTGTGTGTTGGGGGGGGGGTCCTGGAATATGTCAGTTTATATTTCTATTGTGTCAGTTTTCTTAGGGTATATGGTGAATATAAATATGACTATTCTAATTAAGTGGCTGTGCATTTTCGTATTAGAATTCATTATGTTGCCTTCTCAGTACAAGCACTTTCTGTGTAGTGCTTGAGCACGTAGGTAAGTCAGGAGGCCACCTCCACAGTGTGATTTGAAGGTGTGAAGGTATCTATCTGCCTCAAATAGCGATTAAATTTAACAGGTGCATATTCTGTAATGAAAAAAACACAGTCGGCCCTCCATATGGTTCTGCATCCATGGATTCAACCAACCAAGGATAAAAATATTTTTTAAAAATTGCATTTGCAAGTTAATTAAAATATAATGCTCAAGAAAATTCACAACATGAATGAAATGTTACAGAAGCTATAAATCTATCGTGTTTATCAGTCGCTCATTTTTGAAAAGGGTCTTTGGATTATAGATTTCCACTTCTTTTGCAAAGAAACATTGAGGTGAGAATTTTGTGGATACTCTTTAAACAACAGTACATCGGTTTAATATGTATTTTTTTAAGCCTGTAAATAAAATTTTTCTGTATCCACTTTAAAGTTTGTTGGGTTTATAAGTGAATTGGACTGTATTTCTAATATGTGTGTAGGTTTAATTTTATATAGTTTTAAAATTGCTCTGTGATTAATTGGCCACTGAAAATGAGCTTTTTAATTGTTGAGATTTTCTTACTGGCCTCATACGGAAGGATTTGTATATCCTCACCATATATATATTTGTATATATATTTATCACCATATATATTTATGCGCATATATGCACCATATATATTTATATATGCACCATATATATTTATTTGTATTTATATATGGTGCATATATGTGCATATATATGGTGTGTATGTATATATGTATTTGATATATTTATGGTGCATATATATTTGGTATACATATGGTATGTGCATGTATATATACATATACACACCATATATATACCATTTTTTATGTGTGGCGAAAAATACTCTTTTTTGGTGTAAAACGTTTATTTTCTTTGCTAACTGTTAGTTTGTAAAAAAAGAATTCATTTTTACTGAATATCTATAGACCTTTTTGGTCAACATTCCCTAAACACAGTATAAGAACTATTTACATAGCATTCACATTGTATTAGGTATTATAAGTAATCTAAGGATGATTTAAAATATACAAGGGGATATGCATAGGTTATATGCAAATACTGGGCCATTTTATATCAGGGTCTTGAGTGTCCACGGATTTTGATATTAGCAGGAGGTCCTGGAACAAATCGCACATGGACACAGAGGGACATCTCTCGCTCTATCTTTGGTATTGTTATATCATATTATTTATATTATATATTTATAGATTGTTAATATTTATATATTAGTTTAAAGGATGGTTATAAAAGTTGGTTTTAAACCACAACAGCAACCAAAATGATGATGTGATGTCACAGAGAACTATGGTTGCTATCTTTAATAAATATTACAGACATGAGAGAGAGAGAGAATGCTGCTAGGTCACTTAAAAATGGAGATGTGATTTATGGGAATGGTCTTGTCCATATGTAATCAACACATGGAATCTTTATAATATGTGTCAAGAAATTTCCCATTCAGGAGAATTCTGTAGGTGAAGGTTCAGAGGGAGCCATGGCAACATGCTGGGCAGGGGAGGGTTAGACGCACCCTCACTGGAGGGATCCTGTTCTGGAAGTGATAGCTAACATCCCCCCCATTATCTGGAAGTGATATCTAACATCCTCCATTATCCGGAGTTGATATCTAACGTCACCCCATTATCCGGAAGTGATGCCTAACATCCCCCATTATCCGGAAGTGAAGTCTAACATTCCCCCATTATCCGGAAGTGATGTCTAACATCCCCCCATTATCCGGAAGTGAGGTCTAACATCCCCCCATTATGCAGAAGTGAGGTCTAACATCCCCCATTATCTGGAAGTGAGGTCTAACATCCCCCATTATCCGGAAGTGAGGTCTAACATCCCCCATTATCCAGAAGTGATATCTAACATCCCCCCCATTACCTGGAAGTGATATCTAACATCCCCCATTATCCGGAAGTGATATCTAACATCTCCCCATTATCCGGAAGTGATATCTAACATCTCCCCATTATCCGGAAGTGATATCTAACGTCCCCCATTATCCGGAAGTGATATCTAACATCTCCCCATTATCCGGAAGTGATATCTAACATTTCCCCATTATCTGGAAGTGAGGTCTAACATCCCCCATTATCCGGAAGTGATATCTAACATCTCCCCATTATCCGGAAGTGAGGTCTAACATCTCCCCATTATCTGGAAGTGATATCTAACATCTCCCCATTATCCCGAAGTGATATCTAAGATTTCCCCATTATCTGGAAGTGATATCTAACATCTCCCCATTATCCGGAAGTGAGGTCTAACATCTCCCCATTATCTGGAAGGGATATCTAACATTCCCCCATTATCTGGAAGTGATGTCTAACATCCCCCCATTATCTGGAAGTGATATCTAACATCCCCCCATTATCCGGAAGTGATATCTGACATCTTCCCCATTATCTGGAAGTGATATCTAACATCCCCCCCCATTACCTGGAAGTGATATCTAACATCCTCCCATTATCTGGAAGTGATATCTAACATCTCCCCATTATCCGGAAGTGATATCTAACATCTCCCCATTATCTGGAAGTGATATCTAACGTCCCCCATTATCCGGAAGTGATATCTAACATCTCCCCATTATCCTGAAGTGATATCTAACATTTCCCCATTATCTGGAAGTGAGGTCTAACATCCCCCATTATCTGGAAGTGATATCTAACATCTCCCCATTATCCCAAAGTGATATCTAAGATTTCCCCATTATCTGGAAGTGATATCTAACATCCCCCATTATCTGGAAGTGATATCTAACATCTCCCCATTATCCGGAAGTGAGGTCTAACATCTCCCCATTATCTGGAAGGGATATCTAACATTCCCCCATTATCTGGAAGTGATATCTGACATCTTCCCCATTATCTGGAAGTGATATCTAACATCCCCCCATTATCTGAAAGTGATATCTAACATCTCTCCATTATCTGGAAGTGATATCTAACATCTCCCCATTATCTGGAAGTGGGTATCTAATTTCCCATCATTATCCAGAAGTGGATATCTAACTTCCCGTTATCTGGAAGTGATAACTAATATCCACCATTAGTGACATGCCTCTGTGTTTCAAGTTATGTATTTCAAGAAAGTCCTTGTTAAAATAACAGGGATTTATTAGGGAGAATAGCAATAGCACAATGTCTTCTTTTTTTTTTTTTTTTTTTTTTTTATTTGAGACAGAGTTTCGCCCTGTCGCCCAGGCTGGGGTGCAATGGCATGATCTTGGCTCACTACAACCTCCGCTTCCCGGGTTCAAGTGATTCTCCTGCCTCAGCCTCCCGAGTAGCTGGGATTACAGGCATGTGTCACCACGCCCGGCTAATTTTGTATTTTTAGTAGAGACAGGGTTTCTCCATGTTGGTCAGGCTTGTCTCGAACTCCTGACCTCAGGTGATCTACCTGCCTTGGCCCCCGCAAAGTGCTGAGATTACAGGCATGAGCCACCGTGCCCGGCCGCAATGTCTTTATCAATCTACACGTAAGGAATTTTCTGGTAAAACAGTGCTGGGCAGATTGCAAGTGGGAGCTGTTCAACATTGGGTATTGAACAACAAACTTGAAAGAAAAGAAACAAAGAAAAGAAGACATAATCCGTAGGCTGCGTTTTTGTCTGTTTTTGGGATTCAATGGGAAGAAAAATGAGGTCGGAGGCATTTCATTCTTTTCTAGCCTAAGAGTAAGTGCTTTTTGCTCCTGGCTAACTTTAAGAAAGTGAGGCCATTCACAGACAAAGGACAACTGAGCACCAGCTCCAGGGGACCATCAGCAAAACCTTTTCAGAAGTTGTGAAGAGTAGGATACGCAGTCACGGAACAGAGCAGAGGCCTGCGGATAAGGTACTGAGGACAAGGCAGACTCTGTCACTCGAGGATGAGCAGTGCTGCTGCTAGGTCACTTCAAGATGGAGACGTGATTTATGGGCATGTTATTGTCTACATGTAATCAACACATGGAATCTTTATAACACGTGTCCACATTTCTACGAATTGAAGTTTTTCCTATGGCCTATAGTTAAGTGTGCTTGTGAGGTGTGTGAGCAGGTGCACATATGCTGTACATGGGGGAGGATGCTGGATAAAAAATATTGCCTACACCGTCTAGCAGATCATTCCCAGATGCAGTGGTGGAAACATAACATAGAATATAAGGAGGTTCCTAAAAATATTCACTTGGGACCATACAATTGAGCAAGGTTGCACATTTATGAAGCTCTACAAAGCACAGGTTGGTTTAGCATTATCTGCTGAGCCATTGGGCAATACCCTGTGAGGGGCACAGAGAGATGGGATGAGGCACACAGAGGGCATCTGGGGAGGTAGGAAACAGCATGAGGACAGGAGGGGCCCCTGCAAATAGAAGGAGACTTGTTCAAGGGAAGAAACTGAAAAACAAAACCCAAGGAAGATGAGAGGGAAAATCAGGGGCTCTGTTGAGTTAATCTGTGTGACTCAGCATAAGGAGATGACAGGGAAAATCAGCGGCTCTGCTTAGTTATCTGTGTGACTCAGCATAGGGAGATGACAGGCAAAATCAGGGACTCTGTTGAGTTAATCTGTGTGACTCAGCATAGGGAGATGACAGGGAAAATCAGGGGCTTGCTCTGTTGAGTTATCAGTGTGACTCAGCATACATGGGTACTGCATGGATAGAAAAGCACGATAAAGTTTGAAAAAGTATTCTTAAGTGTTGATGATGATGATGTTGATGATGATGATTTTGAATGCAAAAATACTTTGATTGTGATGATCTCTTCAATTATGATGTTGTGTGAAACCAAAAACATAAAAAACAAACTGATGTTCATCATCAGTTTGAGGTTAAGAAAACTCATTATGTTCCCAGCATACCTTTTTGTTGATTGAACGATTGAACAGCAATCAGCAAAAACCTAATTTCTAAATCCTTGACAGCCATAATGATAATTTGAATCTCACTTGGAGAAATTTTCATCCCAAATTGTGTTCCATTACTTCATAGGAGTGTACTGAATCCATTTTAAAGGTCAATGAAAATAATAGCATTTTTTTTTTTTTTTTAATTTCTGAAAACAAACAAAAGGTCCTAGGAGAAAAGTAAACCTGTGTCTCCTGTCAAGTCCCTTCTCCCAGACATGCGTCTCTCATTGAAAGGGTAGGAAAGAATTCGGGTTGGGACCAGTCTGTGTAACCAGCAGTGATAACTACTTGCTTTATTCCTAAAAACTCCAGGCTGTGATTACAGAAGCACAGGTGAATGGGGAAAAGCAAAAGGAATGGAGGAAAAAAAAAAATGGAGGAAATACATCCTGCGCTTTCTTCCCTGACCAGTCCAGCTTTCACCCAGGACTGTTCTTCATGGGATGCACGCCTCTTGCCACTGGCATTCTTAGGCAAGTACTGGGAAGACTCGAAAGAAAAGCGTCAGAGGAGCAACAGGCAGCAGGTTTGGGGAGGAATGAAAAGCAGAGATGGACAATCTTATGGTTTTTGCCCTGAAAGAGGACAGAGACTTCACTTTACTAAGTCTGTTCAAACATCCGGAATCAAAGCCAAGAACGGCTGTGATCTAAGCCTTTCTCTAGGCCCCAAGTTTACAGCAGTTTGTGCTCCTAGAAAAAGAATAATCACTGCATTTACCCAACTAAATATTTCTGTCCCTTTCTCATGAAAAGTGAGGTTAAAGATTAATGTAAAAACATTGCAGCCCATAAATTTAGGATGACTGTATAATCCTTCCTGCTTTGAACATTGTCATACCTTTTTTACTTATTCAAAATATTTCTAAAAACAACAGAAAAGTCTTGACAACCTTGATGACTATGGAATGTGAGCTAAAGGGCGATATATATACACATCACATACACACACACACACATATGCACATATATATACATACATATACATATATACACACACGATGTGTATGTGTGTGTGCATGTGTATATATATTACATCCATTTACATATATATAACATTTCCTTTGATTCGATTTGCAGGCCTCAATCTTATTCTCAGAACCGATGTCACAACATGGTACAAAGCTCTCATAACCATATTTGCCTTCCAAGGTAACCCACAGAATACATCTTCCATTTGTTATTCATGTAATCAGCTCTGGTTGCAATTGCCATTTACCAATTTCCATCTGTTAGAGGTTTTTCTTGTACCCGATGGCAGTTGAAGCAGATTGTGAATGTAACAGAAAATGTTCTCTTGGCACAGAAAAGGAATATTTGTTTTAATTGACAAGGTGTAACATTTATGAGATAAAAATGAATTTTAGACATCTCATTTATTTTTACGTCGGTCTGTTCAAGACAATTATTGGCTTTTAGGCATACATACAGAAACCTCAGGAAATTAGGGAAAGGACAGAAAAACAACTCTTGAGAATGTCAATTCAAGCTGATCTTAAAGCTCCCAGGGAAATGGCAGGTTTGGAGGTTGGAGATGAGAATTCAGGGGACAGTGCAAAGTCTCAGTGTCTTGTGTGCTACTGTGATTAGTTTAGAAAATAAAGGAGTGCTGATTTTTTAAAAAGCAATTTCCTCTGCTCAGCAATGATAAATAAATCATTTTGTTATAAATGAGTCTAGAGTCAATGCTTCAAATGAGAAAAAAATCAATCCACCATTTCTCCTTAAGAACGGTTATATATTTGATGAGTATCTTTCTTCTGATAATGATTTCTAAAATCTTATTTCTTGGTACTCCCATGAGTAGTATATTGAACAGTAAAATGTTAAACAGTTTTTGAGATGAAGGCACTGTTTCTATTCAACTTATCACAATTACTGAGTAAACTGAGGGTATCAGGGACGTACTGGATTGTAGTAGCTTAAAGAGACACTAGGACGATGACAAAGTAAAGTTGAAATTAGCTATTCTGATCAGTAAAAAGATAAACTATTTCCCCCAAAGGAAATAAAAGTGTTAGTGACGTTCTCTTGAGATAATTTTATCAAATAGAAAAAAAGAATAAAAGGAATCTATGCATTTGTAACCCAGCGATTCTCATTAAATCATTATACCATGCTAACAAGACAAAAAAGTGTCTATAGATGGTACTCCATTTTCAATTGGGAAAATAGCAGGTCTAATTTGAAATAATCCAAGGCTATGGGTGCTATAGGATGGAAGGGGAATTTTTAATTGACACTAAAGGCACACATCAGGTGTCCCCGAGGGCCACGCTATGAGGAAGCACTTATGATATGTTCTGGCTTCTTGTAACGGTGCCACCCTCTGGAAGACTGTTTGCCCAGGGCTGGGAATTCATCTTTGGAGTTGGTTTAGGAGTCAGGGTGAAAAGGAGGAGCAGTAGCAAGTGAGGCTATTGGAAAGCTTCTGTAAAAAGTGGCCCCTTCATTATTATCCCATATTCTGACCAAGCAGAGAAATGAACCTGTAGTTTCATTCCACATTTTCAAAAGCAAAATTTCTTCTACTAAAATAACTTGTTATAAAAGGTATGTACTAGTTCAGGGTTTTGTTTTTTTCTGTCAGTTTGATAAATGCTGTTTGGACTCTTATAATCCCCCTAATAATTGACTGGGGTCACAGTGTCTCTAGGGCGACCCTGCACATTTTCAAACCGCTTCACGGGGTACTGGTATTTAGAGAATGCTCTTGAAGTTCTGCTTCCCATTGACCTTTCAAATCCTGTTAATTGCTTTTACAGTAAGCATTAAAAGTCAGGCCTGGTGAAATCAAGGAAGCTGAAGGGAAGAGATGAAGTTTCTATGCGCAGGAGCACAGCCAGGATGAAACGAGAAGTAACTACCGTGTCCAGTGTGGCCCAGGTGGAGAGTGGGGTGTGTCTGCCACGAGACTGTTTGGTCCAGAGGAAGCTGACTCGATTCACTTGATCTCGGGGGTAACTGGAGAGATAGCAGCTCTCTCTAACTTTTCTGAAGTTACTGAGACCTCTGACACTTCAAATCCTTAAACACAGGAAAAACTACCGATTGATTAGAATGCCTGTAAGAAGACTGAAATATCAGGTAGTGTTGGACTAGTGGTCATTTGTTTCAGTCTCGAGATTCTGTATTTCCTATTCTGAAATTTCTGTTTATTATAAATCTTATAATCTTTAAAATTCTATTTTTACAAGTCTGAGATGTGGCTGAATTTCAGTTTATAAGAAGAAATAAGGCATATATGAATTCCCTTAACAAATCACACAGTTCAATTCCTGATAACTGTTACCTGACATTTATAATGTTTCTTTTTATCAATTGATCTTCAATATTCCCTGCCATTAAATGGAAGATTAGTGAAGTTTTTTACTAAATTATTTTGGCCTTAAAGTCTGTTCTGCCAAATTGAAGTACTTGGATAGAACTAACTTTTGCTGTGCAAAGTGGACAGTTAGCCATGGAGTGAGCGACTGAGAAGAAAGAATACTTTCTGAGCAGAAAACTCATTCTTCTTTTTCTAATAGCTATATTAGGAGATGGAATTGGGGCCACTGCGCTCTTTCTCTTGGGCAGGAAACATGTACTTCTTTGCAGTCAGTAATGTTTTCATAGCTGTTATCTGACCCTTACACTGAGCAGAAGAGTTTCTGGGACAGGTTCCTTAAGCGTACAAATAATCAGTAATGCACAGGCTCAAAAATTAAATAGATTTCTCATCCATATGAATGAGTGGAGCAGGTAAATTAGATGAGGGAAACTGGATCATAATCTTGAGAGGAAGCAAGAGGAAAATTCAGAAAACATTTCACCTACACCTAGTTCTGTTAATACCTTGCCATTACCATATTATGTATGCAGACTGAGTACACATTTTCAGAGGTTAGTACTGCAGCCAAGCAAGCAAGCATACTGTTAATCTGATATATATATATGGACACACATAACTTACAATATGATAAAGCAAATAGGCTTGAATGGCATTGCAGTTCACACAGACTCTGCCATTATGTTGCTATTCAACTTCTGAAACATAATTTTAGTTTTGTCCTCTTGCCTCTCTTGCCTTGCTATAGTGATTTAGCTTTAAAAATGCAAGCCTGCACCTCTAATTTCCCTGCTAAGCATCCTCTGTTGGCCCCTATCTCCTTGAGGATACAGACCAAGTCCATTCCAGAACAGCTTCCGTGCTCCAGTCCTACCCACTGCATTAATCCTATCACTCTTCTTATTTTCTGCTCCAACCACAGTAAAATTCTATTGGTTGATCAGCATGTGTTTTCTTTTCCTTTCCCCTTTCCCCTTTCCTTTTCTTTCCTTGAGGGAGTTTTGCTCTTGTTGCCCAGGCTGGAGTGCAATGGCACCATCTCCGCTCACTGCAACCTCCGCCTCCCAGTTACTCTCAGCCTCCCAAGTAGCTCGGATTACAGGCATGCACCACCACGCCCAGCTAATTTTTTTGTATTTAGTGGAGATGGGGTTTCACCATGTTAGTCAGGCTGTTTGTGAACTCCTGACCTCAGGTGATCCACCCGCCTTAGCCTCCCAAAGTGCTGGGATTACATGCGTGCACCACCTTGCCCGGCCTCAAAATGTCTCTTGATACAAAGATTTCCTCTACACTGTAATGTTCCTCTAATCCTCCCTCTCATAACAGCTACTTGCCCATCGGGTTTCATCTTAGACATTACATTTAGGGAGAATCTTCCCTCATAGAGTAGACACATCAGGTCCCCTGTGTATTCTCTAATGGCAGTCTTGTATTTCTTTGTAACAAAAATTGAATTTATTTAATATATGACTTTCCTACCACTAAGCTTTTTACTTGAATGAGGGCAGGTGTTCAGTAAATGTTTCTTGAATAAATAAATGCATGGTAGTTCTTTATCATTTATTATCATTGGTCTAGTTACAGACTCTGAAGCAGTTGGAGATACCAGTATGATTGAATTTCTCTATTATTATTTTCTTTCAAATACATGCGCACAGACACACACGTGCACGCACACACACACACACACACAGCTTGCTTGCAGTTTCCCAGAAATACAATTCCAGAGCTATAGGTCCCTCATCTGACAGCTTGTCCCCATGTTCTCATTTGTCCCTCTGATCTTACTTGTCAGTGCTTCCCAGCACCTGGGGATTGTGAAGCAGCACACGCAGGGGCTCCCTGCTCCATGTTTCCCTCCAGGAGCCACTGTGTCACAGTGTAGGCTGCTTCACTTGTGCCTGAGGGAGGACAGACAATATGCTCATCAGGATTCAGGGAGGAGAATGTGGACGCTCAGAGGAGTGCTATCGCTGTCTGTGCTTGGTGCTGCTATATCAGAATACCACAGACTGGGTAATAATAAACAGAAATTTGCTTTCTCACAGTTCTGAAGGCTGAGAGTTCAGGATTTAGGGGCCAGCACCTGGTGAGGGGCTTCTCGCTGCATCCTTCCACGGTGCCAGGCGGCAGTGCAGGAAAGCACGTAAGAGAGACTGCAAGAGAGAGCTGAACTCACTTTTATAACAAACCCACTCACCCCATAATGAATTTACTCCTGTGTTCAACACATAAACATTTGGGGACACGTTCAAACCATAACATGTACTATTGAAATGTCGCTCTGACAGGAGACACCTGTCTGGGTGCCCCAAGCTGGAGATTCTGCTTTGCATCCCCAGTTAATAATTAGTAGACAAAAGAAAGAGACTCTTTGGGCACTGGGACCTGGGGTCTATGAGTGGTGTTGAAAAGGAAGAGCAAACCGTGACATCAGGGCCTGAGTTTCTCACACACCTTTCTCCCTCCCCCACCCAGACAAAAATAGATACAAAAGGAGGAGGAATTACAGAAGAAGTCACATGACATTATTGCCTACAACTGACTGTTTACCTTGAATACTTGAAGACCAGAATGAAGATTCCTGGGGAGAATTACAGCCTTAGCATGGAGCAGGCCTCGGTGCATCAGCTTTCAGCCAGGCATGCCTGCCAATGTTCTCGCTGCATCAGCTTTCAGCTGGGCATGCCTGCCAATGTTCATCATCCTCCTGGGATAAGGAAGGTACCATGATAGACATCTGGGCAAGTAAATAGGAAGGTGGATATCCAAATCTCTCTCTTCACAATGAGTTTCCAGTTAGATGGAGGAGAGAGTAATACAACGCAGTAAGTGTGGGAAAGATTAAAATGCATGTTGTGATATACCACAGGAAATCAGAGGAGAGAGGTTCATTCTAAGGGGAATGGTGGAAATGTCAGTGAGAACATGCCATCTGGGTGGTTTTTGTAAGATGATGTGGAAGAGAAAAGGTAAAGATTAAGCGAAAGAGTGCATGACCAAAAGATGCAATGTGAGATGGTCTGAACAGTTTAGAAGAATAACCTGGGCCGGGCACGGTGGCTCATGCCTGTAATCCCAGCACTTTGGGAGGTCGAGGTGGGCAGATCACAAGGTCAGATCGAGACCATCCTGGCCAACATGGCGAAACCCCGTCTGTACTAAAAATACAAAAAATTAACCGGGCGTGGTGGCACGTGCCTGTAGTCCCAGCTACTTGGGAGGCAGAGGTTGCAGTGAGCCAAGATCACACCACAGCACTCCAGCCTGGGTGACAGAGAGACTCCCTCTCAAAAAAAAAAAAAAAAAAGAATAAGCCAAGGGAATGAAAGTGCTCTCTGCAGCTGGAGCACAGGATGTCTAGACAGAAGGATTTGGAAAGAAACATAGGATACTAGATTTGGAACAGATCATTCAGGTCCTCAAGACCTGGAAAGTAATGCTAGAATTTTTAGTATTATTATACTGCAGGCCATTGATTATACTGCAGGCCATCGAAGATAATGCACTTGTTTTGTATTGTTTTTGTTTTTCAGAAGACAGAGTATTAACTTTTTTTCAGATTGTAGGATTCATCAATTCCATAACCATTTTTGAATGAGTATTATAAGGTCAAGGACTTTTCTAAAAAGATGGATATGGTCTCTTCTGTCATGGGTCTTAACATTCTGTGGGAGGAGACAAGCAGTAACTACATACAATGCGCGCAACAATTGAAGTGATTATGAGAATTAAAGGGGTGGGCTATTGGCAACTTCAGACACCATGGTCATCAATGGCCTTTGATTTGTAACACGGGCTGAGATTCCTGTCTTCACAGATCCCTGAGGAGATGTCTACTAAAGGGAATCTTCTAGCCACTGATACCTTCTTCTGTACTTACCCTGTCTCATGGAGTAAGAATGACTAAATTATTGATTACATAGGGAAAATCACATCTTCGATGGATACTTTCCTGTTTTTATTCTTCATCGCAACCTGCATGATATTCACATAATCTTTTCTCCTGCTTCCTCCGTGCAATAAGCTGCTCAGGCAGCCTTTGCTTTTCAGAGCTTGTTTGTATCCAAGAACGAGGTAAGTCTTTACATTGGTAGTAAGTTTAAGTCATGCCGAAAAGGGGTAGAATGCCCAATTCTCCTAGTCTCAAGACAAGCCGTTTATTTCTTTAAAAAGCAGAAACTTTCATTGCTCTCTCTGATAGGAAACTAGATGAGGCCATCTACTCTGAGTGGCCAGGTCTTCTATAATTTGTAATTGAAATGCACGTTACTTGCTCACTGCACGTACAGTCCAGTTCACAAGAGGGATATCTGATCCAAAATAAGTGAATTTATTCTGAAGCTAGCTTGGGGGAAGGGGCAAAGCATCCTGCCCTTGAATGTGCCGCTTCTCCTCTGTTACAAAAAGTGGGCATTTTCATATGGTAAGGGAGGAAACGAGCAAGGGCAGGGTCCCCCTGCTCTGGTCAGTTACCTACTGTGTCCTGAATTGGTGGGTTCTGGGTCTCACTGACTTCAAGAATGAAACCACGGACCCTCAGGGTGAGTGTTACAGTTCTTAAAGATAGTGTGTCCGGAGTTTGTTCCTTCAGACATTCAAATGCGTCTAGAGCTTCTTCCTTCTGGTGGGTTCGTGGTCTTGCTGTCAGGAGTGAAGCTGCAGACCTTTGTGGTGAGTGTCTCAGGTCTTAAAGGCAGCGCGTCTGGAGCTGTTCGTTCTTCCAGGTGGGTGAGTGGTCTCCCTGGCTTTAGGAATGAAGCTGCACACCTTCACGGTGAGTGTTACAGCTCTACAGCTCATAACAGCAGCATGGACCCAAAGATTGAGCAGCAGCAACATTTACTGCAGAGAGCAAAAGAATAAAGTTTCCACAGTGTGGAAGGGAACCGGAGCAGGTCGCCCTTGGCTGGCTATGGCAGCCTGCTTTTATTCCCTTATCTGGCCCCACCCACGTCCGGCTGATTGGTCCGCTTTACAGAGAGCTGATTGGTCCGATTTGACAGAGTGCTGATTGGTACGTTTACAATCCTTGAGCTAGACACAGAGTCACAGAGTGCTAGTTAGCTAGATACAGTTAGCTAGATACAGTGTGCCAATTGGTGTGTTTACAAACCTTGAGCTAGACACAGAGTGCTGATTGGTGTATTTACAAACCTTGAGATAGATACAGAGTGCTGATTGGTGCATTTACAATTCTTGAGCTAGACACAAAGTCACAGAGTGCTAGTCCTCCAAATCCCCACTAGGTTAGCTAGATACAGAGTACCAATTGGTTTATTCACAAACCCTGAACTAGACACAGAGTGCTGATTGGTCCATTTTACGAAGAGCTGATTGGTTTGTTTTGACAGAGTGCTGATTGGTGTGTTTACAATACTTGAGCTAGACACAGAGGCACTGAGTGCTAGCTAGCTACAGAGTTAGCTAGATACAGAGTACCAATTGGTGTATTCACAAACCTTGAGTTAGACAGTGTGCTGATTGGTGCATTTACAATCCTCTAGCTAGATATAAAAGTTCTCCAAGTCCCCATCCCCTTCAGGAGTCCAGCTGGCTTCACCCAGTGGATCCTGCAGTGGGGCTGCAGGTGGAGCTGCCTGCCAGTCCCAAGCCACTGGCCTGCTCTCCTCAGCCCCTGGGCTGTGGATGGAACTGGGCGCCCTGAAGCAGGTCAGGTGGAGCTCAGGTCGCATGGGAGCCCACCACAGGGGAAGTAGCTCAGACAGGGCAGGCTGCAGGTCCAGAGCCCTGCCCCACAGGGAGGCAGCTAAACCCCTGGAGAACTTGAGTGCAGCGCAGGCGGGCAGGCACTGCTGGGGGACCCTGCGCAACCTCCCCAGCTGCTGAGCCCCTCACTGCCCTGGGCCCGCAGTGCCTGAAGGCCGCTCAGTGTGCAGGGCCTGCGGAGCCTGCGCCCGCGCCCGCCGGAACTCACACCGTCCTGTGAGCGCAGCCCAGGTTCCCACCTGTGCCTCTCCCTCCACACCTCCGCGCAACAGAGGGAGGAGGCTCCAGCCTCAGCCAGCTCAGAGAGGGGCTCTCATGGTGCTGTGGCGGGCTGAAGGGCTCCTCAAGCACTGCCAGTATGGAAGCCAAGGCCGGAGGCCCTGAGAGTGAGGGCAGCTAGCACTTTGTCACCTATCACTACCAGGCAGTTGAGCTGGCACCTTCCTGTGCAGAGTTAAGTTGTAAAACTAGCCAAGTGGGCATGCTTTCGACATGCTGTCCTGGTGGGTGTGAGTTCCTAGGTCACCACTGGAGGATGGCAGTTCTGCGGCACGTCCCTGGAGGTGAGAGTCCCATGGGGGCATGCTTCGGTCTGTAAATCCACCGTCAGCTCTGGAGGAGACATCTGTCTTAGAGCACGAAGTTAGAGGAACTTGCCGTGCAGGCAATGTCCGGTGAGGGAGAAGTGAGAGATTATATTTGCATTTCAGCAGAGCTAACTAAAAGCAGAGAGGGAAAAATATAATTAAATCACCCGTAGAAAAATAGGGGTACTTGGGGCCGGGTGCAGTGGCTCATGCCTGTAATCCCAGCACTTTGGGAGGCTAAGTTGGGAGGATCATGAGGTCAGGAGTTAGAGAGCAGCCTGGTCAACATGGTGAAACTCTGTCTCTACTAAAAATACAAAAATTAGCTGGGTGTGGTGGCAGGTGCCTGTAATCCCAACTACTCAGGAGGCTGAGGCAGGAGAATCGCTTGAACCCGGGAGGTGGAGGTTGCAGTGAGCTGAGATTGTGCCACTGCACTCCAGCCTGGGCAACAAGAGCAAAACTGTCTCAAAAAAAAAAAAAAAAAAAAAAAAAAAACAGAAAAATGGGGGTAATTGGTTACATTTTAAGAACCTAAAAATCTAGAATTTCATGCGAAACTCTTGATTTTCAACTTGGTAATTAATTTTCAAATGTAAACATATTGTGTTTTGCAAAGAACAATAAGACCAACCAACCAATAAAGGCAAAAATTAAGAATAAGAAAGAATCCACACCAAGAAGCATGAAGACTTGATTAGAGACAAATACAGATAGAACTCTGTTAGTATAGAGCTGAAGAAGGGAGATGTGTTCAGTGTTTACTGCTATGTGCCAAGCAGGGGCTGGTGAAGACAATGGCAATGTGAACAGCTAGGAGGAAGGCAATATCCGGTAAATTAGAGCCGACGACATATGAGTCCAAAGGAGAAAAGAGGACGCTGAGCCCAAGCTCCATGATTGGGAGAATGGTGGTCCCGTGATTTGCCCCACTGAACCCTAAGAACAGATCTAAGGGACAGTGATCTTTGAGCAAGCTCCTTTCCCTCCCTCACACGTTCCAGGCTGTTTCACGCCAGGCTCTGGGACTGAATGATACCCCTGGATCAGGTTCACTGGCGCCCCCTGCTGGCACAGAGCAGCACAAAGGCTTCGAAACTGGATAGGCTGATACATTTATGAAATCTCAAAAAACTAGACAACGTGGACCGGGCCTGGTGGCTCACGCCTGTAATCCCAGCACTTTGGAAAGCGGAGGCGGGTGGATCACAGGTCAGGAGATTGAGACCACACTGGTCAACATAATGAAGCCCCATCTCTACTAAAAATACAAAAAATTAGCTAGGCGTGGTGGTGGATGCCTGTAGTCCTGGCTACTCGGGAGGCCGAGGCAGGAGAATCGCCTTAAGCTGGGAGGTGGAGCTTGCAGTGACCAGAGATTGCACCACTGCACTGCATCCTGGGTGACAGAGCGAGACTGTGGCAAAAAAAAAAAAAAAAAAAAAAAAAACCACAAAACTAGAGAACATGTTATTAATAGAAACAAAGAATGCCCATCTGATAAAAGGTACAAAACTGACCTTAAAATGACTTAGCACTGGAAAAAAAAAAAAAAAGCAGCAAAATTTTGGTTACTAAAGAGGTTTTTAAATAAGATTCTATTAAAACAGTGGGTAGATCTCTCCAAAGCAGAACAAGAAAACCACTAGTCTTCCTCCTTACTAAATGATTGTATGATTTTGTGAGTGAGGATTAAGTTCTGCTTTTAAATATAATTGCTGGGTAATATGAAAATAAACCAAATCCGCAAAATTTAAGATAAAAAGATCAATATTCTCAATTCTATAAAATTTGTGTCATCTAATTGTAGATAATAAAATATTTTATGTATTTTTTAAAAGATAATTAATAGGCATAACGACTATTGTCAAATTATCCAAATTTGTACTCTTAGTTGCCAATTTTCAGTTCTTTATAAAGTGCAGTTATTCTCAGCAGTGAGAAACATGAGTCTCACAGGATACATTTAAGTCTTCACTTTGATTTACAAGCTCCAGTGTTAATTAAACGAATGCCAAGTATGCTAATAGTCTGGAAATCCTTTGACAAATACGGATAGAAATGACGGGTCTGGCACATACACATATAGACGGAGGCTTGCCTGATTTTTAAGAGGCGTTTAACAGATTTGGCCTTATAATACTTATTCTGTAACTATTCATTTTATCCTGGAAAATGATGTCTATAAAGTTTTGGAGAGAAATTGCTCTATAGAACAAACTGACATTTCACAGGAATAAATCCACTATTGCTAAGAAAAGTGGTACTGGGGATGGAGCCCCAAAATGGCAGAGGCAAACACAGTCCTATCAACCTCTCCCATCCCCCTATGTACATATTAGTCTACACTTAGTCTGTCTTTAGGAACATTTTTACTGACCTGTTTTCTAACTTGTTGGTCCCTCCTCTTCCCTGGGATCTACATATCAGGGTAGTTTCATAATTCTCTATTGTCCCAGTTATGTGTTAAAAGTGAGCATGTTCACTGAGTAGTGATTTTACTTTTTAAACAACCTCATCTTTTACCTTACCATCAGTTATATTAAATATGATATTTAAGGTTCTAAAAGTGGAGTTAGAACTAACTACATACTGAGGAGAAGCCAGCTGGGCTTCTGAGTCGTGTGGGGACTTTGAGGATTATAAACACACCCATCAGCACTCTGTGTCTAGCTAAAGATTTGTAAATGCACCAATCAGCACTCTGTAAAAACGGACCAATCAGCGCTCTGTAAAATGCCCAGTCAGCATGACATGGGTGGGGCCAAATAAGGGAATAAAAGCTGACCACTGGCGCCTGCAGAGGCAACCCTCTGGGGTTCCCTTTCATGGTGTGGAAGCTTTGTTCTTTCACTCTTCACAATAAATATTGCTGCTGCTCACTCTTTGGGTCTGTACTACCTTTATGAGCTGTAACACCGCCAGGGTCTGCAGCTTCATTCCGGAAGTCAGCGAGATACTAACCCACCAGGAGGAACAAACAACTCTGGAGGTGCCAGCTTTGAGAGCTGTATGACTTGTTGTGAGCGTCCACAGCTTCATTCTTGAAGTCAGCAAGACCAGGAACCCATGGGAAGAAATAAATTCCAGACACATATTGGGTGAACAGATCATGGTATTTAAGTTAGGAAAGCTTGTATTTTATCATGGATGCGCCATTTACTAAATGCATGATTAGTTCTATTATAGATATATATACACACATTTTCTGAGACAGAGTCTCACTGTGTCATCCAGGCTGGAGTGCCATGGTGCAGTCTCGGCTTACTACAGCCTTTGCCTCCTGGGTTCAAGCAATTCTCCTGCCTCAGCCTCCTGAGTAACTGTGACTACATATCCAGCTTTTTTTTTTTTTTTTTGATTTTTAGTGGAGGCAGGATTTGGCCACGTTGGCCAGGCTGGTCTTGAACTCATGACCTCAGACGATCTGCCTGCCTCAGCCTCCCAAAGTGCTGGGATTACAGGCATAGGCTGCTGCATCTGGCTGTATATTTTAATATGCAAATGTATTTTCAAGATAATAAATTTGAATAAAAACAAAATAGTAAAGTTAAATAAAAAACTTTTTACACAAAGAATTGGTTCTTCAAAAAGGTTAACAAAATTGAGAAATTTTTTGCTAGAATGATTAAGGAAGAAAGAAGACTCAAAAAACTGAAAATCAGAAGTGAAAGAGGAGACATTACTATCAATTTTACAGAAATAAAAAGGATTATAAAAGAGGACTATGAATAATTTTATACAAACAACATCTTCGGTGAGATGGACAAATTCCTAGAAACAAATGGCCAAGATTGAATCACGAAGAAACAGAATATCTAAACAGACTTAACAGTAAGGAGATTAACTCTGTAATAACCTCCCAGCAAAGAAAAGCTAAGGGTTAGATGGCTTCACTGGATAATTCTAGCAAACATTTAAAGAACAATTAAAACAAATCCTTCTCAAACTCTTAATAAAAAGCAAAGTGGAGGGAGTACTGCCAAACTCAATCTATGAGACCAGATTTACCCTGATACCAAAATCAGACAAATACACTACAAGAAAAGAAAGTACAGACCAATATCCCTGATTAATACTGATACAGAAATCCTCAATAAAATACTAGTAATCTGAATTCACAAGACATTAAAAAGATTTTACATTATTACAAAGTGGGCTTTAATCCTGGAATGCAAGAATGGTTCAATATATGAAAATCAAAGTAACACCCTACTTTCACAGAATGAAGAACAAAAACCACGTGATAATCTCAACTGATGCAGAAAAAAAAATTTGACAAGATGCTCTTACTGCAAAACACTCAACGAACTAGTAATGGAAGGAAACTTTGTCAACATAGTAAAGGCCAAATATAAACACTCCACAACTAACATCCTACTCAATGGTTAAAGACTGAATGGTCTCCCTCTAAGATTAAGAGGAGCAAGACAAGGATGCCCTCTTTCACCATTTCTATTCTAATTAGTATTAGGACTACAAGTCCTACCTGGAGTAATTAGGTAAGAAAAAGAAATAAAAGTCATCCACATGAGAAAGGAAGAAGTAAATTTATCTCTGTTCACAGATCACATAATCTTATGTGTAGAAAACCATAACTGTTACATAAAAATGAATTCAGCAAAGTTGCAGAATCCAAAATCAACACACAAAAATCAATTGCATTTATATATATTAATGATGAGTAACTCAAAGGAAATTAAGAACAATTCAATTTACAATAGCATTAAAAAGAATAAAATACTTAAGAACAAACTTAACCACTGAGGCAAAAGACTTGTACACTGAAAACTATAAAAGAAAGATATACATAAGTGGAAAGACATCAATATTCATGACTTAGAACAGTTATGTTGTTAAGATGTTAGTCTTCCCCAAAATGATCTACAGATTCAATGCAATCCCTATCAAAATCTCAAACCTGTTTTGCAGACATGGAAAAATTCATTGTTAAATTCAAATGGAAATTAAAGGAATCTATAATAGCCAAAATCATCTTGAAATAGAAAAACAAAGTTTAGAGGTCTCATACTTCTTGATTTAAAAACTCACTGCAAAGCTACAGTAATCAAAACAGTGGTTATTCTCATAAAGACAGGAATATAGACCAATGAAATGGAATAGAGAGCCTAGAAATAAACTTTGACATACATGGTCAAATGATTTCAACAAGGGTGCCAAGAACATTCAATAGGGAAAGGGCAGTCTTTTCAACCACTGGTCCTGAGTAAATAAGGTAATCACATGCAAAAGTTAAGTTGGACCATTACCATAGACCATATACAAAAAATTAACTAAAAATGGATCAAAGACCTAACCCATAAGAGATAACACTATAAAACTCTTAAACAAAAATATAAGGGGAAAGCTTCGTGACACTGGATTTGGCAATGATTTTTTTTGGTATGACAATAAAAGCATAGATAACAGAGAAAAGTAAATTGGACTACACCAAAGTTAAAAACTTCTGTGCAGAACAGGCTATAATCAGCGGAGTGAAAAGGCAACCCACAAAATGGGAAACATTTGCAAGTAATATAACTGATTAGAGTTAATATTAAGAATATATAAAGAACTCTTAAAACATACACACAACACACAACCCAATTAAACGATCGACAAAAGCCTTGAATAGACATTTTTACAAAGAAGATACACACATAGCTAATTAGCACATGGAGAGATGCTTGATATCACTATTTGTTAGAGAAATGCGAGTCAAAACCGTGACTTGCAAAACACTAAGATACCACTTTATACCCATTAGGATTGCTACTATTAAAAAAAATCAGAAAATAAGCATTGGCAAGGATGTGCATAAACTGGAAAACTTTTGCATTTTTGGTGGGAGATAAAATGGTGCAGCCACTATGGAAAACAGTACGGTGGTTACTCAAAAAATTAAAAATAGAATTACCATATGATTCAGTGATTTCACTCCTGGGTATATATCAAAAATAATTAAAAAGAAGCATTCATGCAGATATTTTTGCACCTATGTTCATAAGCAGCATTACTAACAATAGTCAAAAGGTGGAAGTAAGCCAAGTGTTCGTTGCTGGAGGAATAAACAAAATATGACATTTACTTGCAATAAAATATTTTTCAGCCTTAAAATGGAAGGAAATTCTGATGCATGCTACAAGTGTAGGTCATTATGGTAAGTGAAATAAGCCAGTCATAAAAGGATAAATACCATATGATTCTGAAACAGACCCAGTAGTCCCATATATATTTTTTAAATTTTTCGATGAACATAGAAATTTGTTTTCAAACAAATAAAGTTTGAAACTTGTATTTGTTTTTTCTGAGTTCCTTCTTCAAGAAATGACCTTCAGGCCTCTGAAAAAAAAAGTATTAAAGAACTGAAACTCGGCCGGGTGCGGTGGCTCAAGCCTGTAATGCCAGCACTTTGGGAGGCTGAGACGTGCGGATCACGAGGTCAGGAGATCGAGACCATCCTGGCTAACTGGGTGAAACCCCGTCTCTACTAAAAAATACAAAAAAAAAAAAAAAAAAAAAAAAAAAAAACTAGCCGGACGAGGTGGCGGTGCCTGTAGTCCCAGCTACATGGGAGGCTGAGGCGGGAGAATGGCATAAACCCGGGAGGCAGAGCTTGCAGTAAGCCCAGATTGCACCACTGCACTCCAGCCTGGGCGACAGAGCCAGATTCGGTCTCAAAAAAAAGAACTGAAACTCACCCAGTTACCACATCCAGACAATGAGATGCCAGACCCCTCATTCATCATGATCACTTCCTTGCCCCTCACTAGTTCCTGTTTCCTTACACATTGTTGCTTACACATTGTTACATTCCTTCCCTGCTATATAAACTCCTAGTTTCAGTTGGTCAGAGAGGAATTTGAGACTGAGCTCCCATCTCCTTGGCCGCAGCACCCTATTAAAGCCTTCGTCCTTAGCAATACTCATCGTCTCAGTTCTTGGCTTTCTGTGCAGCCAGTAGAAGAACCTAGACTGAACTCCTGGTGTTTGGCTAATTATCCCGCTTACACAGTGTACTTAGAGTAGTCACATTCATAGAGACAGAAAATAGAATGGGGTTGTCAGCAGCTGGTGGAGAAGCAATGGTGGGTTCTTAAATTTAATGGTTAGAGTTTCAGTTTTACAAAATTGAAAGGGTTCTGGAGATGGATATTGATGATGGTTGCACAACAATGTAATGTTCACTGAACTGTACTTTTAAAAATGGTTAGGATGATAACGTATATAACTTTATTATTTTTTTTTTGAGATTGAGTCTCTGTCACCCAGGCTGGAGTGAAGTGATGTCATCTTGGCTCACTACAACCCCCACCTCCTGGGTCAAGAGATTCTCCTGCCTCAGCTTCCCGAGTGGCATATGCCACCATGCCCGGTGAATTTTTGTACTTTTAGTTCAAGACGGGGTTTTACCATGTTGGCCAGGCTGATCTTGAACTCCTGATCTCATGATCTGCCCGCCTCAGCCTCCAAAGTGCTGGGATTATAGGCGTGAGGCACTGCGCCCAGCTTATAACTTTGTTTTTTTGTGTTTTTTTTGAAACAGAGTCTCGCTTTGTCGCCTAGACTGTAGTGCGGTGGTGCGATCTTAGCTCACTACAACCTCTGCATCCTAGGTGCAAGCGATTCTCCTGCCTCAGCCTCCTGAGTAGCTGGGACTACAGGCACCTGCCACCATGTCCGGCTAATTTTTGTATTTTTAGTAGAGATGAGGTTCCATCATTTTGCCCAGGCTGTTCTCAAACTCCTGACCTCAGATAACTTATGTAACTTTTATATAGGTATATTTTATCACACTTAAAATATTAACACGTCTTAAGAAATTCAGCCAACACAAATTGCTGAGACGGCATGGAGGTATGGAAAAGAGCTTTTCAAGCTAGAAAGACTTAAGTTTGAAATGAGACCTAAGTTCTGCTATGTTTTAATGCTATGGCCTCAGAGATGTCATAGAGTCACGTTGACACTCAGCTTCCTCATATTATGCGATGACCATTTGTAGAGGTATGATGACGAGTAATTGAGGTTGTGTATTTACGGTCTCCCGGCATGGCCTGTGACTCTCCACAGGTACACTGCAATGAATCTTCCTTTGCGTTTTCCTCAGGTAATAGCAAGGTGTAATTGACTACAAATAGGTCTCTATGCTTTAAATATAAATATTAATTTCCCGTAGATGATCAAATTTAGTTTCCACAGTATGCTATGGTTTACACAATCCTTTATATAGTATTTTATTTTCCTAACTTTTGAGGTAAGCGTTATGAATCATATTTTAACAATGGATGATCTGAATATAAAAGAGATTACAGGATTTGATTAAGATCATATATTGTGATTCAACACCATATTTTCTTATGTCAATTTCCTTGTTATTTATACGGTAAAACTAGGAAAGGAAAAAAATAATCCAAGCCCTATATTAAACCATACCTGTTGCTGAGTGTCTTCAAAATCATTTTCCTTCCCAAGATTAAAAAAAAATGATAGAATTCTATGTGCTTGTCTGATGATTTGTAACTTTAAGTCAGGGATTATATTTCCTCTGTTTTTTAGTTTTATTCTATAGCCCATGAGTATATTAAGCATTCAACAGACATTTGTTGAATTAAAATGTTATAAACTATTGATCTGAAATACTGCATTTGAAGCTTGGTACTTCATGCATTTTGTTCATATCATTTATGTACTAAATTAAGTTTTTTTATTTTGAATCCTGATTGTGTTTTCATAAACATTTATTCTAATGCTAAAATTTAATATCAATAAATTATATCTTGGAGAAATAATTTAACAAACTCATATTTGCTTGGCGTGATTATCAAAACTGCAGAATCTTTGGCAATATACTGGGAAAAGAAATTGGACAGAAATCAGAACTAACCTTCATTATGGGTTCCTGGATTAGCTCCGATCTATTCAAGTACCCTTGAGCCAAACGTTTAAATGCTCCCTGCCTGGATTTCTACATTTCCCCAATGGAGATGATAATATTTATATGGCCTATGTTGTGAGCTTCCTTTTTCTAGATCATGATACTCAGTATGACATAGTAGTTCAAATCACTTACTGTTTTCATAACCATAGGCAAATCTCTTCACACTTCCATCTGTAAAGCTGCCTAATAATAGTATCTGTGTTCTAGTTTATCATGAGGATTAAATGAGTTAATATTTATGAAGCATGTAACATTTGGCACATATGCAAATGTCGGTTAAATTTTATGTGCATAAGTGTGGTGTGTGCACACTTTGAAAAGTGTAAAAATACATTTATAATATCAGGTCAATTAGTATTTTTTCTCTCTAAATGCTACTCTAGTTATGTATATGCACTTCAAGTACTTGACTCTTAGTTTTCTCATCTGAAAACCTGCATTATCTTTTATTTAACTTATATTTTTGATCATTAAGTGCTCTTATATACCCCATGCTCAATAAGACAGATAGAGAAATCTAGCATGAAGCTAGAAATTAAGAAGGTATATTGTTTCTATAAAAAAGAACAATTTTGACTAGGAAAGACAGAAAACAAGAAACATACCAATGAGGCCAACTGGTTTATAAGGTGTTGTGACTGAGTCCCAGGTTTTAAGGTGCATGCAGTTCTCACATACGAATTTTCATAGAGGCCCTTGAAGAAAAGAAAAAAGTCTATGAAAATGCAGCCAATAGAAGATCCTCCCCTCCCTTGAACTACACCCAACCTGACTCCAGATGCAGAGGCTGCCTTTACTTGGGGACGTGTGTGGCCAAGAGGAAAGAGGGGTTTCCCTTGAGTAGAATAAAGCTTACACAGCCAACAGCAGACTCCCCAGATGCTAGTAACTTGCCACCAGTAGTGTACACTGTCCAACACGCAGAGGCAGGTTTGAGTGGAATTCCCAGATGGCTTGTGATCAAAGACTGGTCTCCAGTGAAGAAGACTTGGGATGGGTGGATGGATGGGTGGGTGGAAGAATGGATGAATTTAACATTGAAGTATAATTTACTTAACAGTAAAATGTTCAGTTTAATAAGTTTAGGCCAATTTGTATTAATTTTGATTAATCTTATTTTGTTATAGAGTGTTATTTTTTAAGACAGCACTAACTGTAAAGGAAAATCTTGAGATCATTATGCCAAAGACAAATTTACTCCGTAAGATTAGTCCAAATTATCAAGTATATTCCATCATTCTGAATACTCATAAAACATACTTTGACTTTTATTATTTTAAGTGAATATTTGGTGATTTCAAATAAGCAAACCCAAATACAAGAACTTTCACCGTGCAGAAATTTCCAAAATCAAAACCAAATAGAGAGTGTGATAAGTTATACTCATTAGACAGCAATAGAGAGGCCCACTGTAATGGAATATAGGGTGACTGTGAGGATGCTGCAGAAGAAATTGCCATGATTTTTTTATCTAAAGGTGTGCTTAGTAAAGTAGGAATAGAAAATAAAGACAAATATGCAATTCCAGAAGTTATAAAAATGTATTCAGGATGTATTTTGAAAACAAACACAACTGCTAAAATTATGTTGAGTCAACCTGGAAAAGAATGAAGCCGAGATACCTCTTAGTGCTACTTTCACATCCAGAATTACGCTTAGATTCATGATGCATTACAACTAATAAAATTATTTAATTATGAGAAAGAGCAGACCAAAGGGCCATTAAGAAAATATAATTAAATGCAGATTAAAGGGGCAGGGCTTCTGGTTTGGCAGACACACTTCAAAGACTGGAACTCTCTTTAATAATACTTCAGTTATCTAATAAAAATGATCATTTGGAAATCATGCTGGTCACTTCTGTCTGGCTCAAGTATCAATGTTCTGTATACACTGGGTACTTTATTCACACTGAATTGCTTTTATACATCAAGAAAGGTGTTAACTCTTACTCTTCATAAAATGGACTGTGGTAATTAATTCTGATGCCTGGAAGCAAATAAGTAAGTCTTTGAAATATTCATTTTATTTGTACAGACTTAGATATCTACTTTTTAGGAAAATCACACTTAAATACCCCTTTCACTTCTGTACATATTTGACACGGTTTGGTGTCAACTATTACTCAGATTATATAGAAATGTTTTGTTGCAATGAATTTATCCAGTTTCTTTAAAGGAAGAAGCAACAATGGATTATTTCAAGAAGAATGTTATGTGATAGTCCATGTGAATGAACTTTTAAAAAAATTAGCATAGGCATGTTAATAGCAGTGTAGATTTTGGTAATCAGCTAGCATAATTAGTCCAGAATTATATGGACTTGTTAAATTTTAAAAAATCCTGGAAATTTAAATGTAATTAATTAAAAGTTTGGTTTAGTTATAAATATGATTAAAGCATTTTTCTCTAATTCATACTTAAATTTGCATTATTTGCAAAACATACCAAAATTTGGACATTTAAGCATCATTTATTCTGAAAAAAGTATAAGGCATAGTAAATAACATACCAATATGGGACATGGGAGATAAAAATTGATCACCCAATAGATAAAGAGAAAAGATCTTTAAGAAAAAAAAGTAACTTTAATTGGCATATAATCAGAATATATACAAGCATTTTTGAGTTCTTGTTTTCCTATTAACTAAGGTGGAATTTTACTGGTTTGTAGACCAAGGCTTCACCTCCATGAATGTGGCCCTGTGATTAAGATGGCTTGGGGTCAGACAGACCCAGTCCTGCTATTTGTTAGTTGTGTAACATCAGACATGCTCAAAACCTCAACTTACTCATTTTGTGGAATAATAATTATTAAGACTGGTGAGGGCCAGGCATGGTGGCTCATGCCTGTAATCCCAGCACTTTGGGAGGCTGAGGCAGGCGGATTATGAGGTCAGGAGATCAGACCATCCTGGCTAACACAGTGAAACCCCGTCTCTACTAAAAATACAAAAAACTAGCCGGGCGTGGTGGCGGCGCCTGCAGTCCCAGCTACTGGGGAGGCTGAGGCAGGAGAATGGTCTAAACCCGGGAGGCGGAGCTTGCAGTGAGCTGAGATCCGGCCACTGCACCCCAGCCTGGGCGACAGAGCAAGACTCTGTCTCAAAAAAAAAACAAAACCCCAAAAAACTGGTGAGGGTAATATATGTGAACTAAATAAAAATATGTTTTAAATGTCATCACTTGTTTTGTATTTCTTAATGTATCTTTCTCAATTTCATTATTCAGCAGATGCAGACACTTAGACTTTCTGCTGTTTGGAATAATGTAGTATATTTCATCATATGGCAAGTGCTACCAGTGAGAAGTAGGATTATTATTTATTACGTTTTTTGTAAAATCCAGAGGCCCGTGCCAGGAGTTTCATTCAGCACGAATCCTCTTTGATTCATGTCACACCTAGTCACAATGAAGGTGGTTTAAAAAAAGTAGAAGAAATGAAAGAAAAACAAAACAAAAACTCTTCTTGCCATGATTTCTAAAGTAATGAAGAAATAATGTCACTTGTAAAAGGGGTTTCTAAAATAACCTATCTGGAACAGAAGAAAGCAAGAGTCCAGTGCCCCTAGCAAATCAATTGGTTTAACATGTTTTCCCTTTTAAAGTAAAATAAATACAAATTTTTATACAGTACCATGTTTTAATATAGTATCATTTTTCTCTGGGATTTTATAGTTTAATAGACTTTCATCATTAGTGTGCTAAGTTTCAAATCCTGGTCCTGCTCTATATTTTTTGGTTTGTTTGTTTGGATATTATTACCATAAAAACAGGCTTGCAATGGCTGCAGATTCACAGAAGATTATTAGAAATAAAAGTTTATTGTTAAATATTTTGTCATGGCAAAATATATTTTTCTTTAAGAGAAAAAAGTTTATCTAAATATCAAATTTATTACTTTCATCACTTACATAAGTTAACTAGTTCATATGCATCTATATGTCTAAGTAGAGACAACCAACTTCAACATTAATGTGTTTTATTTTCTCAAAGTTTGACTTCAGACAAAAATTCTAAAACTGAAAGATAGTAATATTTAAGGATGTCTTCCTAAAATTATCTTAAGTACATCAAATATTTCCAAAAATGTGTTTTTCTTCTGAGGATTTTGTATGCTGGTAAGAAATATTTTTGGAACAGAATAGAGAAGGATTAAGTGAAAAACAAATGTCCCCTTTTACTCTTATTCCAGTTCTCAGAGGAAACAGTTTCTTGCCCGGACTTCCAGTTATTTTCTATACATAGAAAGTATATTATATATAGCAATATAAAATTTGTCATGAATGAACTACTCTATGCACACTCTGACAGTTACTTTTTAAGTTAAACAGTATCTCAAATATCTCACATATCTATACTCTCACAAGTATTACGTATATATTACATATATACTTGCCTAATTAGTTTTTGGTGACAATATATTATTATACAAATGCAAAAATGTACCATAATTTTTAATGACAAATCTCTTTGCAAGGGTAGCTCCAGCTTCTATTAGGAGTGAAATCCTGGATAAAAGATAACCAACTTGTCTCCAAAGTCGATTCTCCAAAACTGTTTCAGTTTCCATCCCCACATGGTAATATCAGTAGAAGAGCAAAGTGCCCATTGTCCCACAACCTGTTTAACATGGTCACGCAGCGGGATTCTTTGCCAAATGGCTTACTTCAATAAGCTTCATGAATGTTTAAATGAATGGATCTCAGTTTATGAATGAGGATTACCATCCTCTCATACACGACTACTGAATGTATCTCACTTTCTGAATGGGGATCATCTTCTCATATACTACCACCTTTTTTTTTGAAACAGGGTCTCACTCTGTTGCCCAGGTTAGAGTGCGATGGCATGATCATAGCTCACTGCAACCAGTCTGGAACTCCTGGGCTCAAGCTACCCTTCCACCTCAGCCTCCTGAGTAGCTGGGACTACAGGTATGAGCCGCCACACCCAGCTAATCGTGTGTTTGTTTGTTTGTTTTAGAGAACACCAGACTGGTCTCGAACTCTTGGGCTCAAGTGATCATCCTGCCTCAGCTTCCCAAAGTGCTGGGAATCGGGCATGAGCCACTGTGCCCATCCTTACACTACATTTTTTTTTTTTTTTTCCTTTTTTGAGATGGAGTCTCGCTTTGTTACCCAGGCTGGAGTGCAGTGGTGCAATCTCTGCTCACTGCAACGTCCATCTCCGGGGCTCAAGTGATTCTCCTGCCTCAGCCTCCCGAGTAGGCTGGATTATGGGCGAGCATCACCATGCCTGGCTAATTTTTGTATTTTTTTATAGTAGAGATGGGGTCTCACCGTGTTGGCCAGGATAGTTTTGAACACCTGACTTCAAATGATCTGCCCGCCTCAGCTTCCCAAAGTGCTGGGATTGCAGATGTGAGCCACCGCGTCTGGACCCCTTGTACTGCCTTTATATGTCTTGCCTGATTTTTTCTTCTGACCAGATTTATAATTAAATAACCTTTTTTTCCTTACTTTCAGGAAATTTTAATTTATCACGAAATTAGTTCTGTTGTTAATATATGTTGTACATATTTACTCTATCTCTTTTAAAATGTTTTGTTTCTTCACCAGACGTGGTGGCTCATGCCTGTAATCCCAGCAGTTTGGGAGCACCTGAGGTCAGGAGTTCAAGACCACCTGGCCAACATGGTGAAACCCCGTCTCTACAAAAAACAAAAACTAGCCAGGTGTAATGGTGCGTACCTGTAATCCCAGCTGCTTAGGAGGCTGAGGCAGAGGAATTGTTTGAACCCGGGAGGTGGAGGTTGCAGTGAGCGGAGACCGCACCACTGCACTCCAGCCTGGGTGACAGAGCAAGAGCCTGTCTCGGAAAAAAAAAAAAAAAGTTTTATTTTTTAATATATAGATACTTCAGTGGGACGTAGGAATGATCTGGGTCTATTTTTTCTTTCTTTTATTATACTTTAAGTTCTGGGATACATGTGCAAAACATGCAGATTTGTTACAAAATAGGTATACACGTACCATGGTGGTTTGCTGCACCCATCAACCCATCATCTACATTAGGTATTTCTCCTAATGCTGTCCCTCCCCTAGCCCCCCACCTTCTGACAGGCCCCAGTGTGGGATGTTCCCCTCTCTGTGTCCATGTGTCTCCTTGTTCAACTCCCACTTATGAGTGAGAACATGTGGTGTGTGGTTTTCTGTTCTTGTATTAGTTTGCTGAGAATGATGGTTTCCAGCTTCATCCATGTCCCTTCAAAGGACATGAACTCATCCTTTTTGATGGCTGCATAGTATTCCGTGGTGTACATGTGCCACATTTTCTTCATCCAGTCTGTCAGTGATGGGCACAGCGACTTGGGTCGGTTTTCCAGGGACAGGTCTCTCTGCAGATTGCTACAGCCTCCTTTGGTTTGTGCATATCGCCCTCAGACAAAATGTCAGCGTGTCTCTCAATGAAGCTCTTCAATCCACAGCCTTTTTTTTTTCAGCTCAGTTTTTTCTGGTCAATGCAAAGCTGACTGCAGTTTTTGTTCTCTTTTCAATTTTGCAATTTTTCTTCTCTGTGCTTGACCTCTGAATTGGGATTTGTGTTGAGGTAAAGAATTATAATAACCTGCGGAGTCTCCCTTAAATCCGATACCTCCTCTTTCTCTTTCTCTCTCAGAATGGAGTACTCCAGAGCAATGTTCTCCACTTCTCCCACGGCAACATGACACCCCTAAATCTCTCTTCTAATTAGGATATTCTTCTCTGGGCTCTCAGGTCCCTGGAGGTCTCAGGGACATTGGTGCCATGTTCAGTGTCTAAAAGGTAAGGTTTTTGCTCTTTGTACTTCTTCAGTTTGGCCCAGATGTCCTTGTATTTGTCAGATATTTTTCACAGTGATTCCTACGTTATTTTAAAGTCAGTTCTCTCACCTATTTTAACTTTTTGTCTACATAGGAGATATCAGAGACAGGATATATATAATAGTATTTTATTCTTTCAGGAAGCTATAAATATATTTAGATTATTACAATTTGTACAGACTTCAAGCAGAAATATAATCACACCATTTATGACAGGTTATCTCCATAAATAGATATTTGAATTGGCTTCCAAAATGACCTTAGAGATGTACTTACTTAATGGTGGTGGCCTTGATCCTTCTGTGATTAGATGATAACCCAGCATGTGGCCACAGTAGCAGAAACACAGAGTATGTGCTGGTTAATTGGCTCTACTTGCTTCATGTATTATTACAGCTTATCTGCTGCTTGTGTACTGTTACATGCCAAGCTTCTCAATGATCAGAGAAGAAATCAGGTGCCGGGTGGCAATGCAGACCCAAGAAGTGTCTGCTTTTCTGTTTTTCCACATGAAGTCATTACTCAGCATTCTTTTCTTCCTTTTCAATAGTGGAGAAGCCCATGGTATGTAAAGCATGAGTAAAGTTCAAATAGGGTCAAATTCCAAAAGGCAGCACAGAACTCTTCCTCCTAGCCCTGTTACTCTGGCCGTCCGTGCTTGTATCATCCCATGCAGCTGGGAATGGGGGCTGCCATTTTCATTTTGATCAATCATCCCTCAAAAGGGCATTTAGAGAGTCATTAGAGTCTAGAGTTGTGAAATGAGTAGAATAACAGAAGGTAGCATGTCAGAAGACCGTGGGCAGCCCCAAGGCTGTATTTGCAGTCCCCGCTCTGCATAATGTGTTCATTTGGTATGTAATGATGCACGCACGTAAGAGAACCAAACACTCAAATGTTTTGGCTATCATCAAAATTATACCTTAAGTTTCAATGTATTTATGTCTTTGAAAATGGTATTTTACAAACCAGAAATGTACATAGTGTTCTGTGTTTTCAATGCACAAATATAAACCTCACGCAGGTAAATGTAGGCCCTTCTGCTGGGCTGTATTCATTCCTACCATGGACCCTGCAAATACTGTAGAGCTATCCAAACAACATCTAAACTTCAGATGGAAAATTCCTAACTCCTAATATTACTTACATTCAACTATTTTGATATAAAAAATAGGGAGAATGACAATCATTATAAGAGAAAGAAATATATTTCTCAATAAACACAGATTCCTTAACATGGACCCTTTCCTGCAGCTTCAGAAGACACCAGCAGTGGAAGGTTGTAGGATTCATCAATGGCTAGGGCTGGTTACAGGAAGATATTATGATGCTTTGAAGGTTGTCCTGGTCATCTTTATAAAATATATGTCAAACACACCTGCTGAGACTTACAGAACGCTGACAGAGGGTAAGAGACTAGAGAAGGAAAAGCTTTGATAAGATAGCTGAAGACATTCAGAAAAGATGGTAACTAATGAAATAAACATCCTCTTCCGTGCACAGTGTCAAGAATGCAGCTCTGGAAACAATGCCTTTGTCATAGCGCTGTTAGCCGTAGGGTGTGTGCCTTGCTCCTCTTGTGCTTCGGGTTTGGAGAATTTTTGTTTGTTTGTTTGAGACAGAGTTTTGCTCTGTCACCCAGGCTGGAATGCAGTGGCGCAATCTCGGCTCACTGCAACCTCCACCTCCCGGGTTCAAGCAATTCTCTGCCTCAGCCTCCTGAGGAGCTGGGACTACAGGCGCCCACCACCACGCCTGGCTAATTTTTTTGTATTTTTAGTAGAGATGGGGTTTCACTATCTTGGCCAGGCTGGTCTTGAATTCCTGATTCCATGATCCACCGCCTCTGCCCCCCAAAGTGCTGGAATTTCAGGTGTCAGCCTCCGCGCCCAGCCTGAGAATTTTAAAAAGAAGTAGAAAAGTGCTATTCTTGATTAAGCAGCTGTCATATCCGACACTGGAGAATGTGGGCACAAGCTCACATGGTTCATTTCTGCCCCCTTGCAATCGATACAGTATTGTCACCACTCTATGGGGAATCAATGAGAATCGTGGCAGAAAAGTACTCTGCTGAATGGTGAGGCAAATATAAACCTGGCCTAAGTGAATCAGAAGACTCTCCATTTGTAATACACTTTACTGGCTCCAGGACTGGAAATTTTCAGAAGTAGTATAGGCAAGGACTAAGGATATCGAGGGTTCTTGGGTGTGCTTGGATGAAATAATATGTAGTGTGTTGGTCCTGGCTGAGTGCAGAAACAAGGGAACGCAATGGGGCTTGACAGCTTAGGAGAAAATGGAGGGAGGCAAGAGGTTGGGGACTTAGTGGATTCATGGAGAACAAATGGAAATATGGAAGGTAGAAGGAGACTGAGAAGAGGCAAGGCAAAGTAGGTGATGAAATTACCCAAAGTGTGACTCTGGGATTGGGTTGCTGAAGAAGAGATAATAAATTCTTTAAAGTAAGTAAGAGTGGTAAATTGCTTATCCCATGTGACTTTAATTAGAGACAGAATCTGAAATATAATTTGGGTTTACATTATGAAATTTGGTGCATTATGCCATAAGAATGCTGTGTCTCTTAATCCATTATGTTCATTAAGGTGGAACTTTACATGTGTCTCAATATCTGAGTATAATCTTATGCAATAAATAACAGAAGTTGTATTCTCATCACCAATTTGGGGTGTGCTGATTTTGTTTCCAAGTTTATGAAATGAAAGTCTTGATTGTTGTTGGTTAAATATTTGGAAAAATTGCAGTTCAAGAGCAAAGTTATGTTTTTTACTCATCAGATTTTTTGAATGAAAAATTATGTGAACAAGGTAACTTTTGTATGAATTTTTAATTTTTAGTGAAGTTACTTAAGTTATGTTTATTCTCTAAAATATTATCAGTCACATTAAGAAAAATCATAGAAACATGCTTTAAAGATTCTCTTCACGAAGGCAGATTGGGGTATCTCACTTGCCTTAGAACATAATGTCATACTTTAAACTTAAGTTTATTTAGTGCTTAAGACTACTGTCAATTTTTTTTAAATTATGAAACTAGGAATCATTGTTCTATTAAAAGTATTTTTCTCTAACTATTCACAGTAACACTCAACAATGCAGTTTACTTACATCTTTTTCTGTTTGACACAAGACAGTTATTGGTAAGTATAATTATTCGATATAGTTATTTTCCATGTTTAAAATATGAAAATATGCAATATAGGTTGGTACTAGGAGGGGAAATCTGCTTCTGATCAAAATTTTATTTTAAATATCATTTTTATTTCTTTTGTTCTAAGTTATATACTTTTTCTTCTATTACTTATTGTGAAGTTACTTTAAAACAAAACAAAATCAAGGAAAGCAATCAACCAAGATTTAAAAACTAATAATAGCAGAATCTCATCAGTTCTTTCCTCTTCTCCACATAATAGCAGAATCTCCTCAGTTCTTTCCTCTTCTCCACTCCATCCTGCCTTCACAGATTTTTTGGTTTCCAAGGGTAGTGGAAACATTTTAGATATTTACGCCAAAGGGAATGGATCTGTGATACCATGGGTCCTGCCAACTGAAGGCTTCCTTTAGCCAAGATAACTTACTGTGGAAGGAAAGTAACTCTTCCAATCCATGGTTCTTAAAAGTATAAAATTATACTTTTATGCTTTTTAAATTTTAAATGAAATGTCCCACAGCTTTCAATGCACACCCAGTTCAGAGAACTTGAATCTCATCCAACATGCTTCCACAGTGATCCCAGTCTCAGAGGACTATGCTATTATGGAAATGCATAGCTTGCTTTCTAGGTAATAAATGATAAAACTCTTCATAGAGGAGAATTTGGTCATCGGTGTGTTTCTCTATGTATTGAAGGTCTGCTGTGAAATCTCTCTGGAATCTCTCAGCTGGTCTGTACCACGGTACCCTACTGGTCTTGGGCTTTGTATATTAACTTTCCAGAACTCAGGCTTGCTACAGACTTGCTTTAGGGCCTCTAAATATTTGTTTCTTTTGCATGCCAAGAGTTTTATCCTTATTTTTGGAGACAGAAGAGGATGTGACTGTTGAATTGTATTTCAGAAAAATCAGTCAGGTTACCCTTGGGACATCAAAATGATCAAGGCAGTAGATACAGTGAGTATCTGCTAAGTATTTGCTGAGACTCTGGTATGATTCGTGTAAGTCTCAGGATAGTTATCTGAATGATGTCCCCATGGCAGTGGACTCCTGCACATTCACAGTCCTGGAAGGAGCCTGTCCACATTGGCATTCTGGAAGTCCATAAAAGACAAACGCATATGCAGTCCCCGAGAAAGCATTGTTGTAAACAAATCTGCACTAGATGGAAATTCTTGTTATGCGGTCCTGGCATGCATGGAAGCGTAAGTCCAGAACTACATCTGGAAGTTCTTTTAGCATCACAATTCCTTTTTATTTTATTTATTTTATTTTATTTTATTTTATTTTATTTTATTTTATTTTTATTTATTTTTTTTGAGATGGAGTCTCGCTCTGTCGCCCGGGCTGGAGTGCAGTGGCGGGATCTCAGCTCACTGCAAGCTCCGCCTCCCGGGTTTAAGCCATTCTCCTGCCTCCGCCTCCCGAATAGCTGGGACTACAGGCGCCCGCCACCTCGCCCGGCTAGTTTTTTGTATTTTTTTTAGTAGAGACGGGGTTTCACCGTGTTAGCCAGGATGGTCTCGATCTCCTGACCTCGTGATCCGCCCGCCTCGGCCTCCCAGAGTGCTGGGATTACAGGCTTGAGCCACCGCGCCCAGCCTATTTCATTTTATTTTACTTTAATTTCTAGGGTACATGTGCACAACATGCAGGTTTGTTACATAGGTATACATGTGCCATGTTGGTTTGCTGCACCCATCAACTCGTCATTTACATTAGGTATTTCTCCTAATGCTCTCCCTCCCTCAGCTCCCCACCCCATGACAGGCCCCCACGTGTGATGTTCCCTGCCCTGTGTCCAAGTGTTCTCATTGTTCAATTCCCACCTATTAGTGAGAACATGTGGTGTTTGGTTTCTGTCCTTGCGATAGTTTGCTCAGAATGATGTTTTCCAGCTTCATCCATTTCCCTGCAAAGGACATGAACTCATCCTTTTTTATGGCTGCATAGTATTCCATGGTGTATATGTGCTACATTTTCTTAATCCAGTCTATCTTTGATGGACATTTGGGTTGGTTCCAAATCTTTGCTATTGTGAATAGTGCCAGAATAGAATACATTTGCATGTGTCTTTATAGTAGCATGATTTATAATCCTTTGGATATATACCCAGTAATTGGATCGCTGAGTCAAATGGTATTTCTGGTTATAGATCCTTGAAGAATCGCCACACTGTCTTCTACAGTGGTTGAACTAATTTACACTCCCACTAACAGTGTAAAAGCGTTCCTATTTTTCCACATCCTCTCTAGCATCTGTTGTTTCCTGACTTTTTAATGATTGTCATTCTAACTGGCGTGAGATGGTATCTCATTGTGGTTTTGATTTGCGTTTCTCTAATGACCAGTGATGATGAGCATTTTTTCATGTGTCTGTTGGCTGCATAAATTCTTCTTTTGAGAATTGTCTGTTCATATCCTTTGCCCACTTTTTGATGGGGTTTTGTTTTTTTCTTGTAAATTTGTTTAAGTTCTTTGTCGATTCTGGATATTACTCCTTTGTCAGATGGGTAGATTGCAAAAATTTTCTCCCATTCTGTAGGTTGCCTATTCACTCTGATGGTAGTTTCTTTTGCTGTGCAGAAGCCATTTAGTTTAATTGATCCTGTTTGTCTATTTTGGCTTTTGTTGCCATTGCTTTTGGTGTTTCAGTCTTTGCCCATGCCTGTGTCCTGAATGGTATTGTCTAGGTTTTCTTCTAGGGATTTTATAGTTTTAGGTCTTACATTTAAGTCTTTAATCCATCTTGAATTAATTTTTGTATAAGGTATAAGGAAGGGATCCAGTTTCAGCTTTCTACATATGTTACCCAGTTTTCCCAGCACCATTTATTAAACAGGGAATCCTTCCCCATTTCTTGTTTTTGTCAGGTTTGTCGAAGATCAGATGGTTGTAGATGTGTGGTGTTATTTCTGAGGCCTCTGTTCTGTTCCATTGGTTTATATATTTGTTTTCATACCAGTACCATGCTGTTTTGGTTACAGTAGCCTTGTAGTATAGTTTGAAGTTAGGTAGCATGATAGCATCACAATTCTACACACATTTGCAGGAATGATTTTTTAAAAGACGACCTCAATTCTTAATGATTTTTAAATATTTGTAAAAAAATCAAATGCAACCAGTGGACTGATTGAATAAATCTACTTTTCCATTTTTGTTGATGGGCCCTAAATTTCCAAGTCTTCTGTGTATAAGGTGGGCTTAATTTTAAGAATAGTCATTTTGAAGTTAAAATAACTTGTTTTCTTTATACCCAATTTTAAAATTCAAAATGCCATATCAGCCACTTTATGGATAATATCTCACATACTTCTTTCTCTGAATATGAGAATTTCTTTAATTTAATGCAAAAATGTTTCAACTTACAATGGCATATTTTAATATAACATCTTTAATTTCCAACTTTTTTCTTTTGGATATACTTTTATAGAAAAGAATGCAGCATTTATTAAACCACTATTTTGCTTCGTCTATTGGCAGTGTGTTTAAGGAATTCAGTTTATACCTTGTGGGAATCTTTCTCAGATAAGCTGTATATCAAGTAGTTTTGTGGTTTTTGAAAGAACTTTTTGGCATTCAGGACCATTTCTTGTGCTGTACAAAGCAGCCCTTAGTGCCTTCTGGAGAGCAGACTACTTAAAATTTATATGAACACATTCGATGTAATATGTATGTTTGGAATCACCATTGAAATATTTCTCTATTTAATTGGGGTGGTTCATGCTAATTCACATGGCGGACATTGGCAACTATTTTCAGTCTACCAATTTTTTCTTTGGGGGACATAGCAAAATCTCTGCTTCCGTAAATGTTTCCACTTTCTGAATGCTGCAGTTTTCCTTTCTTCTTCTAGCTCTTTCTTAGTGGGCAGAGAGACCAGGAAATGCTAGTTGTGCAATGCAAGCCTGGCAGGCGAGCACACCTCTCCTCCCAGGAGCCGAGTAAGCCATGATGCTCAACTCCAATGACTACTGAATTTTCACAATTGAACCCTTTCTTTTTGCCCCTCATGTCACATAGAGCATATGCCCTTGAACAGTCAGGAAATCAAGTATTGCTTCCATTCTGGTCATGGTGCTAGAAATGCAGGGTTGTATCTCTTTACCTCAACCCTTTCTGTCTCCTCCCTCTGCTCCTAGGAAGCTGCTGACTCACCCTTTTCTTGACAAGTCCTTCTGGGTAGTCTTCCTGGGTAGCACATCTAAAATGAACCCCAAACTGTCACACTTTCTGTCTCTTCCTGTCTGCCACATCTAGAATCACAATAAAGAGGACGCCACTGGTAAGGACTTCAAATGCATGTCAAATGGTCAGGGTCATGGGCTCTAGGAACAGGTGCCAGCAAGTCACAACAAAGGGTTAAATGAGACGTATCTGCCCACTCCACAGTGGGCATCTCTGGGTGGATCTGAGGACTCTTCTTTGGTCTGAATGTGTTGGAAACTTACTTGCCAGTGCAACAGTTTTGAGACATAGGACCTTCAAGAGGGCAGAGCCCTCATAAATGGACTAATGTCATTATCGTGGAGACAGGTTCATTATCAAGAAAGTAGGTTTGTTATAAAAGCAAGCTCAGCCTCCTCTTGCTCTTGCCCTGTCTTGCCTTTCCACTTTCCATCATGAGATAATGTAGCATGAAGGCTCCTGTCAGATGCCAGCATCATGCACTGAGACTTCCAGCCTCCAGAACCATGAACCACATAAACTTCTGTTCATCGTAATTTACCCGGTCTGTAGTACTTTGTTACAGCAGCATAAAACAGACTAACACACACCCGTCATCTCCTGGCACAGATGTAAAGTGAATCCCTAGCAGGCACCTTTGTCCCTCAGAAAAGTCCTGGAGGCCCAGTAGTGGAACAGCAGCATACCGATATCTTCCCCACAAAAAAACTTCCTAATTTCCTCTCCAATATTTCTAAAAGAATGGAGGCAAGTGGTCTTTTAGGGGTCCCCAAATTATTCCCAGCCACCTCCTTGGCAAGGTCTGCTTTGATGGATTCACAGATGGTTCTGCAATATGAGTAGCATTGATGGTTCCTATCCTGGGGCCTCAGTCAAAACTGAGACAGAGAATACTCATTTAACATGCACTCCACTTAGGTATTCACAGAAGATACAGTTTTGTTATTCTCAACCATGGGCCTGCTCTTGCCAATGTTTCAGCAGATAGCTGCATAATTTAGAATTTCCAGTTAATAATATTTCAGTTTCAACTGTCTCCTTTCAGTTTAAATACTGAGTGTATTTAAAATAAATACAGCTCCCTATTAGATATTAAAGGATTGTTTTGGAACAACTGAGTCTTTTCAGATAAATCTTCAATATTCTACTTTTCTCTCATTTCTCTCTCTTTTTTTTTTTTCTGAGACAGAGTCTCACTTTGTCACCCAGGCTGGAGTTAGAGTGCAATGATGTGACCTTGGCTCACTGCAACCTCTGCTTCTTGGGTTTAAGTGATTCTCGTGCCTCAACCTCCAGAGTAGCTGGGATTACAGGCATGTGCCACTACACCTGGCTAATATTTTTTGGTATTTTTAATAGAGACATGACCCACCTTGGCCTCCCAAAGTGCTGAAATTACAGGTGTGAGCCACTGTGCCCAGCCTCACTCTCCTTTACTTCTCCAGATTGGTGGCTGTGTCTATGAGGAGGACCCTTTCTATGTCTGCAATAGGAGGAGAGTGAGTCCTTGCATCCACACAGCAGCCTGGAGTGTCACTCTGGACACTCTCCTGCCTCAGCCTCCGAAGTAACTGGGACTACAGGCATGTGCCACCACACCCAGCTAATTTTTGTATTTTTAGTAGAGATGGGGTTTCACTGCGTTGGCCAGGATGGTCTCGATCTCCTGACCTCGTGATCTGCCTGCCTCGGCCTCCCAAGGTGCTGGGATTACAGGCGTGAGCCCACCACACCCAGCCGATAGTTTCTTTTTTTTTTTTTTTTTTTGAGACGGAGTCTCGCTCTGTTGCCCAGGTTGGAGCGCAGTGGCCGGATCTCAGCTCACTGCAAGCTCCACCTCCCGGGTTCCCGCCATTCTCCTGCCTCAGCCTCCCGAGTAGCGGGGACTACAGGCGCCGCCACCTCGCCCGGCTAATTTTTTTGTATTTTTTAGTAGAGACAGGGTTTCACCGTGTTCGCCAGGATGGTCTTGATCTCCTGACCTCGTGATCCGCCCACCTCAGGCTCCCAAAGTGCTGGGATTACAGGCTTGAGCCACCGCGCCCGGCGTTAAGTTTAATTACATCCCATTTGTTAATTTGTGCTTTGTTGCAATTGCTTTTGGTGTCTTTGTCATGAAATCTTTGCCACTTCCTATGTTCAGAATAATATTTCCTAGGTTATTTCCCAGGGTTTTTATAGTTTTGGGTTTTACATTTACGACTTTAATAAATTTTGAGTTGATTTTTGTGTATGCTGTACAGAAGGAATCTAGTTTCAGTTCTGCATATGGCTAGCCAGTCATCCCAGCACTATTTATTGAATAAGAGTTCTTTCCCCCATTGCTTGTTTTTGTCATATTTGTCAAAGGTCAGATGATTTAGGTGTCTGGTCTTATTTCTGGATTATCTATTTGGTTCTATTGGTCTATGTGTCTGTTTTTGTACCAGTATTGTGCTGTTTTAGTTACTGTAGCCTTGTAGTATAGTTTAAAGTCTGGTAATGTGATGCCTCCAGCTTTGTCATTTTTGCTTAGGATTGCCTTGGCTATTTGAGCTCTTTTTAAAGTGTGTAGTTCAGTAATGTTAAGTATATTCATGTGAATAATCTTGCCAAAGTAAAACTTTATAGTCATTGAACAACAATTCCCACTTTTCAACTTTCCCCAAACCCTGGTAACCACTATTCTACCTTGTGTTTCAATAAATTTTGCTACTTTAAATACCTTATATAAGTGGAATCATATAGTATTTGCCTTTTTGTAAGTGACTTATTTCATTTAGCACAGAGTCCTCAAGGTTCATTTATGTTATAGCATGTGAAATAATTTACTTTGTTTTTGATGTTGAATAATATCACACTGTGTGCCTTTATCACATTTTGTTTATCTACTCATCTGCTGATGAACGTTCAGGTTGCTTCTACCTTTTGGCTGTTGTGAATAGTACAGCTATGAACATAGGTGTGAAATACCTCAAGACCCTGTTTTTAATTGTTTTGGGCATATATTCAGGAGTGAGATTGCTAGATCATATTCAATTTTTCGAAAACCACTATAGCTTTTGAGCCAATGTTTCAACAGATAGCTGAATAATTTAGAATTTTCAATGAACAATATTACAGTTTCTTCCAGTTTCAACTATCTCCCTTCAGTTTAAATAGGGAGTCTACTTAAAATACACCCCCCATTCGATTTTAAATGATTACATTGAAATAACTGAGTCTTGGCCAGGAGCGGTGGCTCACGTCTGTAATCCCAGCACTTTGGGAGGCCGAGGCGGGCGGATCACGAGGTCAGGAGATCAGACCATCCTGGCTAACACGGTGAAACCCCGTCTCTACTAAAAACACAAAAAATTAGCCGGGCATGGTGGCGGCGCCTGTAGTCCCAGCTCCTCGGGAGGCTGAGGCAGGAGAATGGCGGGAACCCGGGGGCGGAGCTTGCAGGGAGCCAAGATGGCGCCGCTCACTCCAGCCTGGGCCACAGAGTGAGACTCCGTCTCAAAAAAAAAAAAAAAAAAAAAAAAAAAAAAAGTCCAGGGCGGTGGCTCATGTCTGCAATCCCAGCACTTTGGGAGGCTGGGGCAGGAGGATCACCTGAGGTCAGGAGTTCGAGACCAGCCTGACCAATATGGAGAAACCCCATCTCTACTAAAAACACAAAAATTAGCCGGGCGTGGTGGCGGCGCCTGTGGTCCCAGCTACTCGGGAGGCTGAGGCAGGAGAATGGCGGGAACCCGCGAGGCGGAGCTTGCAGTGAGCCGAGATCGCGCTGCTCACTCCAGCCTGGGCGATAGAGCAAGACTCCGTCTCAAAAAAAAAAAAAGAAGTAACTGAATCTTTTTAGGTAAATCCTCAATACTTCACTTGCCACAGCTGTTGCACCATTTTAACCATTTTACAACCCCCACAGTGCACAAGAGTCCCCATTTGTCCATATTCTTGTCAATACTTGTGATTTTACTTATTTATTTTGGTAGTATTCATCTGAATGGAAGTAAGGTGATATACCATTGTAGTTTTGATTTGCATTTCTCTGATAATTAGTCACTCATTATTATTGAGCATCTTATACTTCTGTGACAACATGTGGGAATTTTTCTTCATTGTACAACAGATACCATTATACTGGCATAATTCTACACTTTACACAATTTTTTCTAACACTACACCAAAGCAAACACTACATCCAACTTCAAATTGTCAGGATTACTGGTCCACTCCTCTGCCCACCCATAGGCTGATTATAAATCTTTGAAATTAATTACATCTAAAATTTTTTCTTTCCTGTCAAGTCATTCTTGATGAGTTTCCTCTGCTCACATTGGCAGTCCCTTTCCTTCTCATGATTCTTTAAATCTTCATTTTGTTAGAGGCCAAGCTTTCAAGCATGGCTGAAATTATATTGTGTGCTTTTTTCCTCAGTGCTTAATCCCTTACTTTACAAGCGGATGTGGGAACGCACACCCAGGAGGTGAGGTGAAGAATCCCGTTGAGGGAGCACTGGAATCTCAAATCTGTTACTATTTTGGCTGGGGACAGCAAACATCCTGTCAGTCTCAATTGCTGTATAATTGAAAAGAGAATAATAACAATTGTCCTACATACATTATAACTCTCTTTGAATCAATGATAATTAATACATGTGAAAAGCTTTCAAAAACATTTACAAGGGATTTTTACAAATCCCTCATAATTAGATGGTGTTTTACAATTTACAACGAACTTTCACATGCAGATTTCTCATGTGAGTTTTATAATGTTTTGAGTGGGCAGAGTGAGAAATTATATTTATAAAGTATCTTTGTATACGCTGATAATGATGCATAATACCCCCCACTTTCCATATTTAAAAGACCTTTAAAATTATGACTTTTCTGAGATTTCACAGCACATAAGAAAGCCAATACCACTACACAGGTGTGCAATTTCTGGTCTTGTGCACTGACCATTTCCTACACCATCTTTTTGTATGCTTTTTACCTTCTGTAGTTGTTATTTGAGTAGAAGAGTATTGAAAGGCCATGTAGAATATACAGCTTGGTTTGATGCCAGTGATAAAAATCTACATTTAACATACGTGTTAAAATAATTGAGACTGACTAAATTATTTTTGTATGTTTTCCATTTCACCTGTTATCAACTTTTTAATTAAGCAATGGGGCCGTGGTAGGCAGGGTATTCCGTAGAACGTGTGCATATGTTACCCTACATGACAGAAGGGACTTTCAGATGTAATTAAACTTAATGACATTGAGATAGGGAGATGGTCCTGCCAGTGGAATCACGAGGGTCCTTAAAGGTATGAGAAGGAATCAGAGTACAGAGTCAGAAGGAAACGTGCTGATGTGAGAATGGTCAGAGAGATACAACAGTCCTGACTTTAAAGATAGAGGAAAGGGGCCTTGAGCCAAGGATCACTGTTGGCCTTCAGAAACAAAATGCAAGAAAATTGACTCTCCCTAAAGCCCCTCGAAGGGAACACAGTCCAACTAATTCATTTATGTTAGCCCAGGAGATCCTTGCTGGGCTTCCGACTTACAGTACTGGAAGATAACACATTTCTGGTGGTTTGTGTCACGAGGTCTGTAGTACTTTGTTCCAGTATCAGTAGAAAACCGGTAAAAGGGGAATTCACATAATATCATTACAAACAGGAATAATTACTTACTGTTCTTCTGTTCTCAAATCCTACCTTGTAAACAAAATGAATTTTTGTTTTTCGGGGCTTTTGTGATAATTCTTATGAATCCACTAATATTTTGTTGTCTTCTGTTGTCTCCCTCAGGAACCTGAAAGGAAGTAGCGTGTACGACTGGGGACACGTTTCCTGGAAGCACACCCCATTAGATAAAGTGTCGTATACTCTTTGATAAAGTAAGGCTCCTGGACGAGATGTTTTACGGGTACCCTGAGCTCAGTGAAATGCTTTCGGAAAGACACTCAGCAGAGTGGGCACCACAAGGTTAGGAGAAGCAGCTTCTGCTCGTCATAACTTCGGCAAATGTTTACACATCAGTAATGAAAAATATTCTCTTGGCAATTTCAGGCTTGTTACTATGGATGTTGTTTGCTAACATTGACTATTTTTCCTAACTGCTTATAGAAACTCCAGGCTGTCACCCATCTGTTCTCTCATCAGAGTAGTTTTGGGCCAGCAACTATTTCAGACATTTCTACAATTTCAGATGTCTCACTCTGCCTATGACTGTATGTTGTACTTGAGGACCGGACGCACAGAGTTCCGTGCAAATAGCAAGCATTCAGCTCCAACTCTCCTCCTTGTGGTAACAATATGAAAGAAAGAGATAGTATCGGAATTATTTTCGTTCAATACAGCCATTGTAAAATGTGTGTATATTTTAAAACATCATGTGGTACATGATAAATGTATACAACTTTTATTTTTCAATAAAAAAATTATAAAAAATATGTCATCAAATCTGATTTCTCATATTACTTTTTTGTTAACACTCATCACACGAAAGACTTATTATCTTAAAATGTTATTTTTCATTATTAATTCTCATTAATTTTATAGGTGAGATTTTAACTGTTATGTCTAAATAGTAGTGTCTAGTATGTGGTAGATAATCAATGTGACTTGAATAAATGAATAAGTCTGTTAATGACATGCTTCTCATCACTGTAACTTATTTTTTATTTAAGACTGATAAAATATTTTTTCTTTTACCCCATATTGCTAAAGATCAAATCCTTCTTCTTTAAGAGGCTACCATCGTTCCATTCATCATCGCCAAATCACTCCTTGTGCCTGAGAGGAGCTGCCATCCTCCACTTCGCCTTTGGGTCACTTCCAACCCTGTTCTCTGCGTATCTCATCTGGACTTCCTGGAGAATAGCCCCTCTCATGGGACTCACTTTCTTCCAAATCTTCAGTCTCTGCTTCATAGATAGATTATGCTACTCAATATAGAAACAACATCTTTTTTATTTTTTAACAATAAACATTTTCCCCCTCAACCTTTTAACCTACTAATGCGGGCAATCTAATCTAAAGAATAGCCTGCAAGACCTCCTTCCATCATTTCTCGTTTAATCCAGCTTCCTCGCTGAGTGATTTTGCAGAAAGCCCTTTCTCCCGTGTCACCGATGGAACTCTCTAGTGGCCTATTCTGAGGAACACGTGGCAGTTTACATGCTGTTTGCATTTGATGCTGTTTGTCACTCCCTCCTTCTGAGGACTCTCTTCTTGGTTGGCTTTTATGATGGTAATCGCTTTCCTACTCCTGAGTTTCTGACCACTGCTTGTCAGACACTTTATTGTGCTCCCTTTCCTTTGCCCACACTTGCACAGTTTGATTTCTATATATGGCTTTCCCCTCTTCTTATTCCATGAGATTTATCTAAGTGATTTCATCCATTGCTATGGGTTCAACTACTGCTAACATGTTTTTTACTCCCAATTCTGTTTCTAGAGTTTCACGTATTTAACTGCCTTTTAGGGAATCACCAAAAGGCAATTCAATCTTAACTTCTGATCCTTAAATATGAGGCCAATTCTTTCTTACGCATTTTCTAATTCAATGAGTGATACCATCTCTTATCCTGTTGTCCTGGGCAGAATTGCAGGAGGTAACTACTTTCTCTACCCTCCCTATAAAAATTACCATTTTTCATTCACCAACCTCCTCATACCCCAATCATTAGTATCTTTTTAAGAAATGATCTTCTCTTTAAAAAAAAATTTTATATGCTATTACCTATAAGGTTTCCCTCCTGAAATGGGATATTGGGTAAGAGGGTACTACCTGGAGGTCGCATAGAACTACAGATTATTCAAAGGGATATCTACGGAGCAAAGGCAAGATGGAGAACACAGTGCAGCCAAACAGCTATTCAAAGGTCTGAGCAGAGATACAGAAATGACACATGAGTTAACAGACAAAGGGAGACATATCAAGTGGGTTTTGAGTGTAGGGCAAAACCACATTTACCTGTAGCTCTGGAGAACCCACTGGCACCGTTTTAAGACTGTTGCAGCCTGCAAGGGAGGGTGGACATTGAGTTCAGACGCGCACACCCTCTGACCAGCTCCCGAATGTCTGATGATGTTTACAACTTTGCTTCCTGCTTTCCGACCTGGTCTTAGCCTTTTGATACACACTGTCCCACTGCTATCAGAGAAAGATTTGAGGTAAGTTTCACGCAACACTGATCATAATGGTAGACTTTTTAAAGCCTTCAATGTCTCACTAATAAGTAGACGTTAGGGCAGAATTTCTGTGTGTGTCCAGCAAGAGGGTCCGTCATCTGACACTGCCTTCATTTCTAGTGTATTGGTTTGTCCTAAAATCATGCATGGAACTGTCTCTAGCAATAATAAATACCTCTGTGTCCCCGGTGTACTATATTTTCTGTATATTTTTTGCCATCTCTTCCCCCTCCTTCTGCAATGCTGTTATCACCCTGCTGACCTTGAAAGTCACACTGCTGAGTCAGAAAGGCCCTTATTCTAAAGAAAGCCCTTATTTTAAAGAAAGCCCTTATTTTAAAGAAAGCCACTGAGGATACCACCCAGCACACACCCAGCTCCTCCCATGAGCTCTCATCTCTCCTGTGTAACCTGATCTATGCTCTTGCCACTCTGTATGTCATTTGAAGACAGGAATTATATCTTATCATCTATATTCTATCTGTCTACCTATCTATCATCTATCATTGATCTCTCATCTATTATCTATCATCTATCTGTCTACTATCATCTATCATCTATCTATCATCTCTCTATGCATCTATCTATCTATGATCTATGTATGTATGTATGTATGTATAGTCTATCTATCATCTGTCATTGATCTATCATCTATTATCTATCATCTATCTTCTATCATCTATCATCTCTCTATGCATCTATGTATCTATCTATGATCTATGTATGTATGTATGTATAATCTATCTATCTATCTATCTATCTATCTATCTATCTATCTATCTATCTATCTATCTATCTATGTGTCTATCATCTGTCATCTATCATTTTGTATTTCTACTGCCCTGCATAGTGCCTAGAACACAAGGTTCTCAAAACATGTCTGTAAAATGATAACCGAACATCCTAAACATTTTTTCTATAAAGTTCCGTCATGGCAAGTTGAGTTTTTGGAAGGCAGGATGGGTCCTTATTAGTGTCTTTTTTTATACAGTTTGATAGTATATCATGCGTAAATATTGCTAAATAAATAAATCAATAAGTGTACAACTAGAATAGCATATCTATTAAGAGTATAGACTTCAGTGACAGAAGTCAGAATTCAACGACTTGTTCCAGGCCTTTGACGATGAACTGGAATCATGAAACCACCCCCCCCCCAACACATAATTTTCTCCACCCATTTATTTCATCCATACTGGCCTCATCTTGCTTCCTTCCTTACTTCTCCTTTCCTAATTATAGTACTTTCTTCTGTTCTGTTGGTTGGTTTCATCCTTCTTTTGCGCTTCTTTCTCTTGCTCGGAGTGAGTCTGTGTGTAGTTACGTGAGTGTGCCATGCAGGTATGGGAGTGTGCAACTGTGGATGCTTTGCCAACCACAAGACCCTTGAGAACATCTGAGAAAAACTAGACACCCAAGGCTGGGTGCAGTGGCTCATGCCTGTAATCCCAGCACTTTCGGAGGCCGAGGCAGGTGGATCACAAGGTCAAGAAATCGAGACCATCCTGGCCAACATGGTGAAACACCGTCTCTACTAAAAATACAAAAATTAGCCGGGCGTGGTGGCAGTCGCCTGTAGTCCCAGCTACTGAGGAGGCTGAGGCAGGAGAATCACTGGAACCCGGGAGGCAGAGGTTGCAGTGAGCTGAGATCACACCACTGCACTCTAGCCTGGCGACAGAGTGAGACTCCATCTCAAAAAGAAAAAAAAAGGAAAACTAGACACTCAAACTAAGGAAGCAAATCCAAATACAGACCAACAATGCTAACATCAATAAAACCATGCAAAACACAAGAACAGTTAATAGAGTAGCACTAGTGTTGCTATAATTTGACTTTTTCTTCTTTTAATTTTTGTAGATTCTGGCTGTCTTGCTTTATTGTCCCCCCATATCCCCTGCTCTGTCTTGTTCTTTTCCACAAATCCTGTTTTCAATGCTAGCTTCATTTATCGTGAAATGTAGGAGGAGAAAGAAAATATGCAAGTAAACCTATAGTTACCAGTTCTGAAAAGTTACTGTGAAGTAAAACAGAGTGATATAATGAAGAATTACTGGGGGAATAAGTTTAATATAGGCAGGTGGCCAGGAAAGACTTTGATAGTGAGATGCTTGTAAGTTGAGACATTGGGTGAGAGAGTTACACCCATAGGAACTAGGAAAAGATCAACTGGGCTTAAGGTGTGGGGGGTGCACAGACCCTGAAGGAAAAGAGTTGCACAGCCCCACAGTGGGTTATTGTGTTTGGAAGCAGTAAGTGAGAAGAAGATCAGTGTTGTCTGAGAATGAAGAGGTGGGCAGGGTTCATTCTTTGGGAAGAAGTTTGGATCATTTCCTAACTGCAGTGGAAAACCATGATATATTAATCCATTTTCAAACTGCTGATAAACATATACCTGAGACTGGGCAATTTACAAAAGAAAGAAGTTTATTGGACTTACAGTTCCACAGGGCTGGGTAGGCCTCACAATAATGGCAGAAGGTGAAAGGCACATCTCACATGGCGGTGGACAAGAGAAGAGAGCTTGTGCAGGGAAACTCCCCTTTATAAACCATCAGACCTCATGAGATTTATTCACTATCATGAGAACAGCATGAGAAAGACCTGCCCCCATAATCCAATTACCTCCCACCGGGTCCCTCCCACAACATGTAAAAATTCAAGATGAGATTCGGGTAACACAGTCAAACTATATCACATGACAAGATTTTAAGCAGATTACTATAATTTGTGGGAAATTTTAGGAAATAGAAAATATAAAGGGAGAATAGAAACTGTTTTTGCAATAGTAGTAAAATTATAAAATACATACAAATCTTACAAGAAATATGTTGAGACATATAAAAAATAGCTGATTTTAATAACAAAAATGCAACTAGTAAAACAAATTGAGAGACACACCATTAAATGACAATATTTTAAAGATGTAAATTATTTCCAAATTAATTAATATTTATGCAATTCTAATTCATATCTACACTAGATCTTTAAGATGACAAAGTAATCTCAAAATTAAGTGGAAAAAAATAGAGGATAACTGAGAAAAAATGTGGAAAAGATGAATAATAAAAGAAGAATTATAAACCAGTTAGTAGTAGGCTGGGCATGGTGGCTCACACCTGTAATCCCACACTTTGGGAGGCCGAGGAGGGTGGATCACTTGAAATCAGAAGTTAAGAACAGCCTGACCAACATGGTGAAACCCGGTCTCTACTAAAAATACAAAAATTAGCCAGGCAGGGTGGCGTGCACTCAGTACAGGAGGCTGAGACAGGAGAATCACCTGAAGCCAGAAGGTGGAGGTTGCAGTGAGCTGAGACTGTACCACTGCACTCCAGCCTGGGTGACAGAACGAAACTCCATCTCCAAAAACAAAAACAAAAAGCAATTAGCAAAATATACTTTAAAACCTACAATATTAAAAGTGTCATTAGTTGGAGAATAGATAGGTCAATGGAACCTAAGATACAGTTTAGAAAAATATTAATATGTATGCCATATGTATAGTGTGCAGGTGGCATTTTAGACATGTGGAAAATGATGACAAATTTAATAAACTGTGAGAGGAAATTGGATAAATATTTAAGATACACATACATCAGAGTCCCTTTTTTATATCACATGCAAAACTAAAATAATATTTGAATGGCTTAATCAGTGAAACATTTTTCTAAATTAACTAACATACCAGAAAATATTTGACTTATCTCAAACTAAATATGTCTTTTTTATTGTATAGGGTTTTTTCTTTTTTGAAAAAATTTCAACTTGCAATTTAGATATAGGAAGTACATAGGCAGATTTGTTGCAATGGACTATTGCATGACGCTGAGGTTTGAAGTGTGGATCCCGTCACCCTGGTGGTGAGCGTAGTACCCAGTAGATGGTCTTTTTTAACCTAATCTCGCTTCCTCTCTTCCTTCCTCCACCATCTAGTAGTCCCCAGTGTCTACTGCTTTTCATATCTATGTCCATATGTGCTCAATGCTTAGCTTCCATTTATAAGTGAGAACATGTGGTATTTGGTTTCCTGTTTCTGCATTTATTCGCTTAGATGGCCTCCAGCTCCATCTATGTTGCTGTGAAGAATATGATTTTATTCGTCTTTATGGTGTATGGTATTTCAGGGTGTGTATGTACCACATGTTCTTTGTCCAGTTTCCTACTGACGGGCACCTGTGTGGATTCCATTGTGAATACTGATGCCGTGGACATGGGAGTGTACATGTGTTTTTGGCAGAATGATTTATTTTCGTTTGAGTGTACACCCAGTAATGGGGTTGCTGAGTCAAATGGTGGCTTTAAGTTTTGAGAAATCTCCGGACTACTTTTCACAGTGGATTGGACTAATTTACCTTCCCACTAACAGCGTATAGCGTTCCCTTTTCTCCGCAATCTCGCCAGCATCTGTTTTTTTGACTTTTTGTAATAGACATTCTGACTGGTATGAGATGGTGTCTCATTGTGGCTTTGATTTGGATTTCTCTGCTGATTAGCGATGCTGAGCATTTTTTCATGCATTTGATGTATGTCTTCTTTGAGAAGTGTCTGTTCATGTCTGCCCGTGTTTTAACGGAATTAATTGGGTTTTGTTTGTTCAACTGTTTAAGTTCCTTGTAGATTCTGGATATTAGGCCTTTGTCAGGTGCATACTTTGCGAATATCTCCTCCCATTCCCTAGACTGTCCATTTACTCTGCTGATTTTTACTCTCTGTTTATTTTGCTTTGTAAAAGTTCTTGAGTTTAATTAGGTCCCACTTGTCCATTTTTTGTTTTTGTTGCAAGTGCTTTTGAGGACTTAGCTAAAATTTATTTGCCAAGGCTGATGTCCAGAAGAATGTTTCCTGGGTTGCCTTCCAGAATTTTTACAGTTGGAGGTCTTACATTTAAATCTTTAATGTATTTTGAGTTAATTTTTATATGAGGTGAAAGGTAGGGGTCCAGTTTCATTCTTCTACATATGGCTAGTCAGTTATCCTGGCTGTGTTTATTGAATAGGGAGTTCTTTCCTGTGGCTTGTTTTTGTGGGTCTTGTCAAAGATCAGATGGTTGTAGGTATGTAGCTTTATTTGCTTGTTTTCTATTCTGTTGCATTGGTCTATGTGTCTGTTTCTGCTACAGCACCATGCTGTTTTGGTTACTGTGGCTTTATCGTATAGTATGAGGTTGGAAAGAGTGATGCCTCTGGCATTGTTCTTTTTGCTTAGGCTTGCGTTGGCTGTTCAGGTTCTTTTTGGTTTGATACAAATTTTAGAATAGTTTTCTAATTTTAGTAAATTTTCTAAGTGAATGTTCTAATTCTGTGAAGAGTGACGTTGGTAGTTTGATAGGTATGGCATTGAATCTGTAGTGTTTTAGGAAATATGGCCATTTTGACAGTAGTGGTTTTGGTACCAAAACACCAGGTGCTCAGTCTAGGTCCTGCTGCTCGCTGCACAGAAAGCCAATGACTGAGACAACGAATATTGCCAGGGAAGAAGCTTCAATCCTGTGCTGCAGCAGAGGAGAGAAGAACTCAGTCTCAAATCCATCTCTCTGACCTACTAAAACCAGGGGTTTATATAGCAGGGAAGGAATGTAATATTGTGTAAGAAAACAGGAACTAGGGAGGTGTCAGGAAGCAATCGTGATGAATGAGGGGTCAAGCATCTCATTGTCTGGATGTCATGATCTAGTGAGTTTCAGTTCTTTGATACTTTTTGTGACAGGCCTGACAGTCATTTTCTCAGGAAGGAACTCAGATAAAACAAATACAAGTTTCAAGCTTTAAGCCCAGAAGGGTCAATTACTATGTTTATTAAAAACAAACAAACAAACAAACAAACAAAAAAACAAAAAAACTGTTAGGCCAGGCATGGTGGCTCACGCCTGTAATCCTAGCACTTTGGGAGGCTGAGATGGGCAGTTCACGAGGTCAAGAGATCAAGACCATCCTGGCCAACATGGTGAAACCCCGTCTCTACTAAAAATACAAAAATTATCTGGGTGTGGTGGCACCTGTAGTCCCAGCTACTTGGGAGGCTGAGGCAGGAGAATCACTTGAACCCAGAAAGCAAAGGTTGCAGTGAGCTGAGCTCGCACCAGTGCACTCCAGCCTGGGCGACAGAGACTCCATCTCAAAAAAAAATAAAACAACAGCAACAAAAAAAAAAAAAAAAACACTGTCTGTAGGACAATTGGGTCAGTGTTAGTTTTTCCAGTCCTTGAGTATGGGATATTTTTCCATTTATTTGTGTCGTCTCATCCCTTCTTTCTTTCAGCAGTGTTTTGTATTTCTTGTAGAGATCGTTCATCTCCTTGGTTAGTTGTATGCCTATAGGTATTTTATTTTCTTTGTGGCTATTGTAACTGGGGTTATGCTCTTGATTTCACTCTCAGCCTGGATGTTGGTGAAATACGTATTTTTAAAACAGAAAAGCAAAAAAAAAAAAAAAAAAAGACTTGACTAAACAAACATTATTATAAACAAGACTGAGAGTGTCAATATTCTTTTCCATAAGGAGCTCTTACAAACCAGTATAAAGAACTATAATTTCTCCATTTAAAAAAGGAGATAGCATTGCCAATTCACAAATTGTATATAAGTGGCCTATAAATGCAAAAACGTTAATTGCATAAGTAATAAAAAAGTCTAAATAAAAAAGTCTAAATAAAGTGATATTATTTTCTACTGATACAATTGATGGGGAGAAAATCCAAACTGAAGTGAACAGAAGAAAATGGGGAACAAGGGAGCCTCTTAGACTGCTAGTGGGAGGGTAACTTTGTATAAACTCTTAGAATACAATTTGTCAATCTGTGTTACAATCAAATTGTTCATTCACTTTGTAACAACAGTTCCATTTCTAGGAAATAGTTATAGATGGGCAACTATTTCTATAAAAAGCTTTTCATTACAATGTTGAATATGATACAATTGGGGATAGTCCTAAGTGCTCACTAACAGGAGCATGACTAAATAACCTTTGGTACTGACAGTAAATAGAATACCAGGCATCTATTAGAAATGCCTTTCAGAAAATAAAGTCAATGGCATGCGGATATAGATGTAATTTGTAAAGCAGTATAACTCAAATTTGTAGAAAGAAATTACAGGACAAAGACTGGTACTGATTCAAAATGGTGCCTGGCTACCACTGGCCTGTGTCCGCAGAATGAAGCCTGGAGAATTGTCCTCTAAGTAAAGCAGGTGCTCTACGTGTAGAAAGCTCCTGGTGCGGATGTTGGACTCTGAGAGAAGGCTGAGCACAGCCTCAGGTAATGCAGAACTTCCTCAAAAGGCAAGAAGGCAAAAATAAAACACGTGAAGAGCAACTCTCTTTGAAGAGGAAATGCACTCAAGGCCTTGGCCCGCAGAGAAAAGTGCTCCTGAAACTGGAAACTCTGTGGACTCCCAGCCTGCAGGCTGCCGCTCTTCAGTCAGTCACCCTACAGGCGACAGCCCCTGCTCTCCCCACTCCCATTTTCAGAGAGCTGCTGCCTGAACCCTCATTCTGGGAATGGACTATGAGGAAGGAGACCTACTCTGTTGTCAAGGAAACCTGTGCCAGTTACATGTGCCATACATTTCAATCGCTTAGTTATCAACGTGACAGGTAGACAGAGAACACCAAATGCTTGAGGAAAACCAGGGGTAGGAAAGAGAAGCATTAAGATTACTTTTTAATGGAAATGGTACATATTCACCTAGGCTACTCTTCCTTACCTGAGTTGAAACTGAACAGTATGATCTAAATGTACATTTCATGTGCTGGGGAGAAAAAGCCACTGATGACCCCCTTCCCCTCAGGTTTCCTCTCATTAGTTTGATCACCACTGTAACCCCATTCAGGCCCCCAAGCTAGTGCCGTTTTGTGTGCATAAGACTGGGGCAATTGGATTCATAAGAGGTTTTGTCCATGAGGAATTTTCAGTCTAATGTCAAGTAATTGACAATGAAAATGTTTCCTAGTTCCCATTCAAATATTTATTAATACAGCAAAAATGTGGGACTTGTAGGATTTATATATCTTCCAACTGTCTCCACTACTGCAGGACGTAGACACCATCTATAAATCTCACATTGTAACCACTAACACTTGTCTTTGTTATTGTCGCCTGGAATCTTCTTTAATGCCAAAATAAGAGTCTCAAAAGAATGAAGCCCTGCAATTTCACTGTCCAACAACAGAGGTTTTACCTGATAAATCCTCTTCTTGTCTGACAGAGTGGGCCACAGAAACATCGCTGACAGCTGTTGCATGGTGGAGTGGGAGTAAGGTCACTTCCTGCAAATGTTAGGGTTCTTAAAAATCCCACAGGCGTTGGAGGAATAATTGAACTCAACAGGCAATCAATCACATCTGAAACACGTGAAATACACCTAAGGACCAGAGGTCAGGGTTTAGTGTCCATATTCAACCAGTTATTCACATGGTCTGAAAATGAAAATGTTTCATTTCAGAGTTTATATGGAGTCATTGACAGAATGTTGAATATGAAATAGATTTTTCTCTGTCTTCCCTTGAAAATCTTTGTGGATAAAGCTTAACATGATGCATTAGAATCTTAGGAGTAAACTGTTCCTCACAAAATTTGATTATCTTATCTGATTAGTTAATGCAGACATATTAAATTTTCAACTAATTTTTTTTCTTAAGAAGAATTCTTTCAGAAATGGAAAAGCATGTAGTAACATACTGACTTTAAGGAACCTAATAATTAAGCTAATAATTTTAAGTAGTAAAACTTAAAAAACTAAACTTAAGTAATAAAAAGGTGATAATAGGATAATTACTATTTGGTATCCTACTAAGATATTTAGTTGGCAATTTAATTTTAAATTACCTGGTCTTCTCTGATATTCACATATTATTAAATGCAATTTTGTTCAAGCTGCTGTACTAAGTGTTAGGGGAATATGAAAATTGAAAATGTGACCTTGTTGTTCAGTAAAGTCATTTTTATTGAGTGTGGTAGACTCTCACTTGTCCCTAAGTATTCATTTTCCCTTTCTTTTTTTTTTAAATTGTAGCGTTTCTTTTGAAATATATGTTGCCTCCCAGACATTGCAAAATGTTATACTGAGTTCTGGTGTATTCTTTTTTTTGTTTTTTTTAAGAAACTGACTTGTTCTGTCTCCCAGGCTGGAGTGCAGTGTGTGATCATGGCTCACTGTTGCCTCAACCTCCCAGGAACAAGTGATCCTCTAGCCTCAGCCTCCTGAGTAGCTAGAACTACAATCACTCATCACCGCGCCCAGCTAATTTTCAATTTTTTTGTAGAGATGAGGTCTGCTATGTTGCCCAGGCTGATCTAGAACTCCTGGCCTCAAATGATCCTCCTGCTTCAGTCTCCCAAAGTGCTGGGATTACAAGCATGAGCCACTGTGCCCAGACTTAATTCTGGTGTATTCTTAAGCCAATGTCCCCTAATGAAAATATCTTCCAGGACCTCAGTGCATGGTCCAAATGAGGAAGCTGTTAATAGGTACAATACTATTAACACATGTACATACAGATTTCAACAGCATTTAAGTTCAGTTTTTTCTTTCTGTCTTTTGTGTTGCGTGGATAGTTCTTTTTCTGTCTTCCATTGAAAATCTTTCTGGATAAAGATGTTTCCACAGATTTCTGTAGATTTGTTCAGCCACCACCACCCGGTCCCAGTTAGAATCGGGGCACAGAACTGCTTTATCAGTCTCAGGAGAAGGTGTGACTGAAAGGAGCAGCACAAAGATAATCCTTTGTCCTTTCAGTCACACCTCCTCCCTGACTCTGACCTTTGGCACCAGCTGCTAGGTGTTCACACTCTAATTTTACACTTTAAGAATGGTATGTAAGGGCCGGGCACAGTGGCTCACGCCTGGAATCCCAGCACTTTGGGAGGCCAAAGCGGGCAGATCACAAGGTCGGGGGATCGAGACCATGCTGGCTAACACAGTGAAACCCCGTGTCTACTAAAAATACAAAAAATTAGCCGGGCGTGGTGGCAGACGCCTGTAGTCCCAGCTACTCGAAAGGCAGAGGCAGGAGAATGGTGTGAATCCGGGAGGCAGAGCTTGCAGTGAGCTGAGATCCGGCCACTGCACTCCAGCCTGGGAGAGAGAGAGAGAGACTCTGTCTCTGAAAAAAAAAAAAAAAAGTACATAAGTAGAGTAATACAGGCAGCACCATTCTGAGATTTTTTTTTTCATTCAGCATAAAGCCCTACAAATCCACGTAAGTTGTTGTCTGCATTGATAGTTTGTTTTGTTTTGTATCACAATTTGTCTGTTTATTCACATGTTGAAGGATGTTTGAGTGGTTTCAAGTTGTGGGCTGCTACACGTGAAGCAGCAATGAACATCTGTGTTCATATTCCCATGTGACTGTGTGTTTCACTTCTGTAGCATAAATACCCGGGAGGCCTGGATTGCACTGTAAGTATGTTTTTAACTTTGTAGGAAACAGCCATACCACTTTCTAAAATGGTTATGCCGTTTTCCATTTCCATCAGCAGTGCATGAGAAAGCCTGCTGCTCTGCATGCTTGTCAGCACACGGTACTGTCAGTATTTTTATTTTAGCCACTTATTAGGTGTGCATTTATGTCCCATTGTAGCTTTAATTTGCATTTCCCTGATGGCTAATGATGGTGAATATCTTTTTCTGTGCTTATTTGCTATCTCTATACCTTCCTTGACGAGGTGTCAACAAATGTCTGGCCTGTTTTCTTGTTGTTGAGGTTGCAGAATTCTTTATATGGTCTGGATAAAAATTATTTCTTAGATATGTGATTTGTAAATATTTCTTCCAAGCAATAGCTAACTTTTTATCCTCCTAACAAAGCCCTACTTAGAACTGAAGTTTGAAAGTTTGATGAAGTCCGTATTACCAATTTTTTTCTTTCAGTGCATTTGGTGTCAAGTCTAAAAACTTTTTGTCTAACTCTCGCACAGGAAGATTTTTTTCCTGAGTTTTCTTCTAGGAATGTTGTAGTTTCACATTTTACATTTAGATCTATGATCTATTTTGAGTTAATTTTTATAGAAAGTGTGAAGTTTAGGTCTAGCTTTTTGTTTGTATGTTTTCTTTTTTGGCCTACAGTGTTTAATTTTCCCAGCATCTTTTGTTGCAAATACTAATCTTCCTCTATGGGATTGCTTTGCATTTTCGTTTTAAAAAATTCAGTTGAATGCACCTGTGCAGGTCTATTTCCAGTTCCTTTATCCTGTGCCATTGATCCGTTCTTCTGCCCAAGCCACACTGTGAGGCTGTCTTCCCAAGCTCCTCCCTTTCTAGGATCTGCCCAGCCAGAGCTTCTCCTTTCCTCATTTTGATCCTCTAGCCAGAAAGCTGGGCTTCTAGTTACTCAGCTCTGCTGTACACATGCTGCAACTGCGGCTGCTCTGAGAAGGAGATACAGAGAAGAGGAAGCCAGGCTTTTCCTCACCACCTCAGCAGAAAGAAAGGTCCCCAGCCCTGGAGCTCAGGCTCCCTCCACCTGCTGCGTTCACTGTCCCCACCCTGCAGAACGTGGCTTGAGAGAGGAGAGGGACGAATGCGATCTTGGGATGGTGGATGGCCCTCCCAGCTCTGAGCTTTTGGGGCCAGAGCTAGAAGGGCGGCTCCTGTCTCCAAGTTGCCTTCAATCCAAGCCGGAGAATTCTGGAGGCAAACAGGATGCTCTCCTCCACTTTGGTAGTACTTCAAAATCTTGCCTTCTTCCTTAATGCGTCAACTACCACCCAGTTTTCAGAGCCCTCCAGTCTCTGTTCCCTGCATTTCTTCCTGGAACTGGATCCCTAAGCATTCAGTTTAATCCATACATTGCCCTTATCATTTCTTTTTTTCTTTTTCTTTCTTTCTTTCTTTCTTTTTTTTTTTTTTTTGAGACAGAGTTTCACTCTGTCTCCCAAGCTGGAGTGCAATGGCGCAATCTTGGCTCACTGCAACCTCAGCCTCCCGAGTTCAAGAGGTTCTCCTGTCTCAGCCTCCCGAGTAACTGGGATTACAGGCACCTGCCACCACGCCCAGCTAACTTTTTTTTTTTTTTTTTTTTAGTAGAGACAGGGTTTTGCCACATGGTGGTGGAATGAAGGACTGGACAGCGCTGAACTAGGAGACAGAAGGAGAAAAAGAGGCAAGTAAGACAGAAAGACATAGAGAATGTAAAAGAAAATGTGAGGATTTATATTCAAAATATCAAAAAGCTTTCTAATTGCTAGACTCACCCCCGGCTAGAGTGGGCTATCTGGGTGAAGAGTTTATACAGCTATCCCCATATACACTATCTATTCTACTTAGATAACATTCTAGAGACACTATGTCCTGTTTTCTCGAAAGACTCATACCAATGCTGACATTTCAGATCTGCTAAGGAAGTTTATTTTAGCTTCAAAACAACATGGGGCAGGGTGAAGTATTTTTAGCCTCAAGGAACATTTTAGGCTGGGGACGGTCGCTCACGCCTGTAATCCCAGCACTTTGGGAGGCCGAGGTGGGTGGATCATGTGGTCAGGAGTTCGACACCAGCCTGGCCAACATAGTGAAACCCTGTCTCTACTAAAAATACAAAAATTAGCCAAGTGTGGTGGCGTGCGCCTGTAATCCCAGCTACTCAGGAGGGTGAGGCAGGAGAATCACTTGAACCCAGGAGGCAGAGGTTGCAGTGATCTGAGATTGTGCCACTGTACTCCAGCCTGGTTGACAGAGTGAGACTCTGTCCAAAAAAATAAATAAATAAATAAATAAATAATTAAAAAAAGGAGGATTTTAGTACTTCCGAAACTGCTCTGTGTAGCTCTTTGTTTAAGCAATCCTAACTCAGAAGTAAGAGAAGGATAATATTCTTGAGTGTGCTCTGAAGCTATTTAGTAGCATCAGAAAGGCAGAGAATAAGTAGCTTATAAAACATTCACAACTCTTAAAATTGGACTAACAGGAAATCTCCAGGCATTTCGTTCATAATTTTGGAAGAAATGCAATAACAAACATTTAATAGATCACATCCTGTGAAAAATAATTGATCTAGAATAAATACTATTCTTATTCCTATAGACAATCACACTTAGAGATTTTGGTCAAGTATCAGTTGAATGTTAATTATCAATGTATTTGAAATACATGAAATTTAATAAAGAGGCCATAAGTCACATTCAAGAAGCAGCAAGAGAAAGCACCATTGCAAAATCTTGGTAAATTTGGAAAATAATAACAAATCTCGTAGTGAAATAAATATTTTATTGGGATTATAAGACCTACTATCCAAAGATCCATTAGGAACTTTACAATAGCTCATTAATTTATATGGGAAATATGACAGAAAAACAATTTCTGCTCTTACTTCTTTTCTTTTTTACTTCTTTCCCTTAGTGTGTTTTGCACGTGTGTTTGTGTTTCTTTGAATCGTTGCTTAATCCAATAAGCTTTCAACTGACATCCCATGTCAGACGGGAATGCCACAGTATCACTTACTGATTTCCACAGCGTTAGTTTACTCCTGGAAACTAAAACCAATAGGTGTTTCTAAGGTGTATGCAGACACACACACACACACACACACACACACACACACACACACACACACAGAGTTTGTTAAGGGTCTCTTCCTGCCTATATTTTTCAGAAGAAGAAAAGAAGGATACACTTATGTACTAGGGACTACTGTTTATTAGAAAAGCACAGGAACAATTCTCAACCTGAATATTTTCAGTAAGTGCCGTGGTGAAAATTACTGAAGTGGTTCTGCAAAATCGCCTTGTCCTATTTTTGAGGACCTGTGGAAAGCCCTTCTACAACTTTTAAATAAATGTAGTAAGTCTGAACATTCTGTACATCATCCAAAATTATTAGAGAGCTTAAAGTGTAATAGTCAAATGGCCAGCATTGGTTAGTTTGAATGAATAGTCCTTTTAAGACTTTTTAAGATGCTTCCTTCTTCATAGGTCTGAGCTCCTGAGCGTGCTGAGTGGATCACGCAAGGTAGCAGAGACACTTTTCGGAACCCGGGACCCGTGGACGTGAGTGTGACTCTGGTGCTCAGATAAGGTCCCTTAGCAGCTGGCCTGGCTCGAGGTGACTGGATGCTCTTCATAAGATTTCCAGGTTGGGTCTGAGTTATGTCAAGTACTAATTGGAATTGATTTTATTGCTGTCTTGCTCACAAACCAGGAGCATACTTCTAAAGTTGCCAATAGTGTAAAAAAGCAGATAACCAGATTTTGAAGGTGAGTGATTTCCTTCCATTAACTCAAATTGATTTTGTTCTTCCTAATGCTGATAAGTATTATTTTGGAGTAGAATACAGTAGCCCCCTGTTATCTATGGGGATACATCCCAAGACCCTCAGTAATTGTCTGAAATCCCGGATAGTATTGAACCCTATGTGTACTATCTTTTTTCTCATACATACATGTCTATGATACAGTTTAATTTACAAATTGGGCACAGGAGGAGACTAACAGTATCTAATAAATTGGATGATTATAAAAAACTGTAATAAAATTATATGAATGTGGTCTCCCTCTCTCAAAGTATACTATTGTACTGTCCTCACCTATTTGTGGCCCATGCTGATTTCTGGCAACTGAAACCTCAAAAAGCAAAGCTTCAGATAAGGGGTTTTATTTGCTCTAATAAGATGAAAATTCTGTAAACATGTTTAGTTGAAAATATCTGAAAGACATACATAATTCAGTAGAAGCTATAGTGATACGTTTCAGAAATTCAGATTCAAGATTTCAGAAATTCAGTTGCAAGATTCAAGGCTCCTCTGACAATTGAATGACTTAGTTTTTCAAATAAAATCAAGATTCTGCCTTGAATATATATATATATAAAATATATATTAGAATATTATTATTTCTGTATATAACTTATGGAAAAGTTATAAAATTAATATAAACATTTGAAATGTTATCTTTCGGCTCACTTTGAAAAGATTTCCAGTTTGCTTCTAAATGAATAAGAAATTTGAAAGGCCAAGTGATTTAAAGCAGGTACATCACTACTTAGCAATATGATTTGTTCAAACAGGTGAAAAGTATGCAAGAATCAAAATGCTCTTTGCAAAAGGAGCTTCAATTTTCATCAGCAAAACCCGATTTGTGTCAGAGGGTGAAACTTGCTTGATTAGATCTGTTCACCGAAGCTATTAAACAGCTTTCGATGCTCTTGCTCTCCCCCATTTAGGACACTAAACTTTTACAGAGACAGACTGTTTGAAGCCTTCCTAATTATCCTTTCCATTCCTACCCAAGAAGGATGACTAAAGCTCAGCCTCTACTGTAATTCTTAAAGTTCTCCAATTATTAATATATGGCAACCTAAGTGCCTTTCTCTGGCTTTAGGACCTGATTATTATCTAGCGTCTCTCTAGTAGTGAACTCGAGGATCACGCAAACGTGGTCTTTGGGAACATCACTGTGTAGCTGAATAATTTGTTTTTTAGGAAGCTAGCTCAAATTTATCATCAGTCACGAAAATGTTTTATCAGTGCTCTACCATAAATTAGACATTATTTTACTAGTTTCAGTTCAGCCCTGACAGAAACCTGACGAGGAATACTATTATTAAGCCATAAATACCTGTTTTAAAATATATTGTCTTATGCTATTTCATTGTATTATATTATTAATTCATGTAATATTACCTTTGGTTTTAGTGTCTTCTGTGTTATAATTAAAACTGAAATAGGCTGGGCGCGGTGGCTCACGCCTGTAATCCCAGCACTTTGGGAGGCCGAGGCAGGTGGATCACCTGAGGTCGGGAGTTTGAGACCAGCCTGACCAGCATGGAGAAACCCCATCTCTACTAAAAATACAAAATTAGCCAGGCATGGTGGCTCATGCCTGTAATCCCAGCTACTCCGGAGGCTGAGGCAGGAGAATGGCTCCAACCCGGGAGGCGGAGGTTGCAGTGAGATGAGATCACACGATTGCACTCCAGCCTGGGCAACAAGAGGAAAACTCCATCTCAAAAAAAAAAAAATATATATATATATAGGGAAATGTAATGTATATAACATACATCTAAAGTTGAGAGTTAGAATAAATCTACAACTATTTTATGTATTTCTATAGCTCAAATAGTAGAGTTGAACTATAATATTTGGTATACATATGAAACAAGGTATCTATATATGTATTATTTTAATTTTACCCCTTCCTCATTTTCTCTCCCTCTCTCTCTCTCTCTCTGTCTCATAAATACACACAAATTTAACTGCCCAGAAGTGACCTACATTCTCTACACACAATGTCCATGATGCTGAGAGCAAGTGTAATTGCTAAGGGTTTCCCAGTTCATAACAGTGAAATAAAATGTAGCTATAGACATTCATTCATTAATCTAATATTTATTGAATGTGTATTTGTTAGATCCCATGATATATGGATGAGCAAGTCATTGCTTATTCATGAGGAGCTTATAGCCAAGTGGGTACAAAGACAAGCAAATAATCCCAATTAGTGAGATAAAGTAAGACAGGGAATCACTCTGTGTGTTACCAGCACACTCTACCCGCGCTGTATTTTTCAGAGAAAGGTGTTGTAGATTACCTGATGTCCACGTAGGAGGTGATAGCATAAGGTCCTGGAAGAGAGAGGGTGTTCCAGTCAGCGGGAGCCATTGGTTCAGGATGACTGCAACACACATTTAGTCATTCTGATGGAAAGTTGAATACGGAGTTAGGCCTGATGCTGAGATGTATAACTGAAGAAGAGTGACAGGATCACCTTTCAATTTACAAAGGTCATCCTAGGGTCAGTATAAAAAATATTTTAGAGACAAGTAATAATGAAATTAGGGAAACCAGTTCAGGTAAAAAATGATATTGTCCTAGATGTTGGAGGTGACTGAAGAGAAAAAATACATAAAATTCACTGAAAGCTCAGCTTATCCTGTTATGGGTATCTGTTTCTAATGGAGATTACAGGTGTGATTTTTAAAATATCTTGTGATTCTGAGGAGGCATTTCCTTGTGGATCTAGTTGTATCATTAGTAACAATATGTATTGTGTTTATCTCAAGCACACTTCTCTGCATATTATGTCAACTTCCTGGGTTGTTTGATCTGATAAAACATTTATCTTTGTCTTCTAAAATATGACTAAATACTATCCCCAAAGTCACATAATATTCCATAGTTGTGCAAATGTTTAGTTTTTTTTTTTGTGCTGAAAGATAAGACACAGGCTGGGATATTTGATTTTTCTTTAAAAAATGATAAAGCAGAAGGAGAGGGAAAGAAACCAAGAAAATAAAATTGTATACAGTGAAACATAGATGTTATCTGAAAAATGGATTGTTTAAGAGAAATATAGGTATAAGGGGCATACCTGAGAAATACAAGAAGAGAGAAAGAGAAGTGAATAAATAAAATCTAAACTATTTATTGCAATAGCTCAAATAGTAGATTTTAACTATAATATTTGATAGACATGTAAGGTCTCTATACATATACTATTCTAATTCTCTATATATATAATGAAATGCTATTCCAAAACGCAGTATAACCCAGTGGAAAATTTATTCAGTCAGAAAAAAGAGAAAATAAGGTTCTAATACTGATTTTAGTGCCTCAGGCAAGACACATAACTTTTTGGGCATCAATTTCTATATCTGTAAAATGAAAACACACACACTACTATGTATATCACATGTAAATGTCTAAAATGAGATGATAGTATTGAAAATAGCTTTGAAAAAAATGTGCAAGGGATGGATTCACTGTAAGGAATGACTTTTTTTTAGGAGTCAAGAAGGGGCAAAGGAAACAAAATTTATTCCAACTAAATGAAAGAGAAAACACTTTACTGAAATGTTAGCCTTTTAAGAATACAACAATATCTAATTATATATGAGTACAGTACCTGAACCCGTGAAACTTCTGTAGAATACATGAATCTGTAAAGTTATACATTCTAAACATTTGTAGTCAGAACAACTTTCTTCATATTTTGCACATTCCTGGTACACATATGTGTCACACATGTTCTCTGTTTTACAAACAAGGTCAACGTTTTCATTATATACATTTACATGGTTATTGTAACTGTTTTCCAGGTCTGTCAATAAAATTTAGCCTCACACATTGATACCACATTCTTGCAATTACATTGTAATTCTCACATAGTAATTCTAGCCTTTTGAATATAGAAATCATCTAAATTTATTATATCACTGCTATGACACTTCATTCACATCTTGAGACCATTTAGGCCAGAAAAGATTAGATTTAATATTCAAAGAGTCAAATGTCAATAATTCTGGATTGCTTGTCCAAATGGGGAACTCAGATAACTTGTATAGTTTAAATATGCAAATACTCAAAAGTAATTTTTTTGTTCCCATACCCTCCTGCTACTGAATGTTTCCTTGAGCTGGTGTCAGAAGCAGGGTTTACAGTGTTGTACTCTATTTCCTGTTTAACCTATTGCCAAGATGTTAATTCAGAGTGAAACAATAAGAACTTAGTGAGAACTGGGGGTGATAAACAAAGTGTCAGCACAGCAGAGAGACTGGAAAATGCATCCTCGAAAGCATATGAATCGGGTGAGTGTACAATGGGTAACATCAGCATTGGCGTTCTCTCCTCGCTACTGGGTCGGCACTGACCAGCAGAGTCTGGTGGGAGCCAGCAGGACCAGAAACATATCCTCAGTTTGGGTCACTTTAAAGAAGTTGGGAGGCTTCCTAGAGCCCGGTTGTGTCTCTCTGCACTTGCTACAACTCCTCCCTCTTTCTCACAGCCAGAGATTTCACGCAGGATGACATGTCATTCATGACAACGTGAATGACATTCATACTGACATTCAGGATGACGACATGACAGCACACACTCTGCACCAGGAAGGGATACAAATATGGTACAAGAAGAGAGGAAGCTGTCAGAGTGGACCACATGTCGTTTTATGGTTTGGTGCTTTGTCTTTCACGATACCAGCTTGCAGTCTAGCAGGGGATATCTAGTGTCTCCTACAAACGTACTGACTATCTGGGAGCATCATAGCACCAAAGAGGCCTCTGCCGGCTTCCGTACCCACACTGGGAAGAAAAAATCTGGTTGCATAAATTACAGCATATTCATTTCCTACTTGGAATATAAAAAGGGGCCAAAACATTGTTAAGGCCCCTCTCTGTGTAAGGATATAGAAAGCAGGCCAAGATATATTTGCAGGTAACTAAAATGCAGACGTGCACAATGCTGCTATGCCCGTAAAAAACAAGGCCAGGTGCGGTGGCTCACGCCTGTAATCCCAGTGCCTGTGAAAAACAAGTCCGGGTGTGGTGGCTCACACCTGTAATCCCAGCACTTTGGGAGGCTGAGGTGGGCGGATCACTGGAGGTCAGGAGTTCGAGACCAGCCTGACCAACATGGTGAAACCACGTCTCTACTAAAAATATAAAAAATTAGCCAAGCATGGTAGTGCGTGCCTGTAATCCTAGCTATTCGGGAGGCTGAGGCAGGAGAATTGCTTGAACCTGGGAGGCAGAAGTTGCAGTGAGCCGAGATTGCACCATTGCATCCAGCCCGTGCAACAAGAGTGAAACTCTGTCTCAAAAAAAAAAAAAAAAAAAAAAAGGTTACTTTTGCCAGACACGGTGGTTCACGCCTGTAATCCCAGCACTTTGGGAGGCCGAGGTGGGTGGATCACTTGAGGTCAGAAGTTCGAGACCAGCTTGGCCAACATGGTGAAACCCCATCTCTACTAAAAACACAAAAAGTAGCCAGATGTGGTGGTGTGCACCTGTAATTCCAGTTACTCGGGAGGCTGAGGCAGGAGAACTGCTTGAGTCCTAGAGGTGGAGGTTGCAGTGAGCCGAGATCAAGACACTGCACTCCAGGCCCTGAGACAGAGACCCCGTCTCAAAAAAAAAAAAAAAGTTATTTTTCACATGGTAGTTCATTAAAATTTTTTAAGTATTAAGCTTTATCAACTGATTATTATTTCTTCCTAATGAAACAAAATTTTCCTTTTTTAAAAAAATTCTCTTTTTACTGTTCATATACTGAATATACAGACATTAGCTAGTGAAGGAATGAATACTGAGCTGATAGCCAGGCTTACTTGCTAGCTAGGTGACTATCTCACAGAAGTCTAGCAGGATTCGAGATTTCAATGAGAAATATTCTGCAAAACTTTTAGGGTTGCTGAGAAAAGGTAAAAACAAATGTGTTTATTAATAAGACCAAGTAATGAAAAAAGTATGTATTAAATGAGGGCCAGGGAACACGGTGTGAGACTCTGTGAGTGCGAGTACTTGCTTCTATCCTGTCATTTCTCAATTATACAGAGTGAACCAGATGTAGAGAGGGAAGAGTTATTGTCAGCAGGATCTGCAGAAATCGCAACAGTGGTGAGGAGTGGAAGGATGTTGGATCAGATAAGATAGTGCAGATAACACCATAGAATGTTAGAGCCAAAAGGATTTAACACATACTTTTCTTGATAAGAAAAAGGAGACAAATAGAAGTTCAATGATTTGCTGGAGGTCACACTGATATTTAGTGGAAGAACAAAGACCTAGGGCCCTCCAAGAGTAGAAAATGTTATACAAATGTCAACTGCTAAGCTTTGGGGATATTTATCGATCTTTATAATTTAGAGGTAATGGGCTCTGAGCATCAGACCATCTGATAACTTTAGTTCATCAGATTCTCAAAGTGTTCATCACTAGAAGAAGCTAAATAACTGCTTTACTCTGAAAATAAAAAATGAATATTGAGTCTGTTACACATTCTTTGATTTTAGGATGTAAAATTCCTTTTCTACTTCTCACAGGCAGCACCAAGATCTATGTTGCAAAGTAAATTGGGATAGTATTAAAACTATTTGCCTCAAGGTTTTTTTTTTTTTTAATAAGTTTCTTGTGATAATGTATGTGAATGCCCCAAGTAGGTGTGACCCATGGGCTGGTCTGTAGGTGGGACCCATTACATCGGTGAATCATGTTAAGCTCTTAGGGACTCATCGTAGGGCTCTAAAATAATGGCATGTACAAATTCAAGACACATCTTTCATGAATAGCAAACGCTTACCATACAACAGCAAAATACAGATAGCACCAACTTAACTCTCTATTTTCTGTTTCTGTTTAACACCAACTCAGATGTTCATCTTCCCACCTGCTTGAGAGAGGAACATTAAATAAGTAACAATGCTGGGCTGGCTGGTGGTTCTAAGGATCACCTGGAAAATGGAATGCCAGAGATTGTTTAGAAACTGACCTGAGGTACTAGATACGATGAAAATAACAATATAAGCACAGTAGTCTTCGTAACCAAGTCTTACGTGATTCAGAAATCAATAATCTAAGTTACAGAGATCAGTAACTATTACAGGAATGAGTCTATATCCTCTGGGGCAGGGTTTTACCTCTGGTATAGCATCATATAAGTGGAAAAAAAAGGCTAAATGTCCTTGACCCCCAATTCCCATTCCCTTCAAAGAAAACTAGCTAAGTATCTAAATTGCTATCATTAGATCACATTAAATGTTGCTCTTCTGACCTTTCTGGCCTGGTGTTGTAAAAAGCAGTTGGGTTGTGCATATAAGAATGAGGGAAAAGGAGGCTGTCATTGGGACACAACGTATATCATAACAGTATATGAAGCTGGTGGAGCGCTAACCTCAGCGTTTCTGCCACAGTGCGTCTCTGTCATCCTGCATTTGGACATCATCACCAATTTCTATCCAAGGACCCTTCTGCCTAAAGCAAAACTTCCACACATCAGATAAATGCTGCCAATCCTGAAAAGTAAACATTTAAAACTTTAAAACTTAATTTGAATGTACTTGATCAATGTAATCACATTTATTCTGTTCTGAACTCTATGATGTGTTCTGTCTACCAAAAGGAAGCTCTGTTGCCACCATTCAATGGTAATACTGCTTGCACTCACGGAGTAGTACTATTCTAAGAGCTTGGTAATATACTACACATTTTCTCTTCTCCTCTCTCCTCTCCTCTCCTCTCCTGTCCTCTCCCCTCCCCTCCCCTCCCCCTCCGCTCCCCTCCCCTCCCCTCCCCTCCGCTCCCCTCCCCTCCTCTCCGCTCCCCTCCCATCCTCCCCTCTCCTCTCTTCTCTTCTTTTTTTGATGGAGTCTTGCTCTGTTGCACAGGCTGTTGTGCAGTGGCACCATCTCGGCTCATTGCAACCTCCATCTATCGGGTTCAAGCAATTCTCCTGCCTCAGCCGCCTGAGTAGCTAGGATTATAGGCACATGCCACCATGCCCAGCTAACTTTTGTAGTTTTTTAGTAGAGACCGAGTTTCACCACGTTGGCCAGGCTGGTCTTGAACTACCGACCTTGTGATCTGCCCACCTTGGCCTCCCAAAGTGCTGGGATTACAAGCGTGAGCCACTGTGCATAGCCTATTCTGCAGATTTTCTAAAATGGTATAGCTTATGTTAAAATTTGTCCTAATAGACATTATAAGATTACTTAGACATTATTTTACTTTAAATACTGTGTATGGCTTTCTCATAGCCCCGGGGCCATTACTAGTAAGATGAGATTTTCGTGGAAGACATTAAAAATCATGTTACACTTAAATAGTGATACTGTTTCAATCTTTCATCACATTGGGTCATTTCCATTTAGAAAATTTGATATTCATATAGAAATTTTTTGTATCAAAAATTATCTACATGTGCTTCAATTTTAGAACTTAACTACTTTCATGCAAGTAGTTCCTCTTAAGTCAGCTAAAGTAATCACGCATCTTCCTTCATTCTTTAAGACTCCCCTGCACTAAAATAGCTCCCCTGGAAGTCTGACACGATTATAGAAGAAGGGATACAATGTCTTATTAAGAAGTTTAATCTCATCATTATTAATAAGTAAATATGTGATATGGTTTGGCTCTGTGTCCCCTCCCAAATCTCATCTTGTAGCTCCCATAATTCCATGTGTTGTGGGAGGGACCTGGTGGGAGATGATTGAATCATGGGGCAGGTCTTTCCTGTGCTGTTCTCATGATAGTGAATGGGTTTCATGAGATCTATGGTTTCAAAAATGAGAGTTCCCCTGCACAAGCTCTCTCTTTGCCTGCTGCCATCCATGTAAGATGTGACTTGTTCCTCTTTGTCTTCCACTATGATTGTGAGGCCTCCCCAGCCATGTGGAACTGTAAGGCCAATAAGCTTCTTTCTTTTCAAAATTGCCCAGTCTCAGTTATGTCTTTATCAGCAGTGTGAAAACAGACTAATAAAATATGCATTTTTCTTGAGTATAGAATTAACCCGTTTTATTTTTCCTAACACAGAGGTTTGAAAGAAACACAGAGGTACAATTAATTTATTAGCCAAGTTCTTCAGGATCTCCTAAGACAGAGACAGACAACAAAAAGCTGTTGTCCTAAGACAACAGCGTCCATGTGTTGTGTGCAGTGAAGATTCCATCTGATGCATGGCCAGTGTGAGGACGCATGCCTAGAGGCAGAATCAGGGAACTGGGAAATAGGAACATCTGTATTAATTTTGCTCATGATCTATCCTGAACACATGCTTTACGTTATGATTTGGCTGTGTCCCCACCCAAATCTCTTCTTGATTTCCCATGTGTTGTGGGAGGGACCTGGTGGGAGGTGATTGAATCATGGGGGCAGGTCTTTCCTATGCTGTTCTCATGATAGTAAGTCTCATGAGATCTGATGGTTTGAAAAGGGAGAGTTTCCCTGCACAAGCTCTCTCTTTGCCTGCTGCCATCCATGTAAGATGTGACTTGCTCCTCCTTGCCTTCACCATGATTGTGAGGCCTCCCCAACCATGTGGAACTGTGAGTGCATTAAACCTCTTTTTCTTCCCATTTTTGGGTATGTATTTACCAGCAGTGTGAAAATGGTCCAATACAGTATATTGGTGCCAGTAGAGTAGGGCACTGCTCAAAAGATACCCAAAAATGTGGAAGCAACTTTGGAACTGGGTAACCGCCTGAGGTTGGAAAAATTTGGAGGGCTCAGAAGAAGACAGGAAAGTGTGGGAAAGTTTGGAACTCCCTAGAGATTTGTTTAATGGCTTTGCCCCAATTGCTGATAGTGATATAGACAATGAAGTCCAGGTCAAAGTGGTCCCAGAAGGAAATGAGGAACTTGTTGGGAACTGGAGCAAAGATTACTCTTGTTATGTTTTAGCAAAGACACTGGTGGTGTTTTGCCCCTGCCCTAGAGATTTGTTGAACTTTGAACTTGAGAGAGGTGATTTAGATTATCTGGCAGAAGAAATTTCTAAGCAGCAAAGCATTCAAGAGGTGACTTAGGTGCTGTTGAGGCATTCAGTTTTAAAAGGGAAGCAGAGTATAAAAGTTCAGAAAATTTGCAGCCTGACAAAACAATAGAAAAGAAGGCCCTGGCCAGGTGCAGTGGCTTATGCCTGTAGTCCCAGCACTTTGGGAGGCTGAAGTGGATAAATCACGAGGTCAGACATTCGAGACCAGCCTGGCCAACATAATGAAACCCCGTCTCTAGTAAAAATACAAAAAATTAGCCAGGCCTGGTGGCAGGTGCCTGCAATCCCAGCTACTCAGGAGGCTGAGGCAGGAGAATTGTTTGAACCTGGAAGGCAGAGGTTGCAGTGAGTTGAGATCACGCCACTGCACTCCAGCCCAGGCAACAGTGTGAGATTCTGTCTCAAAAAAAAAAAAAAAAACACCGCATTTTCTGAGGAGAAATTCAAACTGGCTGCAGAAATTTGCATAAGTAATGAGGAGTCAAATGTTAATCCCTAAGACAATGGGGAAACTGTCTCCAGGGCATGTCAGAGGTCTTCATGGCAGCCCCTCTCATCACTGGCCAGGAGGCCTAGGAGGAAAAAGTGGTTTTCTGGGCCAGATCCAGCGTCCATGTGTTGTGTGCAGTGTAGAGGCTTGGTGCCCTGCTTCCCAGATGCTCCAGCTGTGAGTAAAAGGAGTCAAGGTACAGCTTGGGCCATAGCTTCAGATGGTGCAAGCCCCAAGCCTTGGCATCTTCCACGTGGTGTTGAGCCTGCGGGTGCACAGAAGTCAAGAATTGAGGTGTGGGAACCTCCACCTAGATTTCAAAGCATGAATGGAAATGCCTGGTTGTCCAGGCAGAAGTTTGCAGCAGGGGTGGGGCTCTCATGAAGAACCTTTGCTAGGGCAATGTGAAAGGGCAATGTGGGGTCAGAGCCCCCACACAGAGTCCCTACTGGGGCACTGCCTAGTGGAGCTGTGAAAAGAGGGCCACAGTCCTCCAAGCCTCAGAATGGTAGATCCACTGACAGCTTGCACTGTGTGCCTGGAAAAGCCACAGACACTCAACACCAGCCCATGAAAGGAGCTGGGAGGGAGGGTGTATCCTGCAGAGTCACAGGGGTGGAGCTGCCCAAGGCCATGGGAACCCACCTCCTGCATCAGCGTGACCTGGATGTGAGACACAGAGTCAAAGGAGGTCATTTTGGAGCTTAAAGATCTGAGTGCCCTGCTGGATTTTAGACTTGCATGGGGCCTGTAGCCCCTTTATTTTGGCCAATTTCTCCCATTTGGAATGACTGTATTTACCCAATGCCTGTACCTCCTTTTATCTAGGAAGTAACTAACTTGCTTTTGATTTTACAGGCTCATGGGTGGAAGGGACTTGCCTTGTTTTGGATGAGCCTTTGGACTGTGGACTTTTGAATTAATGCCGAAATGAGTTACAACTTTGGGGGACTGTTGGGAAGGCATGATTGGCTTTGAAATGTGAGGATATGAGATTTGGGAGGGCCCAGAGGCAGAATGACATGGTTTGGCTGTGTCTCCACCTAAATCTCATTTTGAATTCCGATGTGTTGTGGGAGGGACCTGTTGGGAGGTGATGGGATCATGGGGGCAGGTCTTACCTGTGCTGTCTCACGATAGTGAATGAGTCTCTTGAGAGCTGATGGTTTCAAAAGGGGAGTTTCCCTGTACAAGCTCTCTCTTTGCCGGCTACCGTCCATGTAAGATGTGACTTGCTCCTTCTTGTCTGCTGCCATGATTGTGAGGCCTCCCTAGCCATGTGTCACTGAGTCCATTAAACCTCTTTTTCTTCCCAGTTTTGGATATGTCTTTATCAGCAGTGTGAAAACAAGCTAATACACTTTATTACATTTTCCTTCTACAAAATTTACATTTTTCATAACAATAGTTTTCATTTGTATGTCTTTTTAGATGATGAAGATATTTTACAGACATTTATCATTGAACTCTACAATATTAAGTGTTAGAGCAAGTTTTAACTATTTAACAATAAGGAAATGGAGCTTCAGCGACCTGCCGTAGTTAACATACATAATAAACAATAACTGGGTAATGTATTCTATGCTATGTTTCCCTGAGTTACGTAGGTATCATGTAAAACAAAAAAATCTGTTCTACTATAAAAATATTTTGATACCCTTTGATACGTAAGACTTATTAGTATGGATATGCATCAAATTTTCTTTCAGTATACAACAAAACAAATGTAGTCAAGTAAGAATAATGTAATTCAAATTCCAATAAACAACATTTAGTAAATATCTAAAAGTAAGGATCAGAAATACTACTAAAGTTAATACCCACATGCCTACACTCACACATGGCACACATTTTTAAAGATATAAAAACACATAATGGAAAAGTATGTTTTCCAGGGCCAACCATAGTGGCTCACGCCTATAATCCCAGCACTTTGGGAGGCTGAGGCGGGTGGAAACGGAGACCATCCTGGCTGACACGGTGAAACCCCATCTCTACTAAAAATACAAAAAAATTAGCGGGGTGCGGTGGCGGCGCCTGTGGTCCCAGCTACCCGGGAGGCTGAGGCAGGAGAACGGCGTAAACCCGGGGGGCGGAGCTTGCAGAGAGCCGAGATCGCGCCACTTACTCTAGCCTGGGCGACAGAGCGAGACTCCATCAAAAAAAAAAAAAAAAATGTTTTCCCCTTGTGTCTGGTAGCCAGGTGAACAGTCCAGCCAAACAATTACATCCTAGAGAAGATATTGAGCATGATTTCGTTCTGTTTTCCTTTCTTTTTTTACACAAATGATTTCATCCTACACGTTAGTTTCAGCCTTTCTTTTATCACTTATCTGTTTACACAAAGACAAGCACATGTGCATGCACACACACTTTTTTCTTCTCTCTCTTTATTCCACAACAGCACAGAAAGAGTTACCATAGACTTTTAAATGGCTATAAAAATATATCATAAGTGATTTGACCAGTTGAACATTTAAAGTATTTGCAAGTGAATCTTGTGCAGACATCATTTAGAATGTGTGTAGTATATCCATAGGATAAATTCCTAGAAGCAAAATTATTAGGCAAAAGAAATCATGCATTTTTAACTTTAAGAAATATTCCTAAATTGCTTCAGTGGATAGTATATAAATCTGTATTTTCATAGTAATATGTAAGTGCATGCTTTCCTCAAACTGCCACCAACACACTATGTCATCAATATTTGTGAACTGTATTAACCTGATAGATAAAATATGTTATATAATTGAGTTTTAATTTGTAACTTTTCCTTTATAAGTGAGATTGAGGTTTCCTATGTGGTCTTCCTATTTGTTCACCAGACTACTAGTCTTTTCCCAAATGATTCATGAAAGCTGGACACGTTAAGAATATGAACCCCATAGCTGTAAAAGTTGTAATTTTTTCAAAGTTTTATTTTTTCCTATTGTTTATGGAATTATTTTTATATAGATTTTAATTTTTATGCAATTAAACATGTTTATTTTATATATTGGAGCATTTTGTCATATTACAAAATCCTTCTCCAATTCCAAACTTTAAAATTCTTTTTTCGCAATTTCTTTTAGCTTTATATTTTGTATTTAACATCTGTAATTTATTTTAGGGCAAAGTGTGAGGTATGTATCTCACTTTATTTCTTTTCCAGATGGTAATTCGTTTATTACAATCTATCTTATAAAATAAACCATTTCCTCCACTGATTTGAAATGCCACTTTTATTGTATAATAAATTTCTGCACATTAGCAATATTTTACTGTTTATCAAAACTACGTCATAATTCCTACTTGTATGTAGCTCTATTGTTCTTTCTAGTTATTGTCAGCCTAATATTTTGAACTGTTCTCTAAAGATACCCATTACAGAAATATAGTCCTGTTTATTTACGTATGCATGTTTGCACTTATTTATGATGTATGTACTATGTAAGAATTGGGGATCAATACATACCAAAATGAATTACACTGTTCCTGTGCACATCACAAAAAGTGTTAAGATAGATTAAAAATTTAAAGTATATTTGAAGCTACATATGCCTTTTGGGTAAAAACAAGAAAATTCTTTTTCAAAAAGCAAATAAACGAGTTCATTATTTTAGATTCTTTTATTGTAGTTAATACCTTATTTCGCTCCAAGTTTTCTAATAATGAACGTAAAGACGAAACATGTTGACATTTATTGTGATAAAGAAAGTTCATTTCCTAGTAGTTAATTCTAAGTAGGATGCTGGGCCTATACAAATGGTGATGAATAGCATAAATAAGTTAGCTTTTCCCAAAAATTAAATGTTTAGAAGTATCTTCAGGCCAGGCCAGGTGGCTCACGCCTGTAATCCCAGCACTTTGGGAGGCCGAGGCCGGTGGATCACGAGGTCAGGGGATCGAGACCATCCTGACTAACACGGCGAAACCCCGTCTCTACTAAAAATATAAAAAATTAGCCGGGCGTGGCGGCACCTGCAGTCCCAGCTACTCGGGAGGCTGAGGCAGGAGAATGGCGTGAACCCGGGAGGCGGAGCTTGCAGTGAGCTGAGATCCGGCCACTGCACTCCAGCCTGGGCGACAGAGCGAGACTCCGTCTCAAAAAACAAACAAACAAACAAAAACAAAAAACGAACAAACAAAAGTATCTTCAAATGGACTTTTCAAATGTTTCTTCTTTATATAAGTTGAGCAAGTAACACAGAAGAAGCATCAGTAAAATGTCTTCAGGCCACAACGCAGCATCATGTAGCTATGTCTCTTACTGGAAAGAAGATTATATATCTTTTAGACTCTTTCCAAAATTAAAAAAAAATGCACCTGTCAAATATGAAATACCGATAAAGTTCAAAGAGTCAGTAATGTTTGTGGATGATTAAAAATGTGAAAACTGTGACAGATTCTCAGTCAGAGTAATTTGATTTCTGCAGAGTGGGCTATAGACCTGCCTTCGGGTACTTTCTCAAAGATTAACTGAATTTTCTTAAACAAATATTTAATTTGATTACCAGAATATGAAAGAAAAAAATTTTGTCTAATAACTGTTTCTGAAAAGTTTGCCAATAGCTTTCTTTTACTGGCCGATACGGCTTTTCTGAAGCATTTCATTATCAGTTGGGTTTTGTCTTCTTAAGTCAGTTAATGATACGATAACAAATAAAATATATTATCATGCAGGTAAATAAAGTGTCCTATTGGAATACTTAGTATTTCCTATTTAAATTTTGTAAAAATTCAGCTTTTTTTGTGGTTGATATTCAATGCACAGGCATTAGAAAAAAGGTCTATTGTGTCTAAGGCTTTTTCCGGTTTTAAGTGATAAAGCCATCTCTGGCATGTAGGATACTTTGTTCTCATTTTCAGTAGAAAGTGGCATGCATCCCAGTTACCCAGTAGTTATCCTAAAGCACTCAACTAAAATTAAGACATAAAAAATGTAGGTACATTCTTTTGAATGTGATTGAGAATTGGAATTTTATTTGTCAAAATATTTTACGTATGCTTATTCTGGCTGCTATATTCTGAAGCTTACTGTGTAAAAGCTTTTGTGGTATTGTAACTTTACTGGGATAGTATAGTTTTTTGGTAGTTGATTTCTATTCGTGGACTCAAAGCCTCATAATTAAATTATATATGTTAGGAAAGATTTTCCTTATTTTCCTGGTGACATGAAAAATCTATGTAAGTGATTTATCTGCACAGAGATCTGTGTGTTCCTTTATAATATCTCATTAATATAGAGATTTAATTTAAATGTTATTATGAGAGTTAACCAATAGTGATATTTTGAGGGAATATTCTATAGACTCATGACTTGGTTATTCTGTGATAGTAGGTTTTCCCCTTTTAAAATAAAAAAACTACACTCACATTCCTCTCTGAAAGAACTCTATATGCCAGGTGTGGAGGCTCACACCTGTAATTCCAGCACTTTGGGAGGCCGAGGTGGGTGGATCATAAGGTCCAGAGATCGAGACCATGCTGGCCAACATGGTGAACCACCACTTCTACTAAAAATACAAAAATTAGTCAGGCGTGGTGGTGGGCACCTGTAGTCCCAGCTCCCTGGGAGGCTGAAGCAGGAGAATCACCTGAACCTGGGAGGCAGACATTGCAGTGAGCTGAGATTGCGCCACTGTACTCCAGCCTGGCTATGGGAAAGAAAGAACTCTACTCCGTTTCAAAGAAAGAAAACTCTATCTGTGCGGTTAAATCAGAAAAAGAATATGTAGTAAAGTTTGGACTTTTACAGGACAGACCCCCAAATATTCTTGCAGTGCTAGACCTCTTGGGAGATATTGGTAAAATGAAATAATTATTTAAAATCTATGAACTAAATGTAGACCTTTAGGGCAAGTTGAAGCATATAAGTAAGTCTTGACTTATAAAAGGAGTAAGATTTGTATGTGAATATGGGATTCCGATTTTTAAAATTTTAATTTAGTCATCTAAATGGTCTCCTGTACTGATTGTCTTCAGCTACTTAAAATGAGTAATTCTACCTGCAGAGGTAGCTAGTCTCTATAATGGACTTAAATGATGTACTTTTTTTTTTTTTTTTTTTTTTTTTTTTTTGAGACGGAGTCTCACGCTGTCGCCCAGGCTGGAGTGCAGTGGCGCGATCTCGGCTCACTGCAAGCTCCGCCTCCCGGGTTCCCGCCATTCTCCTGCCTCAGCCTCCTGAGTAGCTGGGACTACAGGCGCCGCCACCGCGCCCGGCTAATTTTTTTGTATTTTTAGTAGAGACGGGGTTTCACTGTGGTCTCGATCTCCTGACCTTGTGATCCGCCCGCCTCGGCCTCCCAAAGTGCTGGGATTACAGGCTTGAGCCACCGCGCCCGGCCAATGATGTACTTTTAATCAATATTTCAATTTCACTTGATGCCCTTGAAATGATGTGGAAAATAAAAGGGAAACTAGAACATTTAGTCCACATGGAGCAATATAGGGAAAACCAAATAAGATTTCAAATGCCCTTTTATGTCATTAATTGCTTTCAAAGAAGCAAATTCCAAATGTCAGAGATATATAAATGGATATTCAAGATAATGTTTATTTTTGTTTCTATTTTTATGTATTATGAATAGAGGTAAGACTTAAAACAACAAAAGGGGTAAAATTTAAAAATTTAGAAAAATATAGAGTACTGAAGAGTAACTGCCAATGGCATGGCTTATTAATGAGAATTCTTCCCTAGGGCTTTCAATGTGAGGTGGAGAGAGCAGGAGAAGCGGGCACAGGGCAGCTTCTCTCTAACCTCACATGCTGTAGAGAAACACTGATTTTAAGTTCTCTGTCTCAGATCTCCATCAAGATGGTTAGTACTAATACCGAGGAACTTTACTAGGTAGGATTTTCTTTTTCCTTTTTTTTTCTTTTTTTGAGACGAAGTTTCACTCTTGTCGCCCAGGCTGGAGTGCAGTGGCACAATCTCGGCTCACTGCAACCTCCGCCTCCCAGGTTCAAGTGATTCTCCTGCCTCAGACTCCCTAGTAGCTGGAATTACCAGCGTGCACCACCATGCCCAGGTAATGTTTGTATTTTTAGTAGAGATGGGATTTCTCCATGTTGGCCAGGCTGGTCTCGAACTCCTGACCTTGTGATCAGCCCACCACTGCCTCCCAACAGTGCTGGGATTACAGGCGTGAGCCACCGCGCCCGGCCTACTAGGCAGGATCTTCTCAACCATGATATGAAGCATCTTTTCCCTGCTTCCTGGTCACATGCTTCTGTAAGCACAAGGCCACTGACTTTTCTCCAAGGTGTGGCTAGTAGCCCCTGCTTGCTGCCAAGTCCACGGGCTCTATTTGACTTCCAGTTAGATCTGACCGTTGAGATTAAGTAAGTAAGCGATTGGAAATCAGTAAAAATATCAACTAGAGGCTGGACACAGTGGCTCACATATGTATGTGTATATATACGTATATATATCTCAACTGGAAAATAGGGAGATAATTAAGAGAAATGGTAGCTTGGAAGAAACGAACAAACAAAAACACATAAAAGTAGGCTGGGTGCAGTGGCTCACACCTGTAATGCCAGCACTTTAGGAGCCCGAGGAACACCTGAGGTCAGGAGTTCGAGACCAGCCTGATGAACACGGTGAAACCCCGTCTCTGCTAAAATACAAAAAAAAATTAGCCAGGTGTGGTGCCGCATGCCTGTGGTCCCAGCTACTCGGGAGGCTGAGGCAGGAGAATTGCTTGAACCCAGGAGGCAGAGGTTGCAGTGAGCTGAGACTAGTCTCAAAAAAAAAAAAAAAAAAAAAAGAAAAGAAAAGAAAATGAAACACCACATGTTCTCACTTATAAGTGGGAACTACGTGATGAGAACTTATGAACACAAAGAAGGAAACAACAGACACGGGTCCACTTGATGGGGAAGTGTGGGAGGAGGGAGAGCAGCAGGAAAGATAGCTATTGGGTACTGGGCTTCATACCTGGGTGACGTAATCATATGTAAAACAAAGCCCCATTCACATGTTTATCTATGTAACAAACCTTTACATGTACCCCCAAACCTAAAATAAAAACTATAAAAGAAAAAAAATAAAATCCAGGGAATTTGAGTTGGCAAAGCGTCTGAAGTCTTATCTACTGTGCTCTAGACTGTTTCACTGCACCCCACAGATAAAAATTTAATTTCCAATACTGGAAAAAGTCATTCATGTAAAGAATAGATGTGTTAGATTTTTAAAATATGCTAAATTAAGTTCTCCTCTTCTTCCAGTTCACATTGCTATTGTAAATCTACATTTAAATAAAAGTAATCATCAAAAAATATTAACCAAGTTGCCTGAAGTCCACCCCTTAATAATCTGAGCTAATTAATCATTCTTCTTGGTCTCTATTCTTGAAATCTTGGTCTCTACTTCCTGAAATCTCTATTTCAGGACATGTACATTCTAGATGAAATGTATGAAAAAGACACATAGAAGGGGAATGCTTTGAAAGCAGGTCCATTTTGCTTCCCTAGCCTGGAAGATGTCAGAGATGATGTGTTATTTCTATGTACACTTTGTCCTGATGAAAATAAAATTTTATTTGTACCTAGTATTTTATAATTTTAATAAAGGATTATAATCAATATTCTCCTCTCCTTTGCTTTTCTTAGCTGATGGTGCTTTTTTTCAACAGTTAATTAAAGAAAGTTTCAATAGCCATCACTTGTTTAATAGCCATCACTTGTTTAATAGCCATCACTAACTTCTGTGCCGTTTCCTTTTCCTGCACCTCAGACATCGTCTCCTTCCATTCGTTTCTTCTCAAGTTGCTTACACGAGTGCTCTACAAAATCATCTACAGTCAAATCCCAAAGAAGTAGTAATAAGAGCCATTGTAGACAGGAGGAAGCGCCTTGGGAAACAAGAAGGTAGATTTAGAGCCAGTGTAGACTGCAGCCGGGACTGCATGTTCCTTAGGGCAAGGGAAAGAAGAGGAGATAAATGCTGTATGCAAATTGTACAGAAAATTAAAAAACTGTTATACACTGTTTAAATCTCATCAAAAGCATCAAAGAGGATCCCATGAAAAACTCTCTTGAGAGCAGCTGAGTGCTGACGCTTTGCTACTTAGAATGCAGGGCCAAGGGAGAGATGAGGTTGGGAGGGTTTAGGTGTGCACCTGAACATTCAGAGTAAAGAGAAGTGAGCATTGGGAAAAGCTAAAAGAAGCCAGCCTGAGGGAGCCAGCAGGAGGCCGGCCGTCCGGGAAGGCAGACCACCTTCATCCTGGCGGGCAGATCTACGGCAGACTTGGGAAAAGGAGAGACACTCAGTCCCTGCAGATTCTGGAATGGTTTGGTCTCTGGCTCTGAGGCTGGCAGGTGAAACTGATGCTGCTGCACCCTGCCGTGATGCGGTGTGACGCATGGCCAAGAGCAGAACTTCAGATAGGAGAGGGCTGACTCCGGCTTCTGCTAGTCACAGCCACGGTGTATGGGAAAGTAAAAGAGGCCTCATCATTCTGTAAGAAAAACAAATTTCAGTCACGTAAGGAAAATCGAACTGAGCTTTATGAACTTTCCTTTCTCCTATCTTACTTTGATGTCATTTTGTCTTGTAATCTAAATGTAGATATGTTTAATCCATATTTACCTTTCTAATTAATAAACCACTAGTTTTACACCGATAAAAGCCTTCACATTTTAATTCAAAGGAGGTTTTCTCAGAGAGCTGATTTTCATTGTTCATCAGGCAGGCACATCATTTAGTGGAAACCAAGTGAAATTGTATCTGTGAGTCCAAGCATAGTCCTCCAGTGTTTTCTAGGATTCATCTAAAGACTTAAATTTAACATTAATGCAATTCCCTCTAGGATATACAGTTCCTCAATCTCGCAGAATTAGTCCAGTACCTGCTCTTCTGGGTGCCAGGATGCCATAGACACCCTGTAGTTCCTTTATCCAAATCCCATTACTCTTCAGGTTTGGGATTCTAATTCATTAAGGAACCTAGGCTTTTCGTATAGTATTTGTATAAACGCTGAGGTCTCAATATGGAAGAAAAAACAGGAAAAGAAGAAACAGGGGGTGGGGAGGAAAAGGAATAGGAGGAGGAGAAGAAGGATTAGGAGGAAGAGGAGAATTAGGAGGAGAAGAATTAGGAGGAATAGGAACAGGGGAATAGGAGAAGGATTAGGAAGAGGAGGAAATTTGCATGTGGCTTTAAGTCCCTTAAGCTTCTGGTTAAGTGGCTCATCTACACAAACCCCATCCCATGATCCCGTGACATAGGAGGTATTTCCTGTAATCACTACTGATTGTCCTCCTTGTTCCCTGTGACTTATTGTTCATGGCCTCATGACACCATCCCCATCCTCTAAACCCAATCCAGTGGACCTGCACACTCAGCGCCCAGCCCTCTTTGTGATTTCTGAGCTCTTTTGCTGAGTAATGGGATTTGGATAAAGGAACTACAGGGTGTCTATGGCATCCTGGCACCCAGAAGAGCAGGTACTGGACTAATTCTGTGAGATTGAGGAACTGTATATCCTAGAGGGAATTGCATTAATGTTAAATTTAAGTCTTTAGATGAATCCTAGAAAACACTGGAGGACTATGCTTGGACTCACAGATACAATTTCACTTGGTTTCCACTAAATGATGTGCCTGCCTGATGTACAATGAAAATCAGCTCTCTGAGAAAACCTCCTTTGAATTAAAAGTGGACAGTCATCCGAGGCAGAGTTCCTTCAGAGCATGGTTGAGCCTGAGTTCCACCCCGGCACATCTCAACCTCAATCGACTTCAGAACCTTTCAATCATTTCTGTGACATTTCTGAATTTCCTGACTGCACCAGGGCAGGAGGATGACTCTCAGAATCAAATCGAAGATCATTTCATTCTAAAGCTCCTCCTATATTGACATTTCTAGGGAACGATGGCAAACTCAAGGCCTCAGAGGGCCCCAGACTCCATTTCATTAAATACAATTTTTGAATGGGTATCAGGGACCTTGACCTCAGGAAACAAGTTGGGCACTATTTATGTCGACATTTGGGTCATCAACGTTGCTATGATGCTTCCTTTGGGTTAATTTAACCCTACTTAACCACATATTTCAATAATAGATTTAAACTCAGAGCAAGGTAGTCAACTGCACTCACATCTTATGTACCATTTACAGACTCCAGAAGACCTATTGTCCTCTCTCCACCATTTTGTCTCTTGCCATATTTCTTCAGGTGTATTAGTGATTTATCTCTTTTCATCAAGTATTTTCCTGGTCCAACATTATTTTATAATTCAAATATTAGGACACAGAAACAAAAAATGTGAGTTTGTATACACATGAAATACATACGTCTATGTAATATATATATACACATACACTAAAATAGTTTGCAAAGGGGTATAGAAATTGGAAGGGGGATAATATAAACTTAAACAGGTTCAGAATTTTGCCAGAAACCAGCCCTGAGCTTAACAATAACCACATCTCAGCAGAAAGAAGAGAGGCTGAGTAAAGGCACGTTTCCTAGGAAATGAGTTCCCAGTGTGAAACTCAGAGTGAGGAGAGAGAAATTTGAGAATTTGCCACACACCTGCTTAGACAACACTTACAAGATGCATATTAATCACACGGTGCACTTTCCACTGGCTGCTTGAACAGGCACGTCATGTGTGAATGAAGTGGGCCAAGGTCAGAAAAATAGCGATTGTTGGAGTATGTGATAAATGTGATAAGGTGATGCGTACTTGCTGTGAGTCAGTCACTACTCACCCGCAGAAGATTCCTGCCTCATGGGAAGTAAAATCTGTATTGCTGAATCTCACAAATTTCCAGAAAAAGCCAGGTTACTACGGGAAATTTCCTAATTTTTAAGTGTGAAATTATTCAACCAAACATACTATGAAAAAAAAAACTATACAATTTACAGTGACCATGCAATAGAAATACATCTGATGAATGGGTTTGGCTCATGGGCCACCAGCTTATGACTTCTGATCAGTGTTTTGAAATTATCCCTGGGAGACGTGGGGAAGAAAGACTCAGTCTGAAAGGAGCCACATGCAGTTTTGTAAGACACTTTGCAGACTTCAAAGTGACTGAGTCAGAGTATGTACAGAAAACGTGGCCCAAGGGAGAACGGAAATCTAAAATGAAACACGTGAAGGTTAATACTGGCTGGGCGCAGTGGCTCATGTCTGTAATCCCAGCACTTCGGGGGACTGAGTCAGGAGGATTACTTAAGGACAGGTGATGGAGACCAACCTGGGCAGCATCATGAGACCCATTTCTACAAAACAAATGGGAAAATGCTTGCTACCCAGAGGAAGGAAAAGTCACTCATTTGCTATCACACAGGCATACGCATGTATGATAGCCGGCTATCAGACTAAATCAGGCAGTCAGAAAGAGAAAACAAAAAGAAAAGAAGCAGGCAAAAATAAAACAGAAAAATATAAAATTTAATCTTTCAATTTCAAACTTTTTATCAGACAAGCAGACAAGGACTAGAAACCCAATGAAGATGGCAAAAAAAAAAAAAAAAAAAAAAAAAAAAAGACAAAATTGCTTTCCTATGTATCCTATAGCAACAGGTGTAATTCTAGTTCTACATTAAACTGCAGGCTTCATACAAGGACTTACCACAACTCTTAGTTTTAATACTGGCTGTAATTTATGTTGTGCTTAGACAAATTCCTGAGCTCTCTGTACCTATTTTTTTTTTTTAATTAGTGAAAAAACACAGAAATAGCTTACGAGCTTGCTTTAAGAAATAGATAAATAGAATATTATATTTTTAAACCTCATTATGCGTAAGTGTTTACTATCTCCTGGTGATTTGATTCTTGGAGAGCATAGCAGGGGCCTTATGAGAAATGTAAATATGGTCATTGACCTATTGTGCTGGTGACAAAAGAGGATGAGTCTTCTCTAGGAGACTGGATTAGCTTGGCTGAAAATATTCATTGCATACCAAATTCGACTATACATTGTATGTCTGTCACTGAATGTTTTCCTTAGTTGTTTTGTGTGTAAAATAAATTGGATGTATGTTCAATGTGTATAATTCAGGAACCTTATTTCAAAAGTAATTAAGGTCTTACTGACTTGAGACCAGATAATTACAGTTAATGTAATCTTAAAAGAGCCCCCAGGACTATTTACCATTGGTAAACACATAAGAATCGGAGCAAATTGACTTTCATGATCACTGAAGCTTCGTTGGGAGAACTAGGAACAGAGAAAAGAATGATAAATTAAAAATTAGTCTCCTAAGACTGATGAAGATAACATATATATTCTTTTCATTTACTCTTAGACAACACTTACAAGATTTTTGCCCAGTGAAAGTGGCACGTGGAACATGGAATGATGTTTCATAAAGATAAATCCAGAGATGAGTGTTGAAGTGCCACCCCGCTGGCTCCTCACACGGGCTCCCCTAGGCCAGCCTGACTAGCTCTACCCTCGGCCTGCAATCAGGCGAGAGCCAGCGCTCCTCAGCCCGGCGCCACCTCATGCAGAAGAAAGTGTGTCTCCAGGCCTCACACTGCGCTGAATGTAAGGATAGGGAGATAACCAGGCTTTCCTTCCGACTCAGAGTACAGATGCAGACTCGGTAATGACTGAGCCAAGCCAGACTGACTGTAGTAAGATAAGAAATTAACTACCAGTCAGGAACTAAGTCAGCAGACATGCAAACATGTCGTAAAACTAGAACAGAGTTGGTCTTGGGGAGAAAAAAGGCTTGGGAATTATACCTGGAAAGATATCGCTAATAATGATCAAGAAGAAAAACAAATCCAGTTTGGAAGTGAGCGATCATTTATGATGTAAAATATTTCTTAGAAATAGAATCTAGAGAATGCTTGGAATATGCTTTAAACTACCTATATTTAATTTTTCTTGTGATTTCTGTATTGTTTGGTGTAAAATATTCTTAATCTTTCCAGGTGGTGTCTAATTAAGGCACATTCAGTGATATGAGTCATTCTCTAAATATACTGTATCTAAAAAAATTTAAAATTTTTGGATCAAATAAAAACTCTCAATTATTTTAAAGTGTACTCTTCCAAATTCTAAAATGTATTCAGAAAGTTATATACAACTATTTTAATGGTCACTGTGGGCCCAACTTATCTATATAAATTTACTTTCTTATTTTACTGGTGCTAATGTTTAAAGATACTTAAGTATGCCTATTTCTTTCCTTTATGTAGAAGTTTGAAATCCATTTCTATGCCCTGAGAGGACGCTTTGAGATTTGAACACATAAAGTATTGTTACGTGCTTTCAAAACTTTGCGTTGTGTTTTAGCTGAAGATTTTTCAAGCAGTAAGCCTGTCCTATATCACACACGTACTGGGACACCCATGGACAAAATCATGAGACTCCGTCTTCCTGACAGATTTCCTTTGTTTCCTGGGGAAATCTCTGATAGCGTCACTCTTTTTTTGTGCCCTGTATTTTTTTTGTTTTTTCAGTTTCTTCTGTGTGATATACGTGATGCTCTTACACTGCAGGGTAGGGCTTTTAAAAAATCTGATTTAGAGTTTGTCCTACTATTATATATTTTGCTTATAAAAACTTTGTGTTTTTTCAAAAATTCCTATCACACTTATTTCGGTCAAGCTGACCTACAATAAACCACACATGGTAAAGTGCACAGTTTGACGAGCTTCGATAAATGCACATATAATGGGTTGAATTACGTCCCTCATGAGATATGTTAAACCCTGTTTCTCATTTGCGAATAGGGCCTTTATTTGGAATTAGGGTCACTGCAGATGTCATTAGCCAAGATGAGGCTGTAGTGGAGTGGAGTGGGTCCTTAAACCCCTTAACTCCAGGCATTCTACACCATAATAGATTGATACTGGTTAATCTGTATCTATCTGTCCATTGGTCTATCTATCCATTCATCCACTCCAGGCATCCTACACCATAATAGATTGATACTGGTTAATCTACATCTGTCTGTCTATTGGTCTATCTATCCATTCATCCACTCCAGGCATTCTATACCATAATAGATTGATACTGGTTAATCTGTATCTGTCTGTCTATTGGCCTATCTATCCATTCATCCACTCCAGGCATTCTATACCATAATAGATTGATACTGGTTAATCTGTATCTGTCTGTCTATTGGTCTATCTATCCATTCATCCACTCCAGGCATTCTATACCATAATAGATTGATACTGGTTAATCTACATCTGTCTGTCTATTGGTCTATCTATCCATTCATCCACTCCAGGCATTCTATACCATAATAGATTGATACTGGTTAATCTGTATCTATCTGTCCATTGGTCTATCTATCCATTCATCCACTCCAGGCATTCTATACCATAATATAGATAGATACCATATACTATGTACCATAATACCATACCATAATATAGATAGAAATTACCATAATATACCATAATATACATAGAAATGTACTTCAACATTTCTGGATGTATGGTTAAATTTGGTATATTATTTCTTGAATACTCTGAACAAAATAATAGTAGGTTTTATATAAATAGTAGAGGCTCATTATTATAGCTCATTGGATAAATAAACCTTTTAGGTTCTATTATAAAATAAATGCTTCGGTTTCTATTCACAACGATTAATTCATTCAAATAAATTATAAAGAAAAAGATAAGAATTTCTTTTACAAACACAGTTAGAATCAAAATTCAAGTGCTAAGCTGATAACATTCTCATTAATAGCAATAAAGCCTACAACACTTATTCAACCCGAAAAATAATTGACTCATCCCAGAAAGGCTTTTAATTGTAGAGTTTAAATGTCTCTTCTCATAACCAGCAACTTGTACCTCATTTAATTACTCAGATAAAGAGGCTTTCGATTTTCTTTTATAAAAGAAAACACTAAAGACTATTTAAAATGAACAAGTGGCCAGGCACAGTGGCTCACGCCTGCAATCCCAGCCCTTTGGGAGGCTGAGTTGGGTGGATCACAAGGTCAGGAGTTCGAGACCAGCCTGGCCAGTATGGTGGAACCCCATCTCTACTAAAAATACAAAAATTAGCTGGGCACCCACCTGTAGTCACAGCTAGTTGGGAGACTGAGGCAGGAGAATCGCTTGAACCCAGGAGTCGGAGGTTGCAGTGAGCTGAAATTGTGCCACTGACTCCAGCCTGGGTGACAGAGCAAGACTCTGTCTCAAAAAACAAAACAAAGCAAACAGGCACCACCAACATGACACTTTACAGTGAGGATTTCAAGGCAGCCTATGTTCCTAATGATATAGAGTTCCAGAAAAGGAAATAAATCCAAGGTCTTCACATATAACCATGGAATGAGGATGTGCAAGAGAACACCGGAAAGAAAATCAGATTTCCTATAACTGAAAGCAAACGAAAGCAAAAACAAAAATCCCAGCTTTAAAATAGCTTAATTCACGTCTGGTAAAGAGTAGAGGATGGAAAGGTGCTGAGCACAAAACAGTTACTAACACTCCCCTCACCCTCCAAAAAAGGTGGTAATTTATATTTATCAGGCAGTCATGGAAGTTTCTTAAAAAGCAAGGTTATTTTTCCTTGCGTTATTTACACTGCAATATATTTTTTAAAGTTATGGAATGATGAATCTGTTCACAAAAAATGTTTTATCACACATGTAGGATATTTACAGTGAAATGAAAATGAATAAATAATCTTGTTGATAGAATTGAGATGCTAAAGATTTTTAAAAAATCAATAAATTTCTAAGTTGGAGTTAATTGTGTGGTTTGTATGATAACATAACCTCTAATTATTCTCATTTTTCTTTTTTTTTTAGACCACTCGATCTCTCGTTACTCCTTAAACATATATTTGTACTACAGTTTTACTGATACAGTACTCTCAGCCTGCATTTTCCACTATGTAGTTTATTCTAATACATACAAGTGTCCAGTGGCTTTTATTACTTCTGTTCCACGTGCCCTCAAATTCAACATGTTTAAAATTGAGCTCACTCTGCCTCTGGCTATGCTTCCCCAGAAGTGGATGGCAGCAGATTCCACCCATTCATCCACACTGGGAACCTGAGATTTACCTTCGATCTCAAATTATATTTGTTTCCCCTCATCCAAACACTTACCCAGTGTCCATAGATTTTACTTCCTTCAATTTTCTTAACTTTTCTTTCTTTCCATCATGACTGCTGCCTTGCTGAGGCGGCCCTCACTAAATCTAGCATGGATAATAGGTGGGAAAGTTTCCTCGGTTCTCTTTCTGCCTCTAGTCTTATTTTCTCCAAATCCATTTTCCAAAGACGTCATATGTATCAATTCAAAGCTCATGATAGGACTCTGAAGTGTTTTTTTCAACGGCTCTACATTTTCTTCAAAAGTAACTCCAATCTTCCTTACCTCGTGTGTGAGAAGAAGCTGGCACCCCCCTCTCCTTATCTGCAAGCAAAGGTGGGGACAGGAAGAAGTTTTAACTGTCAATCAAGCAGGAAATTTTGATTATGTTATGTCATTTGAATAACTAACTGAAAGAACTGACTGGGAAAATCAGGAGGTCCATCTGAGTTTCAGTTAGCAGAGGAAGAACTAGGCCCACCAGGTCAACGTAAGGACTCATGAGCAGTAAAGAGGCTGTGTGATACTTTCATCCCAAGGGTGGCTGGTTCGATATGCCAGTTACATTTGTGATTTTCTATACTCAATACTGTGTCTGTACTTCAGATTCACAGGGTCCTGTTTGTGTCGTTTATTCTAATGCTCTCTCCTTAATTTCGAATGTCTTATCTCATTCTCCTGCCTTAATTGGATAATCACTCTTCATCCTTTAACACAGAACTAGTCATCTCACTAGTTCAGATCTTGGTTTGTATTCTGTGTCTTTTTGCCTCCTGTCTTTTGATTGACGCTTGCCACCTTACTTACAATACTGAATTTTGGTCATGTGTTTTGGTCTGACTGTGCCTTGGTCCAGGAATGCCTTAAACTCAGAGAATGTATCTCATTCATCTTTGTTATTTTCAGAGCTGAGAATTGGGTGTGAAGTGTTAGATAATCCGTAAACAAAATGAATGAAATGATGTTGCAGAAGAGAGACAAATGGGATAGTCATCGACAGTAACAGAGAGGTGGTCATGATTATTTTCCAGAGTGGCTGGGGAGCTCCGCCTTGGAAGGTCCATCTGTAATGGCAAAAGCCTTTTTAACAGAGCTTCCCGAGGACATAAAGAGCTCAACTGTTATTGAACTAGCAGAGAAAGTTCAGGAAGTATAGCATCATCGGAATACTTTGAATTGCACTCTTTCTATCTATTAGAAGCTGAACTGGGCATCTAGGAGCTACAAAGAACACAAATATGGTTCCTGCGCTTTAGAACGACTGTGTAGCCAGGTATCGCTTTTGGGGAATAGTCGTCTTCTGAGAAGATCTGTTTTATTCCTGAGATACAGAGGTCACAGGGAATTCTCTCAATTGCTTAATAATGAAATGAAAACAAAGTCTTCTTACTCTCAACCAGACTCACTTTGTCTAAGGGAAAGAAAACCTGTCTTTCCCATGCTTCATTGAGATAAAATAGCACTGAGCTAACTGTTGTGCTGATTCAATATGCAAATAGAAAATAGAATGATTTGGCTACAGACAATTCAAGCATGAAGATTTCAGTTGCTCTTATAAAGGAAAGTGTCTTGATACTGGTTTTCAGTAATTCTTTTGAGAAAACTCTACAATTTTAATATTAAAAAAAGAAAAACTGCTATGTATATAGAATGAGTAGCAAATGTTTCTATTTTCTTTTGGAAAGCTACCCTAAGCTAGAAGGTGACTTTTAGTAACACTGTGGCTGTGTATTTATGCGTGTGTGTATGTATGCACACATTTTTCTATCAATGACTATCTCTTTCCTTTTCTATTTTCGTATGCTACCCTTTATTTAGTTACTTATTTTGAATTTTATAAGGCTACCTAAAATTTTAGGAATTTCTTTCATTGAAAAAGCCCGGGTTTATCACCCTAGTTATTCCAATAAAAATGAAGAGGAAAGCAAGGCATCTTAGAAACAGACTATAATAACTGTTATATAACCACTAGAAGGGAAATGGAATAAGGAACTATTTCGTAGAATTAACAGTGCTTAACTACTGTTTCATGTTATACTAAAAGCACTCAAGGTAAAATAAAGTTAGATGACTCAACCAGCGTAAACATGCCACCAAAGCTGAGTAACGAGGTGTAAGGGTCAGATTCATTAGGGCTGCCTTGAGTCTTAAGAGTTCATCTCCAAAGCCGTCGTCTCGGCCACCTCAGCTTTGCAATGACATCCCAGTGTGCAGTGCTCACTCATGGCACTGTCATCTCTCTGAGTGATTTATGGCCTCTGAAGTCAGCAGCAAGGAGACTGCAGGAGGCCCCTGCTGAGAACCACACGCACTGAAGGAAAACAGCTGCACACATCCGTGCAGATTTCTTTAACACTCGTGTGAAACAAGGCATTACGCTGGACATGCCAAGTCTTCCTCTATTTTTTTTTAATGGAAATATCCTTATCTGGGTGGATGAAGGATGGATACGATTTCTTAGGTGAAAATCAAGTGTTTCCGTGGAGATGCTGAAAAGATTAAAACACACTCATCTACTTTCTCTTCCTCATCAAAAAAATGAGCAACAAAATACTGAATGCATATGCTCACACATGTACATATATTTGCATATTTTACTTATTTCGTTGTAATCTTTTCCCTTTCTAGAAGCAAAGCTGCTCTGGAAAGGAAGACTACATTTTGTAAGCAAAGATAAAGCACTCTTTGAATAGTAAATTGTTTTTAACAAAAGAAGAATTCAGTCTAAAATGAGAAGAATAATCAGTTTTGGGGAATTTCCCCTTTTTAAGTTTTTGAGTTTATTTAAATCTTTACTGAACTAGAAAACAAGGTAAATTATTCTCCAGCTTTTCTGGTTAGCATACCAAGAAGTTCTAGGACACTATTTGAGGACATTTTGACAAAATCATCCCGATATGGAATGAAGTCAATATTCAGTAACGTATAATTGAATTTTATTTTAGTGGATGTTAGAATAATGATATATGTGTGTTAAACCACAAGCTTCTTAAGGGCTTTATAATGTGTGGTTAGAGGACTTTCCAGCTGCCACATATCCTGCCAGACGCTTCAGCGTTTTGGTCTGTTCCACCGTTGAGGAATGAAGAAACTTACTCCCCAGAAGTGCTGTCGCCACGTTCTGACGGCTTTCGACAGCTGTGGCCTCACATGGGACGTGTCCAGAGGAGCTCTGTCAATCACACACTTGGGCTTGGGTTTTAAAATACTGATCACGATAGCAAAGATTAAAATAGCTACTTTTAGTTACACGAATTAGTACCATTTGGTTGCGTTTTGAGATTTTTTTTGATATGGCTATTTATATAAAATTGTCTCACACAGTTATCAAACGCATAGGATTAAAAATATAAGACCAAAATAATATTTAAGTAAGATGTAAAACATAGCAAAACCACAAGTTGTAAACTCGTTTCCAAAAGTCATGATAGAATACTGATCTCATTAACTTCAAACGGTGCTAGTTGTATAAAGATATGCACGCATGATCAAAGCTTAGGGTCGGGCGCGGCGGCTCACACCTGTAATCCCAGCACTTTGGGAGGCCGAGGTGGGCAGATCACAAGGTCAAGAGATTGAGACCATCCTGGCCAACGTGGTGAAACCCCATCTCTACTAAAAATACAAATTAGCTGGGTGCGGTGGCACGTGTCTGTAATCCCAGCTACTCGGGAGGCTGAGGCAGAAGAATCCCTTGAACCATGGAGTCGGAGGTTGCAGTGAGCGCTCCAGCCTGGCAACAGAGCGAGACTCCATCTCAATAAAAAAAAATAGCTTAGATATCTCTGCCATGAACATATGTAATCCAAATAATCTTTTTGGCAAATGTGTATACAGGGAATATTTTAAAACTCGTAATACTTGTCAAGAGGAAATTAATTTCTACTTGAACTAAGCCAACATAAAAGTCAAAAATGCCCTTTGGAAATTTAATCACAAAACAAAAGATTGTGCATAAGGAGTAAATCTGCATATATAAAAATGACCTACAACGTGGTCTAAACATTGTCTTAACATAGCCCGGTTTAGTAAATAACTTAGCTGTGTGACCTTGGGTAAGTCATGTAGTTGCGGTGTCTTCACATAAATAACTGAGTTGTGAGGGTATATTGAGCCATACATTTCATAGGACTTTAAATAATAAAGCAAATTTATGATACATGATTTTGAACATGATTATAAATGCTTACATTATATACATGTGCTTTATATATGTATATATAGCTTAGCTGCATATCTAATGATGGTTATACTTTTCTATTTCTACATTAAATATATTTATATGTGTTCTTTTGAAAAGTTTAATTACTAGAACCAACAATATTTCTTAATTTTATGAAAAGGTTCTCACATTAAAGGAAGAAAAATGCCATAACATCTTTCTCTTCAGTAGTAAGAACAAGGGAGAGAATTAATTGTTTTAAAATGACTGTTGAAGAATGATGAGAGGCTCTCTGTACAATAAACAAGCCAAACTCAAATATATGGAGAGAGTTTCTGGTTGTTTATGCACATACTATAAACTTTTATGTTGGGAAATCAAGCTAGTGATGTCCAAAAATCATTTCTTTTTTAGATTTCCAGAAATTCATGACCAAGAATGGTTTAGCTCATGTGCATATTACCTTTGGACACCGACCAAGCAAACAAATATAAAAAACCAAGTGAAAAATGTTTGTCTGGCTTTGTTAAATGCTGAAACAGGATACAGTCTTATTTTAAGTGCAGAAGAAAATTTGTATTTTATTTCAATTTGCTGAACCGATTTTTGTAGAACCTCATCATAGCAACATTCTTGTGGCAAGTAAAGTCATCATATTTTTCCTATCAGTAGAGGCGGATCAGAAACAGACTCTGGACATATTCCAATTTTAAGGGGTTCAGAAAGAAAATTAAAATTAAACTTCAAAGCTGAAGTGCTCAACACTAAACTAGACTAATAATGCGTAAAGTGGAAAATTAAGTAATTCTAAATGTTAGGGGCATGTGAATATCACTGACTCATCTTTAATTGTATAGAATGATAAAAAATTAGTGTTATAAGTGATGAGATTAATTCAAGCTGACTGTAAACAACAATGGTTTATCGTTTCATTATTTATGCTTTTGTTTCCCTCTTTTTCCTTTTTGTTAACAAGCTTAGTGCTTGGCAGTAATAAACGGGTAGCTCAGATATTATTTTCTCTAGAAAACTTTGTTGCTTTTTTCTAAAAATACTCGTGTACTTGGTTTATTCACACTTCTATTATAACCCTTCTAACTCTGCTTTAATGTTTGGATTATGTATCTATTTCTCTGTGGTTTTCTGGAGTGCAAAGACCATGTTCCTTGTTGGATTTTCCTTTTCTACACAAAGTATGGTATTTGGCATATAAACACGTTAAAAGTGGTGAACGAGCGTTTCACAAAAGAATTAATGAGCGAAGCAGTAAGTGAGTTCATAGTAACCCTCAGTTGTTGATGGGATCAACTAGATTATTACAAGCAAATCCTGTTGTTTCTTTCATTCATTCTACAAATATTGATCGAGTTCTTGGTATAAATAAAATAATTGGATCCATAGCTGTCCATCAGCCCTTCATTTAAGGTGTCATCCATGGGAGTAAAGATAAGAGACAAGGAAGTGGTGCCTGAAAGCTCAGCAGTTACGGGATTTGAGGCCATTCTAGGCTCTAAAAACACTGTGGTGACCTTAGCTGCTTAAACTTTCTGGTTATCAGTTTCCTCATTTGTAATATAAAGGGATCACTGTAATGGTCTTTAAATTCCCTGTAAGCTTAACATTTTATTATGATGATTGATAGTTGTACTGCTCAGGCACAAGCTCTGCAGGGTCCTCATCACAAACAGCTTGAGGCAGGGGTATAGAATCATTATAAGGGATATCAGCACTGAGAGATTGCGGAACACAGCAGAGGCGGTAGAGAGGCAGAGAGGACTCAAGTGGAGGTGGCGGTGGTGTGTGTGTGCGTGTGTGTGTGTGTGAGAGGAGAGAGACAGAATGAGAGAGAGATGGAGAGAAAGAGAGAGAGAAATGGAGAGCAAGTGTGACTGTTCAGGGGAAGAATTGGTAAAACGTGACACTGAAACTCAGTTTTTAAGGATGAATTTTGCAGGGGCACAGCCGGGAAGTGTTATGGGGTTGGTCATCCCAAATGTCAGAAAGAGCATGCACAAAAAAATCGGGTTTAGAAACAGTAGGGGCATAAAGAAAATTGGAAGCACTTAGGTTTTGTTGGAGAATTAATGTGTATGACAGGTTGGAGACTGGAGCTGCAGGTGAGAGGCAGACCTAAAGGCTCCTGGATTCCAGACCTGAGGGTGCAGACTACAGTCCACACTCAGAGAGAGGTGACAGATGCTAGTTTTGGAAGCTCATGGCAGCTGCTGTGGAAGGCGGAACTCAAGGCAGTAAAACTAGGAGCTGTGGCCTCTTGAGAGCAAGGCGAGGTGAGATCCAGGTGAGAGAGGGAGGCAAGAGACAGGTAAGCTGGAGCTGGGGCCGTGGCCTGTAAAAGAGCCCCTAGTGAAGGACATTTAGAAGGAAGAATCCATCGATAGCATTTGGTAATAGAGTAGCATCGAACATCAGGGAAGAATAGGAACTTTTTTAGGTTGTCAAAGTGAGGGGAGATGATTTTCTTGACAGATCACCAGCCACATGGAAACATAAATATACCTGTGGTAGAAAGATGATGAATTTGGTTTTAAATAGATTGAATTTGAAGTGCCTTTGGGGCGTTCAGAAGGAATAGCCCACTGCATTTAGAATAACATCCATAAACCTTACTAGCCTGGCCTTGAAAGCCCACTGCTGGTGCTCAGACCTCATCTCCTGCCCGGGGCCACTCCACCGTTCCTGCACCCCCTGACCCACTAAAACTAGCCCACCCCTGAGCTTTTGCACTTGCCTTTTCCTCCACTGGCAACAATTTCTCCTCAAACATCTCCAGGGCTGGTGTCTATGTGTTTAGCCTCAGTTTATGGAGTCTCTGAAGATCATCTTAGCAGAGCCACCTTCTGAGACCATCCGAAGTTGCATGACCCTGGTCGTTTCTGTCACGCCACGTTTTATTTTCCGCAAAGCTTCTACAACTATTTACAAAGCTCGCGGTTATTTTCGTGTTTACTTGCTCTCTACTTGACGGAAAAGCTCTGTGAGCACAGAGAGTTGGTTTCGCTTGCCGTTGCGAGCCCGCCCCTAGCACAGAGCCTGATGTGCACTAACCGCGCTGACGGGTGAGTGACGGTGCACCTGGCGGCGGACCGTGGAGAGACCCGGCGGATGCGCAGGTCGGCAGAGCAGGAGGAGCGCATGGACGTGCTTCCACTGTTCAAGCGCCTTCACGTAGTCAGATAATGCTACAAAATTTACAAAATAAGATACTTCAACCACAATTGGTTTTTTCACTCTGACTTCCCCTCTTCCACCCATCTCATGTTAGTTGATATGAAAAAGTGTGTTTGGAATACAGCTAATGAGACATTGAATTAGAATACGTTCAATTTGGTTTCAATAGGATGTATTTACACAGTTTGCAACATACAAAACCATAAATGCCAAATTATATAGAGAAATGCACATTTTTTTAGAATGAGAAGAGAAATAATAATAAATTATAGATTTTAAAAAGATAACAAATACCTAATCTTCACGAAGCCTAGAAAATAATGTGTTTTTATGTTGTTTATGCCGGATATTGTTCCATAATCCTTCTTTTCCTATGTTTTTGGCTGAGTAGTATTTAATCTCCTCTTCCAATGGCAGCGCTTTTGTAATGTCACTTTCTATAAAAAGGAAAGGTAATTCTATTTTTCTACTAGTATGGTTGATTTATTTTAAACGGTGCTTGTTTAGAAAAGTACTTTTAACATTATACTTTGTTAATGAAACATAAAAATTTCAAGGATTGTTTGCAAATTTAGGAAAATTTCATTTTTTCTTTGTTGTTGTTGTTGTTGCTTTTGAGACGGAATCTCGCTCTGTCACCCAGGCTGGAGAGCAGTGGTGCAATCTCGGCTCACTGCAACTTCTGCCTCAGGGGTTTAAGCGATTCTCCTGCCTCAACCTCCTGAGTAGCTGGGACTATAGGCATGTGCCACCACGCCCAGCTAAGTTTTGTATTTTTAGTAGAGACGGGGTTTCACCATGTTGTCCAGGCTGGTCTTGAACTTTTGACCTCAGGTGATCCCCCGCCTCAGCCTCCCAAAGCGCTGAGATTAACAGGCGTGAGCCACCACACCAGGCTGATCTCGTTTTTTCACACAGGGTTTGTTACTTACATGCTCGCTGTTTTTGGAACTGCTCCAGATTTGTGCCCTACACATGCAGGAATTCTGATAAATTCTAATTTATGAAATCTTCCCCAAAGTTAGATAATGTGTTTATTTTTGTATATGCTTTATTATACCATATATTTCTGAAAAGAGAGAATTTCCATTACTTGAGAGGAAATTTTCAACTCATACTTTATTCGTTCAATACTGGAAGAATTTTTAATTATGTACATTTCAAACTATATTTCGTTTCCATTCCTTGCATGCTTCTGCTGACAGGTCCCCCAGGACACTGTCACATACCACTCAGCCCTGGCCTTGCCCCTTTGTCACAGTGGGATACAATTCAGCTGAAAGAAGGAGAAAATCCTGTCAGTCACAAAACCATAGATGATCCTGGAGGACATTATTCTAAGAGAAGTAAGCCAGGCATAGAAACAGAAGTACTGCATGATCCCACTTACATGTGGAATGGAAACAAGTCGAACGCATAGAAGCAGAAAGTAGAATGGTATAGGAATGTGTTGGTGGAAGTGTACAAAGTTTCAGTTAGGAGAAATATATTCTGGAGACCTATTTGGCGGATGTAGTAACAATAATGTACTGTACCCTTGAAAATTGCTGAAAGTGGGTTTTACATGTTCCCACAACACAAAAATAAGTATATGTGATATGTTAATTAGCTTGATTTAATTATTTCAGAATGTACACACATGTCAAAACATCATGTTGTATCCCATAGTATGTACAATAAAAAGTAATTTAAAACAACAACAAAAACCCAGAACACACGAAATACCTGTAAACTATAAATAAAAATATAATAGCCAGGCATGGTGGCGCGCCTGTGATCCCAGCTACTCTGGAGGCTGAGGCAGGAGTTTTGCTTGAGCCCAGGAGTTCAAGGCTGCAGTGAGCTGTGATCATACAACTGCACTCCAGCCTGGGTGACAGAGCAAGGCTCTATCTCAAATATATATAAATATCATATAGTTATATATATATATATATAGCTATAAACTATAAAATATACATTTACAAAATATTGTATATGTAAATATACATTTATAAAATACATTTGAGTTCTTGCTGCCCTTTTTTTAATGGCAGCATCTAAAAGATTGGAATTTGTCCAAGTAGAAAATCCTACTTTTGTTAACCATTACTTGGCTGAATGTCAATGAAGGCACGTGGTATGAGAACATGGTTGTTTATAAGAAATCATCAACAGATACACATTTATATATATGTATATTTACCAACAGTTGACCCTTGAACAACATGGGTTTCAATTCCATAGTCCACTAATATGCAGATTTTTTCCACCTCTGCCACCCCTGAGACAGCAAGACCAAGCCCTCTTCTTCCTCCTCTTCTACTCAATGTGAAGAGGATGAGAATTAAGACCGTTGTGATGATCCACTTCCACTTAATAGTAAATGTATTTCCTTTGTCTCTCTCTCTCTCTCTCTCTTTTTTTTTTTTTTTTGAGATGGGGGTCTCTCAATTTTGCTGAGGCTGGCCTCAAACTCCTGGGCTCAAACGATCCTCCTGCCTCAGCCTCTCAAGCAGCTGGGATGTTGAAGCAGGCCACATGACATCATGCCTGGCTTCCTTGTGATTTTTTAAAATAACACTTTCTTTTCTCTAGTCTCATGTTTTTTGTAAGAGTATAGTGAATGTAGTATATAATACATATAACATGCAAAATATGCATTAGTCAGCTATGTTATCAGTAAGGCTACAGGTCAACAGGAGACCATCAGTAGTTAAATTTTTGAGGAGTCAAAAGTTTCAACTGTGTGCTTGTAACCCCCATGTTGTTCAAGGATCAAATGTATATATGTATATATTTCCATATGTGTGTGTAGATACATGTATGTGTGCATATATTCACACGTGTGAGCTTATGTGCATGTAGACTATTCTGTAAAACTCAAAATCAGAGAAAAAATAACCTTTGTGTCAAGTAAAATATATCAATGGCCATAATCAGATATAAATCATAATTCTAATATGTAGTTGACATATAGAAAAAAGCATAAGAATTTGTATTGATATGTTTAAGTTAAATTATAAAATTGCCTAGATTTAGAAAAAGCAAAATTAGTTTATTATGATTATTATTTTCTCAACCTGATATTAATGAAGTTATTTTTTATAATAACGGCACATATTGAAAAGCAATTTCACTCTGTCCTTCAGAGCATCTGCTCCACATTGGAGCTATTTTCCCTGTAGATTTTTTTTGTAAGGCTGTAATTCTATCACATGGGCAGATTGTGCTAAAGCAAGCAAAAAGGGTCACAACCTTCTGTCTAACCTTTGCTATTTAGATGGAAGGCCCAGGGCTTTCGAGAATGTAAATTGTCCTGGCCTGTTCTCTGGCAAAACAAGAATGTATAATTGAAGAATTATTTTTTTGTAAAACCAAAATCTGCCTTTTTTCCTCGCACTAAGCATTTCTCAAGTATTAAATTTAGAGACAGCTAATTATCAGCTATTCTTTAGAGCACAGGAAAAACAATTTAGTACTTAGTAAAATGAGCATGTGGTCTACCTTATTACTCTGTTTTTTGGTTGATGAATGTGAAGAATTCACACAGTCATGCAAGAGAGGCAACAGTAGTGTTCTCTTAGGAAGACAAAATTATAAGATTGGAGGTTAACACTTGCTCAACCCAGTACATAAGCATTTGGTAGATATTTCTGATCTTCTGTGACTGATGAAGAGGGCTGATATTTCTAAGAAACTGGTAGTGAACTTTAAAAAAAAAACAACAACCCTGAAACCTAGCATCAGGCATGACATGAACTTTCAAATGACACACTGTGCTACTAACTTTTAGTGACCTTTGCTAAATTAATCTAAAAATGCTCTCACTAAATCCATTTCTGTAGAAATAAAGAAAATATCAGTGATGTGCAAACTCACAGCTGCAAATCTGCGTCTGACTGCAGAAGATACTGCATATTTCATCAAAGCCTCAGGGCTGTCATTATTGATGTTTTCCAGAACGTGATGTGAAACCCGACACAAACAAATTGCCAAAGGGGAGAAAACTGTGATTGTGAAATTCAACATCATCTCTTGGATGCCTTTGCTTTTTATTTTTGACAGACTTTATTTTTTAGACCAGTTTTAGGATTACAGCAAAATTAAGCAGAGGTATAGAGATTTCCTATATATCCACTGCCCCCCATACAGGCATAGCCTCCCCTGTTATCAAAAGCCCCCACAAGAGTGGTAAATGTGACCTCCATTGACACATTCTCACCCCAAATTTACCTTAGGTGTTAGACATTCTATGGGCTCGGAAAAATGTATAATGATGTGTACCCACAATCACAGCATTATACAGGGTAGGTTTCTTGTACTAAACGTTCTCTGTGCTCCACCTGTTCAGTCTCCCTCTCTCTTAAGCCCGGGCAACCATTGATTATTTTTACTGTCTCCATAGTTTGCCTTTAAAAAATGTCATATAGTGGCTGGTGCCTGGAATCCCAGCACTTTGGGAGACTGAGACAGCCAGATCAATGAGGTCAGGAGTTCGAGACCATCCTGGTCAACACAGTGAAACCTCGTCTCTGCCAAAAATACAAAAATTAGCTGGGTGTGGTGGTGCGTGCTTGTAATCCCAGCTACTCAGAGGGCTGATGCAGGAGACTTGCTTGAACCAGGGAGTCGGAGGTTACAGTGAACTGAGAATGTGCCATTGCACTCCAGCCTGGCAAGAGCGCGATATTCTGTCTCAAAAAAAAAAAAGTCATATACTTGGAATCAAGTAGTATGTAGCCTTTTCAGATTGGCTTTTTTTTCACTTAGTAATATGCATTTAAGTTTCCTGCATATGTTATGACTTGATAGCTTATTTCTTTTTAACGTTGAAAAAATTTCCATTGTCTGGATGTACCACAGTTTATCCATTCACCTACTCTAGGCTCTCTAAATTTCTTCTAAGTTTTACCAATTATGAATAGACTTGCTTTAAGTACAAGTTTTTATGTAGACATGTTTTCATCTTCTTTGGGTAAATACCAAGGAGAGTGATTATTGTATCAAATAATAAAAGAATGTTTAGTTTGGTAAGCAACGGCCAAACTGTCTTCCAAAGTGACTCTACCATTTTGCATTCCCACCAGCAATGAAAGAGTTCTTTGTTCTTTATTCTCACTAGCATTTGGTGTTATGGATATGAAGCTTGGCCATTACAATAGGTGAGTAGCAATATCTCATTGTTTTAATTTGCATTTCCCTGAGGAAGTATGATATGGAGCACCTTTCGCATGTTTATTTGCCATCTGTACATTTTCTTTGGTTAGGTGTCTATTTAGGTCTTTGGACCATTTTTTAATTAAGTTGTTTGTTTTTTTATAGTTTAGATCTAAGGATTCTTTCTATATTTTGAATAGCAGTCGCTTACCAGCTATGGCCTCCCATCTGTGGTTTCTCTTGTGATTCTTCTAACAGTGCTTCTCATGGAGCAGAACTTTTTGATTATAATGAAGTTCAGTTCTTCAATTATTTCTCTCAGAGATTATGCTTTTGGTATATCTAAAAAGTCATTGCCAAGCTCATGCTAATCTAGATTTTCTCCTATGTTATCTTCTAGGAGTTTTATAATTTTGTGTTAGAATCCATTTTGAGTTAATTTTTGTGAAGAGTATAAGATCTGTGTCTAGTTTTATTTATTTTTGCATGTGGATGTTCAGTTGTTATAGTACTGTTTGTAGAAAAGACTGTTTTTGCTCCATTGTCTTGCCTTTGCTTCTTTGTCAAAGATCAGTTGGCTCTGTGTAGGTCTACTTCTGGGCTCCCCATTCTGTTTCTTTGACATATTTGTCTGTTCTTTTACCAATACCACACTGCCTTGATTACTGCAGCTTTATAGTAAGTCTCGAAATCTGGTGGTATCAGTCCTCCAGCTTCGTTATTCTCCTTCCATATCGTGATGGTCATTGTGGGTCTTTGGCCTTTCCGTAGAATCAGTTTGTCAATATACACTGAAATAACTTGCTGGAATTTTGATTGGGGTTGCATTTAATGTATAGATTCAGACGGGAAGAACTGTCAATATTTAGCCTCTCTATCCATGAACATGAGCTATCTCTCTATTTATTTAGTTCTTTGATTATTTTTTCATCAGAGTTTTGTCATTTTCCTCCTAAAATCTTGTACATATTTTCTTGGATTTATATCTAAGTATTTCATTTTGGGTATGCTCATGTAAATGGTATTACGCTTATAATTTAAAATTGTACTTGTTCGTGACTGGTATGTAGGAAAGCAATAGGGTTTCGTATATTAACTTTATGTTTTGCAACATTGTGATAAGTTAGTTTCAGGAGGTTTTGTTGGTGTTATTAAGTTATTGTTGTTGATTATTTTCGATTTTCTACGTAAATAATCATGTCAACTGCAAACAAAGACAGCTTTTTTACTCTATCGGTGTGTTTTATTTATTTATTTATTTTCTCGTTGCATTAGTTAGGGCTTCCAGTATGGTGTTGAAAAGGAGTGGTGAGAGGTAATATCCTTGTCTTGTTTTTCATCTTAGCACAAAAGCTTCCACTTTCTCACCATTAAATATAATGTTAGCTGTATGTTTTTGTAAATATCATTATTAGTCTGAAAAGATTCCCCTATTATTCCTAGTATACTGAGAGTTTTTATTGTGAGTGGGTATTTACTTACATCACATGCTTTTTCTGCATCTATTGATATGATCATGTGATTTTTTGTAGCCTTTTGATGCGGTAGATTACATAAATTGATTTTAAAATATTAAATTATCCTGGCATAACTGGGATAAATCCCAGTTGGTTGTGGTGTGTCATTCTTTTTATGCATTCTTTGATTTGATTTTCTAACATTTTGTTAAGGATTTTGCATCTACGTTAATGAAAGCTATTGATCTGGAGTTTTCTTTTCTTATAATATCTTTGATATTTGTATTAAGATCATGTTAGCCTCACATAATGAGGTAGAAAATACTCCCTCTTCCTCTATATTTTAAAAGAGAGTGTAAAAAATTGGTATAATTTATTCCTTGTGTTTGGTAGATTTCACCTGTGAACTTACTTAGGCCTGATTCTTTTTGTTTTAGAAGGTTATAAATTATTTTTTAAACTTTCTTAATAAATAGTCCTATTCAGGTTGTCTATTTCTTCTTGTGTGAGTTTTGGAAAACTGTGTCTTTGAAGGAATTTGCTCATTTCATCTGGGTTATTAAATATGTGGACATAGAGTTATTAATATTATTCCACTTTTATCCTTTTACTGACCATGGGATCTGAAGTGATGTTTCCTCCTTCATTCTCGGTCATAGCATTTTGTCTTCTCTCTCTTGTGTCCTTAGTTAGCTTGGCCAGAGGATTATTACTCTTATTGATTTTTTTCCAGAAAATCAGCTTTTGGTTTATTGATTTTCTTTATTGATTTTGTTTTCAATGCCATTGATTTCTACCCTAGTTTGTATTCTTTCCTTTTTTTTTCTGCTTACTTTGTGTTTAATTTGCTCTTCTTTTTCTGGTTTCCTCAGGTGAAAGCTGAGATGATTCATTTTGACCTTTATTCTATTTTTTTCTTTTTCTTATAAAAAATATTTATAAAATAAAAAATATTTTATTTTTTAGAGACAGGGTCTCACTCTGTCACCCAGGCTGGAGTGCAGTGGCATGGTCATAGCGAACTCTAACCTTGAACTCCTGGGCTCAAGCAATTCTCCTGCTGCATCATCCCAAATAGTTAGGGCTATTTTGTAGAGACAGGATGTTGCTATGTTGCCCAGACTGGTCTTGAACTTCTGGTCTCAAGTGATCCTCCCACCTTGGCCTCCCCATACAGGCATCAGCCACAATGTTCTTTTCTAATCCATACATTCAATGCTATCAGTTTCCCTCTGAGTACAGCTTTTGCTGCATCTCACAAATTTTGACAAGTTCTGTTGTCATTTTTATTTAGTTCAAAATATTTTAAAAATTTTCTTGAGAGTCTCTTTTAGCTCACAAGTTATTTAGAAGAGTGTCTTCAATATTTACATATTTGGGGAATTTCTCCATGTATAATATTTTTGTTATTAACTTCTGGTTTAATTTTATTGCAGTCTGAGAGCAGATATATAATTTCTACTATTTAAAATTTCTAAGGTGTATTTTATGACAGAAGATGATCTATTTTGGTGAATATTTTATGTGGGTCTGAGAAAAGCATATTCTGCTGTTATTAGATTAAATAGTCTATACATCTATACATGTATAGATCATTATATACAGTTGATTAATGGTGTTTTAAAATTTAATTATGTCCTTAGTAATTTTCTGCTTGCAGGTTCTATACATTTGTGGTAGAGGGACGTTAAAGTCTTCAACTATAATAGTGAATTTACTTATTTCTCTTTACAGTTCTATCAGTGTTTGCCTCAGAGCTCTAATGTCTGCTCTGAATTCATATAACCACCCATGCTTTCTCTTGACTAATGTCAGTATGGTGTATTTTTATCTATTTATTTACTTTTAATCTATATGTATCTTTGTATTTAAATTGGATTTGGAACAATATAGAGTCTTATTTTTTGATCCACTCTGCCAATTTCTGACTTTTCGTTGGTGCATTTAGACCACTGATACTCCAAGCGATTATTGATATAGTTGGATTATTGTCTATAATATTTTTTATTGTTTTCCATTTGTTGCCCTTGTTCTTTGCTTTTAGTTTTGAATTCTACTTTTTTCTGCTTTTTTTGTAGCTTCAGTTTGTTTTTTATTGAACAGAGTGAACAAGAAGTTATTGGTTCTTCAAAATCAATTATTATTTTTATATCAAACTAGAAAATTAATACTAAACTTTAAATTTTATCAGCTTGTTATTTGACAAGTACTTTTTTTTTCCCCAGGCACTGCCCTTTACATCCAAGCCAATGGGTTTTCTATCTATCTGTTTCCTATTTTCTAGTTTGGGTATTAATCGTTTTTAAATCTTTGTGGTTATTATTGATATTCTCAACTTTTACTATTAAAATGAGCCATTATTGATAGTAAAGCATATTTTAAAGGATTTCTATGGTGATTAAAAATTTTTCTATTTTGTAATATGGTGTTATTTTCACATAGAAAAATACCTGATACATTTGAGACCTCAGTTATCTCTCATATAAACTCTCACTGAATTTATCTGTACCCAGGTAAAGGTGTTAAGAAGTCTTGCTGTGAAATGCAGTGAGGTCAGTCACATACGTGTTGAAGTACAACAGAATGTGTGTGGGTTGTTTCTGGGCTCTTCTGCTTACCAGCTGTATGTCCTTGCACAAGTTAACTAAATTATTGCCTGTCAGCTTCTCATCAGTAAACCAGGGAGTATAAAGACAATCCACAGTATTATTGTGGGTGTTAGCTAAAATATTTTAATGCAACTATCAATTAAAATTTTTGAAATATAATAGATGTCCCAAAATGCTGGCTCACCATTCATTATTATTTTAATCTTTGCATTTCAGTCTTTTGTTATACTTTCTCCAATATACAACAGTCTAGAATGGAAATATGGTCTATATTTTTGAATTCCCAAGCATTTTACCTGGCTATTAGCATGAATTCAAGAAGCATTTGTTGAAAGAAAAATAAGCATCTCAGATTGTAAGCACTAGTGTAAACATTTACTTGGCCACTAAGAAAATTTAATAATTAATTAATATATTTAGATTTTGTTTCAAAACTCTTTAAATGTGTATGATAAAACTAAGCTTTCCGGTATTTGGGTTTATTCCTCATAACTTCTTTTCCTCACTGCCTTTGTGAAGTTTTCTCTCTAATAAACCACCTTTAAAGTTTGAAACTGCAGAACCACAAAGTGTGCACTTGCTGTATACAGTAGAGTCCTTTTGGTTCCACCAAATTCTGTTGAGAGTTTTACCATTTTAATAGGCATCAGTCAGCGTCTGCAAAAACTTTGCACACATATAAAACTGTTGTTGAAATCTTTTATTATCTGGAGAAGGAAAAGCACTAATATTTTCGCACCATAAAAGTCCTAAAAATAATGCTCTGATGGTAAAATAGTACCCTATATATGAGTATCATGGTTATAGATTTAATCTAAAATATGAAATAATCAATACTATATAGCCAAAATCAAAAACATATTGATCAATCAATAAAAGAGATGTTGACCAGTAATGATCAAAGCTTACCCATACCACCAAGTCCAGTGTTCATTTGTAGCAGCACAGCACAACGGTTCCAGATACTTACTTAGTCTTGCTCTCCATATTGTGTGGAGTTACTAGCTAATGGATGAAAATTTTCTGTTACGCAAGATGAATAAATTCTAGACATCTTTTGTACAGCATTCCACCTATAGGAAACCATATTGTATTGTACACTGAAAATTTTGTTAAGAAGATAAATTTTAAAAGCGTTCTTACCACAATTTAAAATAATTTTTAAAATTAGCTAATAAAAAAGATCGTCTAGATACTCATTTCCAAATATAAAGATGGATAATTTAATTGTCTTTAAAATTTAAGCCCCGGTGAAGTGTCAAGAATGTCAGCATTTATTTCTGTATTGACAAATCAGAACATAAACATAAACAAATCAAAACATCAACTGCTACATTCAGGTCTCCAACTTTAATATCAACTCTCTGTTAATTGATTTTAGGTCCACATATTTGTCCACCATGACACATTTCTAAACCCATCATCTGGAATTAAAACTACTTACCTTCTCTCTATGCAATTGCCACTTAACGGGAATTTCCTGGTTGTGCTTAGGAATGCGTTTATTCTCATGCAGTCTTTGAAGGCTGCATTGCCCAGAGTTCAATCTGGTTTCATAATGTTTACTTCAATCTCGTTTCATATTGTGAAGCACAGGGGGAGAGTGCAAAGAGGTAAAGATTCCCTACTCCTTCCCGCCCACCCACCCTGACCCTATCCTCTCCCCACTGTCTGAGACAGTGGCTACATCTGTCCATGGCTCCATCCAGAAAGGTCCACTGTTACTTCAGTTTTAACCAGATAATCCCTGCCCCTGAGCTCTGGTAAATGTCTCTTCTCTTTGCTACTCTAGCCTTGGAGAAATAATTCCTTGCTGGGGTTCCTGATACCTGGGTTTCCTCTCAGTGATTTCGCTGGTGTTTCAGCCCTTCCATTATCTTTGCAGCCAGTCCCCAACTCCAAATTATTCTTGTCTAGGGAACTCAAACAACTCAACAAGAAAAAACACAAATAGCTCCATTGAAAAGTAGGCAAATGACATGAACACATACTTTTCAAAAGAAGACATGCAAATAGTCAACAAGCATATGAAAAACTGCTGAATATCACTAATCAGAGAAAAACCAAATTAAAGCCATAATAAGACACTATCTTACAACATTAAAAAGATATGTTGGTGAGGATGTGGAGACAAGGGAATGCTTTATACACTGTTGGTGGGAGTGTAAATTGGTGCAACCTCTATGGAAAACAGTGTGGAGATTTTTCAAAGAACTAAAAATAGATGTACCATTTGACCCAGTCATCCCAGTACTGGGTATCTACACCAAAGAAAAGTAAGCATTACATCAAAATATACCTGCACTCATATGTGTACCACTCAAGACAGCAAAGATGTGGAATCAACCTGAGTGTCCATCAAAGGATGATTGGATAAAGGAAATGTTTTATATATATATATATATATATATATATATATATATATATATATATATATATATTTATATATATATATCTTTATATATTTATATATGCCATGAAAAACTACTCAGATATAAAAAATAATGAAATTATGTCTTTTTCGGAAACTTAAGTGGAACTGGAGGCCTTTAAGTAAAGTAACTCAGAAATGAAAATCAAATATGGCATGTCCTCGCTTATAAGTGGGAGCTAAACAATGTGTACACATGGACATGGAGAGTGGAATAACAGACATTGGAGGCTCAGAAAGGTGGGAGGGTGGGAGTGGGGTGAAGGATGAGGAATTACCTCTTGGGTACAACGTGCACTATTTGGGTGAAAACTACACTAAAAGCTCAGGCTTCACCTCCACATAATATATCCATGTAACAAAACTGCACCTGTACCTTCTAAATCTGTAAAAATAAAAATTAATCCTTATTTCAGATGCAGTAGGTGGCTCCTGTTTTTTTGTTTTTGCTTTTTGAGAAGACATATATGCTCTGTATAATGATATCCTAGGAGTCACATTTCTGGATCTACTTTTTCAGGGTCATTTCTAAGCATTGTGGATTATTAGTCTGTTTTAGATTGAAAATACTGAATTATACAGCTTCCATGGTATTTGAGAATAAAATCATATTTTCCCTAAGAAATGATATTTTTTTCCTTATAAAAACACAAAGCAGTATAACTTTGATAATTAATTATAATATGGATTGGGAACACATGCACAGGTAGATGGCAAGTTTGATGAAATGTTACCATGTGATATAGGATTTTCATATATATCTCATTTATTCTTGCAACCACTCAACAGGGATATTGTATAACATAACTTTCTGTTATGAAATCTGTACAATAGCTACAAACCAAATCCAAGGCTGTCTGAGTCCAAAGCCTAGACCATTTCTACTCTGTAAAACTATTTCTTCTTCAGAGAAAATATTTAAAACAACAGTGACAGCCTATGAATGTTCAATATGTATAATATGGAAATTTGTCTTTTTTCTTTATTTTTCTTGCTATATTAGAAAAACTCCTTGCAGCTTTTTAAGATTAATGTTTCCTTTCCCTCTAGGAAAGAGGATAGAGCAAAACACATTTTGTTTTATTAATGATTTGAGTTCTGGATTTAATAAATTTTAAACATACAATATGAAATTAAAAGAGATGATGTATTTTGGAATGAGGACGAGTTAGAGGTAGAAGGACATAAAGATAAAGAAGTGAAGGAATTTTATCAGGTGTGAAACAAAAGCCTGGGGCATGATGATGAAGATAGTTTCCAAGTGGGAGGAGCTACTGATTAGTGAGTCCAGAGGGTAGTTCCCAGGAAGGAGAAACGTATATCAATAAGGAGGTTCAAAAACAAATTGTCTGTACTTGGTAAGGACAGAAGTAAAAAATAACTGGTCTGTGTTAACAATCTTGTTCCTTATCAAAATACAATTTACAGAGAACTTCGTTAATCTGGATATTAGGCAGGCATCATGCTGATTCACTAGATAATGACATCATCTTTGTGAGCCTTGATAAGATAAAGTATAAATAATCCAAAAATATCCTGGAAATATATATGCATCATGGAAGATAGTAGGTAAACCTCATGGAGAATCAGGGGCTTGACAAATTGATATCCTTAGAGGACTGAGGTATGCCACAGGTAGGGAAGAAATTGTTGTATGTTGCAGCTCCAGTTACTAAGGCAGAAGCCCAGATCTTCATGGATTTTGGAGGAAGCATTATTTATTGGGTCATATGGTTTGGCTGTGTCCCCACCCAAATCTCATGTTGAATTGTAGCTCCCATAATTCCCACGTGTTGTAGGAGGGACCTATGGGAGGTAATTGAGGTAATTGAATCATGGGGGCAGTTTTCCCCCACACTGTTCTCATGTAGTGAATAAGTCTCAGGAGATCTGACGGTTTTATAAGGGGTTTTCCCTTTCTCTTGTCTCTCATTCTCTCTTGCCTGCTGCCATGTAAGACGTGCCTTTCACCTTCCACCATGATTATGAGGCCTCCCTAGCCACATGGAACTGTGAGTCCATTAAACCTCTTTTTCTTTATAAAATACCCAGTCTCCGGTATGTCTTTCTCAGCAGCATGAAAGCAGACTAATACACTGAGAACTTGGAAACTATCAGTTTTAAGTGGAGTCTAGAGAAACAGAGGGCTCTGTAGCACAATCTGTTCTGCCTCTTAGCCCACATGTCTCAGTAAATCCAGAGATGCTAGACATATCTGTAACAGATAATGAAGCTACATGGAGTCTCTGACAAGCCCAATATAAGGGTTGCAGGACAGACCCATCGGGTTTTAGATAAAAGCCATGCCTTCCTTAGCGTGCACTGTCCCCTGACAGACTGAGCACCCTAACGCGGGATAGCAAGTGATTTTCCAATCATAGCTTTTCATCATGAGTTGGATATGTTGAGATCTGTTAATTTATGATACTGAGGGTTTGCAACATCAATATATCATACAATATTTGATGGAAAAGGTATTGTATTAATGTTTATAGTTGTGTAACAAATCACCATAAATTTAATATCTTAACACACATGTATTATTTCACAGATTCTATGGGTGAAGAGTGTGGGCACAGATTAACCGGGTCCTCTGCTTAGGGTTTCAATGGCTGAGAAATCAAGATGTTGACCAGACTGTTTTCTCATCTAGAGTTTACTGGAGAAAATCCACTTCCAAGTTGGAAAAATTCATTTCCTTGCAGTCACAGGGTTAAGGTCTCCAGCTTCTTGCCAGCTGGGACTGGGAGCCATCTTCAGCTTCTGGAGGCTGCCAGTAGTTCTGAGAAGCCACCTGCAATTCCTGCCACATGGTCACTTACACGTCATCAAGCCAACAAGGAGAACCTCTGGGACAAGCCAGCCTGCAAAACAGGGTAATATACTGTAACTATCATGTGAGTGACATCTCATCACATTCACCAAATTCTACTGATTAAAATCAAGTCAAGGTCCCAATGACATTCCAGGGGATGGAATGACACAGGCATTCAGCACCAAGAGGTGGAGATCATGGGGGCATCTTAGAGTCTGCCTGCTACAGACAAATTCAGATTTAGGCCTGAAAAGATCCAGAAGACACAAGTAAGTTATAGCCATGAGCAGCCCAGGTGCAGTATCATATACTCTGTAGTGCCAGTGTCTTCTCCTCAGCTAAGGAAGGCATCAGGAGAGACATCTTACGATCAACCTACGGAGGAAGAAACAATTTGTGGTATTCTGCATGTAGGCTCAGGGCAAAGAGTGCATTTTAGAATAAAGGAGGTGTGGCAACGTGTGTGCACGACCATCAGATGCCCAGGGCTAAGAAGCAACTGCTAGAAAGGTCAAATAGCTGTAATAGGTTTGGCTCATGTGGAACTTGGGACACTGCTCTATATGTTCGAGACTCTCTCCTCCAGAAAACAGAATATTCACTGAGCCAGCAGTCAATACATGGTGCTGAGACTGACATGTCCAGAAAACACAGGTCTCAGGACACAGGGTGAAAGAGTTGCCCCCTCACCATCACATATGAGTTTTCACTGGAAGAATCACTGTGTTTTCCAGTCTCACAACATTAGGCTCTCCTGGATTAGGGATAATGGTTCCCAAGAAGGAACTGCTTCTATAGGGAATATAGAAAGAATTCCACACAACATAAAGTTACTTCAAGTTGGAACTGCCTTCTGATTACCTTGAGTTTCTCATAACAATGTACTCAGAGGCAAGGAAAGAAGCTACTAGGCTAAGGAGGTAATTAGTTCAGGTTATTATGAGAGACAGTGACAAATGTTGTGGTATCCAAAAGACTAACATGTCATCTCCTGTTACTTATCTGCTCAGTGAGAACAATGAACAGGCACTTACAGCAGTGATGGTCCAGTAAGAGGAGGAAAGTATGGGTTCAACTCTTTAGAGGTGATGGTGTGAGTCAACACAAGAGACCAGCAACCCAGACCAGACAAAGTGATCTGTCGTTCTTCCTGTGAGTGACACCGGAACTGCTCTCGTTAACCGTAGACGGTTCGTCTCTGACTTCCTGTTCCAGACTTTTCTGTTGTCATACTGAGAGTAATGTCATGGTGAGATGCTGTGCGCTCAAGAATGTGCTACCTGGAGGTTTGCGAAGTTAAACCTTTAGGGAAATCTTTTGACCAAAGGAACTTGGGAGAAAATGGATACACATTTTCCTATAGCTTCTCCAGAAAGTCTTGAGACATAGTCCATAGACTTCCTTAGGATATCAATGAAACGAAGAAACCAGTTGCCAATAGTTGTGGCTAACTTAAAAATGCATCTTTATATTCATGCTCCCTTCTACCCTGTTTTGTTCTCCTGCCTCCTGGATTCCACTCCTCGATAAAATACTCGCCCTTAAGCCTTTGCCTTAGCTCTGTTGTCTTAGGAATTAAAGCTAAGATACTGCTCATTATGAGAATGTCAACACCCACGCCAAGTCTACTAATTCCAGATGATCCAAAATTTTAAGATACTCAGGGATCCAGTTCACTGGAGGATTCTACTCAAAGGCATAGAGAAAGGCCTTTGTTCAAACTGCACATCACATTTTGCTAATTAGGCATGGAAGTCACTCTCCTTGTACCCATGGTCTCACACTTGCTCTCGTAACGTGCTTACTAGCATCCAAGCAAAACCACAACCCATCATATACCACTTTAAGCTTCTCTTCCCCCAGTGACATTATTGCTTTGTCCTAATTATATGACAACAACCCCATGGATTTGAATTCACACGGCAGCAAGCGGCTGACATGCCAATTTCTTCATCTACTGATCTGTACTTCTTCTATAGCTTCTCTCCGAATGTTTTCTTCCTCTATTTTAAAGTTATATTTCAGTACATGAATAACTCCATTATACAGTTAATATGGTAAAGGGAACAAACCCTTTCTTATGTCAATGACATCTTCAATACTTTTTTTTAATCATTCCTCTATTTTAAAATCTTACTGCATTTTCCTTTTTGAAGGTATTCGTTTCCCATATGTGTACAGAAAATATGCCCATTACCAAAAAAAAGCAAAATGATGGATGAAGATACTAAAACAAAACAAAGAAAATAAAAATCCGCAGTGTTCTTGTTTTTGAACCATCTCTCTGAATGGATATTTAGCCTTTGCTATTATGTTATTATTACCTTAACTCCATCACTGAAATTTGCCTGGCTGGGTGGGGTAGCTCACTCCTGTAATTCCGGCACTTCTTGAGGTCAAGGTGGGTGGATCGTGAGGTCAGGAGATCGAGACCATCCTGGTTAACACGGTGAAGCCCCGTCTCTACTAAAAATACAAAAAACTAGCCAGGCGAGGTGGCGGCGCCTGTGGTCCCAGCTCCTCGGGAGGCTGAGGCAGGAGAATGGCGGGAACCCAGGGGGCGGAGCTTGCAGGGAGCCAAGATGGCGCCGCTCACACCAGCCTGGGCCACAGAGCGAGACGCCGTCTCAAAAAAAAAAAAAAAAGGAAATTTCAAAGAGAAAAAGAGAAATCACCTAGCTGTGAGTTAGATTTGTTACATCATAACATTTCAATGTGAGATTGGATTTTCCATTTTGTCTAGTGCAGCCAGCCATCTAATGCTTGAATTTTTTCTAATCACACCTTCTCAGAGGACATTGACTTCTGCATGAATCCCTCCAGGTTCTGTGAAGTATTTCTCAAGGTTGTCAGTTGTCCATTGCATAACCCTGCAGCTAGGATTTCTCTCCCTGGCTTACCATCTCTCTCCTCCACCCCACCCCTCACGTCAAAAATCTGTATTCTTGGGACTTCCCCCTTTTGATCTAGAATTCCACGTGGAGTCACTAGTGTTCTACCTGAGAGATCTATAAATATTTTAAAGACAATACTAGTTTCTGTCCTTAGTTTTTTCTCTTCAATGTTAATATTATAAATTCTGAACATGAATATATGTCAAGTTCTCTTTCCATCTTTAACGCTACACGTAAATGTTTTAAGTTTCACGGCCGGGCGCAGTGGCTCACGCCTGTAATCCCAGTACTTTGGGAGGCCAAGGCGGGTGGATCACGAGGTCAGGAGTTCGAGACCAGCCTGGCCAAGATGGTGAAACCCCATCTTTACTAAAAACACAAGAATTAGCTGGGCGTGGTGGTGCACACCTGTAACCTCAGCTACTCCGGAGGCTGAGGCAGGAGAATCGCTTGAACCTGGGAGGTAGAGCTTGCAGTGAGCCAAGATCAGGCCACTGCACTCCAGCCTGGAGACAGAGAGAGACTCTGTCTCAAAAAAAAAAACAAAAAACTTTTTGTTTCTTGATGTCACCTTTAAAGTGTGGTGTTTAGAGTGAAACGCAGAGAGCGGTCATGCCAGGAAGTGTCTCCACATCTCTTTCCTCACTCGCAGATGATTTTGGGGACGCTACATCCCAGTTGTCACTTATATTGAGCTCATGGGCAACCAAAACCCTTCATACAGTTGTTGTTGTTGTTTTTTTTTTTTTTTTAGCTGTGTCTAGACTCTTCTATGCTGAATTCTTGAACTTGGTGTTTTAGACCAAAAACAGTGCCACATATTTAACTTTGTCACATTTTCTTTCTAGTTAGAGCTGACAGGTTGTTAAATTTAAGAATTTTTTGAATACTGATTCTCTTCGATTTTATATTTCTGGATATGGCCATATCTGCGCCAACTAAAAATGTCCCAAGCCTGCCATTGCTCCCATTCCCTTAGTCATTAATAAAGACATGCAACCAGAAAGGATTGAGGACAGACCTGCTGGGCATCTCCTGTCCAGGTTGACACTGATTATTTGATCAATAATTTTGAAAGATGGATTGTGTACAAGTTACAATATGTTTGAAAAAAAAAAAAAAAACAGACTGAGAAAGCCCAAGAAACTAAGAAAATTAATAGTAAATAACTTTCCCAAATGTTGACATAAGAAAAAAATGTACCTGAGAAAAGCATTGTTAATGTATTTTTTAAATAATTTATTTGAAAAAATTACCATGTTTTTCTTACATAACTAGCAATTATCTATAGGCTTTGAGAAAAAATGAGTCAATGCAGAACACATGCTCACACTACTATAGATGTTTTAATTCAGCTGTAAACCTTTGGAGGATAATGACCTTGTTTTGCCCTGTGTGCGTGGGGCAGAGGGAGGCAGGAACTCAGGCCTGGAAGGAACCCCATGGTGCTGTTGCTTCTTCCTTTTTCCAACAAAAAGTTAGAGATGCATGATCAATAAAATAACCAGCATGTAATTGCATTTGGAGGTAACTGAGCAGATGCTGTGTTGCTAGGGAATTGTTGAATGAGTATAAAATATGAATTTCCAGAAAGTTGTCGTGTAGGTAATATCTGACTTTATTGGTAAGGAGATTCTCGGTCCCTGTGAAGTTGTCATTACCAAATTTTGAGAATTTAATAGGGAGTCAATGTATGCATTGATGTGTTTCTTTCTTCCTTCTATTTCAGGTACTCGTCTCATCTTTTCCCGGAAATGAAGTTTGATCAGACCATCTGGGATTAGAAACAGAGAGCAAAAATATCTCTTTAACCTGAGGACACTACAGGGAAGGTCTGTCTTTCCTTTGGGCATTTTCTTCATGATTGCTTTACCCCATACTCATGCTACTGAGCTCTCTCCTTTCCGTTTCGTGAATAAACTGGGACTGAAGATAATATTTGAAATAAATGCGTACTTATTATCAAAATGAATATTTTATCTTTTGCTAATTATTAGTAATTTGCATTGGTTCTTGAAGGGAAATTATCTAAAAATATAAGGATTTATGAATACTGAAAAACATAAACTATTATTTCTTTTAATGTTTCCCTTTAGCCAACTGTAGGAATACAAGGCTGAGTTGTTTTACCTCCTTTACGTTTTGAGACACGTGATTCCAGCTCTGTTCTGGTTGATGACAGAAAGTCACATTCAAATCTCTTGATATCATATCTAAAAATCCTGATTTGTGGCTGGGTGCGGTGGCTCACGCCTGTAATCCCAGCACTTTGGGAGGCTGAAGTCAGGGGATCACCTGAGATAGGGAGTTCGAGACCAGCCTGACCAATATGGAGAAACCCCATCTCTACTAAAAATACAAAATTAGCCGAGCATGGTGATGCATGCCTGTAGTCCTAGCTACTTGGGAGACTGGGGCAGGAGAATCACTTGAACTCGGGAGGTGGAGGTAATGGAGAGCCGAGATTGCCCCACTATACTCCAGCCTGGGCAACAGAGCAAAACTCTGTCTCAAAAAATAAATAAATAAAAAAAATCCTGATTTATTAGAGAAAGGTCCAGAGCAAAAGCAGCATTTTGAACTTGGTGTGTGGTTAACTGGACAGGGATATGGATCTGAAGGAGAGCAGGGTGTTTGTACTAGCAAAGTGACAGAAAGGAGAATTTTGGGTATCAAAAAAATAGGTGATTAAAGCTATAGGAAAAAAACCATAAGGGTATGAATTGCCTTGTAAAGAAACCATTTTGAGAAGGAGAGCAGGAAACAAAATTAGTTAAGAAGGAATGTTTTTAAGACAAAGCAAGTATTCAACAGTAAAAAGAAATAAAAGGTTTATTGAATGTTCCCAACACAAAGAAATGATCAATGTCTGAGTTGATGTATATACTAATGACTCTGATCTCATCACCACACATTATATGTATTGAAACATCACTATGTACCCCGTAAATATTCAAAATTATTAGTTGTCAATTTAAGAATATGTTAAAATCACACAAAGCACAATAACAGCATTATTATGTGACAAATTACTCCCAAAATACAGAACTAGTAAGAAATACTATCAACAGACATGGGTTCAAAGAAATAGAAATTGTTTTCTAAAATATAGACTTTGGGCAGTAAAACATTGCAGATTGAGATAAAACATTCTTTTTCCCAAAGAGAAGACCATTTCCACCTAAGATACAGTGTCCATAATGCTTTGTAATAGGTGGGTGCCTCTTATGCTATCAGCAAACTTGATTCCAGTTCGCCCTCCTCACCTTCCACCCAGAGACTTAGAGCATGTTGCTGGGGGTCAACCTTGGAAGATCTCTGCATTTGGAGCAATCTACTGTCTCCCTGGGCTGGGCTGCTTTCTCCTTTGAGTGGCTGTAACCCAGCCCAGAGCTGCTTTCGCAGAGGCAATCAAGCTATGGAAAGCCCTGCTCGTTTTGTGTTTGCGGGGTTGCCTTTGTTTATCTCTAACACTTAAGGGAAAATGCTTCTGTAGGCTCAATGAAACTGAGTGGAAATCGTAGCCGAGCCCTTTACAACTTTTGTAGTTTCTGTGCTGGGGAGACCACAGATCTATTTGGAAAAATAGAAACTGCATTAGATCAAACTCTAACTTTAATATTTACGAAAAGCTCTAATTGTTGACTCTGTGCAGCTGAATTCCACATTAAACCCTGTAGACAGGGTTTATAAAATATACACGCACAAGTTCACATGATAAGGACTATTTGATAATGCTAAAAAATTAAATGAGTATTCAACTATAAGCATAAAAATATGGCATTTTCTCTTCTACTCTAATTCTATAGTGCTGTACTAATTTGTTTTTATTTCCTTCTGAAAACTTTATGGAAATCCTAATTAACATAAGTCAACTATTCAACATCTAATATTACTGAATACCTTAAGTGGGAATAAAATTAAGCATTTATATTTAAGTACAGTTGATACTTTAAAGAATTCTTATATAAAATCTTTAATTATGATTTGCTTTGTATATACTGGGTTCTGCAATCATAAAGGAAATGACTTAACTTTACCACCTCTAAAAGAAAAGTCAGAGTTGGCATTGTTTCCAGCTTATTCTTCAAAACAACAAAAAAGTAATTTTGGAAAATCAGTTATTTTAGAAAATAAAATATAACAGTTTTTAGAACCTGGAGTTCTCCAAATAGTTTGTTCTTTCGAGAATGTGACTGAACTTTCTTTGCCACTCAGGTTCAAAGCACTGGGAAGAAGTGAAAACAATTCAATTATTGGATGAACATTTTTGAAAGGGCCTTACATTGCTAAATTCAGGAGTTGCCATAATTCTATGTCACCTTGCAAGCAAGCTAAACATCAAGAGAGGTGTTGTAACCAGCTAATAATTATAAGTAATGTGTGAATATTGTCTTTTTTTCTGATTCCTGTAAGAAATCCGGAGGAACAATTGCAAGGAAGTATGGAATTATGTTCTTCAAATCCTTCGACCCTGAAACACAGGTAAGAGGACTGCTCACACGTAGGGACCAATAGAACGGCAGCTCGCTGCACACAAACATAACAAAGACAGTGAGTGACCTTGGAGTGGTGTTGCCTTCTGCAGCCGAGAGAATTTGCACCCAAGTGTCAAATGACTATTTTTTAGAGGAGTGTAAATGGTGACTGTGTACAGTGAGCTAGTGGTAAGGTTCAGAAGGAATCTGCAGAGCTAATAAACACCCACTTTCCCAGTAAGATATGTAGTGTGCTGTGTATTAGAAAGCTTCATAGACTCCAGAAAAATTCAGAGAACTAAACATGAATCCTCCTGTCAGTAAGTCCAAGGCAACCTAGACTATTTCATGGAGAAATACGACATTTATACCAAGCATCACGTATCACTTACAAATTATGTTCTCATTCATTGTCTTGTTTTTAATCTTCAAAACAATCTTGAAAAGAAAATCCTTGAGAGTTGAAGGAAATGTAAGTGACTTGGTAAATTCATATGGAAGATGATAAAAAGTTTTTGTCAATGTGCTGTGACTTGCTTAATGAATTTCCTGAAAGTTAAAGACAGTGTCTATAATACTTGTCCTTTTAAGCTAAGCTCATAAAATCAACCACTAAGATGATAAAATATGTAACGATGTATCCAAATTTATCAAGCTCTGTAAAATCCTAGGATCAAGCAGTAGCTTGGAGAGATCAGAAAGCCTCTGAGCTTGCACCTTCTTAAGAAGAGGAGAGGAGAGGGGAGGGGAGGGGAGGGAAAGAAGAGAGGAGAGAAGAGGAGAGGAGAGGAGAGGAGAGGAGAGAAGAGGAGAGGCTTTAGCATGAAGCCTCTGGATGCTCAGATTCTTTTTTTTTTATTATTATTATACTCTAAGTTCTAGGGTACATGTGCATAACGTGCAGGTTTGTTACATATGTATACTTGTGCCATGTTAGTGTGCTGCACCCATCAACTCATCAGCACCCATCAACTCGTCATTTACATCAGGTATAACTCCCAATGCAATCCCTCTCCCCTCCCCATGATAGGCCCCGGTGTGTGATGTTCCCCTTCCTGTGTCCAAGTGATCTCATTGTTCAGTTCCCACCTATGAGTGAGAACATGCGGTGTTTGGTTTTCTGTTCTGGCGATAGTTTACTGAGAATGATGGTTTCCAGCTGTGGATGCTCAGATTCTGCTGGGAATTTGGGCAGCATTACACGAGGTCCATCACACTCTTGAAGAGAGGCTTTCACTATATACCAAGCATGGCTTAGTCTGGACTGGTTCATCTGGACCCGACTCTAGCCAACTCTAGTGTGTCTCATGGCCTGGTGTGGGTTGAGGGCCTCCAGGCCTCCAGAGCCAGCCTCATCCACAGTTTGGTAATATTCCATTGTTTCCTTACAGAGTCAAGATTGCAAACCCCAAGGTGAGAAACGGAAAAAAGTAATGGGGCCTTTCAGCTCTGACATCCCATGTTCCTGAAGCGCCAGCTGCCTCTGCAGCCACCTCAGGGCTTTCTGCTCTTCTCACGAGGGAGAGAAGCAGAAGGTAAGAATGCACTGGAAATACCTGGGGGGTATGTGTGTGTGTGTAAGATGGATGTTGAGTGAAGGGACATGAGCTCGAATATAATGTTTTGCACAAACAAATGTTTCTCCCCTCCTTTTTTTTTTTGAGACGGAGTCTTGCTCTGTCAGCCAGGCTGGAGTGCAGTGGTGTAATCTCGGCTCACTGTAACTTCTGCCTCCCGTGTTCAAGCGATTCTCCTGCCTCAGCCTCCTGAGTAGCTAGGACTACAGGTGTGCACCACCAAACACAGCTAATTTTTGTATTTTTAGTAGAGACGGGGTTTCACCATGTTGGCCAGGATGGTCTCGAACTCCTGACCTCAGGTGATCCATCCACCTCAGCCTCCCAAAGTGATGGGATTACAAGCGTGAGCCACCGCATCCAGCCCACAAACAAATGTTTTGCATTAAGTATTGCGTATTAATTAAAAGACTGAGACTTTTTCATAATAGCTTAGAGCTCAATAAAAAATACAAGCAAGAAATGATGAGTACGTTAGTGGCTGCTTATGGCTAGAAGAAGAGGGAGGAGGGATGGAGTGTGACTCCTAATGGATATGAGATTTTTTTTTTTTTTTCATTTTCTACATTTACCCTTTACTTTTTTTTTTTTAATTTATTTATTATTATTATACTTTAAGTTGTAGGGTACATGTGCATAACGTGCAGGTTTGTTACATATGTATACTTGTGCCATGTTGGTGTGCTGCACCCATCAACTCGTCATTTACATCAGGTATAACTCCCAATGCAATCCCTTCCCACTCCCCCCTCCCCATGATAGGCCCCTGTGTGTGATGTTCCCCTTCCTGAGTCCAAGTGATCTCATTGTTCAGTTCCCACCTATGAGTGAGAACATGCGGTGTTTGGTTTTCTGTTCTTGTGATAGTTTGCTAAGAATGATGGTTTCCAGCTGCATCCATGTCCCTACAAAGGACACAAGCTCATCCTTTTTTATGGCTGCATAGTATTCCATGGTGTATATGTGCCACCATTTTCTTAATCCAGTCTGTCACTGATGGACATTTGGGTTGGTTCCAAGTCTTTGCTATTGTGAATAGTGCTGCAATAAACATACGTGTGCATGTGTCTTTATAGCAGCATAATTTATAATCCTTTGCGTATATACCCAGTAATGGGATGGCTGGGTCATATGGTACATCTAGTTCTAGATCCTTGAGGAATCGCCATACTGTTTTCCATAATGGTTGAACTAGTTTACAATCCCACCAACAGTGTAAAAGTGTTCCTACTTCTCCACATCCTCTCCAGCACCTGTTGTTTCCTGACTTTTTAATGATTGCCATTCTAACTGGTGTGAGATGGTATCTCATTGTGGTTTTGATTTGCATTTCTCTGATGGCCAGTGATGATGAGCATTTTTTCATGTGTCTGTTGGCTGTATGAATGTCTTCTTTTGAGAAATGTCTGTTCATATCCTTTGCCCACTTTTTGATGGGGTTGTTTGTTTTTTTCTTGTAAATTTGTTTGAGTTCTTTGTAGGTTCTGGATATTAGCCCTTTGTCAGATGAGTAGATTGCAAAAATTTTCTCCCTAATACCATAAAAATCCTAGAGGAAAACCTAGGTAGTACCATTCAGGACATAGGCATGGGCAAAGACTTCATGTCTAAAACACCAAAAGCAACGGCAGCAAAAGCCACAATTGACAAATGGGATCTCATTAAACTAAAGAGCTTCTGCACAGCAAAAGAAACTACCATCAGAGTGAACAGGCAACCTACAGAATGGGAGAAAATTTTTGGATATGAGATTTTTTTGTTTCCTGTCTTTCCTTTTCGAAACAGGATCTTGCTCTGTCACACAGGATGAAGTGTGTGGTGCGACCATGGCTGAGTGCAGCCTCCGCCTCTTGGGATCAAGCAATCCTCCCATCAGGCCTTTCAAGTAGCTGGGAAAGCAGGTGCACACCACTATGCCCAGCTAATTATTTACTGATTTATGTTTTGTAGAGACAGTCTCACTATGTTCACCAAGCTGGTCTTAAGCTCCTGTAATCAAGCAATCCTTCCATCTCGGGCCTTTCAAGTAGCTGGGACTACAGGTGCACACCACTATGCCCAGCTAATTATTCACTGATTTATTTTTTGTAGACATAGTCTCACTGTGTTGCCCAGGCTGGTCTTGAACTCCTGGGATCAAGCAATCCTCCTACCTTGGCCTCCCAAAGTGCTGGGATTACAGGTATGAGCCACTGCAACCAGTCTGGGTATGATATTACTTTTGGCAAATATGAAAATGTTTTAAAATTAAGTAATGGATGCACAACTCTGTGTACTAAAAACCCTTGTTTCCCACTTTAAGCTAGTTGCTGTACTTTATGATATATAAAGTTCATCTCAATAAGGCTGTTTTAAACAGCAAGATGATAAGGACTTTTTTTTTTTTTTTTTTTTTTTTCCTGAAGCAAGCCAGGGTAAGGCATTTACAAATTATACTGTTCTCTTTATCTCTGCAATGCCTTTTAAATATTGTTCACTTTTTCATCCATTATGTCTGTGTCATAGTTCAAACCCTCATCCAGTTTTTGTCCAATACAGACGGTCCCTGAGTTACGATGGTTCAAAGTATATTTTGACCTCGTGATGGTGAGAAGGTGATACACGTTAAGTAGAAACCGTACTTCCAGTACCCATACAACCTTTCTGTTTTTCACTTTCAGTGCAATGCTAAATAAATTACATGAGATATTCAGCACTTCGTTATAACATAGCCTTTGTGTTACCTGATTTTTGTCCGGTGGTAGGCTAATGTGAGTGTTCTGAGCATGTTTAAGGCAGGCTAGGCTAAGCTATGATGTGGTAGGTTCGTGTATGAAATGAATTTTGAACTTAGTGATATTTTCAAGTTATGTGATAGATTTATCAGGATGTAACCCCATTGTAAGTTGAAGAGCGTCTGTACTCACAGATAAATAATAAGTGTTTTTGGTTGGTTTCTAGTTGGTAAGTTGTAAGGCCTCTTATGCAGACTGCTGCATTTGACTTTAAAATGGTTTTCTTACCCCCGTTCTTTCTCAGGCTTTCCTAAAGCACAGTTCTGATCATGTTATATTCTTACTAAACACTTCACATGGCTCAACATTGCCTACAGGATGAAATGCAAACTTTTTAACTTGATCTATGATTCTGTCTGTTTTTGTCTTACTTTTCACATCATGATCTTACTAAGCCACAATTCATTTTTGGCATACAAAACATCCTGGCGTTGACTTAAAGTATACTCCGTTCTTCCACTTCTCCGCTTTTCGCCCTTCTCCTAAATTCAAGCTGTCAAAATTTCACCCATTCAGCTCAAATGCTTCCTCCTACATAGTCTTCAATCGCACACAGCAGAATTGCAGGCTTAAAAATTACACCCTTCTTTGTATTTTAATTACTTGTCTATGTGCTTGCCTTTCTACTCTGCCTATCTATTCAAAATTATTGTTCAGTTGAATTTTCAAATTAATATTATATTGTAAGCCTCTTTATTTGTAATCATAGAGAAAATAGATTCTTATAGAAATGATGGAGAGCAAAATTCCATCAGAGTCAATATGGACCTTCGGCCTACAGGGAAGAATAAGCAACAGATTTCCCTCGCCCGTCACAAGACTGATGGCTGAGACCCCAACAACAGGAGACAGATTAACAAGAGAAAAACATACAAATTTATTTAATGTAAATTTTATATGACACACGAGCCTTCAGAAATGATGCAAATAAACAAGGAATCTGTGTATTTTTTGGACGATTGTGCAAAATTGAACCGGAGGACAAAGGGAAGGAAGGGTCTAATGGAAATAGATAGGGGAGCTTAGCAAGGCCTGTTCGTTCAGATTCCTCTTGGTGCCCCCATGTCACGTGCTTTCCTCCCAGGTATAGGACAAGCCACCTCTCCCAGGAGGCTCTTCAGGAGAGAAGGGAGGGAGGTCAGAGAGTGACCTTCCTAGATTTCACGGCTGCCGCAGGGAGAAAGAACGAGGGGAAGGTGAGCAAGGCCTTCCTGCTTCTGTTGTTTTCTCAAACGCCCAGGCACCATGCTTTGGGGTGGTATGTCCTGAACATGGTCTGGCCTCACCTCACTGTAGTAGCATCTTCAGGCTCCTGTTCCTTTTTTTTTTTCTGTTTCCCCCGCCCTCCCTCTAAACATTCTAATTTACCCCAAGTTCTCTTCCTCAGAAGTCCCCCACCCTCTCTCTAAACATTCTAGTTTACCCCAAGCTCTCTCTTCCCCAGAACTCTCATGTCTGATAGAGTTCAAATTCTGTCAACCAGTCTGGTTAGCGCCAGACTCTGACTAAAGAAAAGTCCTTTTTTTATTAACTTATCTCCTTCAGGAGCAACTCTCAATCCATGACTAAGTTGTACAGATGGGACACAGGAGGCTGAAATGTCTCCTTGCTGGAAACTGCACAATATGAAGACTCTCAGGGGAATTGCTTTATGGAATCAGACTCCTTTGTTCCTTCGTGTACACCTCCTAGGTGCATTTTTATGGAATCAGACTCCTTCATGTACACCTCCTAGGTGCATTTTCCTGGAGCTCATCTGGAGGCCAGGCCTCAGCTTCTGTTGTACAATGAGGGATGATAATGGCATATACTTAGATACTTTCGAGAAGGCCACCTGAGAAGTGATTGCCAAAAGCGAGTGAGGATGACTGCATGAGAGAATGGTGAATAGCAGTTAAATTTATCCCTACATTTATTCCTGTGGGACCACAAAATGTGAAACGGATTTCAAACCTTAGCAGTTCACAAGAATCATCCTGCAAAGTCTTTAAAAGCACAGATCTGGCCAGGTGTGGTGGCTCACACCTGTAATCCTAGCACTTTGGGAGGCCAAGGCGGGCAGATCATGAGGTCAGGAGATTGAGACCATCCTGGCTAACAAGGTAAAACCCCATCTCTACTAAAAATACAAAAAATTAGCTGGGCATGGTGGCGGGTGCCTGTAGTCCCAGCTACTCGGGGGGCTGAGTCAGGAGAATGGTGTGAACCTGGGAGGTGGAGATTGCAGTGAGCCCAGATCACGCCACCGCACTCCAGCCTGGGTGACAGAGTGAGACTCCATCTCAAAGAAAAAAAAAAAGTACAGATCTTTGAGTGATCACTTTTAGAAGGTCCAGGGCTGTGACCATAAGCTAATGTTTTCAGAGCTTCTCAGGTTGGTACCTATTTAGTAACATCTAGAATATTCTGATCTACCAGAATATTGTCTAGACTTGAGAGCTTCTTTCTGAAATGTCATGCGAGTGAAACTCTCCTGGAGAAAGGCTTTAGATCGATTCCTATGATAGTCTCACAGAAAAGAAAGTAGCTTGATGCAGAGTTTATGGATATTCTACAACAGACCTTAATCCAGGTGGTATTTTATTTTATTTTTTGAGATGGCATCTCAGTCTGTCACCCAGGCTGGAGTGCAGTGATGTGATCTCAGCTCACTGCAACCTCTGCTTCCCGGGTACAAGCTATTCTCCTGCCCCAGCCTCCCAATTAGCTGGGATTACAGGTGCGTGCCACCACGTCCAGCTAAGTTTTGTATTTTTAGTAGAGATGGGGTTTCACCATGTTGGCCAGGATGGTCTTGATCTCTTGACCTCATGATCTGCTTGCCTCAGCCTCCCAAAGTGCTGAGATTACAGGCATGAGCCACCATGCCCAGGCAATCCAAGTGGCATTTCAAATCTAACCTGAAGAACTTTAAACATTTTCATGCACTTATTTAATAAATATATATAAATATATACACACATATGCACACATTTGCATACATGTATATGTCTACAAATATATATACATATACACACGTACATATATAAATGTGTAAATATATACAAACAATTACATATAAATGTGTGTGTACATACATTTAATGAATAAGAGCATTTTTCATCCACTTATGTATTAAATATACACACACATATACACATATTTGTGCAAATGTATGTGTATATATATGTATATAAATCAATCTGCAATTTTAAAAAACAGTACAACTGGAATAAATGTAGTTTATAGTACTTTGTAATTGTAATTAAATACTTTCTTCAGAAAATTGCATTAAAATTTTTTTTTTATGGCTGAGTGTGGTGGTTCATGTCTAGAATTCCAGCATACTGGGAGGCTGAGGTTAGAGGATTTCTTGAGCCCAGGTGTATGAGACCAGCCTAAGCAACATAGTGAAACCCATCTCTACAAACATTTATGAATTAGCCTGGCGTGGTGGTGCACACCTGCAGTTCCAGCTACTTGGAAGGCTGAGAGGGGAGGATCACCTGAGCCCAGGAGATCGAAGTTGTAGAGAGCTGGGATCACACTACTGCACTCCAGCCTGGGCAACAGAGTGAGAACTTGTCTCAAAAAATAAAAATAAAAAAATTATCACAATATGAAAGTATTGATAATTTAATGTTGTTCTTTTGTTTTTTCATGGTGGGATAATAATGTGATTTCTAACTTTTCTTACCTTCGTGTCCACTGCTTTAAAGACAGAACATGAGGAGAGAAATTAAAAAATAATAAAGAAAATGAAATTCATAAATTAAAACATGAAGACATCATATTTGAAGGGCTCCTAGATTGTATAAGTCAATTTTTCCCTAGAATATGAAATTCTTACCTATGAGAATGAATGTTAATATACTTTTCAAACTAACTTTCACCTTACCTTTAGATGACCTTATTTCATCAGAAAAGAAATAAAAATCAATTCTTACTCAGAATAGTTTGAACTTACTCTTAATTATCATCTATACATTTAACAGATTTTAAATGATTATTATAACTGGTTTCATGTGTGAGTTTATTTTATAATGAGTAAGAGAAAGAAAATGTACCCCTATTTTATGTCCAATATTTTTATAGTATATAATATCTTCAAATTGTAAATGAATATAGAGGTTTAAAAATGTTAATAGCTTCTAAGGCCGGGTGTGGTGGCTCAGGCCTGTAATCCCAGCACTTTGGGAGGCCGAGGCAGGCAGATCATGAGGTCAGGAGATCGAGACCATCCTGGCTAACACGGTGAAACCCTGTCTCTACTAAAAATACAAAAAACTAGCCGGGCGTGGTGGCGGTGCCTGTAGTCCCAGCTACTGGGGAGGCTGAGGCAGGAGAATGGCGTGAACTCGGGAGGCGGAGCTTGCAGTGAGCGGAGATGGGGCCACCGCACTCCAGCCTGGGCGACAGAGAGAGACTCTATCTCAAAAAAAAAAAAAAAGTTAATAACTTCTGAATCATTATAGTTTCACAAGTGAGTAGGAATATAGTTTTCTTCAAAGCTCTTGTAAGATCTTCTGCCAATACATGATTTAGAATTTCATAGTCAATATTTATTATTCAGAAACCCTAGAAGACTGCTTTCATATTTAATTTTTTGTTTCTGTGATTAGTAAATTATTTGCCTTTTTAACAAAAAAAAAAAAGACTTACTCCTTGTTCTTCTAGGTACTCCCAAAATGCTTTTCTTGGAAGAACACAATGTACACATCGAAACCGTAATCAGCCGTTTTCTCTTGTGCTTGCGGCTTTTCAGGGCTGGATGATTTGACTAAGTCCATGCTGAGGGTTCCGTCAGAGCAACAGAGGTAGAGATGGTAGAGATGGAGAGAGATAGCTACCGCTATCTAGATGCAGATAGAAATGATGTAGATATAGATATAAGGTGTTCCCTGGAAGGGTCATAAATGCAAAGTGGTCCCTCAAATGCAAGGAACCAAAGAAAGAGCCACACAAATCCAGTTTGTCCATAAAGGATTTATTCTATTTATTTATTTATTAGAGAACTTAAAGACAGAAGTGTGGTCTTGGGCAACCACAAGACAGGTAGATCTCTGCGCTAAAATCCCCAAGAGCCAGAACTTACATCTTGGGGAAGAGTATGTGTGTTCTGGAAGAACGTGCAGGTGGCTGAGAGATTGCTGTGGGCACCACAGCCTATGATGGATGCAGCAATGCCAAGGCTGGTTTTGGAGGAAAGGTGAAACTTCCAGTAAATAGATGCTTCTACATAAAGAGTAATATGTCAACTAAATATCTTGGAGCCATTCCTGGGTTCAGGATTCCTCAGGAGGCACGTGGTGGGTTAGCATCTAAAATAGAGTCACTCTTGTCCCCGTTCAAGGAATGATTTGATGCTTGATATCACTTAGGTACTCATTGTGAGTAAAATCAGTAATATGGAACTGACTGCATTACATTTGTTTTACAGAGTTGTTTATCTAGATTTGAATTTTGGATAAGAGACAATATCATCTTTTCTTTTCTTAGAGCCTCTCTGAGCCTAACTGGGCCCTGAGTTGAATGTTTCCATTTCAGAAATTGTGGCCTCAGCATGCTCAACTATAACATAAACTGGTGAGTTTAAAATACGGTGTCAAAGAATGTTCTTTATGCTTTTAGTCAGTCATAGCTCTTGCGATTTTCCTGGAAAAGTAGAAATGCAAAGAGGTCCTTATGCAACTTAATCAGAGGAGCACAAATCAGGGTCTTTTAATGAAGGTTTAAGCTGAGCTTTGACATGCAAATTAGGAAACATTGCAGTAAAATCTAGTGTATCTTAAGTTTTGATATTTGAAAGATGATTGTGAAATAATTTTTCTAGTTTCATTTATTCAATACATTCCTAAGCATATTTACTAAACTCTAGGCAAGGGGCTGGAATCAACCAGCAAAAATCAACAAGTTTTGTTTTTGAGCATCTCACAGACTTGTGTTTCTTTATTTTTTTCTCTATCAAGCCAAGCTCTATATAAAGGCGATTTTATGATGTTGCGGATTTTATGACGTTGTGCACTTACTTTAAAGAATAGCCTTTAAAACTCTTGAGCACACTCAATTATATTTCTTATGCCCACTGAAGTTATTAAGCACCTGATAAAAAATAATGTATCACAAGTGGCGGCACCGTCAGGAAGATTTCACCAGTATTAGGCCAGTGAACATCAGCTGTCATGTTCTCAGCAGTATGTGGAGAGCTCTGAGTCAGGTGCACACCTCCAAAAAAACCTGGTGTGACTATTTCCGTGTCAGCAATAAAACCACACTTCATGGGTTATGCATAAAGGAAGATTTATTACTTTCATATCTTCCTATTAATTTCTTTCTTTCTTACATCAGGTATAATTCCATACCTCAGCCCTTTGGCCTTAAAGAGTAATTTAATCTATTAGCCCAGAAAACCTTTTAAGTCAATCCTTGACATGGAAGGAAGGTAGATATTTCTTTAAGAGTCTGGTATACTAGAAGATCAGTTTCTGTCACAGATCCCAGGAGCTCTGCAGCTAAAAACAAAACCCTTTGGCAGCCCATCTTCCTGCCAGTACCTGTGTTTAAAAAAGAAACAAGACAAAAGACACAGATCAAGGCTCATACCTGGGCTTGAGCCTCAGGAAAACGGTTTTAAGAGAAGACACCTGTTAGCCCCGGAAAAAAGGCAATCAGTGCTCATTTTGGGGACATCACGTGGTGAGGGCATGTGGACTCCCTTTATCCACAAGCTGAGTAAGAAGGGCTATTGCTCTGTGACTAACAGGGATTCATCTTTAATTATTCACATTTGTATTTTTTCCCCACTAGGAAAATAATAATGTTTTTCATCCTTTTCTGCATATATTTATTATTTTTATGTAAATGAAGAGTTACACTACAGAGTTTCTCATGAAGAAAAGGAAAATATCTAAAAGATAGTTACATTACGAAGAAGAAAACACAAATGTAGCTTCCTGAATTTTTCATGAAAACTCACCCAGAAGGCAGTACATATTTCAGAAACAAATAGCACGGAGGCCTTAGGACACATAAACAATATAACTGAATAAAAGAAATTTCAGAAGTCTTACAGTCCTACAGATATTTCTCTTTTTGGAAAAGATTTATTGAAGCAAATAAAATGATAAAAATTATGCATGAATTGAAAAATATAGTGGGATGGAGGAATAGAACATTTACGATGATTCTTGATAAAGCCACACCACATAAGGTGTAAAAAGTTTGGTCACTGGCCAGGCACGGTGGCTCATGCTTGCAATTCCAGCACTTTGGGGTGCTGAGGCAGGCGGATCACGAGGTCAGGAGTTCGAGACCAGCCTGGCCAACACAGTGAAGCCCCGTCTGTACTAAAAATACAAATATTAGCTGAGTGTGGTGGCGGGCGCCTGTAATCCCAGCTACTCAGGAGACTGAGGCAGGAGAATCAGTTGAACCCGGGAGGTGGAGGTTGCAATGAACTGAGATTGCGCCACTGCACTCCAGCCTGGGCAACAGAGAGAGACTCTGTCTCAAAAGTTAAAAAAAGTTTGGTCATCATCCAGGTAAAGAAAAATGAGAACTAAATCTAAGAAAGAGGCAGTTGGAGTGGAAAAGGAGAAAGGTTAAAAGGAAGTCATCGGAAAAGGGAAACAAAGAATAAAACTAGATGTTGTAAAGGAGAAAAAAAAGATAATGGCATCAATAATTGCTTTTAGGTTTCAAGTTGTGATTCCTTTAAGAAGTACTCTCTGTGAATAAATATTTTCAAAGCAAGAAGAAAAAACTAATTTAGAGATAAGGGCCATAGAAACGATAAGGTTTCTTTTGGTTATGCTGCTCATATCAAAATATTTAAGTAAAGGTGATAACACATAGATAGAGATGTGAGTTTGGAGGTTAAGAGACAGGTCCTGATAGCCGGTCGTCGTGGTGGTGCCTGTAATCCCAGCTACTCAGGAGGCTGAGGCAGGAGAATCGCTTGAACCCAGGAGGCGGAGGTTGTAGTGAGCAGACATCGCATCACTGCACTCCAGCCTGGGCGACCAAGCAAGACCCTGTCTCCACGGAAAAAAAAAAAAAAAAAAAAAAAAAAAAAAAAAAAAAAAAAAAAAAAAAAGAGAGAGAGAGAGAGAGGTCCTGAGATTATGAAAAAGCAATGAGATCTATTCATGATGTGGCAGCAGCAACAACAGAGAATGTAAGATGTTAGTTGCTATTGGGAACCAAGTGAGGATGATAGATGTTAGAGCACATTTTAAAATATATACACTGATGCAAGAACTTCATAAATGATAATGCCCATTCTTATTGCAGAAATAGTGGAATGGTCAAAGTGAAAACGATTGTGCAGAATCAAGAGTCAATTAGGTTCAAGAAACAAGGGATGTTTACCTGGATCAGATATGAACGAGAAGTTGAGCGAAGTGAAGGCTGAGCCAAGGGTTGTAGACTTGGTTATTATCTAGTATTTGTAGTGAAAGTTCCTGTGCAAGAAGTGAAAGAATGATAGGATTTGGGGAAAACATCATAACTACTCTTTCACAAGGTTTAGTAGCAAGAAGACAAGACAAATTGAACCTTGGGAGACTGCCAGTGTGAGGAAAGGCTTTGTCAGGAGACAGAAAAAGGAAGGCACATTTGTGGGCAGAGCAAATGTAAGAAGAAAGGCAGAAATATGGACAATGATTAATTAATGAAATGAGTTTTAAAGAACAGAAAAAAAGGGTTAATATCAAAGTCCAGATAGTGAGTTAAGCACTAAAATAGGAAGGCAATCGGTCTGTTTTTATCTTTTCTTTGAGACAGTAAAAAAGAATAAAAGGCTGGATATATGGGATGCCTTTGTATAGAGATTTATACAGTTTATCTGGGATGGTGTTGATACACATGGTCAAATGAAAAAATGAAGATTTCAACCTGAGAAGAAGAAAATAGATTAGAATATAAAGAGAGGAAGGAAACTCTTTTAGAAGGTGAAGTCATATCCCATCAGGAGACACACGGTAGTGGTGCTATAGAAATAGGACTGGACAGTAGGGATCTGTAGTGAATTAGTCTGATTTTTCTTACTTACTTTTCTCCAGCAGTGCTAAAATAGTCTGCTAGCCGTAAAGAAATACAATAATGATCACAGAGTTGGGGTTAATTAGAGTACAGGGAGCAAAAGTCCAACAGGTAAGAGATTTGAGAGCATCAATGAGAAGACAATTAAATAAGCTTAATATGGATCTCACAATCCAAGTTAAGGAGAAAAGGGAAGCCAGACAGAGGGTGATAAATCAGAAGAATAAGGCCAGTTCAAGGGAGTAGTCCTCACTGTGAGAACAAAGCTCAAGTTAGTTGCTAATAAAGGCACAGAAAAGGTGGAAAGTAAGATGATCTATTAAAAAAGAAAATTGAAAAATTCAAAATCAGTAATGCTGATCAAGGGCCCATTCTGAGCAAAAGGGCAAGCTTTTATTGATTCAGAATGGCTAAGAATTGAGATATCTGATGAGTTAAGAATGTTAACTTAGAATTAGTTTTTCATCTATAATATGTATATAAAATATATACAATATTATACATTAATATTGATGTAATTACTCTTATAGTTAATTAAGTACATGATATTTTGCCGGGTCAACTGTTATTTTTATTAGTAATAGTCATGGGAATATTTGAAATGTTGGAAATCCCCTATCCCAATTCAATATTAATGAAAGTAACAGAAAATTACATCTTTCTGTTATTATATATAGTTACATCTATTCTTATATTTATATTTCTGTATCCAATATTTATCTCCCTATATAGGTGTATTTTTAATCTGTATCTTTATACATAAATACAAATGCAAAGTATTCTGGGTAGACTGCACAGACCTTAGCATATTAAAATCTCTTCTTCAACTGGGCGCGGTGGCTCACGCCTGTAATCCTAGCACTTTGTGGTGGCCAAAGCAGGTGGATCACCTGAGGTCAGGAATTCGAGACCAGCCTGGCCAACATGGTGAAAACCTGTGCTACTAAAAATACAAAAATTAGGCATGATGGTGTGTGCCTGTAATCTCAGCTACTCGGGAGGCTGAGGCACAAGAACCCGGGAGGCAGAGGTTGCAGTAAGCTGAGATCAGGCCACTGCACTCCAGCTTGGGCTACAGCGAGAGACTCCATCTCAAAATAAATCAAATCAAATAAAATCTCTTCTCACACACTACCATCTTCTCTAACAGGTATGTTAGGTGCTAGAAGTTTGAAAGAGAGAGGGGTGAATTACTTCTAAATTCACTCAGTTGTATAAACCTTATGTCTTCATCCATTTTCTACTACTATACAGAATACTACAAACTGGATAATTTATAAAGAAAAGAAATTTATTTGACTTATGTTTCTAGAGGCTGAGAAGTCCAAGATCATGGCACTAGTATCTGCTCAGCATTTGATTAAGGTGTTCTTACTACCTCACACATGACAGAAGAGCAAGGGAGACAGAATGTGAGGGTAAGAGGGCAAGAGGAGGCGGAACATGACCTTATTTTTAGGAACCAACTCCCATGAGAGCCCAGTTCTGAGATAACAGCATCAACACAGGCATACCTCAGAGATATTTGTGGCCTGGTTCCACACTACCTCAATAAAGTGAATATTGCAATAAAGTGAGTTACACAAATTTTTGGTTTCCCAGTATATATAAAAGTTGTGTATACTCTATACTGTAGTCTATTAAGTATTCAGTATCATTACATTTAAAAAACAGATACTTTAGAAAGATCCTGTTAGCTTTATCTCCAGAATATCTTCCAATCTACTCACTTTTCTTTATGCCTATCAGTATCATTACGGTCCAAGCCAACATCTTGCTTTCCTCAAACTATGAAAGGAGGCTTTTAACTGGCTCCTCACAGGAGAGCAAAATAAAGAAGAAAAATAACAACAACAACAAAAATAGATACTTTAATTTAAAAATATTTTATTGGTAAAAAACGTTAATCATCTTCAGCAAGTAATTTTCATTTTGCTGGAGGGGGATCTTGCCTTGATATTAACAGCTGCTGACTGATCAGTATGATGGCTGCCGAAGGTTAGCCTGGCTCTGGCGGTGCTTAAAACAAGACGACAATGAAGCTCATCATGTCAATGGACTCTTCCTTTCACAGAAGACTGCACTGTAGTCTATGATGCTATTTGATAGCATTTTACTCACAGAAGAATGTCTTTCAAAATTGAAGTCAACCCTCTGAAGCCCTGTCACTGCTTTATCAAGTAAGTTTATGTAATTTTCTAATTTCCTTGTTGTCATTTCAACCATGTTTATAGCATCTTCACCAGGAGTAGATTCCATCTCAGGAAACCACTCTCTGCTTATCCGTAAGAAGTAGCTCTTTATCTATTAAAGTGTTATTGTGAGATTGCAGAAATTCAATCACATCTTCAGATTCCAGTTCTAATTCTAGTTCTGTTGCTATTCTCACCAGGTCTGCAGTGATTTTCATTCACAGAAGTCTTAAACTCTTCAAAACCATTAATGACAGTTGGAATTAACTTCTTTCAAACTCTTGTTAATGTTGATACTTTGACTTCCTCCCATGAATCATGAATGTCCTTAATTGTATCTAGAATGGTAAATCCCTCTGAGATTTTCAATTTACTTTGCCCAGATTCATCAGAGGAATGATCCGTCACTATCTATGGGAGCCATCATCCTACAAAACGCATTTCTTCATACATCTTGAAATTTAAAACTACTTCTTGATCCATGCACTGCAGAATGGACCAAGAATGGCTGCAGAATGGGTGTTGTATTAGCAGGCACGAAAACCACATTAATCTCCTTGTACGTCTCCATCAGAGCTCTAGGGTAACGAGGTACAGTGTCGATGAGCAGCAATATTTTGAAACACTTTTTTTTTTTAAAGCAGTAGTTCTCAAAAGTGGGCTTAAAATATTTAGTAAACTATGCTATAAACAGATGTGCCATCTTGCAGGGTTTGTTACTGTATTTCTAGAGCACAGGCAGGGTAGATTTAATGCACTTTTTAAGGGGCCTCGGGCTTTCAGAATGCTAACTGAGCACTGGCTTCAACTTATGGTCATTCATTGTATTTGCTCTTAACAAGCGAGTCAGCTTGTTCTTTGAAGCTTTAAAGCCAGGCATTGATTGCTCTTGGTATGAAAGTTCTAGATGGCATTTTCTTCCAATAGAAGGCTGTTTTGTCTCCATTGAAAATCTGTTGTTTAGTGTAGGCACCTTCATTAATTATCTTAGCTAGACCTTCTGGATAACTTGTTGCAGCTTCTCCATCAACACTGCTGCTGCACTTTGCCCTTTAATATCATGGAGACAGCGTCTTTCCTTAAACTGCACGAACCACCCTCTGCTAGCTTTCGACTTTTCTTCTTCAGCTTCTTCACCTCTCTCAGCCTTTGCAGAATTGAAAAGAGTCGTGCCTTGTGCTGAATTAGGATTTGGTTTAAGGGAATATTGTGGCTGCTTTGGTTTTCTTTCCAGACCACTCAAACTTTCTCCGTATCAGCAATAAGGCTGTTTTGCTTTCTTATCATTTGTGTACTCAGTGGAAAAGATTTCCATCAGAAGCTTTTTGTTTACAGTCACAATTTAGCTAACTGCTTGACATAAGGGGTGTAGATTTCAGCCTATCTCAGCTCTCATCCTGCCTTCCTCACTAAGCTTGGTCATTTCTAGACTAAAAACACTTAGTCACTCGAAAACTTAGAGGCCATTGGTCTAATTTCAATATTGTTGTGTCTTAGGTAGTAGGAAGGCCTGAGGAGAAGGACAGAGATGGGGAACAGTTGTTTGATGGAGCAGTCAGTACACATACAACACTTAATAAGTTCAGTGTCTCATATGAGCACAATTCATGGTGCCCTAGAACAATTGCAATAGTGACATCAAAGATCACTCATCACAGATCACCACAACAGATATAAAAGTAAGAAGTTTAAAATATTGCAAGAATTACCAACACATGGCACAGAGACAGATTAAGCACATGCTGTTGGAAAAACGGTGCTGATATATTTACTCAATGCAGGAGCGCCACCACTTTCCCTTTCTAAAAAATGCATTATCTCAAAAGCTCGACAAAGCAAAATGCAATAAAACAAGGCATGCACATCCTAATCACATCCTAAAGGCCTCACCTCTTAATACTATTGTAATGGCAATTAAGTTTCCAACTTATAAATTTTGGAGGACGCACACTCAGATTGTAGCATCATATAAATGAATGCAAAGCAAAATGGGCCCAAGTAGGTTGTTGAAAAACTAGTGGGTAGAAGGGTCTTCGGTGCCCACATTAATCTGGAGGGAGATGAAAAAGAGACAATAGGATAGTCAATGGCAGTCATAATATTTTTGCCATGGAAAGGTCTAAACTAGATATGAATGAAAATCCAGCTGAATGCAAAGTTCAGGATCAGTCTTTTCCCTTTTTTCCCAAATACACACCATGTTATTTTCTACTTTATGTCTTTGGTACACAAAGTGAAATATGGCACGGTTACCAAATTTTGCAAGTAAATAATACATAGAATTCAAACCTTACTGGATAAATACATTCTATTTTTAATGATTCAGAAGGGCCCTCATGATGATGATTATTTTTGTTTATTTATTTATTTTTTGTGACAGAGTTTCGCCTTTTGCCCAGGCTGGAGTGCAGTGGTGCAATCTCGGCTCACTGCAACCTCCGCCTTCTGGTTTCAAGCAATTCTCCTGCGTCAGCCAACTGAGTAGCTGGGACTACAGGCGGCCACCACCATGCCTGGCTAACTTTTGTATTTTTAGTAGAGACGGGGTTTCACCATGTTGGCCGAGCTGCTCTCAAACTCCTGCCCTTATGATCTGCCCGCCTCGGCCTTTCAAAGTGCTGAGATTGCAGGTGCGAGCCACCGCGCCCGGCCGTGGTGATGGTTATTGATGACAGATTCCTTCTCAGCAATTCAAGGAATTAAATCTAGTCTGTCCTAATCCGTGTTTATCAACCTTTATTGTATAATTCAATTAGGCACTTAACATTAGAAACTTATAAAAGCAAAAGAAGCATAATTTTTAGCTGTGTTAAGAAAAATGTGATTTCCACTACTCCTCCTTTACTACAACTCAGAACACTCATGCCCTTCCCCACGCTGGATGCAATGCTAAAGACATGATGTTGCTTGCTCCTGCTGGACCACAACTTGAAGGAATTGCCTGCCCTGCCTCACCTCCAAAATTAAAGTCTTTTGTTTTGACGAAAGTTAATGATAAGGTTTGATGTGCTAACTTCAGCACCTTTACTTCGTGTCTACACAGCGGACATATACTTTTTTGTTGTTTTGGGATTTTTGGTGATGTTTTATTCACTTCCTTTATTATTCTTTACAGCAGGACTTGCTTTAGAGTCATTACTTTCTGTTAAAGTTGTTCCATCAAAAGTTGACAATTACTGGCCAGGCACTGTGGGTCACGCCTGTAATCCCAGCACTTTGGGAGGCTGAGGCAGGTGGATCACCTGAGGTCTGGAGTTCGAGACCAGCCTGACCAACATGGAGAAACCCTGTCTCCACTAAAAGTACGAAATTAACCAGGCATGGTGGTGCATGCCTGTAATCCCAGCTACTCGGGAGGCTGAGGCAGGACAATCACTTGAACCTGGGAGGTAAAGGTTGCAGTGAGCCGAGATCATGCCATCACACTCCAGCCTGGGCAACAAAGAGCGAAATTCCATCAAAAAAAAAAAAAATTGACAATTACTTTTCATTGGCTTCTTCACACCTAACACCTACCTTTTCACACAATGCAGCAATAAATTGCTATTAGCTAATCTGCCAAATCCACTTAGAAAGATAATTAAGAAAAAGGAAAACATCCTTGTGTCCAAGGCATTTTGATTTGTAAAAATGGTTTGTGTATGTCATTTACTCAGATCAATGCATTTCACCAAAAGTACTCAGAAACATAACCCTAAACATATGTATATTCCATCCCAAAGTTTTTCATGTAGCCACTATTTTTGTATAGTCACCATTATAAAAATACTTTATTTAATAGTGTTGTTGATGTATTGGTATATAGTGTGAAATGTTCAGATAATTAAATTTTTTAAAAACTTGCATTCATAAAGTAGCATATCAACATATATTTTCTCCTTTTATTTACATTAATCTGTGATATCAATATGGGAGCAAGAATTCTATTGAGATTTATATTTTTGCCGGAAAGAAATGAAGTTCTGTGAATGTGAGTAATTTGCTCACGACCATCTAGCCAGTATGTCTGTAGAACTGAGATCAAAATCCAGTTCTTCTAACACTTTCTATTTGCAAAGTAGTGATTCCTCCTAATGCCAAACAAGAGTTCCCTGGCTCTGTTATCTATCCTAGGTGGTGATTATCTTAATGGTTTTCTGTTTTAAATGGTATCTTTTTTCATATTTATGTGCAGAGATTATAACATATACAAATATAATTCGTGGAAACACTCAGGTTGTTCATAATTGGAATTTCAATTATTTTATTGTTTTAAGTACTATGATGTATAGGAGACAAACAGATATACTAACAATATATAAAGGAATGATTTTAATATTTTATTAATTATAATTAATTGACAAATTTGCATAAATTTTACTAAAAGTATGATGTCAGCCAACAAGATATTAGTAGTCAAGTGTGCACATTGGTGTCAACATAAGAGAGCTTCTAGCCTCAAAGAAAGTAGTTAGGAAAGCATCCTTATATATACAATGTCATATAGTATATAATATTTCTATAGTGCTTACAACTACAAAGCACTTCCCCTCCTTTTCTTCCTACTCAAAATGTTCTTGTGAACTAAGCGGGGCAGGGCTTAATTCTATTGTACAGATAAGGCAGCCCTAGATCAGAATTCATGTCAGACATTCAATCTTCAAACATGTATCAAAAGACTGCCATGTGTCAGCAGTGATTCGGGGGCACTGGGCATGGGAAGCTAACATAAGTTGGATGCCTCCTGGGGGCTTCCAGAGTAGAGGAGAAGAAGGGAACACCATCCTTCACTGGGAGGCTGTGGTGACTGCCATACCAGAGGGCAAAGGAGGCAGAAACAGTCTGAAGGCTCAACCGTGAACGATGTGTGTCTTGAACCGTGAACTCAGAGTGTCTGTATTTGATTCCAGTGCCTTTTTCAGGAGCAATTGAGTCACAAGCCATGAGATTCTGATGATAAATGTTACTGGAATTCAGAAAAGGAAAGAGCATTGGGATATGCTGGAACTGTTACAGTAAGTGAGGTTCAGTGTTGGCTTTACAGGATGGGTTAGTGGTTGGATAGCTGCAGGGAAGGGGAAACATTCCAAAGAAGCAAATTACACTCACAAAGCAAGAACTTGGCAAGAGACAGTGTGTCTTGCTATGGTGGTTAATTTTGTGTCAACTTAACTGGGTTAAGTGATACACAGAGAGCAGAGAAAGCATAGTTTCTGGGTGAGTTTACTGGGGTAACTCTGGAAGAAGTTAGCCTTTGAATCAGTAGATCAATAAAGATTTGCCCTCACCAATGCGGGCAGGCATCATCCCATCCATTAAGGGTCCAAATAGACCAAAAAGGCAGAGAAAGGATGAATTCTCTCTTCCCTTCAGCTGGGACATCCATCTTCTGCCTTTGGCGATCAGAGCTCTTGGTTCTTGGGTCTTTCAACTCCAGGATGTACACCAACACATCCCCCACTTCCCCAGCCAGGCTCTGACTCAGACTGGGATTTGCAAGCTCAGCTCTCCTACCTTTGGACTCAGAGTCAGACAGTTATGCCACAGGCTTTCTCGGGCCTCCGGCTCGCAGAGGGGAGATGGTGGGTCTTCTCAGCTTCCATAATCATGTGAACCAATGCCCATAGTAATTAGTGTGTGCATATATATACATGCATACAGATAGATTAGATAGGCAGATGGATAGATGGATGGATGGATAGCTAGCTAGATAGATAGATGATAGAGTCTCTGGAGAATCTTGACTAATACAGTTGGGAACGAAGTGAGTTGTCAAATTTGACAGAGGTAATGGATGTAGACTTAGAAAAATTAGAAAATGAAGCTTCACTAGTAGAATGGCACAAAATTATAAGTGACCATTAAGGCTGGGTAAGAGAGTTTGATCTTTATGCAGAAGAAAATAGGGTGTGGTAAGCAGAAGGCTGGCATGGTAATAGTAGTGATTTTAGAAAGCGTATCACAATGAAAGATGGGTTCCAGAAGGAATGGGTAGAGACAGACTTATCAGTGAAAGAGCTGCTGTAATATTCCAGGCATGAAGGACGGAAGTCTGAGCTTCAGCCTCATAGTCAGACTTGAGAAGAAAGGGTAAATTTGAGAGACACTTTAGAAGGGAAAATGACGGACACAGTGACAAACTGCCTCTAGCGAATTCCAAAATGGCAAGCATCAAACATTACTTTTCTCTTTGTACTCATTATACTTTTCATCTCATTGTACTTTCCATTAATTCTTTATGACCTGCCATTTGAACAACAATAATTTAAACACTTAAGAAGATGTGTGACTACCATTTTCTGAAAAGTAGAATGAGATGAAAGATGTTAAAAGTACACTGCATATAGTAAGTGCTCAATAAATGTTCATGAAGAAATTAAAATTTGAAATTGCTAAACTATAAATCCTTTCAGGGATAGGTTTTGGGATCTAGAGTTGTCACACTTGAGTTATACAAAGCATGAAGTCAAGAACAAAGAAATGGGGATTTTAAGTTTGAAGCAGTAAAACGTTACCAGAGACTGCTTTGGAAATTCAAAAAAAGAAATTGATACAAACAACTTGAGAGACGATATATTAAAATACAAATGAGAAGTATCCCATCTAATTTTTATATCAGAGGTAAAGTATTGGATCAGCAAAATTATGAAACTTTTATAGATTGGGAGTACTAGAATATACTCAAGGAGGCCCAGAAATGAAAACATATCTGTCTAGTGACAAAAAGCTAAAAATGAAGTTTTATCTGTCATTAATTTGTATATGATAATGACTGTATTATTATGAACAAAAGCTTAATAAAAATAAAGATTAGGTCACTTCATGAAATTAAATTTTTGAATAACAAATAAGTTAATTATAAACACAAATCTTCCAACATTTTTCAATCCAGATTATTCTCACAAAATATAGAGACAAATGCGTTGTGCACCGACTTCACGATTGAGGAATGGAGTCGAAATCACAGTTCAAATGTTAACTATACCATTTTGCTTGTTCATAAAAACTTGTATCGCAGTAAAATCTGATATTTATAAGTGTATAAAAATATTCATGGATTTTTTTACAAAGAAAGAAAAGTGTACCCAGTCGATAATATAAAAATATTAATTTTATAAATAAGATTGCCTCTTCTTCGGAAAAATGGTTTTCCCCAGAAAAAATTTTACTTACATTAAACATCCTAAGCAAACTGTTGAAATCGTTTTGAAACATACAAAAATTGGGTGAGATGACTCTCTAGTAAACTAGTTTATTCGGAAATTTTCTTTTTTTTTTTTTTTTTTTTTTTTTGAGACGGAGTCTCGCTCTGCCGCCCAGGCTGGAGTGCAGTGGCCGGATCTCAGCTCACTGCAAGCTCCACCCCCGGGGTTCCCGCCATTCTCCTGCCTCAGCCTCCCGAGTAGCTGGGACTACAGGCGCCGCCACCTCGCCCGGCTAGTTTTTTGTATTTTTTAGTAGAGACGGGGTTTCACCGTGTTAGCCAGGATGGTCTCGATCTCCTGACCTCGTGATCCGCCCGTCTCGGCCTCCCAAAGTGCTGGGATTACAGGCTTGAGCCACCGCGCCCGGCCTATTCGGAAATTTTCAATCATGTTATTCATATAGATTCTGAAATCAAATACAGGAAAACATGTCCAATGTATGTAGAGTGTATGCACTGTTAGGAGGCTTCGTCTTTGTGGGAACACCATAGGGTACCTTACACAAACCTAGATGGGATAGCCTACTACACATCGAGGCTGCATGGGGTAGCCTCCTGCTTAGGCAATGAGCCTGTGCAGAATGTCACTGACAGCATTACCGTACTGAATACTGCAGGCAATTGTAACACAGTGTAAATATTTGTGTATCTAAACTATCTATTATAATTTTGGGAAACCTCTATTACATAGGAGGTTCATCACTGAAACATTGTTATGGGAAACGTGGCTGTATATTCCCCTGAAATCGTTAATTTTCTTCATTTACATGCTCAGTTGAATATGATTTTGGAGAGTTGTTCAGATTTAGTTCATGAATGCGTTTGTCAGTTGCATCCTACCAAAACCTTTACAGAGATTCATAGCTGGAATTAATCTGATTTTTTTTTCTGTAGTACATTTATCTCTTTCACAGCACTTATGTAACAGTCTGCTATAGATCAGCCTTCCCTCCTTTACAGCACTTATCTGACAATGTGCTAGATCAGCCTTCCCCGGCGTGTGTGAGGAACTCATTCAGTATTTGTTCAATAAGCAATACTTTGATCTTTGAGCACCTCTTCTTTCTTCTCTGGTACCCTGGACATGGAAGGTGCTCAGAAAATTGATTCTAATCTCTTCATATTCTTGCAGCCCTCAGCAATGTTAAATAACATGTTTAAAATGAGATACATAATTTAGGGTTAAACTTCTTTTTTGCACACATTAAAAATATTTTAAAAGATAAAACAGATTCAAATTGCAATCAAATTTGCCTTTGTTTTACTAAATGAGAAATGCTAATATTAGGTTTACTTTAAAAATATTTTATCAGGAACAACAGTAAGTAAATAACTTTTTTAAAATTTTGATGTCACTTGTCCTAATGTTATATCGGAAATCTTGTCTAATCAATTTTTTCCCTGCCATTGTTCTCTTAAAGGAATGCTTGACATAATGAACTCAAAATACCACTCCATGTTTATTTTTGTGTCCGTCCTCAGTTTTACTTCAGTGCTCAAGTCATTTTTCTCTATTTTAAAATATTTTCTTTAAATAAAAATGTGTGTACAAATCAAGGTTGAAGCTAGATGCATCTTTCAGTGATCATTGACTTTATCTGTGTCTTTATTCAAAATAAACAGCTAGCTAATGTAAGAACCAGGGTTTAATTTGTGGGCCGGGGCGGGGCGGTGGGGGCGGGGGGCTCTGTTTTTTCTTATTAAAAAATCCAACACTGAAGTATCCTCCTGAATACGTACATTGATATATTGTGTATGAAGAGAAAAATGAACATGTAATTTGTCTCCTTTAAAAATTGACATTTTTAGTACAATGACACACACACACACACACACAGAGTACAATAAGGCAATTGTCCCAAATGCATTTTCTTTGGGCAGACATATGCAAGATGATTTCACGAGCCTCAATACTTCATTCAGCTTCCTATATTGTCTTTTACTTTCATAAAGCTTTAATTTAATCTATTGTTCCATTGTCTTGCTTGGCTAACAGAGAGAAGTGATGACTGATTTCGATTTGAAGTCTCAGTCTTTCCTCACCCTGGTTTTCTTGTTTCTATTCTCTCACACCAATAAATACGTGAAACCTAATAAGGATAAAAAGTTTCTGTTGAGAGCAGAATGATATTTTAAAACCACCAGGTGTGACTTCTGGAGATAGGTAATTTTAGATATATGCATGCTAACTGACTTGTTAGGCTTTTTTTTCTCTGAATTAATCAGTACTAGAATTCTACCAGAGACACGTCTTAGAGCCAGTTTAGTGACACTCCTTAATGACGTTCACATGCTTACTGAAGTAAGTTTATAATTTTTCATCCACATAGCACCTTTTATCCTTATTACAACTAGGTATGTCGGAATTGCCTTATTATATATCACACATGAAAAACTAATTCGAAGAGAAGTTCCATCATTTACTTAAGGTGGCAGGATTACTGTGTCTTAATCGAAATTTAAACTGAAGTTTTCTGATTAAACTCATGTGATAATAGCATTACTCCCTGGGAACTCACCTGTCAGAGGTAACAACATTTTGTAGCTTTCCTAAAGACTTTTTCTCAAAGAGAAACATTTGGGTTTCTAGATGAATAAGAGGTGACATCTTAATAACCTTCAAAACATATCACCTGTCTCTAAAAATAAGCCTGTAATTGTCAGACTCCTATCGGTTAATTTCCTTTGCTGGGAAGACTTGATCCCATTTTCATTGCTTCCCCGCCAGCAAAGCCCTGTTCATGTCAAATCATATATATTACAGTGTTTTTGATTTCCTCTACAATTATTCTCTCTTTTTAATGATAGCAGTATGTGCCCATGATAAAACTGTAATCTGCAAAATAGGAAATGGAGTTAAGAACAAGATAAGAAGACTTTTGTTTCCCCTGTAATTAGAGCAGTCTAACAATGGAATAGGTTTTCTCCTAAAAGAAATATTGATAGTTGTGCTGAAGCTGGTATTGTATGACTGCAGGTCAGAATGGCAAGAAGGAAAATCTTGCATTGACTGAGGGGTGGATCTAGATTAGCCTTTCCTAGCATTTTCCTCTAAGAATCATCTAGAGAGTTCATTAAAATTTATTTTCCGTTGGTCCTGGCTATCTGTGTATCAGCTAGATCCTAGGTAGTTTCTACGATCTGGAGGTTTTGAAAATACTGCCTCAGCAGATCACCAACAGAACTTTCACCTCAGCAAAAGTCTTTGCACTGAGGCTAGGAATGTGATAAGTGAGAGCTTTTGTGTTTTGCGTTTTTTAAATTAAAATTATTTTTATTGACAAATTATCTTTATGGAGTACAATTTGATATTTTGATATATGTAACAATGTGAAATGATTAAATTGAGTTAATTAACATATCCATCATCTCATTTATCTATCATTTTTGATGGTGAGACACTTGAAATGTACTCTTTTAGTCATTGTGAAATATACAGTATACTACAGACGAGAGTTGTTCTGTTGTGCACCAGGGATAGGGAGCGGGGGGACGGGAAGTTGTTGAATAAGGAGTACAAAGTGATAGCTTCAAGTTGTGATTAAGCTGTGGTTCCCAGTTTGAGGGCTGAAAACAGTTGATGGACTGCAAAGAATATAAAGCATTAAAAAAAAGGAAGGAAAGAAGATACAGAAAAAGGAGGAAAGGATTGAAGGGATGGGAGAAGGAAGAAATAAATGAATGTAAGGAGAAGAAAACATGAAGAAAGGAAGAGAGAGGGAGAAAAAAAGGAAAGAGGGAAGGCAAAGCTGAGCTCAGATGGAAGGGGGTATTTAATACTCGTTGAATGCATGTACCAAATTTCAGGGATAAATTGGGCAGAGTAGAAAATAAATTAAATATGACTCAAATCCACAGTAAAATATAAACTGGATCCCAGGCCAATTTTTTTCTTTTTGTCTACTGTCAGAAAAGTAAAGTTTTTGTAGGCGTGAAATAAGGAACATTTCATTTTTATAAATCTCCTAAAACATTAAGTAAGAAATTTTTGAGTTTGAGGTGAACTAGGAAACCAAATATCAAATATCTATCTCTTTTGTAATTTCTTGGCTGGATCTAAATCTTCTGTCTTCTCTTTTTTAATTAAGGGCATCCTGGGATATTTATGTACTCATATTTGGTCATGATATCTTTGTTTTGATAAAATTATAATTCAAATAATTTAAATTATTGAAGAATAATTTCCATTTGTAGAGATGCTGAAGACTTTAAGGATGACCATATGTTCCAAGGCAGACATGATCCACATCCAAAAGCATAAATAGCTTATATGAGCAGCTCTTAGAATGACAGCCATATGCAATAATCAAAACTGGACACCTGTCTCTATGTACTTGCATACAGCAAAATATACTTAGGTAGCATTTCTGCATCACAAAAGGAAGTTTTACTCAGCTTTATTATCCATGAATAATATATCAGAATACAATTTGTATAGTGCCATTCATACCAACTTTACAGTGAATTTTCCTCTTGAGATAACTCAGTCTCAATAAAGGATCATTTGTCCATATGCATATAACCTGCACAGAATGCAATTTTTGTGCATAAAAATAAAATTGTTATAATGAGTCATTTTGTTTAATGAACTCAAAATACAGTTAAATATATTATTGTGCCTAACTATAAGAGTTTTCAGGCTATGCATTAAAAATTTTGAATCAATATAATTTTACTATTTGTATGTTGTTATACAGTTTAAAAGTATGTTTGCTTAGACTGTTTAATATGTGGCACTCACAGGCAAATAACAAAACGAAGTCTTTAGAAAACAGGATGATATTAAATGCTTTATCATGAATAAAAACATTTGAATAGTGCTTCATAGAATAATTATCTTTCTCTGGGGTTATAATATTGGTAAAATCTAAAGATCTTCTGATTCCCCTGGAAAGGAAGATAATAACGGTGTCTTAAGACAGCCTCTAGAATCTTCTCAGAATCACTCAGATTGAAACAGAAATGCTAGAGGGTTCACAAGGAGCATGCTGTTTTGTAAGTCCCTCTCTTCATCTTTACTACGGTATGGCAGAACGTTGCTGAGGATTTCTCTCGGTGAAATCTGAGCTTTGACCACATTTTGCAGGCACTCCATGTATACCTTTGGAAGAAATGCCAAAGACAACTTTTTGCATAATTTCTTGTGTTCATTTGTGTACTAAAAAAGTGATTGAGCAGCTATTTTGCGCCAGGATGTGTGCCAGGTATTGAGAAAAAAGAAATGATTATGACATTAATTATTTTTCTCCGGCAGTTCACAATATTCTACAAAAAAGAGATAGTGGGGCAAAACCAGAAACAAAACTAAACATCAGTAACTACATTTTTCCACACTAAAGACACGAATGAGATAATACGTACATTAAGACTTAAGATTTAAACAGATCCAAGCCCCTCAAGCTTTTTCCCACCCTAGGTTATGCCCTCTGCAAATCCCTCTACAGTTGCTGCGATTTGTTTCCAGTGGAGTTGGGCACCTACAACTGTTGTGAACATCGGGTCTGGCACGCATTGTGTAGGGTCACGGCCTTGCATGTTCCATTAGCCACATTTTGCACACCGGTCAGGATGCGCACGTACTTGACCAATCCTGTGCCCGGGGAAGCAGTGTCCTTTGCCCTCTGTGAAGGGCTGACTGGCCTGGATTTGTTCAGTTCAGCCTGTTGGGTGAGAAATCTCTCATGGAGTTTTTCTCATTGGATAACCACAAAGAGATGAACTTAGATTATATTCCCTAAATATAATCTACACTGTAAAGGAGGGAACTGGAAAAAGGATGCCGGAGTTGAATTTGCCTTCCATCTTTTTCTACCATTTCCTTGTGTCAAAACCATTTCTGTCCTCTTATTTCCCTTTCAGATGCTAATTACATTTAAATTTTTTTTTCACAGAGCACTTTACAGTTTACAAAAGTAATTCAATGTGATTTCATGGAACAGGAAAATAATATGTTGGTGTGAATGAGTCTGAGGCTTTATTCTCACTAAGTACGGGGTACAGATACAGTAAGTGAAGCTGGTGAATATTCGAGAGAGCAGTAGTCCCAGCCACATGGGAGACTGAGGAGAGAGGATTGCTTGAGCGCAGGCGTGGAAGGCAATGTGCTAGGATCATGGTGCTGCACTCCAGCTTGGCAACGCGGTGAGATCCTGCCTCTAAAACAACTTAAATTTTTAAAAATATGAATATTTTATGATAGTAACAGTTGCAAATTTTTAAAGCATTTATTATTAACCAGGTGTAGTCATAAGTAGGTACATCTATTGTTTTATTTAGTCTTTAGCCCTGAGGATTAAGTATACTTATCACCCTTCACAGGTGGGAAAAACAAGGCAAAGAGAAAGTAAACAACAATGAAACTAGGAATGTAACTCAAGCTCTCGTGCCAGAGCGTGTATGCTTGATCTCGGGACCACATCACTTCCCTTGGTAAATTTTCAAGCATTTAGTATTTGTGTAAACGCAATCATATTGTGAAGAGGAATGACCAGGCTACAAAACACAAAGTGTGGGAGACCGCTTAATGCTAACACTAATTCTATGGGTGACATTCAGATCTATAACAGATTAAGTGAATAGAGTTGACTTATTGAGAGGCGTTTGTTGTAGTCGACTTAAAACCAATAAAAGACAGACAACATGATGTCTTAAAGTCACTTCAACATAAATTAATCAACTCATAAACAATACAGCCATTAAGGTCAATTCACTTTACAAAGATTAGAAAATGATAAAGGGGCATAAAATACAAACTTACTATCTGAGAAAACCAGGTCATAGGACTTTTCTCCTGCAAAATGAAGTAATTGTCAGCAGTGTCCACCTGGTAGCACAGTGTTTTCGCACTGTTCTCTTCATAGCTTTTTCTAATACGATCGTCAAAAGAAGAACTAGCTCTTCAGACCCAGGCAATTGAAAACCAGCTCATTGGGTTCCAGGTCAGTGGGTCCTTCTCTACATGTTTATTGCACATAATAATCTTCCTCTTGGGAAAAATATGCTGCAATATCCCTCTGATTTATTGTATTTCTACAAACTGTGAATGCAAGGACTCTGGTATTCAACAAAGAAATTACGGCACATCTGGGTACGTAGAATATTCTACTTTCCACAGAAAAGATCAGGAGAGAAAGGAAAGAGAGAACTGAAATACAAAACCTTCAAACTGAGGTGAAATCCTGCCTTTACCTCTTGGTTCGCATCATCATTAATCAATACTAAGCAACTGCAATTACAAGAGATTAACTGGAACTTAGAGTTGCTAAACAGAAAAAATAGAAAGGAAATAAAGCTGGCTTCCTACGATAGACAAGCAAAATCACATGGCCATTTTCTTCTCGTTGAGTTTTGCTCTCATTAAGATATATTCATTTACTTTCCTTTTGAAGCTTGAGGTAAGAATCTTGAAACTTGAATTGTCTTCAATGAACTATTTTGCCCATTACTCTTCTTATACAGAGGTGAATTCCAGATTGGCTTGGGAAAATGACTGTTTATGCTTTAATTAACCATCTCCAAATGCAAATAACTAACAAACCTTTTTATCTCATTCTAGTATTAGGCACTCCAAGTTCTTCAGCAAATATTCACTCTGACGACCATAGGGAAAATAAGACATAATTTCTGCTTTCTTGTATCTTAAAATCAGGAGAAGATGAAAGCCAAAACACAAGATAAATAGGAAATCCACACAATGACCCCAAAAGTATGTTTTGCGAAAGAAGAATAGAAACACAACGGTGGAGAGAGAGACCTCATTAGGATGTGAGTAGCAAAGGGGGTTCAGTGAAGAAGCAGAGCTTCCGTTATGTTTATAAGAGGGATAAGATTTAGAGATAAATCTTAAGATAGAGAAAAGAGAAGCTGATGAACCAAGAAAGAGACGAGGAGAGCACTAGCGTAGTGGTGCAGGGGCCGGAACCAGCACCGTGTGTTTGTGGAAACGAGGAAGACAGGATTATCAGTCAGCTTGTGGAAGGTATGTTGGAAAGGGGTTTCACAAATGGAAAAGAGGTTATTGATAAATGGAAAGTATATACACCATATATTCATATATAATGTATTTTTATTAAGCAGTGACCTCTTTAAATGTAAAGAAGCGTGCTTTCTGACAAAGGTCGAATATTCAGCATCATAAGGAACTTAAACAAATTTATAAGAAACAAAACCCATAAAAAAGTAGGCCAAGGACTTGAACAGACACTTTTCAAAAGAAGACATGCATGCAACCAACAATCACACGAAAAAAAGGTCAACATCACTGATCATTACAGAAATGCAAATCAAAACCACAATGAGACACTATCTCACATCAGTCAGAATGGCTGTTACTAAAAAGTCAAAAAATAACAGAGCTGGCGAGATTGTAGAGAAAGAAGAATGCTTATACACTGGGAGTGGGAGCATAAATTAGTCCAGCCATTGTAGAAGGCAGTGTGGTGATTCCTCAAAGGCCTAAAGACAGAAATACCATTTGACCCAGCAATCTCATTACTGGGGATATATACAAAGGAATATAAATCATTCTATTATAGAGACACATGCACATGCATGTTCATTGCAGCACTGTTCATAACAGCAAAGACGTGGAATCAACCTAAATGCCCATCAATGATAGACTGGATAAACAAAATGTTGTATGTATACATCATAGAATACTATGCAGTCATGAAAAAGAACAAGATCACATCCTTTGCAGGGACATGGGTGGAGCTGCAGAGCATTATCTTTAGCAAACTAACACAAGAACAGAAAACCAAACACCGCATGTTCTCCCTTATAAGTGGGAGCTAATGATGAGAACACATGGACACATAGAGGGGAACAACACACATTGGGGCCTTCGGAGGGTGGAGGGTTGGAGGAGGGAGAAGATCAAGAACAACAACGAATGACTACTAGGCTTAAGACTGGGGTGATGAAATAATCTGTACACCAAACCCCCACAACACAAGTTTACCTATGTAATAAACCTGTGCTTTTACTCCTAAACTTAAAATAAAAGTTAAAAAAAGAAAAAGAAAAGGTAAACCACATGTGCCCTTAAAAAAAAAGAATTCATGCCTTATGCTTAGTAGAATGTCAGTAAAAAATGGTTGAATAGATGATTTTACATGCACAAACATTTTGACAGCTACATGGGACTAAAAGTTTGAGTTTTTTTTTTTTTTTTTTTTGAGACGGAGTCTTGCTCTGTAGCCCGGGCTGGAGTGCAGTGGCCGGATCTCAGCTCACTGCAAGCTCCGCCTCCCGGGTTTACGCCATTCTCCTGCCTCAGCCTCCGGAGTAGCTGGGACTACAGGCGCCCGCCACCTCGCCCGGCTAGTTTTTTTTTTTTTGGTATTTTTAGTAGAGACGGGGTTTCACCGTGTTAGCCAGGATGGTCTCGATCTCCTGACCTCGTGATCCGCCCGTCTCAGCCTCCCAAAGTGCTGGGATTACAGGCTTGAGCCACCGCGCCCGGCCTAAAAGTTTGAGTTCTATGGCAGCCAGAAAACAATTGTAATTTTATCTTGCAACAATAGGAAAAAAGTTCATCTTAAAGTCCAACTAAGATATTGCTACTTTGTTTTATAAGCAGTTAGACATGATGATAATCACTAATCTAGAATATTTACTGGGCGTCTGCTGTGCCCACGGTACACAGTATTTACACTTCAGAAGCTTAACAGGTCCTGATGAAAAGACCTTCGTACAGACATATCTCTATGACATATACCTGTGGCACACATTTATAACATAGATGCAACATAGTTAATCAGAACAATGTTGAAGATACACATAGGTAGAAAAAGGAGGTCCAGTGAATTTAGTCTGTGTTAGGGGTTGTTAATGATGAAATAGTAAATACATTTAGCCAAATGGAAGAGGGATAGGAATTCTGCATAGAAGGCACAACATCAAGCTATAGGGGCAAAAAAAAAATAGCATTTATGAAACTACAAAGAGTTTGGTATTTTTGGACATAAAGTCGATGGGAGGAAGGATGAGACTGACCTATAGAAAACACAGAGCAGATGATGGAAACCTCCATACACCAGTTGAGAGTTTGACTGCTTCTTGTGGTCTGTGGGTAGCCATTGAGGGGTCTAAAAAGGGGAGAATCATAATAATTGTAGGTGAAGAGAGATAACCCTGATGGCTGTAAGAATGTAGAGAGGGAGACTATTTTGGAAGTTCAGTAATAAGGATGATCACCCCTAAGGCCGTGATCTCGTCTCACTGGTCTTGTTGTTCCTCCGACCACCACACCCATCCTGACTTGGTTGTCCTCTTTCTGGGATACTCTTCTCCAGTACATACTAACTCATACATTCTTTAAGTCATTGCTCAGTTATCACTTTGTCAGTGAGGCCTCCACTGACAAGCCCATTTAAAGCTTGGGGTATTTTTGTTTTTTGTTTATTTTGTATTGAGGCAAGATTTCTCCCTTTCACCCAGGCTGAAGGACAGTGGTGTGATCAAGGCTTATGCCAGCTTCAAACTTCTGAGCTCAAGTGATTCTCCTGTCTCAGCCTCCAAATTACCTGGGGCTACAGGTGCCCACGACCATGCCCAGACTCCGTGTAAAGTTTTAATCTCCTCTACATTCCTAATCCTCCTTACCCTGGTCCATGTATCTTACTCCATCCTCGGTACAGCTTCTGATAGCCAATGTACTATAATCATTGCTTATTTTCTGTCTTCCCCAACTAGAATTAAGCTTGAGAAATGCAGGATTTTGCATTGTTTTCTTGGCCAAATCAAACTCAGCCTTAGGAGTGCTAGCATATATCAGGCATTCAGTAAACATGAGCTTAATAAATGAAGATGAAGATGGAAGGTCCAATTTAAGAAACATTGAGACACGGTGAATTATTGCATACGGAGGCTCAGAGCAAGAGCCAAGAATTGCTCCATTTTCCAGCATGGGTGACCAGTGGGTTATTATTTCCCTAATGGAGAAAAAGAATGCTGGAGAAGGAGCAGATATAGAAAGAAGGGGCTAAATTCTGTTTTGAATATGTGGAACTTGTATGCTTGTGGGATGTACTGGTGAGATGTCCCTTTAGAAGCTCAGAGAAGCAGCCAGGATAGAAAAGAAAAGTTTGGAGTCATCAGTTCCCAAGTGATGTGAAGACCCTAAAGTGGAGGAGAGGCCAGGGAGAGTGGTGCCTGAGATGACAGTGTACTAAGGACAGGATTTCAATGAATACCGTGAATAATGACACATGTATGGTACCATGACCTGTCAATAGTTAAGTATATCTTCCTATAAGATGACTTGGGAAGCTAACTTGTGATGATGACGTGACCTGGAGCAATCCCAAGAGGCAAGGGGGTTGGTTGAATTATCACAGTCCTCAGAGCTCCTCAAGCTTCCATTTGTGTGTCACCAATTATGCTGAAGGATCTAAAAAGATATGCTCTCCCCGCTCCTCTTTAGGCCTAGCATGCGCTCAGTGATTTCTGCAGCAAAGTTGCAAACTTTCATACTCTATATTTGTCAGCAGAAATGAGACCCAAATTCCTAGACGCATTTTTAATTAAACTATTTTGAATCTCAGGTAACTGATATTCAATTAGCAGATATCCCTAAAATGACTGGGACACTGGGGCTGTGCAGCAGTGTTCTGGAACATGACTTTGAAAGCTGTGTTGACTGTAGAACTGGCTGCGTTCATTTTGGCTGAAGAACTTACCTAGAGTATAGGATTAAAAGGAAAGTGCATTTTTAAAGATATCACGGGATATTTAAAAAATACATACTTTAGGTTCAATATTATTTTGTGACTCACACGTGCCATATTTGTGTGAATATTTGTGTGAAAATGAAGAGGCATTCTGAAATCATTTAATTCTTTTATTCTGCCTGAATTTTTTACTTTAAAAAGAACATTATGACATTCCATTAGTGGTTTTGACAGAGAGATATTGGATTCTCAAAATGAAAGATGTGTGTGAAATATCAGACTTGTGTTATCTTTGAAATAAAGACGGTGGCCCCTCTCACCTGGAAGAGTGCCCCTCAAACGATTAGATCCTGGCAAACAAAAGAGAACAAACGTATTTTGATTAAATTATTTTTCTATTCAGTCTGGTGCAGTGTGTAACCTCTGTGGCTCTTTGTTTGATCTTTTCACGGAGGTGAGCGATTCTGAAAAAAGTAGGTTTGATACCAAATATTTTATTTACAAAATGGAGGCCAAGAGAGGAAGTTAAAATCTAGAATGATTTGTGTATTCATGGATATGCAAAGGAAAGCTTGAATTAATCAGAACTACGTTTAGCGCCAATAAACTACTAATGTCTGCCTTTGAGGACCTGTTTGTTGTTATTGTTGTTTGTTTGTTTGTTTTGAGACAGAGTCTTGCTCTGTCGCCCAGGCTGGAGTGCAGTGGGGCAATCTCGGCTCACTGCAACCCCCACCTCCCGGGTTCAAGTGATTCTCCTGCCTCAGTCTCCCGAGTAGCTGGGACTACAGGCGCCGCCACCAGGCCCAGCAAATTTTTGTATTTTTAGTAGAGACGGGGTTTCACCGTGTTGGCCAGGATGGTCTTGATCCCTTGACCTCGTGATCACCCACCTCGGCCTCCCAAAGTGCTGGGATTACAGGCGTGAGTCACCGCGCCCGACTGAGAACCTGTTTTTAAGAGTAGACCACAGTGGGTGGTTTATAATGAAGGGATCCATGGTAAGAAGCTATCCCGAGAGGGTTCAGATTCCCCAAAGGAGGGGACTGAGTTTCAGGCTCCTGAGCTCCCAGTGGCAGAAGGTTACCGTGTTGGTGACACGTGGGTATGAATGGCCTGTGCAGCCGAGAAAGGTTGAGAAGCCAGTTGGCTACAATTTAAATTGTGATCCATGTAAGTAGAATGATGTGTGCAGTGATGACCACACCTGGAAGAAGCAGTGCTGGGAAAGACAGAGCCAAGAAAAACGCGGCAGAAGGCAAGAGACTGGTGGGGCACCCAGACCAGCAGCTCACAGCGGTTTGCTCTGCGGGGGAGTCAGCACAGGGCCTGGCCCAACACCACATGTTCACAGGGCATCGAAGGAACTGTCACTGGAATGTGGGCTACTCGCTTGCCGCATGCACAGCCCAAGTAACAAGAGCGAGGTGTGGGTACAAAGCAGGTGAATTTATTCCGAAGCCAGCCTCGGGCAGGGCCCAGCGTCCTGCCTTTAAATCCTGCACTTCCCCTGTGGAGCAGAAAGCGGTCCTTTCAGAAGGTAGTGGAGGAAGAGACCAAGAGCAGGGCCCCCCTTGCTAGCTTGGTGCCTTATCTACCAGGCAGTGGAGCTGGCGCCTTCCTGGGCAGACATAAGTTGTCAAAGTGGCCAAGTGGACTTGCTTTTCACATGGCCTCTTGGTGGATGAAAGTTCCGAGGCAACCCCTGAAGGTGAGAGTTCCGCGGGGGGTGGGGGGCTTTGGTCAGCAAATCCACCGTCAAGTCTCCAGGACAGGTTCCTCTTGGAGCCCACAGTTATACTTGCTCTGCAGGGAATGTCTGGGGAGGGGCCGTGAAAAGTTGTGCTTACATTTCCAAAGGGTTAAGAAACAGGGAAAAGGTGGAAAGGAGAAAAAAGAGAAAACAATGTTTAAAAACTCTCTCTTAGAACAACGTGGGTACCCGGTTACAGAACCGCCTGCGGGCACGCATGGGCATTGTGAACACTGGGTCGCCACTTACTTTCTTTTTAAGAACTTCCAGTCATCTTCCCCTCAGCAGCCAGAGCACTGGGGAAACCTCTTACCACCTCACTGCCCAAGAGCCGCACCTCATCCAAACATCAACAAATCCAGCCTCAGTTTTCAGAGGGGCCACCTTAGACTTTCCATGACCACAAGTGAAATAATTAAATGACTAAAAGTTGTACTTGTAAAGGTCACAGCCAGATAATCCTTTATTTGCAGTTAACTAAACAGCATGCTACACAGTTGGATGTAAGGAATGAAGGTGACAAATAGCAATTTTCCATCTGTATTATCTGAGACCACGTTATTGGAAAATGGCTGCTCCTAAAAGTAGAAAAGAAAAGTTCACAAGGGCAATAATGGGAAGTTGGTTTAACGGGATGCTAAGGTCTGCTTGTGCTAAGCAGGAAACAGAGTGAAGCAGTTACTATTTTCTTGCTGAACAAGTGAAAGGGAAAAGAGAAATCCACGTTACAGAGAAGACTGAAACAGAATCCTGTAAAAATGTTTCTCAGCATCATTTCTCAGACCAACCAAATTGTTGTGTTTCTTAAACTGAGAAGTTGAAATACCAGAGAGAGGTCAGAATTCTGCTGAGACGTATTAGAATGGTTGAGGTTTGGCCTATTGGAGTTGCACAAATTCTTCTGCCTAAGACCTCTTATGAATGTTTGTAGGTAATAACAGTCCCTCACCAGAGGATTAGCTTGTCACCTCTGCCTACCGTCAGCAGATGCTTTCCTGATCACACTGTTATTTTAGTCTCAGCCACTTTGCTCTCTCAAGCAGTGGCTTCCAAGGTTTTTGACCACAATCTTCTGAAAGAGGTATACTTTATATCTTGAAACATAAATACAGAAATGTATACTTTCAGTAAAAGAGTCACAAGACAATACTGCTTTGGCAGATACTTTGATATTTCCTTTTCTTTGTTTTCTATTCTATTCTATTCTATTCTATTCTATTCTATTCTATTCTATTCTATTCTATTCTATTCTATTCTATTTTAATGCTGATCCCAACCTACCAATGTTTGCTCATGGCCAACTTACAGGCTATATGTAATTGCAGTATGAACCTCACTGCTTTATTTTTTTTAATTGAAGCAGAATCTACTTATAAGCTTATTTCTTAGAAATGAAACAAAAAAATTAAAAAATTTTATGTAAATTAAATAAGAATATAGAGCAGTGATAGTTTCTGGTGAATCTTAACTAAATGTTAAGCTACAGCTTAATGTTCAATTTATCAACCACCTGATGTATGGCTCACAATGAGATGGATAAATAAGGTCTGTCCAGATTAAAAATTTCTGTTACACTGTATCATTTCAGTCTGTGTTTATTTGTTGGTGTATTTATATACAGAATTAATATTTCTAATTAATTAATAATATCTAATTTCTAATAATTTTCTTATCAATTCTAATTTTACTTTAGGAGACAAGATATATTTTCAAATAAACAAATTCACTCTACATAAATATATCCCCAGATTTATTTCCAAAGAAGTTAATTCTGGAAGGCATTATGGATTTTATCTTTAATGATGGAAACAAATTTTTGTGGAATACCTGTATTTGAGACATAGGAAAACACTTCCTGATAATTTTTAAATGTATGTTTCAGTTTTTAACACCTACATATTTTTTTTCTATGTGCAAAACATCTGATGAAGAAATCAAAATAGCTAAATAATCCAGAAATTACGTTCAGTCAATAATGTCAACTTAAGAAAAAGTGGGATTTAGGTCTTGTTTTTATAAGTTTGTTTTTCCTTTTAACTGAATGCAAACAATGATTTGGTCAAGTTGCTTGGATTTGATTTATGCTGGAATATCAGAGTCAAAACAAAGCTTGGTCCAAATCACAGAAAGTAGGGTAATTCCCTAGGTGTAACCTGACTGAAAATTTACTCTCCTGTACAGAATAACCATTATGGTTTAGGAGAAATAGAAATTATAGGCTAATGAAGATAGAGACTTGACAATTTACTAAAGAATCCAAGAGTATTTATAGCTTATTTTTTAAACTGATCAAAAATGTGTCAAAATATTACATTCGAAATAAAAGTTTTGATTACATTATTTCATTCACTAGCTTCGAGGCATGGTTAAAGTGAACTAGAGTTCAAAGAAAGGGAAGAAATAAGTTGTTAAAAGAATATAACCAATTTTTGATAAATTAAGTCATAGTTAAAAGAGAAAAAGAATGACAGGTGAAAATAAGATTAAGCTAGAATAGAAGAAAAAAATGAGTGAAGGCCTAACCTCAGTATGTAACTAGAAAGTAAGACTTGAGATTAAATAATTTCATAGGTATGTTCTAGTTCAATTGTACATTTTATGAAATTCTAATTCTAATTTGATGAAAGATAATTCCAGGTAATTTGCATGTTATTATTAGATCACTTTAAGATTTTTCTCCAAATGTGTTATATTAGATATATATATGATATATGTAAATTTATATATATATGTAAATATAGCTCTCTCCTCTGAGATATCTATGATTTTAGTAGGTGTCTGAAGTCACTGGTTGTCTCCATTTTCTCTGCACTTAAAGTGATGCACAGAGTTTAAAAGAGAAGATTGGGTCAGAGCTTGCATCTCTAAAAACAGCTGCCCTTGCCTGGATCATGCTCCTTGAATGTTCTGACCTAAGGCTCAAATCAGATGCATAAGTTATATTGACTCAAGTCAAATATCTCATTTTTGGGTTTAAGTGCATATGTATTTTCAATGGCAAATTAAAGTTTATAAAATGGAATATGATAAAAGATAAATATAAAACCAAAGAGAAATTGATACCTTGATATTTTCAGTGAACTTTAATGGCAAATTAAAGTTTATAAAATGGAATATGATAGGCCGGGCGCAGTGGCTCAAGCCTGTAATCCCAGCACTTTGGGAGGCCGAGACAGGTGGATCACGAGGTCAGGAGATCGAGACCATCCTGGCTAACACGGTGAAACCCCGTCTCTACTAAAAAATACAAAAACCAGCCGGGCGAGGTGGCGGGCGCCTGTAGTCCCAGCTACTCGGGAGGCTGAGGCAGGAGAATGGCGTGAACCCGGGAGGCGGAGCTTACAGTGAGCTGAGATCCGGTCACTGCACTCCAGCCTGGGTGACAGAGCGAGACTCCGTCTCAAAAAAAAAAAAAAAAAAAAAAAATTGGAATATGATAAAAGATAAATATAAAACCAAAGAGAAATTGATACCTTGATATTTTCAGTGAACTTTATCAAAATTCAAAATTAAATATTTATTTAATTATATATAATATAGACATATATGAATATATGGAGATATAGATATCCATATACATAACATATATAATATGGATATATAATATTATTGTAATATATCCATATAATATATAAATAAATATATATAAATGCAAATAAATATATGGCCTCAGACTTCTAAAGCTGAATATAACAATGGAATTAAAAGTAAAAATGAGATCTTCTGGGCATGTTAGAATTTTGAAGTCTTCGAATACAGGAAATTTAGCAAGAACTTTAAAACGTTTAAATGGTTTTACCATTGTATTATGTTGGGTTTTATGTTATAGTAATCAAAGTTGTCAGAAAGTCAGAGACTCAGAGAACAGAGCATCAAAAAGCTCACTGACAAGCCTAATGCACATACTGTCTCTTCTTTAAAAAATGAATAAAGATGACAATAAACATTTTGCTTTTTTTCTGTAAGATACAGAATAACCTGTCATCTTTTCTCTTATGAATAGAAAATGCATGACATAAAATAGGAAACAAACAATATAGAAATGTAGAAAATGTTTCATAAAATAGAAAACAGAAAATGTGCCATCTCATGTACTAAATCTATCTAATGACATCGCAAAAGAAATAACTTAGTCACTGAGTTTAACATTTTTATGTCTTATCTAATCATAACCATTGACATATGAAACATATATGTGTTTTCTGTCTATCAAAGTGCATGGTCATGGAAAAAAACGTAAACTATTTTTACTAACATTTTTAAAGAAAAGAAGAAAGTCTTATTGTATAATTTATGGTGGATTCTAATTTCATTGCCAAGAATTATATGTTTCTTAGTCATTTTCACTATTTGTAATCGTTTTACTTATTTTTAAATTTAATAAAGTGGCCAGGCGCGGTGGCTCACGCCTGTAATCCCAGCACTTTGGGAGGCTGAGGAGGGCGGATCACGAGGTCAGGAGATGGAGACCATCCTGGCTAACACGGTGAAACCCCGTCTCTACTAAAAATACAAAAAACTAGCCGGGCGAGGCGGCGGGCGCCTGTGGTCCCAGCTCCTCGGGAGGCTGAGGCAGGAGAATGGCGGGAACCCGGGAGGCGGGGCTTGTAGTGAGCTGAGATCCGGCCACTGCACTCCAGCCTGGGCGACTAAGCGAGACTCTGTCTCAAAAAAATAAAAAAATAAAAAATAAAGTTAATAAAGTAATATATGTAATATGTGAAAACATTTTTCATGTAAAATTAAATTTAGAAAGTGTAAAAATTGACGTGTCACTGTTCTCCCTTAATCCACCCTTGCTCCCTCAGTTCTGATTTCCCAGCAGGAATTCCGTAAAATAGAATAGCTTATTAGAATTGTAGTTGATATGAAATTAAGTAAAATATTAATTTGAGCACAACACATCTTTATAATCTTGAACCTTCCTCTATTAGTATAGTTTTAACATAGTTTTATTATTAGTTATTAGTATGTGTTTTCATTTATTCAGATCTTATTTCTGTCTCTCAATGTGGTTTTATAATTTTCTTGATATAAATTCCAAGAATCTAAAACCGTTGCTTTATCACCTTTTGATGCTTTTGAACTTGTGACCTAGGTGAAATTCATTTTGAACTACAGATAAAGAGATATTTGTTATCAATAATTGTGACTGTCTGAGAGTTCACCCTGTTTGCAAGCTAACAGTTTAGCCTGTTCCATTTTCATGACTGTTTCAAGACAGCAGGAGGTTTTGGGTCAGAGACAAAGAACAGTTTATTGCTCAAATCGTTAGCTGGTCACTTGACTCTAGCTCCCAGAAGCCTAAACACAAGGCATTATGAAGAGAGCCAGGTGACACTTGCCTGCCCAGTAGATTGTGTGACAGCACCAACTAAGCTATGGGAACCTCCCTTTCTCATCCTGGGCATTCAACATTCCTGCTCTGCTTTGGAAGGAGGAGCTCTATTTTTCAAGGCTGTAAACAAACCTGCTCTTCTCTTTGTAAGATAATGGGACCTGTATCTTCCAAGGCTCTGTGGTATACGAACATCCTAGAAGAGATTTTTCAGAATAAAATGCAGTTATGGTCTCACAAGATGTTAAGAAATGGGAGTTGAAGTAAAATTTCCGTGACATATGAAGCGATGATATACTAAAACTTTTAGTTTGTATTTTTCATGTGTGAAAAGTATATTGAATTTTTTTCTTGTTTATAAATAGATTGTTTTCTATGTAAAAGTAAATTTTTGGTTTTGGTCATTGCTAAATACCTAGTACCTGTTGTAATGCTTGACACACAGTAAACACTCAGATAATAAATAATATTTGCTGGATAAATACATGAACTAAACAAGTCATGTTTTTTTTGTTGGTTCCTACTTTTTTCCCATATATATGTAAAAAAAAATATATATATGGTATATATATAATATGTATATATGGTAAAAAATAATTTCCTTTGAATTATCTATAGATTGTGTGGAAGGAAAGTGCTTTTCAGGAGGACCACTGTGCGAGGTATCTTTCATGCCTTCATTATAAACACATACATATAACTAATAGAACTATTTAAAATGTATAATCAGGACAATCAAAACTGGCATGAGGTATTATAGCATCCTTGTAACATCTGTGAATGGAAAGTAAATCTTGGGGCCCCAAATCACTAAGATAAAGGGCAAAGTCAAGCTGGGAACTGCTTAGGGTCAACCTGCCTCCCGTTCTCTTCAAAGTCAGCCCCCTGCTCACTGAGATCAATGCATATACCTGACTGCCTCCTTTGGGGAGGCTCATCAGAAACTCAGAAGAATGCAGCCGTTTGTCTCTCATCTGCCTGTGAGCCAGAAGCCTCTTCCCCACTTGGAGTCCTCCCACCTTGGCTTCTAGTTGTCCTGCCCTTGCAGACCAAACCAGTGCTCATCTCACACATGCTAACTGATGTCTCCTGTCTCCCTAAAATGAATAAACACAATTGTGCTCTGACCCCCTCGGGCATGTGTCGTCAGGACCTCTTGAGGCTGTGTCATGGGCGTGTCCTCAACTTTGGCAAAACAAACTTTCTAAATTCACTGAGACCTGCCTCAGATATTTGGGATTCACACATCTTAATTTCATAGACAGTCCTTAATGAATAAAATGATATTTGTCAAACAAAATAATTATGTTCCCATTGTCTTACCAGAAGTTTTAGATTTTTAACTTTAGGGTAATTTTAAAACACCAGATCATGTAATTCATGGTCTAACCGCCCACACCAGGGTGGTGGTCTATGATACAATTTCACGCAACTACTTCTCACTCCTCGAGTGCGATACGTGTTCTTTCTCTCTGTCCCCTCTGTGTTTTGTCTCGGATCAGTTTCTACACCTCTGCACATAAGGGTTCATATCTTTATGCAATTTGTTCCTCAAAAAATGTTACATGTTTATTCTTCTAGGAAATCTTCCTTGGATACCCATCAAAATGAGTCAAGGGTCCTTACAGTGAGTTCACCTAGCAATCTATGTATTTGGTAATCATGGAACTCATAATACCAAAATTATTGATGTGTTTGTTTAAATTCTTTCTGGAAAATATATCACTTGGTATCGTTAGCGTTTATTTCAATGCTTAGAGCATCAGAAATCGTCAATATAGAAGAAATAAATAACCTCCTGAGTGCTTGGTAATAGCAGTAATACGCATTAACATTTGAGAGCCTCTGTGTGCTTATTCATTGTGGTGCCTCTCCAAGAACTTTTACTTGGATTGGCCTTTGAGAGTTCATAATTGTTTTTTCTTTTTTTTCTTAAGAACCCGATGCTTTAAAAGTAGCTATCATTTACTTACCACTATTGGAATAATTTTAAGTGTAAAATTCCATGAAAGCTGAAAACTGAATAAGAGAGTTGTTTCCCTCAAAGGGGACTGAAGATTAGGGAGTTAGACCTGTACAAGAAAAAAAGACAAGGAAATGGGTGAGAAGTAGAGTAAGGATAGAGAAATTCGTTGAAAGTTTCATTTATATAATAATAAAAAACATGTGTATGATGCCATTAGAATAAGCAGTAAATTCTGTTAAAAAAAGACAACATGAAAATTTTAGCATGATTGGAAATTTTTTCTTTAATTTTTACTTTAAGGTCATGGATTTTCTTCTGACTCTTGACCTGCTAAGAAGAGTTCTGTGTTATTTTATGGCACAAATTACAGCTAATGTATTATCCAAAATACTATTTAATGAGAACCTAAAAGCACTTATAGGAATTTGGGTGAAGAACAAATTTCTTCACACTTTTTATGATTCCTTATCCACACCTCCTCCCCACTAATTCTTCAATCTGGCCAACAGAAATTTGATCAGAGATATGTTTGTTTCACCTTTAAAGTCTTTACAAAGCACTGAATCTAGTCTTAAATACATGCAAGTCGCATCAATTGCTATAGTAGTTATAACGTTGCAGTAACAAATACACTGCAAACCCAGGTTTGGTAACACATCCACTTACACTAACAATGCCCTAATGCACATTCAATAATTTTGTCATTTCAACCTCAATAGGTGCAGAGGAGAGAGAGAGAGGGAGAGAGAGAAACACTAAATGTGTTTTATAAGCAAAATCAGCTGTCACATCATGATGATTGTTAAAGCAGCCTTCTTCATTGATACAATTGCAAAAAGACTATAATGTCCAGTCAGTTGCATTGGTCTAATCCAGAGTATAAGTGTTTTGCTTCTTGAAATTTGTGTTTATATATAAATTAGGGTTTTTTAGTTAGTATATGTTGAAAATAATTAGTTGCTTACCATAGTACTTTCTCTAACAATCTTCTAATACACAATATCTCTTTTTTCTGTATTAAGCTTATTAAATTTGTGCCCTAGGTACTAAAAAATGTGACCTATATTCCATATAGCAAACCTACACGATGGATATGAATACCCTCTCATCTGCAGATGAGAAAAATGAGGACAGTTCTGTCAAATAACGTCAGTGGACCCATGGTTTCCCAATACTGTGTTGAGTCTGCGTTGTACGCTCTGCATTTTCGGCTCAACACTACCACCTCCTGAAAAGACTTTTAAGTAGAATTTAGAGGAAAACAAATCAAACACATCAGGAAACATCAAAGCAAATACATTTAATAAGATTATATTGAAATCAGTTGGACACACTGTGGAGACTTCCACTTCTGCCCATGAAGAATTAACAGCTACAGAAATTGCTTTCTGAGAGTGAATGACTAGAAACCTGGAAAAAAAGATATGAAGCAACAGTTTTAGATGACAAACAGCACAAGACTAAAACACCTGACAGGGGAAGAAAACAAAAGAGATAAGGTTTGTGTCTGGAGGAATTTTCTATAGCAAAGTGAAGGGAACCTGAACTAAAGCCCAGAAGTGGATTGGACAAGTTCAGTATTTCAGGAGGCTGAGGTTGAAATCCAGAAGTTGAAAAGTAAAGTACTTTGCTAGAAGAAGATACATACAGGGAGAACTTTCCAGAACAGCAGAAGAGACTCTTCCAGTGTTGCTTGTTTGTTTTATTGGAAAATAGAGATGAGAGGAAATTCCATGAGACTGGGGAAAGAAAGCAGTAGGCAAAATAATTCTACAGCAACTGCATTAGGAATACTTCATGTCCTATCTGCCAGAATGTAGGAACTTCATAATATACATGGTTAGTGTAGAATCCAGAAAAGACACAAACCGTAGTAGAAGCGTTAAATTAGCTAATTATGCTAAACTAGCACAAGAATACAGATGTTCTAGACCCAACCAAACAAAGCTCAATAGGATAAAGTATGATAAAGCTGACCCATAAGGTTCTTATCTGTGTGACTAAACAAAATCCAAAACTCTTTAAAAAATGTAAAAAATGTAGCACAAATAACATAAAATTCACAATGTCTATCACCCAGTAAAAAATTACCAGGCATGCAAAGTGACAACATTTGGCTCATAACCAGGAGAAAAATAAACCCATAGAAACATATGCAGAAATAACAAAGATGATCAAATTAGTAAAAAAGGATTTCAAAGATTATTATAAATCTTATGATTATGCTCAGTGATGTAAATGAAGATAAACATACTATGGAGAAAAATCAAAGATATAAAAAGACTGAAATGGAACTTCTAGAAATAAAAAGCATATCAAAAATGACAATTACATTGGATTGTAGAAAAAGCATCTAAAAGATCAGCAAACTTGAAAGCTGCCAATCAAAATTATTCAAAATGAAGCACAGAGTTCAAAGAAAACCAGGTTCAGCAGAAAAGAACAATCTTTCATTCAGTTTTAAGACGATACTAAGTGGTCTAACACATTTGCAATTGGAGTTCTAATAAATAAGGTCAAGGGAGAAAAATGCTTAAAAATGTACACCCCCAATTTTGCAAATTTATTTGTTTAAATAAAAACAAATTGAGCACATAAACACAAAATATCCGAAAACCAATAACATAGATAATTTTAAAATAAACCAGAAAAAACACATTATATACAGAGTAATAAAAATAAATGTGGCAGAAAATTATTACTAGAAATCACATCAACCAGAAGTAAATTGCATGGCCTCTGTAATGTGCTAAACAATGTTAGCTATGAATTCTACACTCAGTGAAAATATCTTTCAAAAATGAATGTGAAATAAGATTTTTTCCTGGTCAACAAAAAGAGCTTTATCAACACTTAAGCACTACAAATGATGTCAAATTTGGTTCCTCTCGCAGAAGGAATGATAACAGGTTGACCTTTTTTTTTTGAGACGGTATTTTGCTCTGTCACCCAGGCTGGAGTGCAGTGGCGCGATCTCGGTTCACAGCAACCTTTGCCTCTGGGGTTCAGGTGATTCTCCTGCCTTAGCCTCCCAAGTAGCTGGGACTACAGGCGTGTGCCACCATGGCTGGCTAATTTTTGTATTTTTAGTAGAAACAGGGTTTCACCATGTTGGCCAGGATGATCTCAATCTCCTGATCTCGTGATCTGCCTGCCTCGGTCTTCCAAAGTGCTGGGATTACATACTCGAGCCACCACACCCAGCCTGACATTTTTACCTGTGCAAAGGAATAAAGAGCACCAAAATGGGAAAAGTGTGAGTAAATATAAAAGACCCTGTTCTTCATTTTTAGCCTCTTTAAAAAGAAAATTGAGACTTCTGGTTCTGTATAAGAAGTTTGAAAGTAATGAGGGAGAGGAAAAGGAAAAATCAGTCAGGTAAACAGTTAAGGCTGGTCCTCGGAGAAGCAGCCTGCCTGAAAAATCACAGCTACAGGCAAAAATAGAGCAGTCTGGGGAAAACTTAGGCTGCACCTGCACGGACACCACCACACATGTAGGAAGCTTAAACCTTTTAAGACTGACAAACCCCAAATACCTAAGAGGAAGTAAAACAACTTCCATTCTCAGACATTGGTGAAGAGAATCAGAATCATTCAGCCACTTTGGAAAACAGCACACATCATGCTTTACAGAAAGAAATGGTATAGAAATGAGCAGAGGCACTGGTGTCCCTTTATGACCACTATATTCCAAAGTGCCAATTAGTAAAATTATTCTTTCATTCTACCTAGAAAATCTACTTCTATAATTTAACTTGTAATTCTAACATATGATATCTTTCAGAACACACCCCTACGTGAACGCAATTAAATCTTGGTCCAAACATGCTTATTTTTATTTCTTTTTTATTTTATTTATTTTTACTTATTTTCTAATGAGAACCAGGATAATGGGATATTCCTTCTTTTATAAGAATATGAAGTTTACCTTTCATTTAAAACAGTTCTATTGGCACCTTGTCATATAAAATATTACATAGAATTACATATTCTAAGAACAGTTATCTGAGAAATGTGTAATTTTTCTTTAGTTTTTTTATGTTTATTCTACTGTGATGTATGAAGATATATTTCATATGTAATTATGAGATTATAGTTAATTATATTTCCAAAAGTGAAGAAATTTTTGTATTTTTATTTTAAAATAACAAGAGAAGTATTTAAAATATTATCTTCTTAAATTCCCAATTATGTTTCAAAACATCTTATTTTTATTTCACTTCCGACGTTTGTGTCTTTTTTCCTTACATCCTTCCTTTCCTTCTTTATTTTCTTGTTTGAATTATTTTTAAGTGGTGCCTCAGCCCTTCCTAAGTATATAGAACTTCTATGAGGCCGGGCGCGGTGGCTCAAGCCTGTAATCCCAGCACTTTGGGAGGCCGAGGCGGGCGGATCACAAGGTCAGGAGATCAAGACCACAGTGAAACCCCATCTCTACTAAAAATACAAAAAATTAGCCGGGCGCGGTGGTGGCGCCTGTAGTCCCAGCTACTCGGGAGGCTGAGGCAGGAGAATGGCGTGAACCCGGGAGGCGGAGCTTGCAGTGAGCCGAGATCGCGCCACTGCACTCCAGCCTGGGTGACAGAGCCAGACTCCGTCTCAAAAAAAAAAAAAAAAAAAAAAAGAACTTCTAAAATTATAAGCAGGGAATGGTCTTTGGTTCCCAGAAAACTTAGATTAAACAGTTAAAAGTTACTCGTTATCATATAAAGTTCCTCAGCATGTCATTTTGTAATGAGAGCAGACTCAGTATTATAATATAAATCTCACTGATCCTGCATTCTTTACAACGAACAACCAAAGACCCTTTATGAAGTCTGATGTATTTTAAAACATTCAACATAGTTTTATTTCATGTCCTTTCTGTTTTGTAAAGAGGCCTTCATAGTCACATGAGGAGGACTTTGGGGATAATCTACCTGAAATGTACCACCCTGCCCTTTCTGTTCCTCTGCAAGGCAAATCTGAGGAATTTTTTTTTATTGTGCATGTTTCCAAGAATTCCTACAAACTGATGTCTTTACTGCCTACAAAGTAGAGGGATTTAAAAACGTCAGATAACTCTCTCTGCACTGATAGGGCCAAATATTTACAATTTTCAGGTTAATTCTCCACTTTTTAACCCAGATAAATAAATTTTGGATTAGATTTTACAAGATGGGTAATTCAGAATAAATTACAGTTGCCTCTATATATAAAAATCAAGCACGGTCACAAAACCATGCTTGCACTCAGTTTTCTCGGAAGAAATCACGTTACTCTTTTCGTTCTTCCTATTTGGTTAATTTTATGAGGAATGAAACCCCATGTTACAAAAAGAATAAAAAGTACTCTTCATTTTTTTTTTTTTAATTTTGCAAATTTATAAATAAATGGGTACAATTTCTTACTAAGTTTCTCATTTTCAGCCCAGGCAGAGACATACTTGCAGATATCCTATTTATCTCCATTTATCTCCGGAACAGAGAAACCAGCAATGAGAGCTTTAAGTCTAGCAAAAGTCAGAAGACAACCAATAAGGGACTTACGGCATAGCATTAAAGATAGACGAAGCTAAGATAAGAACGGGGATTTTATTCAATATGGATAATCCAGGAAGAAACCACCAGAATAATGGCTTTTAAAACATCCAAACAAATGTAAATTTCTCCTCCCCCTAATCCTTGTAAAAAGCAAACAGAAAACATCAAAACCAACTGAGAAACTCCAAGTAGACACAAGCACTTCAAAATTAATACAGAAAAGGCTAAGTTTATAAAATGAGTAAATTTCGATACAGAATTACATTCACATAATGAATCAGAATTATTTTCACCCCATATATGGTCTTTATCTCGAGAAAGAAGGGATGTAAAGAATATTGACCTAAAAACAGCCATTTTCTATTTTAGGTAACAGCATTCTGTGACTCACTAGAATTAGAAAACAGAGACATTAGAATTAGTGACAATTAGAAGGGAAAAGGAAGAAGGGGAAAGCATGGGGTCTTTTACTTGTGATAAAAGCAACAGGAAGGAGGTTGGCATCCGGGAAGATACGTTTGGACTTCAGCTGATTCTCACTGCTGTAATTATCTACTGTGTCTGGTTTTGATGCTGTTTACTGTTGATACTTGATATCATAATGAACTGTTAACTGTGTTTATGAACATTTGCAAGGTGCTCATTTGCTGCTGTTTTTCACTTAGAAATGTTGTTTTGTGTACCAAAAATGGCTTGACCAGCTGCAAATAATTCTATATAATTTCAATTTAATAGAGACACACTTTCCTAAATTCAATTTTATGCAGTTTTGTTACAACTTACAAAACCACAGGAAAAAGGAAAAAAAAAAAAAAGACATATTATGTATACAATTCCCTTCAACCACTTCCTCTGCTTGTACATTTGTTGCCAGAAACAGTTTTATGATTTGCCATCGGCAACAGCATTTTCAAAAAAAATTTTTTATTCTAAAAGCCATGACAACTTGACCAAAAATATATTAAATTTCTAGTCTCTTCTTCATGCAAATATATTAAAAACTAAAAATGAATTTGTACTCAAAAAATTTCTGCCCTAGTCTCTCAAGAAAATCTCTAATTGGATAGAATAGGCATGTTCCCATAATTCACTATTATTAAGAAACTACCGGGTGGACGCGGTGGCTCCCGCCTGGAATCCCAGCACTTTGGGAGGCCGAGGCACGGATCACGAGGTCAGGAGATCGAGACCATCCTGGCTAACACGGTGAAACCCCGTCTCTACTAAAAATACAAAAAATGAGCTGGGCGTGGTGGCGGCGCCTGTGGTCCCAGCTACTCGGGAGGCTGAGACAGGAGAATGGCGGGAACCCGGGAAGCGGAGCTTGCAGTGAGCTGAATTAATCCACTTCTCAATCTTCCATTTTATCCCTTCTATTAGTTTTTTTACTTTATAATTCTAGTGGTTGCTCTTTACAGCATGCAACTCTGACTTAATAGAGTGTACTCTAAATTAGTATAATGGTTTTAGCAATTGTTAAAAATGTATATGGCCTGCAACATTTTAACTCCACTAACAGTCAATATTCTTTTAAAGTTACTTACACAGTTGTCCTTCCATCATTGCTGGGGTTCTGTCCCTCCATCTTGAATCATTTTCCATCAGCGTGGCATATTTCCTGCAGTATTTCTTGGTAATTCAGATCTGACGGTAAACTTTAGATGTTCTCAATTTGTAATTTCTTAAAAAAGTCGTCATTTGGCCTTCAATTTTGATGGTTATTTTAGCAGGATTTAGACTTTCAGTTTGACAATATATTTTTCTCCTGAACATTACAGATGGCATTTCATTCTTTTCTGTTTATTTAATTTGTTCAAGGCAACCATCAATTTTAACGTACTCCTTAAAAGATGATGTGCTTCTTTCCTATGAATGTCTTCACAATTTTTCTCTTTACTTTAGAATTACAGCGATTTGACTACAGCATGCCTATGTGTGGTTTGATTTGTATTTATCTTGCTTGGGAGTTGCTGAGCTTCATAAACGCACGTATTTGATTGGTTTTAAGGCCTTTATCTCTGCAAATATTGCTACTGCTTCATTCTCTTGGTCCCGCATCATTAGAACTTCCATGCGCATACATCAGACATTCTGACCACATATTTTATATGTCTGTTATGCGTTGTTTTCTCCTTTTCATTGTTTTATCTCTAAGTTTTGTTATTTTCTACTGACTCACTGCAGAGTTTATTAATGTTGTCTTCTGTTGTGCTCAGTCTGCTGTTAAACCATCCAACGGGTCTTTATATCAATTCATGCATTGAATGAACATCAGTTATTGTATCTTTTGGTTCTAGTGTATCTATTTTTTTCTTACAGTTCCACTTACACATCACAATTCTTCATTGTTCATTTATTTTGTCTCCTCTATTTAACATATTTATAAAAATCACTTTATTTTAAAATTCTAGCATAATTCTAATGCTGTTGTCATCGATGGGCCCACTGATTTTGTCCTAATGCTGTTGTCGTCGATGGGCCCATTGATTTTGTTTTTCTTTTTCTTTGAATTATTGGTCACATTTTTCTGCCTCTCTATATGCATGGTAATTGGTTATTTTTAATTTTATACCTCCGACATATATAAAAAACTGCACATTATTTTAATATTCCCCAGAAGGTCTCCTCATTCCTGCGTGAGGAAGATAGGGTGACAAGCTGATCACTACGATGTAATCAAGTCTGTGCTGAGGCAATTTCAGTACCACTCAGTCTATTTCTAGTTTGCTTCTCGTCTGTGAATGTGCGTTTCACGGAATTTTTAAATTGAGAGTCTGGCAATTCCCAATCTCACCCCACCCCACAAAGATGGAAGGATATTCATTATTGTCTTTGGGGGATTTTTCATTTAGCTCTTGAGATTTTATTCATGTGGCTAAAAATCTGACAGCAATCTTCAGGGGAGATTGGCAGTGTGTTTGAGGAGCTCTCTCCTCCCTGCTTCAAACACATGGCCGGACTAATCCTGTCAGACTAATCACAGTGCATCTGGGGAGAGTTGATTGTAATTAGGGTTTTATTTTACATTTTCCAGTTGACAAAAGAGTTGGCATTTAAAAAAATCATCCTCTCATTTGTAATTTCCATCTCTCAGTTGTAATATTCTTGCTCTTTTCTTTTACCCATTTTTAAATTACATTTTCTGTCTTTTCCTTATAGATTTGAGGATCTCTTTATATATTCTGGAAATCATTCGTTTGTAAATTATATCAAAAGCAATTACATTATTTCCAAGTTCATCTTGTTCTTTTATTCTCTTTATGATATTCTTTCATAAATAAAAGTTCTTAATTCGATATACTCGACTTCATTTATTAACTTTATGGTACGTTCTTTCTTTTACATCATGCTTAAAAGAATTTCCTATTTCAAGATTGAAAGGATACTTTCACTTTTATGTCTTTAGTCTCCTTGAAATTGAGTTTTGTGAGTAGCACGAAGCAGGAGTCTAAGCTCTTTCATTTGCTCTTCAATTTTCCCTCCCTCTCGCCCTTTCTCCATCTGTCCCTCCTTTCCTTCCTTCCTTCCTTCCTTCCTTCTTTCCTTCCTTCCTTCCATCCTTCCTTCCTCCCTCCCTCTCTCCCTTTCTTCCTTCCTCCTTCCTTCCTCCCTCCCTCACTTCCTTCCTTCCTTTCTTCCTTCCTTCCTCCCTTTTTTCTTCCCTCCCTCCCTCCCTCCCTTCCTTCTTCCCTCCCTTCCTTCCTTCTTTCCTTCCTCCCTCTCTCCCTCCCTTCCTTCCTTCTTCCTTCCTTCTTTCCTTCCCCCCTCCCTCCCTCCCTCCCTTCCTTCCTTTCTTCCTTCCTCTCTTCCATTCTCTTTTGCTCTCCTTTTTACTCCCACATTCTCTTTCTCCCTGTCCTTCCACTTTCCCCCTCTGTCTCTCATGCTTTTCTTTTCTTCTTGGGTCATATCTGTAATTGTATGATCATGATTTATTGGAAGGCTCATTCTTTTTCTATGGATCTGCACAACCATGTCAGTCCTAAATTGTCGATATGAGGTATTCTTGGCTCTTTATTCTCTTTTATCATTTGAGTATTAAAGTTTCATTACCACATTGTTATAATTTTTATTTATAATGAATTTATAAGAAATAATTGATAAAGCAACTCCTCTCACCTTGTTAGCATTTTTCAAGAGGATTTTGATAATTCATGAATGTTTATACTTCTATATACATTACAGATTCAGTTTATAAATTTACACTGAAAGCATACTGGATTTTGAGTGCATTAAATTTATGGATACTGTTAGAGAAGTTTGAAATATTATTCATTAACACTTTCAAACCATGAACCAGCTACATCTTCTCATTTATTGGAAATAGGTCTTTCCTACTATCTTTTTAAAAACTTTAACTTTTTTATAGGTATCACATATCATGTTTTTAAATACAACCATATTTTCAATTCTATTATAAATAAAGTCTTAAAAATGCATATTTGTTGACTTATAGAATACATTTTTATATTGATATATTTTCACTAGCCTTTCAAAGCCTTATTTTTCCTTTATCAAATCATCTATAGATTCCTTTGGATTTTCTATGGATACAATTATGTAATATTCAAAGAAAGTTTGTTTTCTTCTTCCTAATCTTTCACACTTTATCTATTTCCTCAAAATTTCAAATGTATCAGTTAAAATTGATTATGTTGGTTGATTGCAATGATGTCTTCATATATAATTATTTATTTTTACTTTCCAGTATTGTTTGTGCTTTCAGCAAACATTTGTTAATCTGTTATTCTTTTCACAGAGCCAGTTTGTATGCCTAGATCAATTGATTCCTGTTATATAGTTTTCCTCTTTTTGTCTCTTTTTTCACATTTCTTAAATTGCATACATAATTATTGTCATCTCTTCTTTTATAATATACATTTTATAACACATATTTGATGCTATAAATTTTCCTCTAGTGTTTTGGCCACATCACATGTTTTCATATTTAGAATTACAGTCAATTGTACATATAACTTAGCTCAAATACTTTCTAATTTTCATTATAATTTTAATTTTGTGAATTATTTAGAGGTATGTTACCTTTTCGTTATAAAATTTAACCCAATATCATTGGTCTAGAGATAGAAATCAATTGACAATTGACAAATTTTGTTTATGAAATGCCTTTTGCCATGTTTTTTAAATGATTCATGAGTGATTAAAAAGAAGGTATATTATGCAAATATTAGATGCCATGTTCACTTGATCAGCTAATTATGTTGTTTAAGTATTCTGCATACTCTCTCCTTACTTTCCTCTCTTCCTCTCTTTATCTTACTCTCACTCTCTTTTGCTTCATGAAATACTGAAAAGAAAAACCTTATGCCTTTACTGGAGAAAATTTGGAAAACAATGGAAAATGAAATCAGTAGAAAACATTACTTGTAATCTCATCATCCAATAAAATTTTAATGTTATTTTTCTAATTAATCAATTGTACCTCTTCTGAAATAGGTTACATACAGATTTCAGATATAAATAGATACAGATAGAGGTGGAGATTATAGAAGAAAAGAAATACTTTTCCCTCATCCGATTAGGTTCATGGCTGAGACTCTTGTAGCAAAAGACAGATTAATAAGAGAAACACATACAAATGTATTTGATGCAAGTTTTATAAGACACGGAGCTTTCATAAATGAAGATTGAAATAAACAGGTAAATCTGTACGTTTTAATGCTTAGATTTGAAGAAGAGTGAGTAGTTGTAGAGAAACATGATTGGAGGACAAGTGTTTGGGGGAACTTAGCAAGGCCTGTTTGTTCATGTGCTTCTCTGTGTCCTTGTGTCTTCAGAGATAAGGATGCTCTTTTCTTCCAGGTATAGAAGGGCACATTTTGAATGAAAGTTGTACAACCTGCTTTGGAGGAGAAGGGCAGGGGAAGGTCAGAGTGATCTTCCCGCTTCTGCTGTTTTCTCAAATGCCAAGATGCCATATTTTGGGGGGTAGTGTGTTCTGAATCCCCTCAAGATAGAGATGGAGATACACCCTGAAAATCTGCTACCACACCTTTGGGGTTTATTTAGCCGAAAGAAGTCAGGCCTGCCTGTCTCTAAACTAGTGTTTTGTCAGTCTACTGTAGGCAATGTTTCTAAAACAGCTATGTGGTGTCACTAATGAAGACTAGTTCTATGTAGTTTCATACATTTTTTTCTGCCCTGATGATACCTGGATAATGATGTAAAGTGGAGCCATAGATTTTGGAAAACCCCAGGCACGACTACAAGTAGAAGCCCATTGAATATCAACAGGAAAAGTAATTGCGGTCATAATCCCTTTCTTAGTTTGGGCCCTTTTCCCCAGAGAAATGTACTTTCTTTTTCCATAGGGACCAACTTTGCACATGCTGTGAGAGGGAGCCCTGTTAAAATTCCCTCCCCTAGCAATGGGTTCCCTACTTGTCGATTACATTTGAATAGCTAAGAAGAGAACTCTTCAAGCAACTGCTGCCACTCACCGCCTGAAGCATATTTTCAAAGGAGAACATTTTATTGGCTCGCTACTCAAAGAAAGAGTTTTCTTTGTTATTTCAATTGGAAGACAGCTTTTCTATCAAATTCTCATAGTCTGGTAATAAAATAGTATTCCATGGTCTACTACATCTGAAGAATCAGGTTGCTAATAAAATTTAGAATGATAAAGTATTAATTAGTAAATTGCCTGGATTTTAGAGAAATTTAATGGACTATGTTGATTTCTCTTTAGTAAATTTGTGATAAACCTAGTTAGGTGTGATAGTTTTGTTTGGCATAGGAATTAACGGTTAAGCCAACACTTATCTGAAGTTCAGAATAGTTTAAATAGCATAAATCAATATATAGTACATGTAAAATGTTGGAGGTCAGAAACGGATACCCCAAAATATAGCGCTTTGACATGTTGAACTGAAATAGAAGCCTCAGGTTTCTCTGAATTCCCCCCATGTTAATACATTTGTACGGCTTTTCTGTCATTAACTTGCCTTCTATGAGTTGATTTGTCAGCAAATCTTCAAAGGGCAAAGAGGAACTTTTCCATTGTCTTCTACAGAAACATTTAAAATTCTATAAAACAATGACAAAATCAAAAGCCATGTAAAATCTTGTGTGTTTTTGGTATTTTTAGCAAAATTTTATTTCATATTTATATAATCCAAAATTCTAATATAATAGTTCTAAATAGCATTTTAGGTCCATGCACTCATCCTTTGCACTTTTGAAGCAGAGGAGGACTGTAACAGAGTCAGAATCTCAGTTTCTGAGTTCCACAGGCTGCTACTCTTCACATGACAGCTGGAGAGTCTTCGATTTTCAGTCCTTTGTATTTATAATACATTTTAACCTGCAGAATGCTGGAAAGTATCTGCTAGTCACTCTTGTATCTTCACCAACACATAAAATCTTTGATGTAGAATTCAGTGTTGCAAAATTAAAAAAAAAATAGTTTTGGTAATAATTTTAAATATCATTGGCATTAGAGTCTGACAGTCCAAATTAAGTCCTTGTGTTATGATGATTGTGACAACCTCACTGAGTCTTGATTTCTTCATTTAAAGACAATAACATGAACCTAGGTTACAAGTTCATGAAGATTTATTGCAGGATCTGACCAGCAGCCCACAATGCAACAGGGCTCTTTCTTTGTTCCCAGGTGGATCGGCAGGTTGAGAAATAATAGACACACACAAGATAGTGAAAGCTGGGTCCATGGGGGTCACTGCTTTCTACTCCCACGGTGCCACCAATGCACTGGATATACCAACATTTCTTATTAAGTTTAGTGAGGGTGGGGGTAGGTTAGTGAGGGATTTAGGGTCATTTGATTATGAGGTGAGATGGTCACATGGGGATGACGTAATTCTTTAACATAGCATCTGTATGCAGAAGTAAATTCTCTGTATACAGAGAGAAGAATTTACGATAGAGGGTGTGCATCTGCTGATTTCTCACAGAGCCTTAAAACAGAAATGCAGTCTTTCCATAACCTATGATTAGCAAGATATTAATCAGCAGTAACAGTTGCAGCAAAAACTGGTTACAAACAATCCGTAGAAATAGGACGTGAAGCTAGACAACCGGTTAGACCACAAATTCTCAGAAGGGACTATGCCTTAACCCTAAAGAGGCCTAGAAAAGCCATGGCGAGATGAGGGCATTTATAGCCCTATCTTATCATATGGGCAGGCACCCCCCATACGTCCATTTATAGGCTCTCCACAAAGGTCACATTCCATTCTCAGAGCTATGAACATCTGCTTTTCTGGGATAGGAATCTTGGTGATGTGAAACCTCCCTGACTGCACGTCCATTCACAGGCTCTCTGCAGGAGGAAGCACATCACGCGCTGTTGGCTCATTCTGGCAGCCCAACCTGGCATTGTCTTTACACAATCCTGCATGTAATTTTGTATTTACAATAATCAGAAGCATTTCATCTTTTATTCCGTAGCAATAATTTCAGGGGGTCTCCCTACAGAGATTAAGGAACATTTTATATATAATGTGCAGAAAATAGGTTTGACGTGTTGTAAGCATTTGATAAATAACATTTATTATAATAATTTTCAGCAACAATAAGAAAGAGAGTCACAGTGTTCCTAAAAGACTTAGAGGTTTAGGTCCTACATTGCAAAAGCTTTAGTATCTGCATTGTTCCAACAGATGGAGCAGACATATAGAACTCAGTTCCCATTCTTGGATTATTTATTTTGAGTATTCAACAGAAGAAAGGAGGCAATGAAATGAGAAGACCTGTGCAGGCAAACTAACCTTATGTAGAATGTGTCCTCTTATTATAAAATGAGAAGACAACCACTTTTCAGAACTACTACAAAACAATGCCATACCCATCCATTGTTATTACCAGTTATTTCCAACTCTCCCCTGCTATTTCCAGAGTCCACCTTCCTGTGGGGAAAAGTTAACCAATAATAAATGTATTTCCTACACCTGAGAGGCCACACAAGATTACATTTTACAAGGAGTAATATTTTCTTTTGCAATTTCTCCCCAATGTACTTTATATCCATCTAGTCCACAGCAGAAATAGTAAAATTTCCAAATTCAATAAACTAAAAAAAAAAAAGGTCTAAAAGCTGGAGCCCTATATAGACAGAAGTATAAATGCACATTATTATACCATTAAGAAATTGTTTTATAACATTTAACGTTATTGTAACATGCCTGTGTTGCACAAATTCACATATACTATGAATAAAGTCCCATACATTAAAACATAGAGTATGTTAAATATAGTATTCAGTTTTGTAAAACCAAATTTGTCTGATGTGGTGTTTTTCTGGAAAACACAATAAGAAGCTTTCCATGTGTAAATGACAATGGGTTTTTACATTCATGTCTCCATACTGGATTCTGCAAATTGCATTCTAAATGAAAAATATCTCTCCAGTAAACAAATCTCATAAGACAGCAATTTATCTCAAATAAATTTTTGGCCAAATGTTTAGTCTGTAGGAGAGAAAAAGTAATATATTTTCCTCACCCATCACAGAGTTCATAGCTGACACTCTTGTAATAAAATACAAATGAACAAGATAAAATATGCAAGTTTATTTCATGTAAGTTTTACATGACATGGGACCTGAAGACCCAGGGACAACTGTGTGTTTTATTGACAGTCGTGCAGAAGTGTGATTGGAGGACAAACGGGTACGGTCTAATGGCAGTAAACTGGGGGGAT